>NC_090923.1:1147864959-1148489959 GCF_040938575.1 Ambystoma mexicanum | reverse complement strand
AAATGGCCATCACCATCCTCCGTAAAAGGTGTGCAAAGCATGTTAGGCTTCGCTAACTTTTACCGCAGGTTTATCCCCGAATTCTCTCGAATAGTCCAGCCCATCACTGCCTTGCTAAAGAAAAACAAACGTTTTGAATGGTCTACCGAGGCGGAACAAGCTTTCCAGGATTTGAAGACTAAATTTATCTCTGCACCAATCTTAAAACACCCTCGCCCCGAACTCCCCTACATCGTGGAAACTGATGCTTCAAGCCTTGCCATGGGGGCAGTTCTATCACAAAAGGACCCGGTAACCAATCAGTTGCATCCCGTGGCATTTTGGTCCCGCAAATTCTCGCCTCCTGAAATCAATTACACGATTACTGACAAGGAACTTCTGGCTATCAAGTCTGCCTTTAAGGCTTGGCGGCATTATCTGCTGGGGGCCCGACACACCGTTACTGTGATTACGGATCACCGAAACCTGCAATATTTGAAAACCGCAAAAGCCCAATCCTCTAGACAACTCCGTTGGGCATTATTCTTTGCCGAGTTTGACTTCATAATTACCTATCGACCTGGTACAAAGAACGGTAAAGCTGATGCCCTTTCTCGGATGGGAGTGGAAGAACACTTGATCAACCCTAAACCTGTACCAATCATTCCCGAACAAAGAATTCTGGGTGTAATCGCCACAGAATCCATAGAGGAAGTTAAGGATAAAGCCAGGCAACTTGTAACTCCAGCAGACATACAGAATTGGCATCTGCAGGGAAAGGACTTTGCAGTAAAGGACAACTTATTGTATTTCCAAGAACGATTATACCTACCCAGCACAGATTTACAGAAAAAAGTAATCTCCTGTTATCACGATTCTTTAATGGAAGGTCATCCCGGTATGGCCAAGACCTCAGAAAAGATCAAGCGCTACTTCTGGTGGCCGTCTTGGAAAAAAGATATCAGAGACTTTATAATGTCTTGTGGCGTATGCGCCCAAAACAAGAGTCAAAAGGAAAGACCAGCAGGCCTCTTACGCCCTATTGACATCCCACCTCGCCCTTGGCATACGCTTTCTATGGACTTCATCACCGATCTACCTCCATGCTCCGGATACAATACGATTCTAGTAATCGTGGACTTATTCTCCAAGATGGCGCATTTCATTCCGCTCAAAGGCTTGCCAACAGCAGCAACTCTGGCCCGAGAATTCCTCGAAAACATCGTCCGACTACACGGTTTTCCTTCGGTTCTAATTTCGGATCGAGGTAGTCAATTTATTTCTCATTTTTGGCTAAGTTGCTGTCGGTCGGCTCAAATTGATGTGAGACTATCGACCAGTCACCACCCTCAGACCGACGGACAAACCGAGAGGACCAATCAAACTCTGGAACAGTATTTACGCTGCATGCTGCAACAAACTGAAAAAACTTGGAAAGACATCCTTTGGATAGCCGAATATGCCTACAATAACTCTGTCCATTCGGGAACTGGGAAAACACCGTTTTTTCTTTTGTACGGCAGTCACCCTCGAACCTCGGAGTTGGATCCCCTCCAAGATCTTGAAACACCAGCAGTAGACTACCTGCATTCTACAATCACCCAAGCCTTTAAGGAAGCTGTTTCTCACCTTCAAAGGGCTAAAGAACAATACAAGAAAGGAGCAGATCAACATCGGAAGGAAGCCCCTCAATATCAAGTAGGGGACCAAGTCTGGTTATCCACCAAATATCTACCTCTAAAAGGGCCACGCACATTCAACCCAAGATACCTTGGTCCCTATTCCATCACTACCATAGTAAACCCAGTAGCGGTCAAGTTGGACTTGCCCCCTCACATGAAGATACATCCGGTCTTCCACGTCTCTCTATTAAAACCCGTGCAACCTCAAACCCGACTAACTAAATCTCCAAAACCCATCCTAGTTGATGGAGAACTCGAGTTTGAAGTCAAAAGCATTCTGGACTCCAAGATCTCCAAATCTAAACTATTTTACCTAATTGACTGGAAAGGCTACGGCCCCCAAGAGAGATCCTGGGAACCTGCTGAATATGTCCACGCTCCTCGCCTAATCAAAAGATTTCACCGAACATTTCCTGACAAGCCAAAACCCCCGGAGAAGCCCGGTTTGGGAGGGGCCTTGAGGGGGGGTACTGTCATGATCTCTGCTTCCAAAAGGTCAGGGTTTTCCCAACTCCCTTGGAAGCAGATCCATAACCCACGTTCCGAGGGCCAACCAGTCCCAATTGGGACCTTTTGGACCCAGTCCTGGCGCCAGTGGCACCAGGCTCATAAATGTGCCCAGTCCCAGCGCTGGAAGCGCCGGGCTCATAATGCTTGGGTGGACTTACCTGCAGCAGACCATGCTGCTTACTTGCCTGCCAGCTGAGCCTCTGATCCTCTTCTGTTTGGAACTACTTTTCCTGTTGGGTGGGGCAGGAGCCACTCCCTAGATTCAGAACACTGGAACTCTTCTGGAAAGCAGGAACTCTTTTCTTACCTAGGCGTGGCTGTGGAAGGAGACACCTAAGCACTACAGGAGGCTATTTAAACCACACCCGGTGGATGAATCTTGCTTTGCGTTATTCTGCATCCTCTGCAGCAGAACGCTCATCGTGTCTTCTGCACCGGATCCTGGGCCTAAGGAAAAAGGCTTACCATCCTGAATCCAGTCTTCAGCTACACCTATAAAGACAAGAAAGAACAGGTTAGCATTCCGGCATCTGAAAGAAAAAGGCTTACCATCCTGAATCCAGTCTTCAGCAACACCTATAAAGACAAGAAAGAACAGGTTAGCATTCCGGCATCTGAAAGACAAAGGCTTACCTACTCTTCGTGCGCTCCGGAGGTCTTCACACTGCATTCCGGCATCTGAAAGACAAAAGCTTACCGACTCTTCGCACGCTCCGGAGGCCTTCGGCGCTGCATCCTGCATCTGAAAGACAAAACAAGGTGCGTTTAAAGACATTGGGGAACTTTAATACTCACGTGCCATTACTCCTTTCCACATCAACCCCAGTGGGTATTCCGGCACCCTGCAGCCGCTCTGAACTCGTACCTGCAAAATAAAAGACAGTTAGAGCGCATCGTGAAGCAGGCAACAAGCGCTTACTTACGTGCTTCCAGGCGCTTCTATTCATCATACGGACGCCATCTTCAACTCACTTCAGCCCGTCATCCGCCATCGCCGGAACCTGCAAAACAAGAGACATCATTGCTAAAGACTTTAAAGACAATAGAATTACTCGAAACTTACCGTTCATGCAGTAAACGACGGACAGCAGTCCTCTGAAGTCAAGAGGCTGCGCTACCGATCCAGTGAAGAAACTGGTTACAGCACCCTGCCCCGAGGCAGATGGAGAGCTCGGCATTCACTTACCTAAGGTGAGAGCGTTAACTTTTGGGGGTCTACAGGAGAGCAAAAAGGGAAGAGATAGGGACACCCCAATAACCCCAGTTCATTAATCCCATATTTTCTGTCTGCAGACATCTTACTCTTGAAGTCAGGCATACAGTGCACAGAGGTCCAGCCCAAAGAGCCAACCGGGTGCTACACATCACCTTTGAAGATACGGTAGTCGCCCAGTCAAGACCGGCGCCTCTGCGAGAATCTGGTGAGCGTTACATATAGCACCTGGTGGCTTGGTTCACCCGAGGGGGTACGGCCGATGTCCTACAGTTTTGTTTTTGGTGACAAAGACTCAAGTCCCTGGATCTGGGAAACCTACTCCCCAACACCAGATCTTCTGGGAGATTCGGGATCACAAGGACTTGGCACTCACCATGCTGGTAGACATCCATTCCTTGTGGATGCAACAAGTAGCCCTGTTGTTCTCTGCCTAGAAAACGCATGGGGATAACAGTTCCAGGCATATGGCAATGCTGGTGCTTCCCAACTTTAACAAGGCTCAGACAGTCTCCCTCTGCATCTAAACTGGCACCCACAAAGCGTCTTCCAGCAGACCACCCAAGTCATACAGAAGGTGATGGTGGGAGCGTCCTTTGAAAGCCTTTTTCCTGTTCTCCTTTGTAATGGTTTCACTAAATTAGTAAAATCCAGCTCCTGGTATCTGGGGAAAGGTAAAATATTTTCAATGGTCCACCTCACCTCACAAACTAGATGCAACATTTCCTCTGCCTTGCTCTAGCTGCTATATTGGAGGTCCAAGCCTTCTTCTTCTTCAGCCAATGCTGTTGGACAACAGCCCTGAGTTGTGCCATTTCCTTGATGGAAGTTCCTTCATCCTTTGTGGATAGATATTCCTGCTGTAGAGAAGGAGGTTTGAGCTCTACTGTTGTGTACTCCCTGGAGATGTATCTCTCGATAGAGTGTGCTGTAATTATAATTGTTCTTTTATAACGTGCTTAATACCAGAGATTGGTTTCTAAGCGTGGGATTGGGATTTGACCCTGTGTTGCTTCCAAGACAAACGCATTGCCCCTGAGCTATCCCTCCATCATAGAGAATAATACTTTCATGGTCACAGGTGGATCTTCTGACTGCTGCCCCCCTGCATCCTGTAGGGTCTTTCCCCATGGTTCTCCTTGGGGTGGGTCTTCCTACGTTATCTCTGACCCATCAAGTTGACCATCAGTCCTCACCCCTCCCCCCCCCAGAGTTCAGACGGTGCAGCCCGAATCTCCCATTTCTTCTTTTCCTTTCTGGGGGTGGTAATGTTAGTTGTTCTGATTGGGGCTCCCTTGATGGATCGGAGCCAACCTTTTCTCCACTCTCTAGTTCTTTGTCAGGATCTCTCTTTAGGGGCAGGGTTGTTTGGGGATACTGGTCTTTAGGCTCCTCTGTACCATTACAGCATCCTGCAGTATTTGCTAGTTCCTCACCTCCCTCCTGCTGGCAGGTACTGCTCCAAGCGTTCTGCGAAATATGCTCCTCTTGCCAAGAAAATGTTTTGCCCTCAGCAATCAGACTGGATTCCCAAGGTGGGCTGTAAGGAATGCATGCTATCAAAGTAAGACAGACACAAGTGATCACAGTTCAAGGGTGTTTATTGAACTTTATCAGGGGTGTGAAAAACGCCTATCTAAACCTAAATCTAAGATAGGAGCAAGCTACGACCATCAAATAATAATTATACAGTCCTAGTGGAGTCTAGTCAAATAAAAAGGGCCTGTACTAAAAAAACTATTGCCAATCCTTACCGCTATGCTACAAAATAGTGTGGGATAATGTTCACAAAAAGAATGAAGTGTTTACAAAATGATAGGTCAGGATGATTAGGCCGTTGGCCTCCCTTTGCATGTTTTTAGCACGGGACAAGGCGGGTCACTCCAGCACAGTATGCTCCTGGGATTCTCTGGCACGAGGTCCCAGTTCCTTTCACCAATATCAGGGTTGTCCGTATCCAAGTCTCTTGTGTGCAAAGTCTCTTGCCTCACAGGACCTGATGTACCATAAACACCAAAGAAAGTTCCTTTGTCAATATTCATGTCGGGCTATTTACTCTTCACCCTGGATCCCCTCAGCCGGGCTCTGATCCTTCTTTCACCTTTAGCCTCCGTCATTCAGGCTCAGACCAACTTCAATTTTTAGGCATCCCTCAGTCGGCTTCACATTTGCCACAACAATCTTCTCAGGTGTGTTACTTTTCACCCAGGATCCCCTCTTCCGGGCTCAGACCCCTTTTTCTACAATAAGTCCCTCTCGGCCGGGCTCAGACCAATTTCAGTTTATAGACAATCAAAGACTTTCGAATGTGCATGGGATTTAACGTAACCCCGTTCAGGGGGGGCCCAAACAGAGACCTTTGAGTGAGCACCCATGTGGCGCCGGACCACTCTGTGGGCCTCATCTCGAGCTGGCCTGTATCCCGGAGGTATTACTGCCGTGTTACTGTCCATGCTAATAGTGTTACCACCAACTGGTCCGGCACTATTAGCGCTGGGTCAAGGGTTGGGCAGTAACTCTAATTCCCCATTCTCCATTGGACCCAATGGGGAATTTTCGGCATCATTAGCGTGCGCTAATAGCGCAGCGATAATTGCGCTTGAAAATGGGAATTTTTCTGGCGCGTTTACCCCCAGTTCTGAGCCGGGTGTAAACACGCCAGACCCATGTTTGGGCAGACCCTTAAATGCAGCGGTAATAGCATTACCGCCGCATTTAAGGGTTACTGCCCAACTTGTGATGAGGCCCTGTATCTGGTACCTATCTTGTTTTCACAAAGTTCATTTATATTCAAGCTCTCTTTCTTCATGCAATGTTGCTGCTTGCAACCTTGACATAACACAGTCTAGTCGGCTATCAGTTTCTCTAACTCACTGGCTGTGCTGTGCTGAATTCGTATTTGTTGCTTTGCTGTCGGAGTCAAGGACAGTACCATGATGGCAATCGCTTCTCCCCACCTTGGCTATAAATGCAAGCATTGGGAACGTTTGTGGAGGGTTCCTGTTAAGATGAAAACTGATCTGAATCTGCGCTATATTCAGCAAAGGTTTTTGGGGCGTCTTTTTTGGACTCCTGATAAGATGTCTAGACTAGGATTAAGTGTTGATGATAGATGCTGGGGTTGCTCTAAGGAAAAGGGGCAATATGCTACACATGCTGTGGGACAGTATAAGAGTTAAAGGTTTTTGGAGTGATGTCCTAGATAGGGTTGATATAGTTTGGAATATGACTTTCCCAAGGACACCATTAGCTGTACTTTTGAAATCTCCGAGCGGCACTCGCCACCTGAGCTACGCGACTTTAAGTTGGGTCAATAAGGTCCTTTTGGTGGCAACCCGACAAATTCTGCGTCTCTGGAAAACAAGAAAGAAGCCATGTGTAGAAGATTGGCTAGTTCAGGTGCAGCTTCTTTCACGTTTTGAAAACATTAAATTTGATACATTACATAGAGAAGAATCTTACAAAGAGCAATGGAGTGTTTTCAATGAGTTTTATGCTTGAACTTTGACAAGGAACAAGTTACTTACCTGTAACTGTTGTTCTCCAGCATGGGTCTGGCATGGATTCACATGCTCATGAATATTCCCCGTCGTCAGGCTGGGAATCCTCGGTAAAGAAAAAAACCAGTATCAGTTTCGTTTCTGATCTGTCTTTCGTAGTAATAACCAATCACTGGTCTCTGCGTCATACTGACCACAGCCAATGACTGCCCTCTACCTAAGCACCGCCTCTGGCAGCCATCTTCAGATTTGGAAGCACGTGAAGTGGCAGTATGACCAAGTGAAGAGCCGCAGAGGGGTAGGCGGGAGGGTTCGCATGTGAATCCATGCCAGACCCATGCTGGAGAACAACAGTTACAGGTAAGTAACTTGTTCCTTCTCCAGCATGGGGTCTGGCATGGATTCACATGCTCATGAATAAAGAATACATAGCAGTACACACATGCACAACCACGGGAGGTGGCAAAGGCTCAACATTAAGCATCACATCAACTCAACATTAAGCATCTTACCTCCTCACCAGGCTCACCTCAGGCGAACAGGTTGCGCAGCACTGCTTGGCCGACCCTGGACTCCTCCCTGGAATCCCGGTCGACGCAGTAGAATTTCGTGAAGGTGTGCGTCGACCTCCACGTAGCAGCCCTGCATATGTCCAGCAGGGGCACACCAGATAGGAACGCCGTGGTAGCTGCGATCGCTCTGGTGGAATGGGCTCTCGGACGGCCAGGCAGCGGTCGGTTTGCCAACCGGTGACAGCACATGATACAGCCGGAGAGCCATCTGGAGATGGAAGCCTTCGAGAGAGCCTTCCCCTGATTGACAGGTCCAAAGTTCACAAAGAGTTGTGACGTCTTCCGAAAACCCTTCGTGCGGTCCACGTAGAACTTCAGCGCTCTAGCTACATCCAGCGAGTGCAAAGTCCTCTCAGCCGGCGACGAAGGCGACGGGAAGAACACAGGTAACACCAAGGGTTCGTTGAGATGGAAGTCCGACGGTACCTTGGGCATGAAGGAGGGGTGCGTCCTGAGCACTACCCTCGTGTCGTGGAAAGTCAAGTACGGGGCCTTGCAGGAAAGGGCCTGGATCTCTCCCACTCGTCGTGCGGAGGTGATGGCCACAAGAAAAGCTGTTTTCCACGATAGAAACTTCAACGGGGCCGAGTGCAGAGGCTCGAACGGAGGTCCCATGAGCTTGGTCAGCACCACGTTGAGCTCCCACGCCGGGGCCGGAGCCTTCACCGGCGGGAACGATCTGAACAGTCCCTTCATGAACTCTTTCACCAGACGATGAGACCACAAGGACGTCCGGCCCGTGGTTCTGGTGTATCGGGAGATCGCAGCAAGACGAATCTTGATGGACGCATGTGCCAGACCAGCTTTGGCCAGCGTCAGCAGGTACGGCAGTACTTGGGGAGCCGTAATCCGTAGAGGGTTAATCTTCTGTGCGTGGCACCAGACAGAGAACCTCTTCCATTTGTGTCCGTAGCATTTAAGAGTCGAGGACGCCCTGGCCTTTGCAAGAACCTCTCTGCAATCGGCCGGTATGTCGTATCCTCCAAACTCTAGTGCTGCAGGAGCCAGGCCTGCAAGTTCAGCGACTTCGGGTCGTGGTGGAGGATGGCGCCTCCTTCCCTGGAGAGTAGATCCGCGTCCGCCGGCAGCTTGATCGGCGGGGACGCTGACAAGTCCAGAAGGTCCGGGAACCATATCTGCCTCGGCCACGCAGGTGCGACGAGGATCATCCTGCACCGCGACCTCTTGAGCTGGTTGACGAGCCGGATTAGCAGAGGCAAGGGAGGGAACGCGTAGAGGAACAGGCCCTCCCAGGGGAACGAGAAAGCATCGCCCATGCTCCTCGTCTGGGGAAACCTGCTGGCGAACCTCCGGCACTTGGTGTTCGTCGCCGTCGCGAACAGGTCGATCTGGGGTGTGCCCCACCGTCGGAAGAGGCGATCCACCAGATCCTGCCGTAGTTCCCACTCGTGGCACGAGCGCAGCTCCCTGCTGAGTGAGTCGGCGATGGTGTTTTTTATCCCTGCCAGATGAAACGGCACCAGAAAAATCCCTTGGGCGACGGCCCAATGCCACAGGTCCTGCGCCTCCTTGGACAGCGCTGGGGACCTGGTTCCGCCCTGTTTCCTGATGTAAAACATGGTGGTGGTGTTGTCGGTGAAGATCCTCACCACCTTGCCCTTGAGGGACGGAAGGAAGGACCTGAGGGCCCAAAACACTGCACGGAGCTCCAGGACATTGATATGTAGGGACTTCTCCGTCGGGAGCCAGAGTCCCCTTGCGTGCAGATTTTCGGTGTGCGCTCCCCACCCTTCCAGGGAGGCATCCGTGGTCACAGTCTCCTGGTGGGCTGGGGTCTGGAAGTCCATGCCCGCCGTCAGATGCGCGCGGGTGCCCCACCACCGTATCGCTCGTCGGAAACTCTCGTCGAGCTTGATCCTTTCCTCGAAGCTGCCCGTCGTCTGGATCCAGCGCGCATCCAGGAATTCTTGCAACGGGCGCATCCGGAGCCTGCACATGGGAATGAGGTAGATGCAGGAAGACATCATCCCGAGGAGGGACTTGATGGACCTCACTTTGGCCGCGTCGGCCACCAACATCCGTTGCACCTTGCCCAAGATGGTCCTGGACCTCTCCTCCGACGGGGAGGCCAGAAGGGACACTGTGTCGAGCCTCGCTCCCAGAAACAGTGCGACTTGCGCGGGCACCAGGTGGGATTTGGCGTAGTTCACGGAGAATCCCAGGTCCGTGAGGAGTTGGACGGTCCTTGCCGTGTGGACCACGGCGAGCTCCCTCGTCTTGGTGCGGATGAGCCAGTCGTCCAGGTAGGGGTAGACGTGGATCCCCTCGCGGCGCAGCTGCGCCGCCACCGGTGCAAGGCACTTGGTGAATACCCTGGGTGCCGACCGTAGTCCGAAGGGAAGGGCTTTGAACTGGTAATGACGCCCTTGGACCACGAATCTGAGGAATTTGCGGTGCCCCTTTAGGATGGGAATGTGGAAGTAGGCATCCTCCAAATCCAATGACGATAGGAAGTCTCCTTCCTCCAGCTGACCCAGGACGTGCTGGAGGGTGACCATCCGGAACTTCTGCGCCTTGATGAACTTGTTCAGACGTCGCAGGTCCAGGATGGGGCGCCATCCTCCCGTCTTCTTCTTCACGAGGAAGTATCTCGAGTAGACTCCGGAGCCCCGAAGCCTCTTTGGGACGAGTTCGATGGCGCCCTTTCTGAGCATCGCCTTTACCTCCAGGAGAAGTTGAGGGACGTGAAGTTCTTTCCTGGCCACGGGGGGGACGCGCGGGCACCTTCTTTGAAACTCGAGCGCGTGGCCCCGGGCCAGGGCGTCCAGCACCCAACGGTCGGTGGAGATGGACTCCCACACGCTGACGAAGCCCGCCAGCCGGCCTCCCACCGGGGTGCTTCAGTGGGGGCCCGACCCCAAGGCCGGTTCAATCCTGCTTGGAAGCGGCCTTGCCGCCTTGACCTCCTTGGCGACGACGGCGGGGTCCGCTAGACTTGCCTCGTCCTCTGTAGGCCTCTTGCGACGACGAGCGGGCCGCTTGACGGTAGGAAGCGAAACCGCCGCCGGAACCTTTGGAGGCGCCCTTGCCTCCGCCGCTCCGAAAGGGCGTCCGTCGTTGCAGGACTCCAAGGGCCCGGGCCGTCTCAGTATCCGCCTTGATGGCCTGAAGGGAATCGTCCACTGTCTTCCCAAACAGGTTGTTCCCGTCGAAGGGCATGTCCAGGACTCTGGTCTGGACGTCCTGCCGGAAGTCCGTAGCTTTGAGCCATCCACGACGTCGAAGGCAAACACCGTTGCCCAGCTGGCGGAATCCAGTGTCGGCGATGTCCGTCGCCACGGTGATGGCGTGGTCCGAGGCCACCTCACCTTCCTGCAGGATCTCAAGGGCCTCCGCCCTCTTGTCGTCCGGCAGAAAATCCAGCAGGGGAGCCATCTTGTACCAGAGCTCCCTGTCGTAGCGGGCCACGATAGCCAAGGCGTTGGCCGCTTTAATCGTCGTCGCTGCCGACGAGATGACTCTACGCCCCATAGTATCCAATTTCTTTCCCTCGCCGTCCGGCGGGGAAGTCGATGTGGAGGCCGCACCCCCCCCCGCTTTCTTCCTGGCTGCCGCGGAGACGACGGAGTCCGGGGTAGGCTGCGCCCGGAGGCATAGGGGGGCCGTGTCCGGGACCCGGTACTTTTTCTCGTACCGGTCTCTTCTAGCTGGCGTCGTGGAAGGGTTCTTGAGGAGGGAAAGGCCCTCATCCCAAATGTCGTCCAACAGAGGCACTGCGAGGACCGTCTTCCTCTTGGCCTCGCGCCGCTGATAAAGGAAGCCTTCCTTTTTCTTCTCCTCAGGGCAGAGTTGGAAAAGCTCGGAAGCCCTGGAGATCATGGAGTGGAAAGATCCGATCTCGTCGGGCGGAGAGGCCCTGGTGGGAGGCGACGACGGAAAATCCTCGTCGTATGCCTCGTCGTCCGTACCCGTCGCTGCCGTGTCAGTCCCCGTATCATCCCCTCGGGTGGACGGGGAGGAGGGCTGGAAGGGGCGCGACGGTTGAAAAGGAGGTGGTGGATGGATCCTTCTTTTCTTGGAAGGGGGAACACCAGAAGGTCCCGGTTCTGGATCCCCCGACGGGAGAGGTTCCTCCGTCGGTAACGGTAGCCTCGTCCTTATCTCGGAGCATAAGGACTGTATGGCCAACAAAATGGCCGCCGAGTTGTCTTGCGGCGCTGGCAGAGGGGAATCCGACGGGCGAGCAGGGGCCCCGTCGGTATCCTCGACGATGTCGTCGTCGTCACCTGCGTCGGGGTCCATTCCGACGGGCTGGCCTTCTTCCACGCCTAGGCCGTGGCTTAAGACCTCGATCAGTTCCTCTTCTGAGGTTGAGGCCGACTCTACGACGACGCCCTGCCCCCCCTTCTTCTTCCCCACGGAGGGTTTCACGGGGGTCCTATCGATGGGCACAAAGGAAGACTCCCTCCGAGGAGGCAGGGAGATTCTGGGCCCTGAGGTCGCCACCACTGGTGCAGCCACCACAGGCTGAGCCAGGGCCGCCGCGACCGTTTCGATAGAGGGCTTGGCCGGATGGATCAAGGCCTTCACCACCTTAGGTGCGCTCACCGCCTTATCCTTGAGGGAGGGGGCACTGCCACGCTCCTCCTCTGCCTTAGAGCTCGACCGGGGCCTCTCCAGGAGCTTCGCCGGATGCTCGGCCTTCCTCTTACCCGACCCAGAGCGTTGGCTCGTGGTTGATGGTGCCGGGGAGGGTGCGCCCTGCCTGGCGCCCGCAGAGCCCGACCGTTCGGCGCTCCCGGTGCCAGCGGACTCGCGGTGCTTGGCCTTATGTTGGGCCCCCGTCGCCGGGGCGCCCTCAAAGGTCTTAGAAGACCGCTCGGATTTCTTCTTCTTCTCGCCAGACGGGCTCTTACCCTCCAGCCAGTTGGCGAGACGTTGATGGCGGTCCTTCATGGTCCGTTCCGACATGTTGCCGCAAAACGCACAGTCCTTCTCCACGTGCGTCTTGTCCTCATGAAGGCAGTAAAGGCAGAAAGAGTGTTCGTCCTCCTTGAAGACGTTCTGCAGCTGGCATCCAGGGCAGACCCTGAACAGCTTTCCGGGCGTCGAGCTTCCCTTCTCCTGGGCCATCTCCGAGACAGGGCCTGAGAAGCTTCTGGAGTCCTCCGAAGCGTAGCTCGACGAAATCTTCACCCTTGAGGGGCACAGATGAATCCGACACGGGTCCCCGTTGATCGGATGTAGGATCGGTGGAGCTTGAGGCTCTTTTGACCGAAAGAATCGAAGTTTTTTTGTGAAAAAAGCGCGAAAAAAAGCACTAACGCTCGAGAGCAATAGCACGAGGATCCCAACACATGAACGTGCGGTAAAAATCTGAAGATGGCTGCCAGAGGCGGTGCTTAGGTAGAGGGCAGTCATTGGCTGTGGTCAGTATGACGCAGAGACCAGTGATTGGTTATTACTACGAAAGACAGATCAGAAACGAAACTGATACTGGTTTTTTTCTTTACCGAGGATTCCCAGCCTGACGACGGGGAATATTCATGAGCATGTGAATCCATGCCAGACCCCATGCTGGAGAAAGCAGGTATTCATTATATATAAAATTTCAAATTGGGGTGGGGGGTTGGTAGGGGGCGTTGAATGTTCATCATGTCTCGTGTCTTGTGTATTTGTATATAATGTATATACTTACATTGATATAATGTCTATACACTGTTTGATAATCAGACTGTTGTCGGTTATATCTTAGTCATCTTGATATATTTTCATCTGAGCTTATTCATACTAAACTGCTGTGTTTTATTGACACTCTGATTAGTCTATTGTATGTTTTCTTTTATGACATATTGTAATCAGAAAAGTTAAATAAAGTTTTTTTTAAAAAAATTAAAAAAAGGGACATGCCTGACCCTGACAGTTCTTAGCAGGCATCTTCCTGGTCTCAGAAGCCGATTGGTAAAAACACCTAGTCTTCATTACTCCCGGTTGCCTCTTCTTCGTCCCAGTACTGTCAGTGGTCATACCCAGGTGATCCTGCCTCGATTGAACACCCCCAGGATCGGGATCCAAAAGCGATCACCTTTCCCAGTGCACCTATGCAGATGACCCAAGGGGAATAGGAGTGCGAAAACCTTCAGTTTTCTCACAATACTTCTAGCTTAATGCATCTGTGTTGCTAAATAAGCACCACACTCCTGACTTACTAGTCTACAAAGTGAGAGTTTGATTAGATGTTTGTGTTAAACCTTATAGGTCCACTTAGACTGGCATCCGAGAACTCTACAACTGTGGTGGATCTGAAAAACCCTCCAATCAAGTGATGGGATAAAAGTGTAAAGACTCAAGACTCAATGAAGCATCACAGAGATGCCAACCAGTAGACCCTGTGATGAATCTAGACAATGTGCCCCTTTCCCCTCACAGAGGAGCCACAGCCCGTTCCGCAAGACCCTCCCTAGAGGTCCAGCCAAGTTGGACCTCAGTGGGAGTGAAACCCCTCTTGGGGAGAAAGTCTCCCAGTCCAATGAGGACTTCCCCGAAGGGACTACATTGTCTGCCTACATGGAACTTGAAAAAACAGTTTGTTCTCGTATTATTCCTACTACTAGCAGGGATCCTCCTTTTACCCTTACAGCTTCAGGTAATGCTGGGTTTCATCTGACCGCCGGCGTCAAGGAAGAGGGACACCTTTTTTCGGTTGTGATGACATACTTAAACAAACTAAGAACTGTGAATGTGGAAGAGACCTATGCGGAGAATGACTCCTATGGAGGGATTCGAATCATCACTACGTAGAGGCGATCCTCTGTAGAGACGTTCTGAAGGAGTGGAGCTACGCCAAGCGGAGGCATTGGTGAAGGGGACCCGCTAGCTGGAGGCTACGAGGCAGGTGCTCTGGCCGAGCAAGAGGCTCCAGTCAGGAGCAGAACAAAGATGGGAAGAAAACCGTCTTACCTGGTGGCACGACCACTAGAGAACAATGGTGGGCCTAGTGCTCTCAGAAACGGACACTGGGACCAGGGGAAGGAACGGAGCGTGGGTCCCGAGATCCACATAGAAATTTCCTTTGCCAAAGAGACGAGTACAGACAGGCAAGCAAATGCTCCCCATGTGAGGATGCCGGTGGGGGCTATGAACATTGTTTTAAAAGGTTGCAGACACTGACAGAGGTGGGAGAAACTGCGAAAAAGGGAACAAGCATGCAAATCAAGCAAACCAGAGTAAAAGAGATACAAACAGTTATCAAAGCTGGGGAAGCCGCAAACCGTACGAAATCATAAGAAAAACAAATGGGCACACGCCCTATGAGAAAAGGAGTGGAAGGGATATGTGTACTTTGTATCAAGGCTTGGAAAGCCGACAATGGTATGAGAAATTGATAAAGGGGGACAGCCATACATCCTGCATGGCAACACCCGAGTGGGAAGAAGCCCTGTATTTTTTAATTGAACTAACCCTACCTAAGGCCTTATTCAGTGTAGCCCACACAGGCCGGTGGCAGTGGTACTTCTAAGAGGCACCCCTGCATAACGCTTCTTTTTTATAATGCGGCAGTCATTTTATCTCTGCAGTTTCCAGAACAGATAGCCATGTTGTTTAAGTCCTTTCTTTTTGACTTACTAGCTTTGTTGGCCATCTTTTTCCCAGGCAGGTGAACGAAATGGTCAAAAAAAGACTATTCTGCATAAATTATTTGGATCTAAAAGCTATTCTTCTCAGTCTGAAGTAATTACTTACTCATTGAGGGAAAAGTTATTTAGGTTCTCACCAACAGCAGATCAGCAATGTTCTATTCGAACAAGCAGTGCAGGAAAATTCTCCCCCTCTTTGTCTCCTAGTCTGTCATGGGGAGTGGGGCCTCTTGAACCACATCCACCCTTTTGCATCCTATCTCAAGGGAGAGAAGAACTCGAAAGCGGAAAGCCTGTGCAGACTCTTTCAAACCACTCACGAATGGGAGATCAATAGGTCAGTTATCATCCCATTGTTTCAGAAATGGGAAGACCCGATGGATTTTTTTGCGACAGAGAACAGCCATTTGTGTCAGGTTTGTGTATCTCAGCAGTAGTTGGTGCTTTAATCCCCTGGGAGACGCTTTCCCTCTGAATTGGTCAGGGAATCTTCATCATCGGAACCTAGCTAACTTTCATAAAGGTACATGGTTCTTAGACATCCTCTTTCTCTCAAAGGGAATGTTTCAGTTTCTATTAAAGTCTCAAGACCTTCTAGTCCGGCAATGGGGAGTGGTGCTTGACCCTCGCCTTCCATTGCTGAATTTCAGCGTTTGGTGGTTCCATCCTACATTCCCAAAGATTCTTTCTGACTTTGAATCAGGAAATAGTTCTCCCAGTCTTTCATGCCAGTCCTCACTCTTTCTAAGCACAGGAGACTTTGCAAATCTCACCATTGACCTTAGGAATAACCCTAAAATTCTGACAGCACTAAATTGTTTTGGAAATCAAACAATATTTTCATTGCATATGGTGATCTTTTACCTGGAAAGAAACTAGCTAAATCTACTATCACTAGATCTGTATCTCTTGTATTTCTAAGACTTTTGAGCTATCTGACCTCCAGAAGCCTGAAAGACTTCATGTTAATTCCACTAAAGCTAAGGCAGCATTGGTGGCCTTTCAGAGACAGGTCCCTATGGCAGACATCTGCAGGGAAGCCACCTAGGCAACTTCTTATGCTTTTGTTATGCACTAATCTTTGGATACTTCTTCAAGGAAATTTGGTTCCTTTCAGAACCTTGTTGCTTAAACCCTGACCAGGCATATGCGGTCTCCTCTACCCAGTATGTGAGTCTGCAGACTCTGGTCTCCCAACAGTTCGGATGGACAGCATGACATTGGAGTATGAACAAATTACCTACATGGTGGTTCTGATACTTCTAGGAAACACTCTCCCTCCTTTAAATACCCTCCCAGCTATCCCCTCTAAGCATATGATGCACAACAACCTTGTACGGTGGAAAAACTGACAGAACTGGGAGGTGGCAGTTGGTAATGCAGGGTTAAACGCATGTAGAAATGCATGCATGCAATGGTCCTATTCTAAAACTCTTAAAGTGACAGCACCTTCTTTTGCAGAAACGTTTTTCTTGTGCAGCCTGCATTTCAGGCATGCACAACCTGTTTTGAATGATACTGAGGACCCAAGGGTCTTGTGTGACGCATGACCGGGATATCGTGAAATGAGGAAAGTCTTCCTCCCACCGGGGATGCATGATACCTAGCTTGAAATGGAGTAGAATTCACCCTCACTTTGGAGTCAAGCAGGCATTGCAGCAGAGTCCTGGTTGATGATTTCGATGAATGAAATCTGTAAAACCTGTGTGAAGAAGAGGGGTGGGGGGTGGAAGACTTGATTTGGGACAGTTGCCATGCCTGCAAGAGTTTAAATGCCACGGAAAATAAATGATGTAGTGTTAGTGCTTGGAGATTTCACAGTCACACCGCCCATTTTCTTTATTTGAAGGACATTATACGTGGATGGTGGAAATGAAGTTTTTCCGTCAAATTAAAGATGCAGTATCTCTGCATGTCAGATTGAAGGGAGGTAGTCTGTAGGTAAGCATGTCTATGCATATAAGGAAAGGACCTAACAGCTCTAGATGAATTGTCAGAGAGGTCTTTATTAACATGCAGCTGTTGTCAGGCTGCGTCTTTCCTTTCCCCTCAGCTAACTAAAAGAAGAATTCTTCCTAAGAGAAGCAAACAACCAAACCTTTCTAGAGCATCCCAGTTCTGAAAATTATACCCAGTGTCAGAGAGGCATGGTATCAAGAGATGACACAGACAACTAAAATGCAGTGCGAAAACATATATTTTACTAATCAGGATGGTGTAACGCCTAACTTGCCTAGCTCTGAGGTGGAAATGTTCCCTACCGGAAAGTAAACTAAGGGAAGTCCAGGTCTGTCAGTTCAAACCAAAATACTGTCTGTGTCAAAACCTATGCTTGCCCTCACTTCCATAGAATAACAATGTGTATGGGACTTGGTAAACTCAATAGTGTAAAAATGGTGTGGCAATGGAGCTCGTCTGTAGCTCCCTTCCAAGTTCAAGGCTCAGGATTACAAAGTTCCAAAGGTTTCTCAGGATTCACTTGTCAAAAGTTCACAGTAACTTATTTCTCACAAGTTATTTAGGCTTCTGCGGGTACCCTTTCCTCAAACCCAAAAGCCCTCTGGCTCACAATCTTAAATGGGTCTCTCATGCTTTCCTTGCCCAAGCTTAGACCGTTTTGATTCCACAATGGTCACTTTCCAAAATATCAATATTCAACTGGTTCAGTTCCACTTTCCTTTACGCAAAAGTTCAACTTGCTTAACACAAAAGTTCCACTTGCCAAAACCAGGACAGTTCAACTTGTTTCATTCGGGATTACCTTCCCCATTCCTAATAGCTCCTTTTAGCTTTCAACTTTAGCGTGTCATGCAGTTCATTTGTTCTATGGGGCTTCCCTGGTCATGAAGCAGTTGTCAGACCGCATGGTCCACCCATTACAGGTCACACAATCAGGCTCCTTAAGCTTTCGCTGTGTTCTCTTTTCCTTATGGTGGGGTCTCTGCGGCCATCCTGGATCATTCTCCCGCCTGGTGGTAACCGCAATGTTTATCCATCATCCATTCCTTTGTTTAAACTCTTTCTCAATTTCTTTAGGGGTTTTGCTCCAGCTTCACCTTCTCGCATTGCTCCCCCTTTTTTTTTATTTCTGTTTTGCTCTCCCTTCGTGTCTGCGCACAGAGCTTCCCTCTTTGCAGAGGTTTCCTTCATTCACACAGTCTTTCGAGAACGTTTATTCTTACACGTGACCACTCTGTAACTATGTATCCTTTATTGTTCTCTTAACCATTTGACAGTTTCACTCAAAGTGTCTCTCGTCCTACGCGGCTGAGCTGCTACATTGTATCTCACTCTCTTGCTTAACACACACTCTGTTTCCCATTTCATTCAACTCACCCGTTGTGTTTTCTCAGCTTCCTTATTAAGGTCCTTACCACCTGAGGTCAGGGTCTCACCGCCTGCCCATTAGATACTCCTGGGCTACTGTCCTGGCCCAGGGGAACGGGCATTCACTGGCATATATTCCAAAAGGGATTACCCGCCTCCTGGCTCCCTTCCACAGACTTCTCCGGCTCTCTGGAGACACAGCATCCTAGCCACGCTTTTTCTGGTTGCTTCAATGTGCAGACCCTCAGTGTCTCGGCATCCCATTCTCCTCCAGCTGGTCCTGGGCAGCCCTGGCATCTCAGCTCTCCACCCAACTCGTTCATCCTGCTTTCTAACTGTGTCCATTTTATACTCTCCTGAGTTTGTAACAGGCGTCAGGTGGGAATTATTAGTGGGACATCTCCATTGAGTATACTGGTATGCCTCTGTTTGCATCTTCTTCATCCCAGTACCATAGTGGTGCTTCACATTGGAAGTTTGTATTCTTCCTGACTTCCTCTTCTTTGTCACAGTACTTGAGTGGTACTTTGGGGAATGAAGACTGTGTACCTTAATATATCCCATGAAGGCTGAGGGGGGTTGGGTAGGTCAATGTCAGAGAAGGGGTGGGGAGATACCATGTCTCAGCCTCGGGTATTCCCTCCCGAATTCCAGAGGACCCTCTACCCAGGTGATCCTCCCTCACTTGTCCACCCCCAGGTTCAGGATCTAAAAATGATGGCCTTCCCCTGACCACCTGTGTAGAGGATTCCCAGGGAGTAGGCAGGGAAAGACCCTTAGGTTTTTCACACCAGCCAGAACAGAAGCGGCATTTATTTGTCTAGCATGTAATTTGGGCACATTATTAATGCTTGCAAAGAGACTGCAGAGGGATTCTGAACAGGGCCTTTGCCTTTGCTTAGTGCTTCCAAAAACACCACAGATTGAGCTGGAAGATCTACTATCATGAGGAAAGGATTGCCTTTTTTTAGTGCACTGACATAGAAATATTGGGCTCAGAATGAGCCTTGAACAATTTTGCACAGATTGCTCCATTATAGAGGTTTTCATTGCCAGAAGTGGTTGATCTGAAATGGAGGATGATAGCCTTGAAAAAAGGACTGAAGCAGCAGGTATTTCAGGAAGCAGCAACTCTGGTGCTTGCATAGCTTTGGACATTGCCAAATGAAATTGCCTTGAAGAATGGACAAGGATTTTGGCCTCTTCCTCTGAAGTATAAATGTCTTCATTAATCCTCAGACCCTTTGAATGGGGAGGATTACCTGAAGGTACATTGGTGGGCACCGAAGGGTGAATAGGGAAAGAACTCTCCACTGAAGTCAACCCCTTGTCTGTAAGCTTGGAAGCTAGAACTTCCAAAAGCTTGTCTGACATAACAGATTGCACGACAGCATTGGTAATAGACTCAACCAAATGTGCGATTTCTGACCACCCTGACGTTCTTTCTACCAATTGGGCATATAAGATAGATGTCAGTTGGCCTTCCCCTCCACATTTATGGTGTGGTGCAACATCTGTGAGGTTTGCGGTTGGTTTGGAAATGTTCCAAACAATCCCTTTAACCATGTTGCGAAACTGGAAGTAGAGAAAGATATCCAGTGCAGATGTTACCCCATGCTCTTTAACTTGTCTAAGGATATAAACTGGCTGCTTGGGAATAGATCTTGGAATTTAGTTTTACTGTACCTTACCATACACTGCACAATGAACTTTTCACTGGACAAGGGGATCTCCGGTATATGGGCAACGGGCAGTATGGGCGAGTAGAGTGGCGTCTTATTCAGTTTTCCCCCTATTTTTGTCCCGGCCGAGCATGTGCAGTCAACCACGTTCATCACACTACTGGGGGTGCCTTTAGTATTGCTGACCAAGGGAGTGACGGAGCCGCTATTGCCCTCTGCATCTGGACCTGAGATCTCTCAGGGTTGGCAGAGAACCAATGTGACAAAAATTGCGCTTGATCCGCCAGGTAGTAGCACGTAAAGTCCGGAAGAGCCAGGCCGCCCTTAGCAAGCTGGGCTACCAGTTTTTCACAGCTAAGCCTTGCCCGTTTGCCTGCCCAGATGAAGTCTGCAATTGAACTCTTCAACATTTTGAATAACGTGCCTGGGTGTACAAGTGGGACATTCAGGAGTAAATATATAAACCTTGGCAGGAGAACCAATTTAATTTAGGTAGTGGTAAGCGTTTTCACCTTAGTATTGCTCCTTGAGCACCAACCAAGGCTTTACCTTAATTCTCCAGCCAGAGTACTGCCGGATTTCTATCTATCTCCACCGCAAGATATCTAATTTGGTTAGCATGCCATTGGAATCCAAACCTATACAGGGACTCAAGCGTTCGGTCTGATAGGGGGAATAGGACCTACGTATGTGCATTAATCCTGAGCCGCGAAAAGAACATCCTGGATAACTAGTGCAAGGTTGGCCTCAGGATTTTTATTGAAAAGGGCCATATCATCTGCATATAACGCGACTATCAGCTTGTGTGTGTACAGCTATATGCCACGGTGCATGTGTCACTCCCGTAACAGGCCGCCAGGGTGTAATAGTAAGTGCAAACAGCAACGAAGAGAGGGGTCACCCTTGCCTTGTACTCCTGCCCATAGATATTCTATCCTATAGATGGCCATTCACAGCTAGTTTGGCAAAAGGTTGAGTTTACAGTAGGGATACCAGGAAAATAAAGCGAGCTCCAGTCCCCATCCTTAGAAGGACAGTAAACAAAAATGGCCAGTCTATCAAAACCATCTACGCATCCAGGAAAGCGGCTACTGCTGGCTAGTCTGGGACTATGGCATGGATCAGGCCAAAAATGCGGTGGGAGCCCTACCCAGAATAAATCCAGACTGATCGGCTAATACTCATCGGGACATTAAGGGCGTCAGCCGGTTCGCCAGGATCTTAGCAAGACTTTATTATCCGTGTTGGTTTGTGAGATTGGCCTGTAAGCCGAGCAATCTAGGGGGTCTTTAGCGTGCGTCAGGAGCAGGGTGATCACAACCTCCCTCATCGACTCGGGCAGGGACCAACGTCCACCGCCTGCTGATAGCCCTGCAGTAGATATGGGCCCTCATTACGACCCTTGCGGAAATCAACCGACCGGACCGCCATAGCGTAAATAGCGTTTCCGCCATTGCACGATGGAGCAAAGTGCGGCTCATTCCGACCCATCGGGCACGAGCACCACGCCATGTCGGAAGTGCAAAGTCCGCGATGGCGGAAATGACCCCAAAACGGCCAACACCGCCGCCGTACGGCGCCCTAGGTGCAATACCGCCACCCATGTCAGCGGACACCGCAGTGAGCGCCAACCGGAAAGTACGGTGACTGTAAATATACGGAAACGGAAGTAAAAGCATGGTCCCGGAACGGGAAACATCCCGCCGTACACCTATAAAACCACAAATTCCACACAACCATTAAAAATACTACCCTGAGACACATCCCAACCCGTCATCCACCCTAGTGAAACCAAGAAAAATGGGAAAAGTAGCGAAGAAAGCGTGCGACCGCAAGCGGCAGGTCCACTTCTCCCGTGAGGAACTCACGGTGCTCACGGAGACCCTCCAGGAGAATGCTGCCGTCGTCTTCTCCACGCAAATGACCAGGACGGCACTTGCGAACAAGAAGGCCATATGGGCCCTGGTGGCACAGCGGGTAAGTGCGGTGGGGACCGCACCCCGCAGCAATGCAGAAAGCGATGGGACGACCTGCGGATACGCGTCCGTAGCATACTTTCTGCCAACCGCAACATTGCCACAGCTACCGGGGGAGGATCGGAATCACCCATCAAGTTGACCCCCTGGGAAGAAATCTGTGCCTCCACCATTGGAATGGAGAGCATAGAGGGAGTCGGAGGGATGGAGAAAGGAGTGCAGACATCCGAAGAATCAGGTAGGTGTCCCAAATAAAACAATGCCAAAACCACAATGTCCAATCATGTGAAGTACCACGTGCCCACATAGTGCAACAGGAACACATGTCCAGGAGAACGTCCACATACATAGGCCTGATAGCACACTTTAAAACTCACATCAAATACATAAATAATTAAAAATCCTAAAAACACCCTCTACACGTGCAGCAGGCACACCCTAACTGCAGGCTGCCAAACAACTGCACCCTCACTCCACACACAAATGAAACCACCTCCAAGGCCCCGACCCAAATCACCCTCAGGTACCACCCCAATGCATGTGATACATTGCCATTCCAATTCCCACAGACCCATTAATAACGCTCGCCCTCCTTTACTCCACCACAGGGTCCGATCCAAACGACGAGCTCCAGGACACCCCTACCAGCACACCTGCAAAGAGGGCCAAGACCAACGGCCAAAGACCCTCCACCTCAGCTGCACGCATCAAGACACGGCAGCAGCACAAATCAAGTGACAGCACACAGGAGGGAACTCCAACAGGCACCCCAGCAGCCAGCATGCCCACAACAACACCACCACAGGTCCCCCCAATGGATGCCACAGTAGGCACTGCTTCTGGTGGCAGCAGCACCATAGGTGATACTGCATTGATGGCAGCATGCTCCGACACAGAAAACGGGGATGTCGAAGTTAGATCCATCCATGACCTGTCTCAATCCCCCTGTCTGTTCCATCCCGTACACCATGAGGATACCACGCATGGGCACCCACAAGACGACGACTGGCCATCCCCCACAAGCCCTGTGGCAAGGCAACATGAGGTGATCAGCCCCTCTGTGACACCACCGCAAATGGCCATGGCCCAGCAGAGGCAACAGTCCCTCGACCAGGTGATCGTGCAACAGCAGCAACTGGCCACGCTCCTCAAGGACCATGCTGATGAATGTGGGGGTACCAAGGCAGCCATAGAAACATCAACTGAGACACTTAGGGCAGAAATGGAGAGAAGTACAGAGACACTAAGGGCACAAATGGAGAGTAGCACCGAGAGCCTGAGAGTACAAATGGAGAGAAGCACGAGAGCCTGAGAGTACAAATGGAGAGAAGCACCGAGAGCCTGAGGGGGGAACTGCATGCGACGTCCAAAGACGTATGTGCCGAACTTGCCGCAGTGCGCCGTGTGCTTACTGAGCTCTCACAAACCCTTAGGGACATGCATGGACGTGAGCAGGCAGAGACATCATCCGTCGCAAGTTCCGTCCAGGGCAGCCCCCAACGTAGATCTGGGAGGAACCTGCGCTCCACAGGCAGGGGTGCCCCTGATACCCGCAGAGGGGGCTTGCAATAGCGACAGGCCACTGACAATGAGCATCTTTGGACACTGGTGTTCGGGGGGGAGGTAGGAGGGTGGAGGGGGTGTGTTGGGCTCACTTGGGTGGCGGGTCGATAGGGTGTCTAACATGATATCACATATGCCATAAACAATGCACGATCATGCAATGAGATGTGTGGACATTGATCTTTGTGTACGAGGCCATTATAGGCGTACAGTCCATATTGTGCATGTTCCAGACACACACAGTGCCACGAGTCCCGTGTCCATGTATCAGCCACCAGGCGTGAGTGCTAGAAGCATGCATCTATGAGATGCTGACGAATGTCACGGCCCTCCTGTGCCTCGCAGACTCCTTGAGGTGCTGCCACATCCCCACCCTCATCATGAACATCATCAGGTGCTTGCAGTTCTGCGTCAGGGGGCATGGGCACATTTCTACGTACGCACATGTTGTGTAGCATGACACATGCCATGACCATCTTTGCAACCTTCACATGGCGGTACAGGAGTGCCCCGCCAGACCTGCTGAGGCAGCGGAAACGAGTCTTCAGTAGGCCGAATGTCTGTTCTATGACTACACGGGTACGTGAGTGGGCATGGTTGTAGTCCTCCTCATGCTGGTCCCGTGGGTTCCGGACTGGTGTGAGGAGCCATCTCTTCAGTGGATACCCGGCATCACCTGTATGTGGACAAGAAAGGAATTTTGAGGAATGCCATTGCTACGTACTCACCCCCCCCTTCCTGCCAGGTCATTGCCGCATCACATACCCCACATCATCATGCATTAAATGAGACTCACCGAGTAGCCAGGATCTGTTCCCTGCGTGTCGCTCCATGTAGCGTGGTATAGTAGAGTTCCTCAAGACCATAGAATCATGGGTTGATCCAGGGAATCGGGCACAACAATGTGTAATGATCCTGTTGGAGTCACACACCATTTGTACATTCAGGGAATTAAATTGTTTTCGGTTGCGGTACTGGGCCTCCATGGCATGTGGGACGACCAATTCCACATGGGTGCAGTCGATGGCACCAATGCAACCCGGTATGCCGGCAAGTGCATGGAATCCCACTTTTGTGTTGGTAATTTCCTGCTCCGAGCGTGGTAGAGAGATGTAGTCGTCTGCGTGCTTCAGGAGGGCATCGAGCACTTGCAATAGTGTCCGTGAGAACAGTGGCTGTGATATGCCATGCAACTGTCCGACTGTGTGCTGGTAGGTGCCTGTGGCCAGGAAGTGGAGTACAGACACCACCTTCAGTAGGGGTGGGATGGCGGTTGGGCAATCTATCATGCTGACAAGGTCAGCCTGTGTCATGTCCACAATGGCGGTTATGGTGTCCCGGTCCAAACGGTAGAGGGTGTGGATCTGCTCATCAGTGAGGTTGAACGGATGTGCTCGGAGGCGTGGGATTGCGGGCTGCCTGCGTGGTGGTAGTGGCTGTGCTGGCGGCCCTTGCTGGCCCTGCCTTGGCCTCCTCCTCCTCCTGCGTCTCCGCCGTGCGGCCGGTTGTAGTTGGTGTTCGTCTTCTTCTTGAAGTTGGAGTACTTGCAGTGCTATCAGGTCCCCCAGGGCCAACATGGCTAGTCCTGCCGGTAGCATTTCGGAGTGGGTGTGGTTGTGGAAGGAGACTGGGCGTGCAATTTATGTGTTTTCAGGCTGTATGGCCTCCACCTGTGGTGATTCATTCCACCTGTGCAAGCTGCACTCCCCTTTGGGCGAGCACGTCCCGCACACAACGCTGCAATTCGACGAATGGCATCTTGCTATTGCAATCATGTATTTGTACCCGATGGCAGTGTAACATTGGTTGATATGTTCATTCGGCTATGGTCCCATTGTTTCACATACTATCTTTGCAGTCGCGAACAGACTTGTGAAGGGTCAGTGGAACGTAGTACTTGAGTAACGGTGGACCCTCATGCAACACTGTACCGAGCTTCACCGACGGGCGGGGCGTCCCATTTGTGAGTGAAGGCAGTTGCCATTTTCACACACAGCCGCACTAGATGGATTAATTTGTGATTTCAAGCGGCCACAGATGCCTTTTCGACGTGATGTTGCAAATGAGGAATTCGAAGGGCGGCGCTTTCGGTTTTCAGCTAGCGGCGAGGAGATGCCCACAGGTCTGACTGCAAATATAACGTTCTATTGCTCAATGTCCTTGGGACAGGGGCCATGGCGAGGATGCAATGATTGATATGAATAGTTTGGGATGCGCAATAGCGACGTGGGCGATGAGGCCGGACGTTCCCACATACATGTTACTTCACAACACTGCAATTACGGGCTGGGGCACAGTGGATTTTGCAGGCTGCATAACGCACAGACTCAATGGAAATTTCACATGTTATGTGAGTATGGAAATAGGCGTTTTCATTACGGGATGAGGGAATGATGTATGGATGCATGGACAGATGATTTGATACAGAGTTTGCCATGTACAGGGCTTCTTGGAATCTATCCGCCTCCCCTGCGCTATGTGATGCAGGGCTGCCATAGTGGGACCATCGTCTATCTGGCCTTGTTGAGCCCTCCCTGTCTCGACGCGCCTTCAGACACTTGTGTCTATGCACGTTACCAATCCCATCAGATGGATTCTGTTTTAACAGACGCATGCACAGGTACACTCGTTTGTGATAGTGTTTTCACCTCGATATAGATAGTTATGATTCGCAAGTGGTTTTTGGGTGGTGATGATCCTTTGGAGTGGCCTAGCATGCATATGGCTGTGGATTTGGTGTGATCATTGAAGTGAGTAATTCAAATGTAGTTCTGATGGCCATACTATTCTTTTTCATTTCATTTGGTTGACAGGTATCTCCTCCCCTTTTGCCACTGCCATCTGTATGCCACTCCTGCAGATGGATTTTACTCCCGACACCTGCTGCTTCGTGTTAATCAGTGGACCAGCATTACGATCTTATGGGACGATCGCCAATGGGCCACATGCCCTTACGCAGTACTAGTGGCTAGGAGCAACATTTCGGTCTTTCAGCTGGACTAGTGCCTCCCTATTGGGACGGCCCTGTGGTTCTAGGCGCTTCCATGTTGCCTTTTCGTACGGGAATGTAGCACCTGTGTACCATGAAGGAACAGGGCGTCACACAAGAAGTAGCTGGTCATTTATTGCGGATGCAGCCCACAATAATGAAATATGTTTTGGAGTTCATGGCCTAATGGCTGTATGGGCTTGGAGATTTTGTTGTGCATTAAATTTCTATTCTGATATGAACCGTGTAGCGTTCTTCTTTGCAAGAGATGTGGCATATTACTATTTGGGGAGCGATGTATTGTGAGGAGATCTGCATTGGGTTCCAGCTTCGGGGTATAGTTGCGTGGTACTGTGCTGGGCGCGTTTGCCTACGAAGCCCAGTGAGGTCAGGGATAAGGGCTGCCATTATGACTGTTTTGATGTTGTCATGCTCAGGGGCGGGGGATTAGCTTTTGTGTAACAGATGCCGGTCAGCCAGTTGGATTGGTGGAATGATGTGATTATCGGAATATTGCTGGTCACAGGTGCCTGTGTTTGCGTGCGTTTCTTGGTGGGAGACTGAGGTCATGTCCATTTGTATAGCTTCTGTATTCGTGCCATCTGTGCCCTGCAGCTCCCATTGGGCCCTCTTGAGATTCATTTGTTCGTTGGCAGGCATGGATGACTAGTACATTTCACTGGTTGCATTGTGTGACTTCATTGCACCTACGGGGGGTTGTACGATGTGGCCAGGGAGCGGTGTACAAGCACTCAGTAGGGCCGTTTACGGTTGGTTCGCGATGCCGTACTTCTCACCATGGCGGAATGGTACTTTCCGCCGTGCTTGATGGCGTTAGGTGCATGTCCGCTAGGGTCGGAATTCGCGTACCGTTGCGCCATGGTGGTAATTACGGTTTGGCATGGCGCGCGCGCGCGTACTTGGTGTAGTTAGCGTTGGCGTTCACTACGGTGTCGCTAATGGCATCGTACTTTGCGGTGACGGGTCATGATCGCACCGAGCGCTATTCGATGGCGGTATTGCATTTCCGCCATCGTTTTTCGATTTCCGCCAGGGTCGTAATGAGGCCCATGGTGTTTTAGACTAAGCAAATGCCTTGTAGAAGTCTATAGGCCATCCAGCACCAGAGATTTCCAAATGGTAGGTGTCGAATAGCCAAATATACCTCCTAAAATGTGATGGGAGCATTCAACACCTCCCTCTCTTCAGGGGTGAACCAGTAAAGCACCACTTGGTCAAGGTATTGGTCAATTTGTTGCTGGGACACTCCCAGAATTGAGGTGTAAAGGACTGTGTAGAATTGGGTAAGTGTCTTGGTGATGCTTATATCCGAGTGGTGCATAGTGTAATAATGAGGCAAATTACGAGAAATTTGAATACACCGAAAGGTTACCTTAGAGAAACACCAGTCGTTCTCCCTCCTAAATTTCCTTCTTCAGAAATGGTTCCGACAGGGGTAGAGAATGAGTGCCTCCCTGAGACCCTTCCTCTGCCTTCAAATACAAGGATTAAGGAGGGGAAGGACTCCAGGGAAACCCTCTGGGGAACAAAACCCTGTGTTGACGGCCACTGGATTGATGTCGTCTGTCAGGAGAGGTTCTTGGTATCCGGACTAGCCGCTGAAGGGGAGCCGTCTGAATAAAGACAGAGGAAAGTGGGAAGTTTAAGAAGGGGCACTAGAAAGCAGGATATGGGTAGAGAAAACGAGGAGTACCTGATTGGAAGGGGAATACCACCTATCGGGCCATACTGCAGGTCTTCCGATGAGACGCGGATAGGAGTAACCTCGAGGACGTCCCAGGAAGAGAATGATTCTCAAATCTCAATGCTGCGGATCGGACCCCGCATATCCCTGCTTCTGCATAGGTGAGATAATATCAGGTGTCAATTCTGGGTCTTCTTCTAACCCCCGGATATACTAGGGACTGACTATCAATTCTCAAGTACCGCACGCCAGGGAGGATTTCTCACTAGCGAACCGATCAGTGATGTTCAGCTTGTAACAAGTGAGGCTGGGAGAGTACACTCGAGTCTCCGGTGTCGTGCAAGAGTTGGGAGAAGAAGTCAAGTCTGAAAACAGGTGAGTGAAAGGGTAGAATTACACAGAAGGAATGACAAACAAACTAGTATGCAATAGATCCTAGTATCGAAATCTGGAGCCGGGGGGCGGTCCTTCCACCGCGCGGCCTTGGTGTAAGACTAGACCCACACCATCCGTAGCGGCGGCCATCTTGGGAGTAAAGATGGCCGCAATCCGTCTAAGAGACCATCTATGCCACAGTGACCATGGTCTCCGCAGGGGCGTGACAGTATGCCCCCTCCAAAGGGCAGCAGCCCCCGGCTTCCTCGGATGGTTACGGAAGAATCGGCGAATAAGAGCCGGTGCGTGCACTGCAGAGGCAGGTTCCTAGGAACGGTCAGCAGGAGAATAACCTCGCCAGTCAATCAAAAACTGAAGGCGACCTCGAAATATACGAGAGTCACAAATATCCGCCACCTCATATTCAGGACCTGACGGGGTAGACACCGGAGGAGGGTGAGTATTCCTTAATCTTGAAAACCGATCACACACATCTTTCTTCAGTTGGGACACATGAAACACGGGATGAATCCGGGACCAAGAAGGGGGAAGCCTGAGTTTGAAAGCAGAGGAACCCAACTTCTGTAGAATGGGAAAGGGTCCGAAATATTTAGGAGACAGCTTGGACGGGACCAGATGCCGTGGTAAGAAACGAGAGGCCAGCCATACCAAATCACCCGCCTTGAGGGAGGGCGCTGGAGAACGGTGCTTGTCCGCAAACCGTTTGGCTCTATCCTGAGCCTCAAGTAGCGAAGATTTGGCCGCCAAATTACCTGTTTGAATTACTTGAAGTAGGTTATCCACATCTGGAAATCGTGATGAAGAAGGAAGGCCAGTAGGAAAACAGGAAGGGTGAAATCCATATGAGCAAAAAAAAGGACTGGAACCCAGAGCGGAATGACGGGAGTTGTTGTAGGCAAACTCCACCAATGGTAATAGAGAAACCCAGTTGTCCTGTGAAGCTGAGATGTAGCAGCGCAAATAGCCCTCCAATGTCTGGTTCAGTCGTTCCGTCTGGCCGTTAGTTTGAGGATGGAAGCCAGAACTCAATGCTCGGGAGATTTTGAGGCTTTTACATATCTGTTGCCAATAACGTGAAGTATATTGGGAACCACGATCGGAGATGATAGTTTCTGGAAGCCCATGGAGCGTGAAGATCCGTGAAAGGAAACATTTTGCCATCTGAGCTGCAGTGGGAATACATGGTAGAGGAATAAAGTGTTCCATCTTCGTAAAGTAGTCGATTGTAACCATGACTACTGTACAACCATCCGAGATAGGGAGTTCGACTATGAAATCTGTTGAAATAATCTGCCAGGGTCGATCAGGAATCGGCATCACCGATAGGAGACCCACTGGGGCCGACCGAGGGGTCTTTGTTTGTAAACATATGGCACATGCCGAAACATAGTCTCTGATATCTCTGCTCATCTTTGGCCACCAAAATTGGCGTTGAATCAATTCCTTGGTATTAGCTATACCGCGATGCCCTGCCATCGGAGAATCATGACAGAGTTGAAGTACCACTCTTCTTAATTCTTCGGAGGGAATGAATAACTGTTTGTTTCTATAGAAGCATCCTTGAGATGAGTTAAGCATCCAGAGAGCGGCAAATCAAGGATTGGTCTGTATAAATCGAGAGGTATCCATAGCCACCAGTTGAAGAAAGGTGGTGATTTCCTGCAAAAATCTGGCTTTTGGAAACAAGGGTTCGGAACGGAAAGGAGTGGTAGAGTTGTAATCCTTTCTGGATAATGCATCTGCCTTGAGGTTGACTCTTCCCGGTATGAAGGAGATGATATCATAGGATGAAAAAAAAATGGGCCCAACGAGCTTGGCGACTATTTCGTGTTTGAGAGTATTGTAAGGCTCGGAGATTGCTGTGATCGGTCCGTACTTCGTAGCATGTTTGGCCCCTAGTAGCAGATGTCGCCACTCCTCAAAGGCTCTCTTAATAGCTAATAATTCCTTTTCGAGGACCGAGTAGTTGATCTCCGAAGGTGAGAGTGTCTTAGATAGAAAGGCCACCGGACACTCGTCTCCTTGTTCATTTTCTTGCAGTAGAACGGCACCTACAGCATGATGCGAGGCGTCCGATTCTACAATGAACTTCTTGTTTTGGTCAGGGGTGAGGAGTATAGGTTCCTTGGTGAAATTTTCCTTGAGACTCTCAAAGGCTATTTGAGCCCTGTCTGACCAAAAGAACTTTGCATTCTTCTTAAGGAGAGCCGTCATAGGGAGAATCTTCCCCGAATAGTGGGGAATGAAGCGCCTATAAAAGTTGGCGAATCCTAAGAATCTCTGCAGGTCTTTAACACACAGTGGAACTGGCCATTCCGTTATAGCAGAGATTTTCCTGGGATCCATGGCAACTCCCTCGGCGGACAGTATATAACCCAAATAGGCCACTCTATCCTTGTGGAATTCACACTTATCTAACTTGCAAAAAAGATGATTTTCCTCCAGTCTCTGCAATACTTCCTTCACATGTCGGATATGGTCAGACATGGAAACTGAGAAGACCAGTATGTTGTCTAAATAGACAATGACGGTATGTAGAAGAATATCCGAGAATATGTGATCCATAAAACGTTGGAAAACAGCTGGTGCATTGGAAAGTCCGAATGGCATCACTTTGTATTCATAGTGGCCCAAGGGAGTACGAAAGGCGGTTTTCCATTCATCCCTTGCACGGATTCGGATAAGATGGTAAGCTCTGCGTAGGTCTAGCTTAGTAAATATGTTGGCACCCTTTACTGCCTCAAGAATATCCGGGATTAAGGGCATCGGGTAGCGATCCGGAGTGGTGATTTTGTTTAAACCCTGATAGTCTACACATGGTCTGAGTTCTGTCGAATCCTTCTTAGGGATAAAGAACAGTGAGGCGCCGGCAGGAGAAGTGGATTCCTGAATGAGGCCGTTATGTAAATTCTTCTGGAGATACTCCTTTAGGACTTCCCGTTCGTGCGCTGATAGTATATATATGCGCCCAAAAGGGATTGGAACATCAGGCTCTAGTTCTAGGGCGCAATCATCTCTACGATGGGGAGGTAATTCAGCGAACTCTGAATTGGAAAATACTACTTGAAATTCTTGGTAGTCAGGAGGAATCTCCTGAATGTTATGTAACACTGAAGTAGTGCAATTCTTTTCTTGGACGGAGTGTGTAGAACAGAACCCCACGCTCCACCAGAAAGGCAATGAGTAAGACAATGTTCCGATCCTAGAAAAATTGTGCCGGCCTTCCAATTGATGTATGGATTATGGGCTCTAAGCCACGGTAACCCCAATATCAAGGGATAATATGCTGTGCGAATGACATCGAATACGATAGTCTCTTGATGAGAAGCAATCTTCATTTGAATAGGTCTTGTTTGTTCCCTGATAGGACCGGAAATCAATGGACTTCCGTCAACGGATTCTACTGGAACAGCAATGGTCTTAAGGGAGCATGGTATATTTTTGTCATTCTTCCAATGGGTGTCTACAAAATTCCCCGCAGCTCTGCAATCAATCAATGCGGGAACCAAAATTGGCTCGGAGGTGCCCCATTCCATTGAAACCTGTATGACAATCATGGGAGGATCGGGTGTGTCTGTGACTTGAGAAGTTAAAGACATGGTTGAGGAACCTGTTATTGGCTCCCTAGCCGCGGTTCCCCATGCGGTTGGGAGGAAGCGTTTCCCTGTCGTTTGGTAGGGGTGATTGGGCAATCCTGTACTGGGTGGTCTTTGGACCCACAATACATACATAAGCCTTTAGCTCTCCGTCGATTACGTTCTTCCGCGGTGAGTCTACCTCTTCCTCTTGTGATTCCTATCTGCATAGGTTCATCAATTGGGGTTTTCATAGGACTAAGAGGATGCGTAGTCAATGGTCTCACAGAACGATTTCAACGTCGTTCTCTGAGCCTTTCCTGTAGACGGTAGTCCATCTGCATCACTAATGTAATAATTTCCGCTAAGTTGGGAGGTCGAGACACTCTAGACACCTCGTCTTTAAGTTCCTCATTCAAACCCCTACGAAATAGGGTTATCAGAGCATCATCAGCCCAAGAGGTTCCAGCAGCAAGCTGTTTAAAAGAGGTGATATAAGACAGTAGATCCTGTGATCCCTGTTTGAAGTCTAATAATTGCTCTTGGGAAGAAACAGTGATCTCTTGTCTACTAAACATGGACCTAAGACTGTTCAGAACGGCGGGATAGGAGTCTAGCAGAGCGTTGTTTGTCACGACCAGTGGTGTAGCCCATGCCAATGCCGGTCCAGTCAAGTTAGCTATCATATGTCCCACCTTGTCACGATCATTTTGAAAGAAGGTCGTTTTAAATGAAAAGTGGACAGTACATGCTTCGATAAAAGCTTTAAGTTTGTGGGGATTCCCATCATATAAACCCCCTGGAATGGGACCTGGAGGTAATTCTGAACAACTAGGTACCCTTCCAACCTGTTGTCTCAAGAAGGCATTTTCCTGCTTTAATGCCTGGACTTCCGCAGTCAAAGACTGGACTGCAGAAACCAATTGCTGCTGTTGGGCTGCGTCCATGGTATCTCCTAGAACTATCGAGTTCTTTAAGGCAACCGTTCAGCACCTGGGAAGCCCCAGTTTATTCTTTTTGGGCGCTGCTAACTGTAATAATGAGGCAAATTACGAGAAATTTGAATACACCGAAAGGTTACCTTAGAGAAACACCAGTCGTTCTCCCTCCTAAGCTTCCTTCTTCAGAAATGGTTCCGACAGGGGTAGAGAATGAGTGCCTCCCTGAGACCTTTCCTCCGCCTTCAAATACAAGGATTAAGGAGGGGAAGGACTCCAGGGAAACCCTCTGGGGAAGGAAACCCTGTGTTGGCGGCCACTGGATTGATGTCGTCTGTCAGGAGAGGTTCTTGGTACCCGGACTAGCCGCTGAAGGGGAGCCGTCTGAATAAAGACAGAGGAAAGTGGTAAGTTTAAGAAGGGAAACTAGAAAGCAGGATATGGGTAGAGAAAACGAGGAGTACCTGATTGGAAGGGGAATACCACCTATCGGGCCATACTGCAGGTCTTCCGATGAGACGCGGATAGGAGTAACCTCGAGGACGTCCCAGGAAGAGAATGATTCTCAAATCTCAATGCTGCGGATCGGACCCCGCATATCCCTGCTTCTGCATAGGTGAGATAATATCAGGTGTCAATTCTGGGTTTTCTTCTAACCCCCAGATATACTAGGGACTGACTATCAATTCTCACGTACCGCACGCCAGGGAGGAATTCTCACTAGCGAACCGATCAGTGAGGTTCAGCTCGTAACGAGTGCGGCTGGGAGAGTACACTCGAGTCTCCGGTGTCGTGCAAGAGTTGGGAGAAGAAGTCAAGTCTGAAAACAGGTGAGTGAAAGGGTAGAATTACACAGAAGGAATGACAAACAAACTAGTATGCAATAGATCCTAGTATCAAACTCACGAAGCGCTGTTGTAGAAGAGTAGCAACGCATCCGCGCGTTGTCCGCAGGAACAGATGAACCGGCTCTGGAGCCGGGGGGCGGTCCTTCCACCGCGCGGCCTTGGTGTAAGTCTAGACCCACACCATCCGTAGCGGCGGCCATCTTGGGAGTAAAGATGGCCGCAGTCCGTCTAAGAGACCATCTATGCCACAGTGACCATGGTCTCCGCAGGGGCGTGACACATAGTCCCTTGTGGGTCTCTTATAGTATATGATTGTCTTACTTAGGTGCCTCATCTCGTGCCAGGCAAGCGTTTTCCCTGGTCTTTGGCCCTCCCCATATGGCTTTGCTTACTGCCTTTGAAGATATTAACATTCTCTGAGAGCCGTTTCTCTGACGAGTGCTAACATCGAGTGTATCCGAGCCTGCGTGGCAGGGTCGTCTGTCTTATCCTTAGCCCTCTCCAGGTCCCCAAGTGTGTTTTCATGCTCGTTCAGCTCCCGCCTAATTGTCCAAAGAATACTGCATTACTTGGCAATGCTACCCCTCTGATGACACATTTAAACGATTCCCATAATACCAGGTGGGCAGAGACTGAGCCCTCATTTTCTTTAAAGAAGTTGTCATATCCCTCCTGGACAGACTCCCGAAAAGCTACATGCATCAGAGACCCCAGCTTCAACTTCCATCCAGTGCCTCCCGCTATTTTCCCCAGAACCTCAAACCGTAGGCTCACAGGAGAATGGTCAGATAGCATACAAGCCAATATCCCACAGTCCGTGGTCCATGTGGCCCCCTGGTGGGACATGAAGATCTAATCAATGCAAGAGGCATTATGGTGCACTGATGAGTGAATTGTGTGTTCCCTCCTGAGTGGATGTCTGTCCTTCCACAAGTCTGGCAGCTCAAAGAGTTCACCCATTTGTTTAATGTTACTCACCACCCTCATGTATGGTCTGAGGCTGCCCACTGAGCTGTCATGATCGGGGCCCAATACCGTGTTAAAGTCGTCTCCCCAAATAATAATATTATCTTTGTGTTTTATCAGTTGCTGCCCAATCCATTCCAGGTAATCCAGGTTGTCAGTGTTAGGGGCTTAGAAGTTAACCAGGGTGAATGTACAGTTATGTAGGCACCATGTGAGTAGCAGTTGAGGCCTGAACATTCCATGTGAGGAGATAAGCCCCTTTAGTGTGGTGCATGGACATGTATGCACTTATCGCGTAATTGTAAAGTGCCTCCTGGACCCCCCTCCAGACAAGGCCCATCTGTTGCCAACCCATCAAGACACAAAAGCTCATTATGCATCTGGCTTCCCAACAACAGTTTTGTGATACCTTGGTTGTCATTGAACAAAAACCAACAATTGTCAACATTTCCAACTTCGTTAAACAACCCCACTTCCCCGGACCCCACAAACGGGCAACCACAACCTGCCAGTAAAAAAATCCCAACCATTGGACCAACCCAGTTCCATGTGTGCTTCACTAAGGAGGCAGCCCAGAGCTGCCAGACGACACCCCTCATTGCAGTTTATTGAACCAGCTCTCTGAACAGGCACTTTCATATCTACCCATCCGGTACACACCCCAGTGGGCACACCCTCAGGTCGGTCAGGTCGGTTCCCCAGCTGCCGATAGACGTTCCCTTTCTGGTGAGGAAAGCGAGGGCTCACTGGCGACATTGATTCCAGGAAGCTCCTGGCGTCTTCCGGAGTGACAAAGAAAAGGTTTTTCCTTTTACACTCCAACCTGAGTTTGCCTGGGAACTTCATGGCATACTTAATGACTTTGGGCTCAAAGCTTGCTTGGTATCCATACAAGTTTTCCTCGAAGCTTGGACTTTGGTAGAGAAGTCAGGGTAAATACAGAGCTAATCACCCATGTAGCCCAACTGCCACTTTTCCTGCACCAGCCGGGACAAGGTGTCCCGGTCTATCGTTGAGTAGGCCGGGCTATGACTGGTCGTGATGGAGCCATAGGGGTTGGTCTGCGGCCCAGGGTTCTATGCTCTCAATCAACCAGAAACACAGTGGAGAAACCGGCTGAACCCAGCACTTCGCTTTAATAGCTGCTCCACAAAAAGTTTCAAGGAGGGCATGTCACTTGTCTTGGCTATCCTAGTAATTCGAATGTTATTTCTCTGAGATCGTCCTGTTTGTCAGCGATTGACTCAAGTGTCTTTTTGATGCCTTCTATTTCCACTGATGCCAAAGCCGCCTCATCTTCCCATGTTGATATTCGATCCTATGTGACATCCTGACGCGCTCCAGGTTTGTCCAGGTACATTGTCATATGGTCCACAATACATGTAAGGGAGTTCAGGTTAGTGTCCAAGGAGTGTATGCCAGCCTGCAGTTGCACAATCATCTCCTTGATGTCCCCCGTTCCTGTTGCCCCTCTACCCGATTCACAGGGGGCTCTGCTCATGGCTGGCATTCTTTTACTGGACGTGCCGGCCTCAAAGGAGAGTTTTGCTTGGGTCTTGCTGTGCTTGGCCACTATTCGGTATGGGGTTCCTCAAAGGGGCAGGTGAAATCAGGGTGCCTGTGCGAGGCGGGGCAGCTTCCTTTGTTCCTCCTGGGCCCACAAATTACATATCAGTGCTGCAGCCAGCATGGGGGACAGCCCCCCTCCGTGAGGGTACCAGGGCTCGCCCACAGGCCACACAGGATTCAGAGGACACGTGCCGCAGCGAGACCCGAGAACCATGCCTCTAAACTGTGCCCTGCTGTGATGGATCCTCCAGGCCCTTCGGTCACCCCTGTGGCCGTGCAGTCTCCAAGCCCAGGCCCACTTCAGCCACACACCTCTGGTGTCCCTCACTTTCTCTGCCTCCACGCCAACTCTTCATCCATAAGGGTCACATGATATGATATGATAGGTTATTTATAACGCACTTAATACCCAGAGGTTTCTAAGCGCGGACCCGGGGATGGAACCTGTGGTGCTCCGTGTCTTACTTCCAAGGTGACCACGTTGCCACTAAGCTATCCTCCCGAGAGGATAGCCATCACTAACAGAGCTGGCCCTACAGCCTACCTGCGCTTAAACATTTCTAATGTTGATTGTCCTTAATCTATACAAGTACTCCCATGCATTGTACATAGTAACTGTTACATTTACTACCCACCTGAACCTGATCAGAATGTCACTTGAACTCACCCCATTGTAAGGAGCGCTCTGCTTCCCATAAAATCTGATATCTTGTATGTTCTTTTGCAATCAGAAGAAAACTGTTCTTCCCTGTATATAAATAAATAAAACAATTGTATGCTAGTCTACAAGGATTGATTCCCACATGCTCTGTAGTAACTATTTTATCACTAGCATGATATGTGTCATGGTCAAGGCATTATGACGAGTTTGGTGATCCAGGGCATCATGTCAACTTGGCAGTGCTCTGTGTCATGGGCAGCTTACCATCACAGGGTGTTGGGATCAACTGGGTGGATGTGAGGTATCAGGATCAACAGGATGACACATGTCCTGTGTTGTTGGCCGACTACAATAAATGCTATGTTATCCAGCGCTCTCACGTGTCATGGCTGTTAAACGTAGACTTTGGATGATAGAATGCAGCATAACAAAGTTTAAATATATTCATAACAGAGCATTCCAGATAGTAGTGTGCTATTCAATAGAGAAGACATTTGGGAGGCTTTGTTATCCGTAATACTTGCTCCATTTCCTGGCTCTTTCCAATTAGAAAGTTAGAGATTCTGTTATCCACAGTTTCTTGTTACTTGGTACTCTTGATTTCCAAATGTTGCTTGATAACTAAGCTTCTCCAGCATGGGGTCTGGCATGGATTCACATGCTCATGAATATTCCCCGTCGTCAGGCTGGGAATCCTCGGTATAGAAAAAAAAAATCAGTATCAGTTTCGTTTCTGATCTGTCTTTCTTAGTAGTAAACAATCACTGGTCTCTGGATCATACTGCCCCCAGCCAATGACTGCCCTCTCCCTAAGCCCCGCCTCCGGCAGCCATCCTCAGATTTTTACCGCACGTTCAAGTGTTGGGAGTCCTCGTGCTGTAGCTCTCGAGCTTTTGCTGCGTTTTCGCGCTTTTTCAGGAGATTTTTCTCATTTTTCTGTTAAATAGAGCCTCAAGCTTCACCGTTTCTACATCCGATCAACGGGGATCCGTTTCGGAGTTTTCTACGCCCCTCAAGGGTGAAGATTTTATCGAGTTACGCTTTTGGAGGATTCCAGAAGTTCCGAGGCCTACCCCGGACATGGCCCAGGAGAAAGGAAGCTCGACACCCGGGAAGCTGTTCAGGAACTGCCCTGGATGCCAGCTTCAGAATGTTTTCAAGGAGGACGAGCATTCGTTATGCCTCTACTGTCTCCATGAGGACAAGACGCACAAGGAGAAGGACTGTGCATTTTGTGGGAACATGTCGGAGCGGACCATGAAGGATCGCCACCTCCGTCTCGCCAACTGGCTGGAAGGGAAGAGCCCGTCAGGCGAGAAGAAGAAAAAGAAGTCAGAGCAGTCTTCTAAGTCATGTGAGGATGACCCGGCGACGGGGGCCCAACAAAAGGCTAAGGCTAAGCACCGCGAGTCCGCGGGCACCGGGAGCGCCGAATGGTCGGGCTCCTTGGCTGCCAGGCAGGGCGCATCCTCCCCGGCGCCATCAACCACGAGCCAACGCTCTGGCTCGGGTAAGAGGAAGTCCGAGAACCCGGCGAAGCTTCTGGAGGCCCCGGTTGATCTCGAAGATTCCGGCAGAGGGGAAGCGAGACTCGGACCCTCCCCCCAAGGTGAAGGCCCCAGGCGTCCAGAAGGTGACGGTGGCCTTAATTCACCCTGCTAAGACCTCGATTGAGGATGTCGCCGCGGCCCTGGCTCAGCCTGTGGAGGCTACACCAGTGGAGGCGCCCTCAGGACCCAGAGTCTCCCTGCCACCGCGGAGGGAGTCGTCTTTCAGATCCCCACGAAGTCCTCATTGGAAAAGGTGGGGGAGGGGCTGGTGGCCATCGTGGATATGGACATGACCTCTGAAGAAGAGCTCATCGAAGTCGTGGAAGAGGCCCAGCCCACCAGGAAGGATCCCGGCGAGGGGACGACGAGAGCGCAAGTGTCGCCGACAAGGCTCCTCAAGAGCCCTCGCGCCCGTTTTTTCCGGCGCTGCAGGACAACTCGGCGGCCATTTTGTCAGATATTCAGTCCTTATGCTCGGAGATAAGGACAAGGTTGCCCCTTCCCCCGACGGAGGTACCTGAGCCAGACCCGACGGGGGAACCGGAGCCAGGACCTTCAGAGAGTCCACCGCATAAGAGGAGGAGGACGCATCCTACGCCACCTCTCCCACCTCTGCGGCCTGCTCTGCCTTCCCCCCGGGCTACTACCCACGGGGATGATACAGGCACAGACATGGCTATGACAGGTATAGATGACGACGGAGGCGACGACGGGACGTGTCCCCTGTCACCCCCTGCTCGGGCGTCCCTGCCCGACGAGATTGGATCCTTTCATGCCATGATTTCCAGGGCATCCAAGCTTTTCCAGCTCTGCCCAGAAGAAAAGAAGAAAGAAGGGTTCCTTTACCAACGGCGCAAGGCTAAAAGGAAGACGGTCCTCGCCTTACTGCTTCTTGATGACATCTGGGATGAGGGGCTCGCCCTCCTCAAGAACCCTGCCACGGCGCCGGCAAAGAGGGACCGGTACGTGAAGAAGTACCGGGTCCCCGACGCTGCCCCCTTGTGCCTTTGGGCACAACCTACCCCGGATTCGGTCGTCTCGGCGGCGGCAAAGAAGAAAGCTGGGGGGGCATCGGCCTCGACATCAACTTCCCCGCCGGACGGCGAGGGCAGGAAGTTGGACACGATGGGACGACGGATCATCTCATCCGCAGCAACGACTATCAAGGCGGCCAACGCCCTGGCTATCGTAGCCCGCTATGACAGGGAGTTGTGGTTCAAAATCGCCCCTCTGTTAGACTTCCTTCCGGACGCCAAAAGGGCTGAGGCCCTTGAAATCCTACAGGAGGGGGAGATTGCTTCGGACCACGCCATCACGGTGGCAACGGACATCGCTGACACCGGTTTCCGTCAGTTGGGCAACAGCGTTTGCTTGAGACGACGAGGATGGCTCAAGGCCACGGATTTCCGCCAGGACGTACAAACCAAGGTTTTGGACATGCCCTTTGACGGGACCAACCTATTTGGGAAGGCGGTTGATGAGTCCCTTCAGGCCATCAAGACAGGCACAGAGACTGCCCGGGCACTGGGAGTGCTCCAACAACGACGGCCGTCCTTTCGGAGCTCCGGAGGCAGTCAAGGTGCCTCCAAGGGATCCGCCAGTGGCTCCTCCACTTACCGCCAAGCGGCAAGATCTTCGTCCCAGGAAGCCTACAGGGGACGCGGCAAGTCAGGTGGTGCCCATCGTCGTCGACAAGGAGGCCTCCAAACAAGATTGAACCGACCGTGGGGTCGGGCCCCCGCCAAAGCACCCCGGTGGGAGGCCGGCTGGCGAGGTTCATCAGCGTGTGGGAGTCCATCTCCACCGACCGTTGGGTGCTGGACGCCCTGGCCCAAGGGCACGCCCTCCAGTTTCAGAAGAAGTGCCCTCGTGTTCCACCCGTTGCCAGGAAGGAAAATTACGTCCCTCAACTACTGTTGGAAGTAAGGGCGATGCTCAAGAAGGGTGCCATTGAGCTCGTCCCAAAGAGGCTTCGGGGCTCCGGAGTTTACTCAAGATACTTCCTCATAAAAAAGAAGACAGGAGGATGGCGCCCCATCCTGGACCTACGACGACTGAACAAGTACATCAAGACACAGAAGTTCCGTATGGTCACCCTCCAGCATGTGCTGGGACAGCTGGAGGAGGGCGATTTCCTGTCGTCGTTGGACTTGGAGGATGCGTACTTCCACATCCTCATTCTAAAAAGACACCGAATGTTCCTCAGGTTCGTGGTCCAAGGGCGGCACTACCAGTTCAAGGCCCTCCCGTTCGGATTGAAGTCGGCACCCAGGGTGTTCACCAAGTGCCTGACACCGGTGGCGGCGCGGCTGCACCTACAGGGGATCCACGTCTACCCCTACCTGGACGACTGGCTCATCCGGGCAAGGACAAGGGAGCTCGCCTTGGAGCACACTGCGAAGACCATCCAGCTGCTCACAGACCTGGGATTCTCCATCAACTTTCCAAAATCCCACCTGGTTCCGTCGCAAGTCGCCCTGTTTCTGGGAGCCAAGCTCGACACAGTGGCGCGGCTGGCCTCACCGACGGAGGAAAGCACCAGGACCATTCTGGGCAAGGTGCAGCGTCTGCTGGCCACGGACATGGCCAGGGTAAGATCTATCAAGTCCCTCCTCAGGATGATGTCCTCCTGCATTTATCTGGTGCGCCTTTGCAGGCTTCGGACAAGACCCTTACAGGAGTTCCTCGACACCCGCTAGATCCAGTCGACGGGCAGCTTCAAGGCAGGATCCCTCTCAACGAGACGTTCCGTCAGGCGATCCGGTGGTGGAGTACCCGCTGTCAGAAACCCACGGCCCGCATTACGCCCTCAAGGTTAGAACAGAGGCAGGATGGTTGCAGGGACTGTGGGAGGAACGTTTCTGAGTCGCTGCCACCTCTGTCCCCATTGCAGATGTGCTTGGTGTAGGGGTAAAAGGTGTGCAGGACACAGAACCCAAGGAAGACTACGCTTCCCAGCAGCCCGGGCCTGAAGCTACAGCTCCAGCAGCCCAGGAAACGCCCTGGACAACGCCCGTCGCAACGCGCAAAGAAGCTACCGCGCATGCGCGATCCCGGAAAGCTTGTCCGTGCTCGACTCTGCTGCTGAGAGGACGCATCTGACGGAGCTCCAGCAAAGCTTCTTGCGGGGCCGCCCTCGCCACTGGACACACCTTCAGGCCCCGCGATGTCAAAGATAAGTACCCTGTCTCCTTTTTAAAGTTACCAGAGGGAAGTTAACACTGGAAAGAGACTCCGCTTGCCAGTGACTGTTGATAAACCTTAATAACTTCGGGGGAGATATGCGGAAGTTCGCGAACTAACTATTAACCCACTAAACTTGCATGTGACATGCATTCGCCAGTTGCGGGTGCAAGCGTACAGTATGCCCGCCTGTTGCGGGCCATTCTATGCCGTATTCGCAGTTGCGAGCACTTGTGAAAAGCCAAAAGGCGTGAAAGGGCAAAGCTAATTCTCTTCCTTTTTGTCAGGAATGAATCGCTACCTACAACAACCTGATTGTTTCGCAACGCACAGTCTGCGGAGCCGGCGGGCGGAAGAAGTGCACTGGAACACTAGAGCTAAGTGCCTTATGTGACCAAAGCATTATATTTGAATTTATGTTTAGCCTGTGGAGGTATGTAAAAGGGTGAAACGTTATCTGCATATGAAGTCAGATAGAATATTGTGTTTATAGAAATTCAAGACCGGAGAAAACTTGTGAATGAGGTGAACAAGTGCTGGGTTCCAGGCTGAGGGTAATGCATGCATGTGGTTAGAATGCATGACTGAATGAATGCCCAAGGAGTTAAAAAGGCAACTACCAAGGTGAAGGTAGTCCAGACTCAGAAGGTCAGAGTCTGGGAACAACTCATCCCCAAAACCCTCTCCCTATCCATAACCTCTCCCTAACCCTCAATCCGGTTACCCTACCATCCTGAAACCCATCCAATCCGTGGACCCTAACCCTCTTTCCCCGTGGGGGTCGCGGTGACCTGCGTTTCAGCTAATCCAGGTGCCAAGACCGTCAAGGGGAGGTAGGAGTTCTTGCTACTTCCGCGTTGGGACGGACTTCGCCTTGACACCCGCTCCCATCTGTCGGCGGGCACGGACTTTCAGACCCCAGCTCACCAGGTGACGGTGACGACGGACGCCTCCCTGGAAGGTTGGGGAGCACACTCCGAAGCTCTTCACGCGAGAGGCCTTTGGCTCCCGGAGGAGAAGTCTCTCCACATCAACATCTTGGAGCTCCGCGCAGTGTTCTGGGCCCTCAGGTCCTTTCTTCCGTCCCTCAAGGGCAAGGTGGTGAGGATCTTCACCGACAACACCACCACGATGTTCTACATCCGGAAGCAGGGCGGAACCAGGTCCCCGGCCCTTTTCAAGGAAGCCCAGGATCTGTGGCATTGGGCCGTCGCCCAAGGGATGTTTCTGGTGCCTCTTCATCTGGCAGGAATAAAAAACACGATCGCCGACTCACTCAGCAGGGAGCTGCGCTCGTGCCACGAGTGGGAACTACGCCAGGATCAAGTGCCGAGGCAGATCTGGTTCCCGGACCTTCTGGACTTGTCAACGTCCCCACCAGTCAAGCTGCTGATGAACGCAGACCTTCTCTCCAGAGAAGGAGGCGCCATTCTTCACCACAACCCGGAGTCGCTGAACTTGCAGGCCTGGCTCCTGCAGCACTAGAGTTTGGAGGGTACGACATCCCGGCCGACTGCAGAGAGGTTCTTGCAAAGGCAAGGGCGTCCTCAACTCTCAAGTGCTACGGACATAAATGGAAGAGGTTCTCTGTCTGGTGCCGTGCACAGAAGATTAACCCTCTGCGGATTACGGCCCCTCAAGTACTGCCGTACCTACTGTCGCTGGCCAAAGCTGGACTGGCTCACGCCTCCATCAAAATACATCTGGCTGCAATCTCCCAATATACCAGGACGACGGGCCGGGCGTCCTTGTGGTCTCATCGCCTGGTGAAAGAATTCATGAAGGGACTATTCCGATCATTCCCGCCGGTGAAGGTTCCTGCCCCGGCGTGTGAGCTTAATGTGGTGCTGACCAAGCTCCTGGGGGCCCCATTCGAGCCTATGCATTCGGCGCCTTTGAAGTTCCTGTCGTGGAAGACAGCTTTCCTCGTGGCCATCACCTCCGCACAACGAGTGGGAGAGATCCAGGCCCTATCTTGCAAGCCTCCATACTTGAATTTTCATGACACGAGGGTGGTGCTGAGGACACACCCATCCTTTATGCCCAAGGTGCCGTCGGACTTCCACCTCAACAAGCCCTTGGTGTTGCCAGTTTTCTTCCCGTCGCCTTAGTCGCCGGCTGAGAGGACTTTGCACTCGCTGGATGTAGCTAGAGCGCTGAAGTTCTACGTGGACCGCACGAAGAGTTTTCGGAAGACGTCACAACTGTTTGTGAACTTTGAGACTGTGAATCAAGGGGAGGCTCTCTCGAAGACTTCCATTTCCAGATGGCTCTCCGGCTGCATCATGCACTGTCACCGGTTGGCAAACCGACAGCTGCCTGGCCGTCCGAGAGCCCATTTGACCAGAGCGATCGCTGCTACCACAGTGTTCCTGTCTGGTGTGCCCCTGCTGGACATCTGCAGGGCTGCGACGTGGAGGTCGACGCACGCCTTCACAAGATTCTACTGCGTCGATCGGGACTCCAGGGAGGAGTCCAGGGTCGGCCAAGCAGTGCTGCGCAACCTGTTCGCCTAAGGTGAGCCTGGTGAGGAGGTAAGAGTTGCTTAATGTTGAGTTGTTGTATTGCTTAATGTTGAGCCTGTTGCCACCTCCCGTGGTTGTGCATGTGTGCACTGCTATGTATTCTCTTATTCATGAGCATATGAATCCATGCCAGACCCATGCTGGAGAAGGAACAAGTTACTTACCTGTAACTGTTGTTCTCCAGCATGGGTCTGGCATGGATTCACATGCGAACCCTCCCGCCTACCCCTCTGCGGCTTTTCACTTGGTCATACTGCCACTTTACGTGCTACCAAATCTGAGATGGCTGCCGGAGGCGGGGCTTAGGGAGAGGGCAGTCATTGGCTGGGGGCAGTATGACCCAGAGACCAGTGATTGGTTACTACTAAGAAAGACAGATCAGAAACGAAACTGATACTGATTTTTTTTCTATACCGAGGATTCCCGGCCTGACTACGGGGAATATTCATGAGCATGTGAATCCATGCAGGACCCATGCTGGAGAACAACAGTTACAGGTAAGTAACTTGTTCCTTTCGCAGTTGTCGAGTCCAGCATGTTGGTAGAGGGCTCTGGCTTCCTGGATGCTTACCTCTTGGTGATGGTGGTTTTATCTAAAATCCTAACCTCGCCTGCTTGTTTTGGAAGAGTACATTTGGATGTTATGTGTCGGAATAGACAGAGAACATTGTTTTGTTCATGCACCGCAAGTTGTTTGCTGTCCTAATTTACAAGATGGCCAACAATATTGAGTTACTCCTACCCTGTTCCAAGATAGGATGCTAAATGTGGGCCCACCAGTTTCCAAACTGATGGTTCTGGATGATCATATATTTGGCTGATGAAATATCAGTTCCTTGTGGTTTACATTTTAGGCTCAATATTAAATGTAGGACCTAGAGGTTTGAATCACTTAAGGCGTGTTGCTAAAGGGAGCCGAGTTTACAATACCTTGCAGCTAGTGGGGGCCCAGGAACAGAGAAGGTTGGAGAGCAGTGACAGAGGTTCAGAGAATGCTGGATCTAAAAGCAAGCATGTCCCTAGAGCCACTGAACAAGAAAGGTTGCAGGAGCTCGGGTTTTGTGAAGGCTGTCCTCTCTGGTGGAGGCACAGTTATGGTGTATAAGGGGCATGCAAGTATAAGCAACAGTAATTCAAGTATGAGAAGCATTCTTTATAGTGCTGATTTATAATTGTTAACTTTGTAGCATAGTTGCAGTTCAGCGTCTTTAGTAGTTGTCAGCTGCTAGGGTGCTTGTTATCCATTGCTCTTGTCACTTTGTGTCGGTGTCCTGCACAAGGAGAAGACAGCAAGGTGTTTTTAGGAAAGGGATTTATCAGGTTCATGACTCAGTTGGTCCTGCCGGAACCAAGACTAGTGAGCACCAGGTTCAGTCTCACTCTAGAAGAGGCAAGTCTGGTATAACCGGTAGAGGAGGAGAGATTTGTTGCTTGGAAGGTTTTGGAAGGCTGAAGGCTCAAGTACGTCATTCTCATTTCTATTCTTTGGTTTGGTATCTTCTTTCACACTTTGGGACTCATCTCTAGTGTTAGGGAGATGTTTTCCTTTTGAAAATCTTCTTACTTCCCAGGAGTCTCCCAGCACTACTGTTGCACTTCATGGATTTCCCATTGACTTTGAAGGTAAGTGAATTTTCTCAAACTCACTTCCTTGTGCATTCCTTTTTCTTCTGCGACATTGGGCGCCTCCCTTGGAAGTTACTAGTGCTGGTTGCTCTCTACCAGTACACTGTGATCTATATTTGTCTTATGGTGGCAACCCTCCCCTTCCAATTACATTTTGAATGCACTGTGTAACCTATGTGCCTAACTGTGCAGCAGATGTCATCCCTTCTTCTGTGACTGAGACATGTTTTCCTGTGCAGCACAAGCCATCTCACATGGGGTGCTGTGGGGACACTTTGTGCTCCCTTTTCGTTGTCCTAAGTAACACTTTTCGTTGTGTTCAATGATTCTCATGAACAGGCTGCGGCAGCCATTACTTTGTACAGTTTTTGCAATTGCAACATCATGACTGCCTTTTTTAGCCACGATAATGTGTTTAGGTGGACCATATACTTTAAATAGCTCCTCTGCATGTTTTAGGCCCTCTTCAAGATGGCATGGTCTTTGTTGGCCATTCTTCTGCCTTTGCAGATGGGCGAGGGTCTCCTGTCTTCATGCACCTTTGCGGCTTTCTACATTCCTCCAGATGAAGTTTTGTTGCTGGGTAGATTTTGGGGGAATAGTTGTTCACCACTGGCCAGCCACCTCCAGGTTTGAATGATGCAAAGACCCTTATGTGTGGGTTGGGGTAACCCCCAACCTGAATTTTGGATACAAGTAGAGGAGCTTGACTCAGGAACAGAGCTATCCAAAGATGAAGGTGACTGAGGGATGCCAGAGGACTGCAGCAGGTACCAACATTGGCTCAGTCAACTCCACAACGCTGAAAACCTCCACCTTCTGGTCGACAAGGGAGATCTTTGCAATGAGTCTCTCTCTCTTTGACAGGTGAGGCAAATTTGTCAGCTGTCCTGCTCGATCTTTATCGTCATCTCTGGGCATGGCAGCTTGCATCTCTGTATTTCGCCGACAATACATGAAAGCAGCTTTGCTAAGTTGTAAGGACTTCTATACATTGTGATGAATCAGCAATGATTCTGCCAGAAAACCTCGCTTGGGACCCTGTTGATGTGGCAAGGGAAAGACAGATGCTTTCTGATCCTGACCCTGGGGGTGGTGTTCCGTGGGAGGATTACATGAGGGGGACGCAGGTCTGGAGGAATGGGAAACCCCCTTGTTCAACTGTCCCCAAAGCCCCACTCTTTTAATGGCTTATTGTAAAACAACAGAAATAAGAAAAAATAATTTTACCATTAGGATCAAGTTCCATAATTCCCTAGGAACTGGGACGAAGAAGAGGGCTGAAGAGGTACAATGTTGCAGGAGTGGTCAGCTAATTAATGCACCTGAGGGAGACAGAGAGGTTTAAAAGGCCCTCTCAGGTGCAGGCCAGAGGATTGGCGTTGTTGGTGAAGAGTAGAGGAAGTCAGAAGCAGCGTGGCTCGTGTTGGCAGCCCAGGCAGAAGCTGGAGGGGAGAGAGGACGACCCCAGGACCACTGCTTGGCAGATATCAGCTGCCGGTCCCGAGAGCGTCTGTGCCCCTAGAAATCTGAAGTGCAGAGGTTGCACAGCAATAAGCATGCATAAGGAAAGCTTCCCCCCTTGTGACCTGTTCTGCAGATGCTGGACAGCAGGAAGTGTGCAGGAGGCCGTCACAGGTGGCTGGCGTGCACTTGAGGGCCTCAAGGCTGTCTCCAGTGCCTGCCGTGTACCAGAAGGCCTCAAAAGCGAGAGGAGCTCCAAGTGGAAGTAGCGTGGGAAAAGGCAGACTTACCAAAGCGGTTTGCCGGGTCACGAGGAGCCACAGCAGCAGAAGTACTGTGAGCGGCGAGGGGAACAGAGGCACACGTCTGATCCGGTGAGTTCACATGTTGTTAGTGACCCCGGAGCGCTCTTTCCCCACTCGTGAGTTAGAAGCAGGTGTTCGGCAAGTGAGAGGGGCTCGTGTAGAAGCAGAACAAGTGCAAAGCAGCGAAAGCAGTACTTGCGTTTGAATAAAACAAATTCACATGTTACTTTTGAATAATGAACTATTGTAAAACATTAGACGCAGCAATGGCATGTGAGTGAAAGTGATTCCCAAGCTAATTCTGAATACCGAACTATGGAAAAGCAGCAAAACCCTACTATACTAAAGCCAAATGACTTATCTTGAAAGTGTGAGTTTGCGGAAAACCCAACCAACCGTGAGGGCGACTTTGTTAAGAGTTAATATCAATAGGCATTGCCCAAGCCAAGAGAAACTGATACTAAGACACACACCCAACATTGCTAACAGCAGAAGGGGGCTAATGCAAGGTCTATAAACTCTGAAACTGGTTTCCCATATTATATACAACATTTGGTACACGCTGGAATACCCAGACATTGCCAGAATCAGGGGAAACTCAGGAAGAGATCCTACACCTAATAGTCTTTGGTTACATGTGTAGTGGGGAAACAAGATTGGAAAAAGGCTGCTCTTCTAGGAAAAGATATCCAGCATGAGAGGAGCATCATTTGCAGACGAATGTTAAAGAGCATCACGTGAATCTTGTTTTCCCTAAAAGGTTGTTGAAAGTTTAGAAGATGCAATTTGTTGAATGCTGTGAAGCTGTTGTAAACCTCTTGTCAGTTGACATTGACACTAAAGCTATTGTCATTGTGAAACGCTGTTCGGGCAGGGTAGTATGCTCAAATGGCAAACCTTTGGAGACTGTAGGCCTAGCATGGAAGCAGACCAAGTGGAAGTTGAAGGAGTGTTCCAAGGTGGTCCTGACAGAGGCACTCTATGTTTTAGAAGTGCTGGAGGAAGAGCCAAGCAAGGCTGTTACAAAGAAGTTTTATTTCTTTGAGTTGTCCGAGTGGCCAATCATCCTGACCGCGACAATCACTGTGGTTATTGAGGAACTAAGCACCTATTTAAGGAAGAAGAAGAGCTGTACATCTTCTGTGTTGGAACTTTCTGTTGACCAGTTGTAATTGCATCAAACTATATTGGAACCTTGGCAAACATCAGGATTTCCTTGTGTTCTTTCCTTGAACTGTGAAGCAAAATCATGTTTAAACCTGGCGAAGGGGAGTTCGCACAGGTTATGCAGAGAGACTGTGGTTACATTGTGAATTCAATCCTCATTGTTTTGAACTGCCATGCATTTACTTGTTCATTTGTTATATGTATAAGTGTGAGGGACAGATATCCTTTGTTAGAGTGTTTTATTTAGTTTATTTAAGGCAGGGGAATCCTCATCAGGGTAGGAATAATGAGGTGTTCATCCAACCTTATAAAATATATTTTTTATTATTATTAGTTTATTGTATTTTAGTTCAATCTAGAACTTTACACAAAAATAAGATTGCATCAAAATACAAATACAAATGCGAATACAGATCTTACATAGAACAATTCTCGTATAAAACATGTATACATATAAAACAATTCAACTAAAACAATTCAGTTCATCCATCCATGGAGCATAATACATAGAGAAAAGCTCATATGATGGTATGATAGTGCCCCAACATACTTTTAGCATACCTTTTATACAAACAAACAAATAGGTTTCATTTCATACAATAACATTTTCATTTCATAAAATTTCACATAATTCATGTAATTCCTCATTCAATCCTGAATTCATGGGAAAGAAGAGAGAAGATTCCATAGGTTCAATGTAACACAAGCATATTTCTCAATGAGAAGTCCCGCCCGTCCTACAAATCATGCATGAAGACAACCAGATACACATGCCCATATTGCCAGAGTTACCAGAGTGTTGTTCCCTTCATTCAATCAATAATGATTTAACATGTAGCCACACGCGATAAAGAGCAATTTGCGCAGAGATAGTATCTAAATCAGGTAGTAATCCCAAAAGGAAACTGATAAAATTCCCTCATAGCTATGAACAAAGCCGCCCAGGTTACACATGTACCAGGGCCCCTATTGTGTACACTGGGTAAGCACGTTGTCAAGAAGAGTGCATATTTCCTTTAATTCTGCATATGTGGCATTACCTGTGCTCAACAGCTAGACCTAAGCAAGGTCCCGTAATGGCCCGAACTGGGAGTTGGTTTGTCTGCAGTTTCACCAAGAATAATCATATGGCCGGATCTGGACACAGAAACAGGTAAGGTTGGATTTTCCTGTATTGATGGACCACGTGGGACACTGCTTCATACCCCTTTAATTTTGAGAGATGATTATAATTCCCTCACCAATCCCACTTGTTGAGTTTTCTTGCAAAATATTTTTTCAAGTGGATGTAAGGGGTATTTTTACTAACGTCAAAAAGTGTCTCATTTAGGGACTTATGGTTAGAACCCCTAAATACCCTTTCTGCGTTGTGGTTCTGGCCCAGGGCTGCCAAAAATGTGCAAACAGGTCCAGAACAAGATTTTAAATAGACGCACCCCATGGCCTGCAATACCATACCCCGTAAGGAAGTAAGGCCCAGCTACAGGCGCAGATATTAATATAATAAGATGGCATTTCTTGAGAAAAAGTCACAATGTGGTCCGCCTCAAATTTCTGACCCCTCACACCATCCTGTGTGCTGGAATCTCTGTGGGCATCGTCTTGGCTCTGCTACAACATTGGATGCTCTCTGTGATAACCTTCTCCAGGAGAGGAGCTTGCCTCAGACCCAAAGGGTAACTGCGGCACCAATAAGAGCCTCTTCAGCATGTCCCGGCCAATGCAAGGTATGCATAGCCATCCGCAAGGGTTTCTGCTCCATTGTGGGACTGATACAGGGTGCATCCACCGCCATCCAATGTATTCAGAGGATCCGGAAGATAACTTCTGTGAATGCCCTCAACCTGATGACAATGCACGATTACCACAACAGTGAGATAATTCTTCCCCAGCAACTGGGGATGTTTCCACCTTTGTGGGAACTCCACAGGTGGAGATAGCTTATATCTCTTTAATTTCCCCTTATTCCCATTAGGTTTGCATTGGCAACAAAATCCTGCTTACCCTAGCGCAATCTGCGGGCGGCACACATCATTGGTGGCTGGGCCAGTGCCTTTACATGAAGTTCTCTTGGAAGCTAGGGGTGGTAGCCGATCTGGCACATACTTGCAACATGACATTAGTCACTTTTACTAACTACTTTTGGTTCTGAACTTGCTACTTCTAAGTTTTGAGTGGCTTCTTCTAGTGCTACTCAACTGTAACTCTAACATGACCTACTGGAATGCTTGAGAGCTTGTGACTCGCACTACATAGGAATTGCAATTCAGAAGACTAGCTCCATGGTGTTCTGTGCTGCCTTTAAGTGTAAAGCCTTTGTATTTTAATGTGCTAACAAACGTTCCCCTACTTTCAGTCAATGGGCCTCATTACGTGTGCGGCGGTAACCCTGCTGGTGCTAGGACCCGTAATATTTTACAGGCACCTGACTTCCCGGTGCCACCGGCTCATTACGAGTCCGGCGGCCCGGGAAGTCAGGCGCTGCAAATTGCAAGTCCCCATTCCCATGGGGGACGCGGAAGGACCTGCATCGTGCTGGTGCTTTCGTGACCAGTCTGTCTACTGTGGCTGCTGTGCCCGGCAGGGTCAGACCTGTCGGGCACAACGGCCACTGCAGGCAGACTCAGAGTTTGCCGATGCGGAAACAAGGGTGCTAGTGAGCTTACCGGCACCCTTGTTTCCGGACCAGCAAACTTAGAATGAGGCCCAATGTGTTTACATGTGTGCATTTATAAAGTAGTGAGCAACCAATAGTGGGGTTGCCTGACTGTGGAGTTATCTATGTATATCGTTATTTATAAATACCTTTCATCATTTAAGTTGTATTATACTGTAATAGATTAATACATCAGATTATGTATTACGGTACTGGTAAAGTGTTAACTGTATTACTCAAACTCCCGCTAGAGCTCAGAACTGACCAACCCTACCCCTCATTTAGGCGCAAAGTTCTAGCTTGGCTAAGGACCAATGATGTCTAAATTGAGCTGCTGCGGAATTTCCCCTCACCCAGGCAGCTCACCTTCCCTGACCTCTACACCAACTGTACCCATCCCACTGCATCACCCTCATGCACTAGCAGCTGGTACTCTGCAAATCTGTCTCTGTAAATAGCCTCACTCACTGTAACATTGTATAGATATCCTTGCCTGTATATAACTATGTATATGTATAATAATAATAATAATTTGGCATTTATATAGCGCTACGAACCCTGAGGTATCTGAGCGCTGATGTATATAACCACCTTGTAACTAAGCTATAAGTATCCTTGTAATGCTTGCGCCCAACTACCTTCAGGTCTCAGCTGTGCCACATTAAATAAACAAACAAACAAACACAACAGTACCTCTTCCCTCCTTAGCTCCGTCTGACTGTCAGCATTGCTACCTTAAACGATAGTGGTTAGATTTAACTCTGGCTGAAACAACCCTGTTGCCCCAGGTTGGCTTTCCCAAGCCCTCCCTCAAGCCCTCCCTCTAGAGACTTTGAAAAAACCTCCAAACAACCAGGTTTCCATATTTATGAGGAACTGGGGCTGGGAAGGGAACTGTGAGACAGGCATGGTATCACGAGAGACACACACTCAAATGGGTTTCTTTGAAAACCTTTATTTACTAAGGTTCCTGGGTTGGTGTAATGCAGGACTGGCCCTAAATCGAAATGGGTAATTTCCTCAACTGATGTATCTAATGGCTGTCTTTGTCTAGAAGTCCAACGTAAAGGTCTGTCTGTGTCTAAACTTATGCTTGCCCTCACTCTATACAAAAATGTGATAGGAAGGGTTTTCAAAAATAAGAACATGAGCGGTTAAAAAAAATGGAAACCAGGATTGGTTTCAGGTGGTCTTTCACCAGATGCTGTTCGGTCAATGTCACACAGTTATGCTCACTTCACAGAGCTATTCGCGAAACCTTCTCCACAGGTCCCTTGTAGTTATTCCAACTACCTTTAAAATGTCTTTAAGTTCTTTGGGGTTCTTCAGCTTCATGAAGTTTCAAAACACCATTCAAAAAAATAACAACACAGAGGCTTTTGTAAGTTTTATAGGGTTCCCCTTCCCCACGCTTCAATCCTCTTTACCAGTTCAACCAAACTTAACAAGTCTTTGACTTGGTTGGGCCTCTCAGGGTTCCCTTCTCCAAACGCAGGTCCCTTTCAACTTTAAAACACAAAACTCAGTTCTTTATCGGGATGTGGTTTGATTTCTTAAATTGGCCTCTTAGCGTCTCCTTCCTTCCCCAAGCACTAGGCCTCTTCCAGTTTCCATACACATCATATGATTTATTACAGTTCTGTCTTGAATTCATAAACCATTCTTTCATGCGGTAGAAACAGAGGCTTTCGAAAACACCAGGCTTTTTGCTTTTACTAGGCGCGACCACTCTGACCCTCTTGCCCCTCTCTTGACTCTCACGTACCTCTTTATTGCCTTTCTGATGCCCTTTGCATCCCTTTTCTTCTGCTTTCCTTTCTGTGCACACTTGCACCCTCTTGATGTGCCCCTGGCACTTTGGTTTCTTCTGCTTTTCTTGACGTGCACACTTGCACCTTTTTTAACGTGCCCGTGGCACTTTGCGGATTTGTTCTTCTTTCTGTGCACCCTAGCACCGTGCTCACTTGCACCTTCCTTTGCGTGCCGCAGGCACTGTTCTTTACCTTTCTCTTGCCCCTCTCTTATTACGGGCAATCCAGTGTTTCCTTTCCACTTTCTCTTAATCTTCCACTTTGATTGGGCTTTTATTTTCCTTTCGCCCGATCCGCTTTCCTCATTGCTTTTCTCTTGCTTTCTGTCTCCCTGATGCACTTTGAGCCTTTTCACTTTTCCTTCACTTTTAACTTGCACACTTTTCTTTCTGATTCTATACTGCTTTCTTTTTCAAGCCGTTCTCCCGCTCCGCTCTCCTCTAAATGCACGCTCCGGGGGTTTCTTTTGCATTCTGCCATGAAACTCACCAGCATCTCTGTGCATTGTCTTCTTCCTGCCTGCAGCTCGTGCTTCTCTACACTTCTGGGCTTCCCTGGACCGCTCTGCAGCCCCAGCTCGCTTCAATCTCTGTGACTGACCTCAGCTTTTATAGCTGAAGACATGGTCAAGTGGAGTCAAAACTGAATGGTTACCTACCCAGGCCTGACTCTACCTAACTCGACTAGTAGGACAGTGGTTATTTCTAAAGTCGGTTGCCCTTACTTTCCCCATGTTATTTCTATGGGTAATCTTCATTGATCCTAGTGACCTCCTCCTCGTCTCAGTATTTCTTAACAATGGGGAGGGGGAGATGCGGTGTGAGTGCAAACACCCCACAAAGGTTGAAGGAGAGTAGGGTAAGGTGGTTTTAGGATTGGGAAAATACCATGCCTCGGCCTCAGGTATTCTCCTCTCAATCCCCGGTGATCATCCACTCAGGTGATCCTCCCTCGCTTGTCCGCCCCCAGGGTCGGGATCCAAAACGATGGCCCGTCCCTGACCACCTCAATAGAAGATCCTGAGGAAGTGGGTGGGAGAATACCATTAGGTTTCTAACAGAACCTGGGATTGCAGCCATTCTAACATTCTGGCAGCCAGTGATCAGTTGGGCGGCCTAATTTAACTTTCACTGTGTCCTTCCTGGGCTTTCCCTCAGGTGTGAGTATAGCTTTGAAACCCTGGCACTAATCTGTTCTTTGCTGGCCCGTGCAACTGTAGCTCTGTCTCTGAGGCAGGCAGTAGCCATGGCCACACCCGTAGCCCATTCATTTTGGGCTTCAGGATTCTGCACTGTGTTTTACATTAATGTTCTCTTCAAGGCTACCCCTGGGATACAGCAGACTTTGCACCACCAGAATACCAAATCTTCTATAGCCAATCACTAGAATAGACCCCTGCAAGGCGACATGCACATGGGAATTTAGGGTACTCGGTGTGTCAAGACCCTGCGCGGCGTGAAGCACTCATACAGTATTGTGTCCCTGAAGAGGTATAAAGTGAGCAGTGATAGAGAAAAAGTCGGGCAAACCAGTTCGAAAACAATGAGTATACATGGGCCTCCAGCAAGAGTTAGTCCCACATCTAGTTATTATTGCTTATTCAGTCCAACATGAAATCAAGCAGAATTAATATGTCCTTGAGTATGTAGAAATGGCAGATCATTGCTGCCTTCAAGAAATAGGAATGTATTTGCATTGATTGATGAAGAACAGCAGGAATGGTACATCAGAGTTACATTTGGGGAAATCAGGATGATAGATGATGGAGATCTCAACATTGCATGGCAATAGAAATGATCCTACAACATCTAGAGGTTCAAATGTGAATTAAGTTGTTGTAACGCTTCAAGGACAGCTGGAAAGTACTGGTGGCTCAAAGTGAATCACCCATCAGAAGAGTGTGGGCCTCATTTCGACCCTGGCGGAACGGGTTAACGGGCTCCCCTATGGGGGCTGAATGGGAATGGGGAAGGTCCGGGCCCAGGTTCTTGGAGGGAGGAATTACCGGGCCCTCTGAACTCGGAATGGCCCGGTAATTCCCCATTCTGGGAACCCAGACCCGATTTTGGCGGCAGCCATGCCGCCAATCGCGGCATGGCTACCGCCAAAGTCGTAATGAGGCCCAGTGTGTCCTTATTTTAAGGCCTCTGGGTACATGGTGCTTCCCTGCATCAGATCATATCTGTGGAGGATGACAGACCAAAACGCAGCACACAGCCTTTTGGGGTTTATTTTGGAGAAGACAAAAGGCTTCTTGGAGCTATACAAAGGCGGAACATCACCTGTGACTTAAAGTGATATGGGTATTGGTATCGGCGACGGGCAAGTTGAGAAGCTTTTAGCCACACTTATGATCACTCAGCGCTTCAATCACATCTCAAACGGTCAGCAACTAAGAAATATATTATAACATGGGTTATCCCAAGTTGACCTTTTGTACACACATTTTACATTCAGCGGCTTCCTCCCAATTCTTCTGTCCCCTTCCTCCATGAATGCTTCTTTTACTTACCACCAAGAGGTCGTTGAACAGGAAGACTTCCCTCTGATGCAGCCCAAGCCTTTGGGGCCGGTTTGGGTCTGGAACTTCATAAAGCTGACAACAACACACCAAACGTCGATGGGGCAAAGACAAGACCTGCAACAAATCAATCATTATTTTTAGTATATATAAGGTGAAGAGGATAGAGAGGTGCAGACTGGTAGAGATAAGAGAACTGATAAAGGAATAAAAAGGGAAGTCAGAAGGAGAAAAGAGAATACGGGGAGGGGAATGTGAAAAACAAGAAAAGAAAGGGAGGAGTGTGAACAGCGAGAAAAGGAAACATATCAAGAAAGGATAAAAAGAAGCAAGAGTGAACATAACAAGTGCATTCATAGGCCACCCTTTCACCGCTGGGAGCACCTTGGTGCTGATAACAGAGGTTTATAGTTACTGTGACAATGTCACTTTGGTGAGGCTAGGGGATGATAATTGGGATATACCCAGAGAGCTGGGGACAGCAGCCCACTCTTCAGTGCTGACCCCAGTGGCAGTAAATGTAGGATTTCCCAGGTTCACCATCCAACCATGGACTACAAAACCACTAGACACCACCCCCCCCCACCATGATCCCAACATTATAGCATGCAGCTAGAAAAGACATTGGGATTCTTCGAGGAGTTTCACAAGCCATTGATAACCCAAGACAATTTCAAAGTCCGGGCGAGTGGCAGGAGCACAAGACTGGCTTATGGGTCTACCATGGGCCGAGCGCCTGCAGGCTTGTGAAAGCTCTGAGTGAGCACAGCAGCGCAGGGAATTGCAAAGTCAGGGGAACCTGGAGCCGGGGGGTGTGCTGAGTTGGAACAACTCCCCTCACTTTTGCATGAGGAGAGGGAGCTCCAACGGACGAGGCAGGCACTACCGTAAGTGCCTCCAAGAGGGTGGCTGGAACAGGCTCCATGGTGTCTTTACCCCTTTGTGCAGATCAACACCCTATATTATACCATAGACCAGTGAGAAAGACAAGACAAAAAGCATTTGAGAAAAACTATGTTTCCGAAGGCAGTGGGGCTGAAGCAATCAGACCACAAAGCAAATTTGCGTGGATAACGAGCTGCTCACTACCTTGCAGCAAGATGGAACATATACACCTCATTCGCCTGTTGATTTTGGGGCCGACAGTAGACCATTGCTTTAAAGAACAAGTTACTCTCTTACCTGGTAACGTTCTTTCGATGGGATGGTCCGACGACATATTCTATATCTGTGACAGTAATCACCACAGCTGTGCTCCTTCGGAAAATCTTCGGCATCTGCGTCGATGACATTGATACGCCGCCCTCGAGGACCTCCTCCGACGGCCGACGTCACTGGATGTTATAAGTAGGACGCACGACGCCCGTAGCCTCACTTGTAGTTTTTTCCCAGAACGTGTGGCACCAGTCTTCTGCCAGTCTGACACACAAAGCCTCGCGGAAACGTAAGCTGCAATCGCATAAGAAATTCTGTAGCGGGGAAGGCAGGGAGGGAGCGATATGGAATACGTCGTCAGACCATCCCATCGAAAGAACGTTACCAGGTAAGAGAGTAACTTGTTCTTCGAGGGGATTGGGTCCTCCGACGTATTCCATATCTATGACAGACTCCCAAAGCAGTACCAATGCAAGGAGGTGGGAAAAGAATTTAGAAAACAGACATTTAGAATGCCCAATCAAATTGCGGGGTAAAGGACCGCCTTGCCAAAGTCCAGATCCTGTCCACGGATGGAATCGAGGGAGTAGTGACGTACAAAAGTATGTACCGAAGCCCCGGTGGCTGCATCACAGATGTTACGAATAGGAACACCCCTCTGTAAAGCAGTAGAGGCAGCCATACCCCTGGTAGAATGGACCCGCAAGCTGAACGGTGGGACCTTACCCACCAAGCGGTAACACTCAGAAATAGCCAGAATAATCCAGCGAGACAAAGTCTGTTTCGTCACAGCTTGTCCCAAACGTTTACCAGCGTAACCAATGAAGAGTTGATCGTCCACTCTGACCCGAGACATGCGTGATATATAAAAGGTTAACGCTCTCCTAGGATCAAGCCTATGGAGCCTCTCCTCTTCCTTGCCAGGATGTGGAGGAGGATAAAACGCCGGAAGAACAACCTTCTGGCCTAAAAGTTCTTCCGACACCACCTTCGGAAGAAAGGAAGGACGAACTCTAAGGAAAACCCTGTCCTTATGAAACACAGTGAAGGGTTGCTTAACTGAAAGTTCCTGTAACTCACTCACTCTGCGAGCGGGAGTGACCGCAACCAAAAATACAGTTTTAAGACTTAACAGTCTCAAAGGGCATGAATGCAAAGGCTCAAATGGAGCACCCATCAGAAACTTGAGAACAAGGTTCAAATCCCAACCGGGCACCTGGCTAGGTGACGGAGGGAACACATTAGTGAGCCCTTTCAGAAACTGAGAAATCAAAGGAATTTTAAAGTAGGAACACTCTTCAGACAAGCACTTAAATATTGACAGCACCACCAGGTAACCTTTAACGGTACCCACTTGCAAGCCCCTGTGGGCCAAAGAAAGCAAAAAAGACAGAACCATGGGAATGCCACATGCAAAAGGATCCACATTCTTAACCCTGCACCAGTCGCAGAACTTACGCCAACGGCAACGGTTTCAGGGACTTTGTTGCTGACCGTCTGGCCGAGAGCAACACCTCCATCACGTCTTCAGGGAGGTCCCAATCCTTATACCTCAACCTTTCAGAAACCAAGCATGAAGGTTGAGGGATCTGACCTCTGGATGGAGAACCTGACCCCCTCCCGTGAGAGCAGATCGTCTCAGTAGGGAAGACGACGTGGAGGGCAGATGGACAAATCGAGAAGGTCCGGGTACCACGTCCTCCGGGCCCACGCCGGAGCAATGAGGATCATCCGGGAACTGAACCTCCGTAACCTCTGCAGTACTTGCGGGATGACAGGGACTGGAGGAAACGCATACAGCAGTGGGAATGACCACTCCACCACAAACGCAACTCCTAAGGCTCCTTTTGGAGGAAATTTCCGCGAGCAGAACCTCTCGCACTTCCGGTTGACACTGTAGACGAAGAGATCCACTTGAGGGGTCCCCCAAAGGGCGAAGATCTCCAGGAGAATCTCCTGAGCCAACTCCCACTCGTGAGAGATCGCGCTCTGCCTGCTCACAGCGTCCACCGTCTCTTTTTTTCATCTCCGGCCAGATGAACTGCCGAGATCGAAACTTCCTGCTGGATTGCCCAGAACCAGAGCTGCATCACCTCCCTGCACAGAGGAAGTGACCCTGCCCCCCCTTTTTGTTGAGGTAGTGCATGGCCACCGTGCTGTCCGTCAGATCAGGACATTCTTCCCTCGCACAGTCGGCAGAAAAGCCTTCAGGGCTAGTCTGCCGGCCCTCAGCTCCAACAGATTGATATGGAGTCTGGACTCCGAAGGAGACCAACGACCGCTGACTGTCAACTCGTTGCCATGAGCTCCCCATCCCGTGAGGGATGCTTCCGTCACGATCGTCACCTCTGGTCAGGGTAGCCAAAATGGAGCCCCCTTCATCAGATTGTCTTCGACGGCCCACCACAGAAGGTCCTGGGCGACTGAGGACGACACTTGAACAGGGTCCGACAACCTGCCGGAGGACTGAGACCACTGGAGCTTGAGTGGCCATTGCAAACATCTCATCTGCAACCTGGCACCAGAAGAATGCAGGATGCCATGAGGCCGAGCAATCTCAAGAACTCGAACGCCGGGAGACTTTGGGCAAGCTGAAACTTGTGCACCATCTGCTGAATGTGATGAGCCCTCACCTGCGGAGGAAAACACTGCCCCAGGGACGTGTCGAGCACAGCTCCGATGTACTGGAGCCTCTGAGTTGGTGTCAAATGGGACTTCTGTAAGTTGAGGGAGAAGCCCAGCTTGTGGAGGGAGTGGCAGGTGACTGACAGATGATCCAGGACTTGCTCGGGAGAGCGCACCCTTATCAACCAATCGTCCAGGTAGGGGTAGACGTGAATCCCCCCTTTCCTGAGGTGCGCTGCCACCACTACTATAAACTTGGTGAAGACCCTCGGGGCGGAGGTCAATCCGAACGGCAGAACCCGAAACTGAAAGTGCGAATCACCAACCGCGAACCTCAGGTACTTCTTGTGCTTTGGATGTATCGGCACATGAAAATAAGCGTCCTTGAGGTCAAGAGACACCAACCAGTCTTGGAGTTGAAGGGCCTGGAGGACTTGAGAGAGAGCAACCATCATGAACTTGTCCTTCCTGAGGAGTTTGTTCAAACCGCGCATGTCCATGATGGGTCTCAATCCCCCGTCTTTCTTGGAAATCAAAAAATAAGGGGAATACCATCCCTTGTTCCTCTCCGCCACAGGCACCAGTTCTATGGCGCCTTTCTCCAGCAGGGATTGAATTTCCTGCGCAAGGAGCGGATCCAGACTCTTCAAAGAGAGATTCCCCGGTGGATTGTCTTGAGACCTCTGCCGGAAAGGAACACAGTAGCCGTGTGTTCTGATCTCCAGAACCCACACATCTGAAGTAATGGCACGCCACTCTGCAAGATGCTGCGCCAGCCTCCCCCAACCGGCGAACCATGGGACATGGCGTCATGACTGAGCTGAAGCGGCTGCGGCGTTGCCTGAGGGCAAAGAGGAAATAGCCCGAGTGGCCTTGGCACCTCGAGTACCTTGTTTTCCACCTCTGGCACTCCTACGGTGGCCCCTTTGACTGTCAGCTCCTCTCGCTTTTCCAAAGGATGAGTAATAACGAAAAGAACCTCCCCTCCATTTCTGTCCCCTAGGACGAAAAGGCGGAGTTTGGCGAACTGCAGCGCCCAACGACTTCGCTGCAGCTTTTGAGGTCTGCAACCTCCCAAGGCTCTAGTCAACCTTGTTGCCAAAAAGATGTTCCCCGTCAAAGGGCATGTTGAGGAGCCGGGCCAGCACATCAGGAGCAAACCCCGACTTCCGCAACCATGCAAACCTGCGTATTACGGTGCTCGCCACCATGGACCGGCTGACGCAATCTGCCATGTCCAACCCTGACTGAACGGTCTCACACATGGCATCCTTGCCATCCTGAACCATGGCAAGGAAACCATCCCATCTGTCCCCTTTGGGAATATGTTCAGCCTCTAAGGAAACACAGTTCCACAGAGTGTGCGTGAAACGCGACAAGGCACATATGGAGTTGGCCGCCTGAAGTGCCATACCCCCTGAAGAAAATACTTTCTTCGCCCAGCCGTCAAAACGCTTGTCGTCCCGATCAGAAGGGATAGTAGGAAACGACGCCTGCTTTGCCGGGGCCGTAACCACCTGCACCACCAAACTCTCCGGAGTGGGGTGCTTGGTCAAGTAGCAGGGGTCACTACTAGCTGGGTGGTATTTTCGTGGCAAAGACTTGCCCACTGCCGGGAAACTCTCTGGAGCAGTCCAAGCCGCCGCCACCCTCCTCTGTAGAGCCATATGGAACGGCAGTACCGGGTCAGTTGGTGGACCTTGGTCGAGGATATCCGTAAAGGTCATCCTGAAGAAAATCCCCTGGGGGAGCAGACCACCCCAAGTACTCGGTGACCCTGGACATAAGGCGCTGGTACGAGCAGTCGGCATGAGTGCCAGGCTCAGGCCTATAAAACTCCACCTCCGGAGAGGTGTCCAGCCCACTGGCATCGTGCAGGGACTGCCGCAGGTCCTCAATTTGGCTATGGCCCGAGAGAATCTCGTCTGGCACCATATCAGGAACCATGCCATCATTAGAGCCCTCATCCACCTCTGAAAAAAACTCAAGATGGCGGTAAGAAGGCACAGAATGTGGAACAAAGCCATGCTTGACCTTGGCCAGAGCCTTTCTAGGGGGTTCCACCAAGCCCCGGGTTACCCCCATTGAAACAGACCCGAAAGGCGTCCAGGGCGTTGAGTGAATCGGCGTTGACGCCGAACGCGGCGCCGACAGCATCAATGGCGTCGACACAGGCCTCGAAGCCGGAGCCCCGAGCATGTCCCTTGACAGCCTGGGCGCCGATGGCGTCGACGACTTCTTCGGAGGCGGGGCCTCGAAAGAGTCCGTCGACAATCTCGGCGCCACCGGCGTCAACATCTTCCTCGAAGACACCACAGGTGCACACTGTCTGGAGCGTGTCGAGGACCGGGACCTGGACCGGGCATGACGAGAACGATTCCCCTTGTCCAAGCGGGACCTCTCCTGCGAATCGTGCTGACCACCCGAGCCCGAAGGCGTGCGAGCGGTGTCTCTTGACCGATCACGACCGACCCCACTCGGAGGCGCGGACGGACCAGTTCCCTGCGATTCGAGAATCACTAACATTTTCTTCCCGAAGGAAGCCCATTCTTCCGGTGTCGCATGCTTGGTGGGATGAGCGACCCGCCGAAGGGCGGAGTCTGCGGGTGGGGACGGGGCAGGCGACCGATGACGGCGCTTCCGGGAGTGCCTCGAAGAGGCAGAGGAGTGGCGGGACCGAGACCCACTGGACTTCCGACGACGATGCAGAGTCGCCCCTCGAATCGTCCGTCGAAAGCCCTGCAGACCTCGACTTCCGTGGCTTGGACACCTTACCTACCGACCACTTCTTCGTGCGCTCCCGCAAGGCTTTGGACGTGAGCGACTGGCAGTCGAAACAGTCATCCGTGTCATGGGCCTCCCCGAGGCACCAGAGGCAGGCGTTGTGCGAATCCGTCACCGACATCTTGGACCCACAGTCCCAGCACTACTTAAAGCCCGGACACGGGGTGGAAGACGAGGTAGACATCTTCACGAAGAATATACTTCACAATACGAACAGAAACTCCAAAGAGTTGAGGCGCACGGAGATCTCCGAAGCGAACACGTTCGCGGAAAAAATGGAACTGAGGCTTAGGGTGTCGTGTGTCCTACTTATAACATCCAGTGACGTCGGCCGTCGCAGGAGGTCCTCGAGGGCGGCGTATCGACGTCATCAACGCAGGACGCAGACGCCGAAGATTTTCCGAAGCAGCACAGCTGTGGTGATTACTGTCATAGATATGGAATACGTCGGAGGACCCAATCACCTCAAAATTGTGTATTTCCAATTCCATGACGGCACTGATGCTGTTGGATGCCTACAAAGCTTTGTGCACTCATAGACCCATGAGAGAAGGTAATGGGCCTAAATTAAGCGTTAACCAAACCAACATCCATGTTATAATTGTCTGATGGATAAAATTAAGAAACACATCCAGCCTGACCAACCAGACTGGCAGAGGAAGGTCACCTTGGGATAGCCAATCACAAGAGAAGGTCCAAAAAGTCCCACTCTCAATTCATATAAAAGCGGCTGGGAAAAACCAGTAAGCATTGCAGGCACAGAGGAAGCAGACAAGCTCTTCAAAGCTCAATTGATGAATAAGGGGGCCGTTATCTGAGGAAAGATGGTGGATGTCTGGAGACCCTGTAGAAAGAAGCTGTGCAGAGTGTGGGAGACACGTATGGAACTGCTAAGTTGTAGATTGACGTTTTGGACTTTCCACAACAGCAGGAGAGAACAGAAAAGGGCCTGTGGCAGGAGGGGGAAATTGACTACCTGATGAGTAGCTGCAGGTGAGGGAGAGAAAATACTTATATAGCCTTGAATTCCACGGTTGGGCAGGAAGCCAGATCAACATTCTACTGTGCTAGCAGTCACTTTCGGGGGAAAAGCCTGCAGAATCTTGGAGATACTGAGGCAGCATGTGAAAGAAACAAGTAGCCCATGTAGACGCACTTGAACTAGCAGAAATGTCGACAGGTCTAGTATGTATATTATTATTGTATATCATTAGGAATTCTCCAAGGCCTTATAAATTATTGTTTCCCATGCTTCCCCCCGTCTTGGAGCGCTTAAGCGCTTTATAGATAAACAATACCATACCATACGATTTAGAAACAAACTTTTAAGGGTGAGCATCGGAACTGGATTTAGCTGAGTAAACCACCAACTCTCTGAAGGATGATTGGAGAGCCTGAGCATTGCACACGCAACACCTGAAGGAGAGAAGGACACAAGGTGGCAATGCCCATGTAACAAATACCCTCATCATAGAATACTTTTAGAAGTGAATTGTTAAATATGAGATTTATTGGATCCACCCAAACAGACTTCTCTGGAAGGAATTGGAGAGCCTGGAACCTTATTTCTCCATCAGCAACCCTTAGGGATAGAGAGAGAGAATGACACAAGACTTGCGGCAGAAGGGTAAATACAGCTACCCGACAAGGATTCTCAGGTCAGGTTCAACAATACTCATCGACCAGCACACCCAGTAGCTGGGCAGTGTAAGGAAGGCATGGTATCAACTGTAAGACAGACACAAGTGACCAAAGTTCAAGGTTGTTTAATGAACTTCAAAAAGGGTTTGAAAAATGCCTATCAACACTTAATCTAAAGTTGGGAGCAAGCTATGACCATCAAATAATAATAACGCAGTACTAGTGGTGTCTTGTCAAAATAAAAGGGCCTATATTAATAAACCATGCAAAAGAAAGAAGTGTTCAAGAAATTATATGTCAGGGTATTCAGGGCTTTGGTGTCCCTTCCCCACATGTTTAGCACGGGACAAGGCGCCACACTCAAGCTCAGCACAGTCTCTGGCTTCTCCAGCACAAGGGAGAGGTTCAAACATTAGCATCAAGGCCTTCTGTGCCCTAGTCCCTTTCCCTTTCAAAGTCTCTTCTTTCAGAGGGTCTGATGCGACAAACAAATAATAAAGTTCCTTTGCTTTTAGGATTTCACACATACTCAATTTCTCAGGTGATTCACTATTCACCTCGGATCCCCCTCAGCCGGGCTGAGATCCCCCTTAACACAATGTTCATTGGATTTTTCACATATCCAATATCCAATTTCTCGGGTGATTCACGGTTCACCCTGGATCCCCCTCGGCTGGGCTCAGATCCCTTTTTTTTCAACACAAACTCTTCAATCAGTCTCCCTCTGCCGGGCTCGGACCAATTTAATTCACTTTAACGCAAACTTGCTTTAACCCAAGGCTTTCAATTGATCACCGTTTTCCGGGCTTGGACCTACTTTATCTACTTTGCCATCAACTTTCTTTACTGTATCAACATCGAAGACTTTCAATTGTGCACAGGGTTTTACTTGACCTGTCGCAGGACCACTTAGATGCAGAGATCTTTGCCACTTTTTCACCTTTGTCAACTCTCAGTTGGATACCTTACAGAGACCTTCGAATGAGCATGCACGTGGTGGTGGCCCACTCTGTCAAAGGTAACTTATCTTGGTTTCAAAGTTCAATCACTCATCTGTTGTTCAATTTTACTCACGTTGGTTATCACATGCGTTTCATACACTGTTTGCTCACCATGCAATGCTGCCGCTTGCAACCTTGGCATTAACACAGACCAGTCTGGTATCGGTCTCCCCAACTCACCGGCTGTGTTGATTTCACTGGCGCTGCTTTGTTGGTGTAGCCAATGACAGTACCATGGCAGCTGGTGATTCTCCCCGCCTTGATTATCGACGCGGGAGGGCCACTGGTACCTCTGACACACAATGCAGGATTCTTTAGCCTGGTTGCCTGGTTGCCTGGTCCTACGCTTTCTATTCCCGAAGTTCGTGAAAGTAACAGTTCCTTGTCGAAAAGGTTAAAGGAACTTCCCTCCTTGCAAACCCCTTCTGTTTCGCCGTCTTTCTCCTTGTGTTAAACTGCCATCTTGGAACTGTGGTTTCTTTGTGTGCTTTGCCTCACTCAGAGTGTGCTCCCGTGCTCTGCCTTTTATCCGTGTGGGGAAGTGTAATGGAATAAGGTGTGTGTGATGGTCAGTAATTGCCTGACCATTGTATTGGGACACGTCAGGTATACGGCCTAGGTGTTGGTTCGTTTTCTCTCATAGCGAGCTGTCTGTGAGAAAGTGTTCATGTCGAAAAAAGGGTGGGTTTGAGTTTCCAAATATTCTACCTGGTAGGATGGGGAAAAGGTTAAAAGGTTAGGGGTTACTACGGCTCACCATCCAGTGTCCCACAATAACCCTCACCCAGGTGATCCTCCCACACTGGTCCACCCCCACGAACTGGATCCAAAAGCGATGGCCGTGTCCATGCCACCTTGATGACAGATCCCGGGGGACTAGTAGGTGAGACACCTTCAGGTTTTTCACAGCAGGGAGATAGCCCAACTTTAAATTACCCACAGTGGCAGGTGTAGCGAATAGCCTGAACTATAGTGTGGAGAGCACTACACTTTGGTTGACATGAACACATGGAATGCTGAATCAAAGGGCATTCCAGATGCTAGGTGTGCTCCCAGGGGCTTCTGTACCAGAAGAACTACACATGATTTTGTTTCGGATTAGGGCTGAGCTTGTTTAGGACAGATTTTGGGACCTTTGTGTTGGCCAAATGATTATAGACTGTGTGTTCTATAAACGGGTTAAGCTGGTGGCTGAGACTTAATAACTGTAATAGTTTTAGGATTGGAACCTTTTGTACACAATCTTTAGATGTTTGTTTTAATTATAGTAGAGCTGCCCCAGTGGGATAGAGACTTGTTAAAACTAAGATTTGGCATTTTATTTTAGGACGAACAGGTAAACCCTACTTTTATGTCATCCTTGACTTTGTACCTTTTTCAAAGTTATCACTTTCTTATTCCTAGATATTACCATTAGCCTCTTTAGGCTTTTGTCCATTGTGGCCCTGTTTGATCAGATATCAAAAATAAACCTGAACAGCAACTTTAAAAGCACTCCTATGTATCAATCTCAAGTTCCTACAGCAGAGATGGAGGAAAGCCTAGGTGACTCCAAAATGGCGACCCTTCCTTATATCCCCTCAGTTCGCAGAGCTGTAGCCCGCTCTACAACGAAAGAGAAGACACTTGTGAGAACTGTAGTTCACACAAGTCCCTGCCAATCAGAGACTCTGCTCCTAATGGTTCAACAATAAGCCAAATTACAGGCCTGGGAGGTATGTAAAAGGTAGCACTAGCCAGAGGGGAATGTGGGAGTTAGAAGCATGTTTTTAACATGGAGAGGGGTGACGGAGGAAATAGGAGAAAGAGGACAAAATGGTGTTAAGAAAGAGGCATTGAATGAGAAACATCTATCGTGCAAGGAAAGAGAAGGAGAGAGGGAGGAGGAAAAACATATAAAGAGGGAAGAGGAAAGAGAGGAGGAGGAACACATATAGAGAGAAAAGAGGAGGAACATATAAAGAGAGGAAGGAGAGGAGGCAGAGGAGGAACACAGTGGTTAAGAAAGGAGAGGATCTGAAGGACGAATACCAATACAAAGTGAAAGGGGAGGAGAAGAAGAAACAACAAGGGTAAGAGGCTGAAAAGGAGGAAGCAGAACAGGAAATTCTAGTCGTTAAAGGAAGGAGCTGGGAGAGTGAATGACAGAGGGCAGGTGAAACAAGACTGAAAAGAGACAAGGAGTGCAAGAGGGCAGGGAGGAGAAAGGAAAGCATTTCACAGGAGGATAAAGATGAGCAATTGAACTGGGGCAGGTGGATATTCCTGAATTGGTGGAAGAGAAGCTTGCTAAGGAGTGATTGGTGCCCCAGATTAGGCGGCCATATGGTTATAGTGCTTGAGAATAAGGAGGGCCCACGATCTCTACCCACTGAGGGTAACTGAGATGAACATCACTCCAGGCCTCAATTCAGGAAACACCACCTTCAGGAGGGTAACATTGAAGTACACTGGGATCTAACTGTTCCTAGAGTGTCTGATGACTGACCCCCGTCAGACGACATAAGTGTCCCGCAGTGGTGATTCCTGATAGCTTAGTCTGGGAGGACCAAATGGAAATCCTGAAAATGCACCAGCCAAGAAAGATCCAGACCAAGAGAGACAATCCCGATAACAATGTTTTTTATCACAACCCCAAATGATGTATTGTGTCACCCCTACTGCCCTCACCTACCACAAGGATAAGTATGTTAGAACATCAGATATTTTGTTGATCCCTAAGCTGTCGCATTAACAAACTCTAATGGTACTCATTTTACCAATCTTGGAAGACTGAAGGGCTCAGTGGACCTGTAGGGTTTTAATCCTGTGACGGAAACGGGAGGGGAATGAAGGGAGCCAATAGATGAGCAAGAAGAGAAGGGTGGAGAGAGAAGAGCAAGAGGGAAAAGAAGACAGGTGTGAGAAGGAAGAGACTAGAGAAGCAATAAAGAGGAGCCTTGGGACCAAGTATGGAAGACAGGAGCCCGACGAGATTAGCAGGATGTGAGGAACAATAAAAAGAGATGAGCAAGGAGATGGAAGCACACAGAGAGAGATACATGAGTGAGAATGGAAAGACAAGAGGAACAAGAATGAGAGGAGATAGAACAGAACAGAACAGAATAAATAAGGAGCAAAGGAGAGGATCGAGGACCAAATTGAGAACAATGAGTGGAGAAAGAACGGACAGACAAGTAGAATAAGAAGTGGGTGGTGATAGGAGCTAGAAAGCAGAGGAACAGTTTCTGAATAGTGTTAGCATAGAGGCAAAGTAGTACTTGGACATATCCAGTCCAACCCTCCACATTTTTAGGTTGTTCGGTGAAGTTTCCTAAGCCATTTTTTCCTAAGCCATTTATCTGGGCAAAGAAAGACCGATCCATGCCTGGGCTGCAGGGCTTTTCCTTTGATGCTGGGCTCTCCCATGGGTAAATATAGAGGCGCAGTCAAAGGTTACGAAGAGGAGCAGGGTGATAAAAAGGTACTGTGTTATATACAATAACTAACAATAAGCGAATGTCCACACAATATATATGTAAAAATGTATTGTTATATGGATGAACTTTATGCAGAGAGAAATGCAGTGTGTAACCGGTACATAACCTTTTAGGTATGGAGGCTTTTATGGCAGTAACCTCCTGAGAAGCCACTCAATCTTTAGGGATTCAGTTGTGAGTCCAAATTCAAGTGTTATTATTGGGCTTTTGGAACTGAGGGAAAGCCCAATGTTAACCAACAATGTACAATCAAAAGGAGAGCTCTGCAGTTATAGACAAGCAGAGGTGTCACATTTTCTAGCACCAAGTGCTGCTTGTGTACAGCTTGCACTCAATGTTGTTTCATGGGCCAGATTAAAAAACAAATCCTTGTGATAAAGAGCTAAAGGAGCTGGCAACATTGGGATTCAACAACAAAGATACATGGTAAACCGGTGCCAACCCCTGGCCAAGGAGGATGACTTTAGGACCCTGGATGCCACTGCTGGACATAAACCTGATGTTGGGGTATATGCAGATAACACGGTAGCTGGGAGAGCTGTGCCAATCTTTACAGCAATCTTAGGAGCTGGGTGTACATCCAGCTTCCAATCGGGGACACTAACATTTAAAATTTGCCAATCAACCAATCAGGGAAGGTCATCACATTGAAAACATCACATGATGCTTTGCAGGCAAATACAGAGGATGTGGATTCAGCAATTCACTATAGACATCAATTCAAACATCTATCCAGATCCGGTCAAGGCTGCTCTGCGCTCCGAACCTGGAGTCTCAGTAAGGCCATGAACTTATAGGGCCATGCAATTCTTTCCATACTTATAGAGTAAATATTGCCTTGATATACATTCTCAGTGGACTTCTAAAACCAAGTAATCATTTTATGGGGGCTCTGCAGAGAACAAGCCTTTGTTCTAGGAACAGGTTAAGTGGCTGCAGGAAAGTACAGAGGTCTATAAATACACAACCCGCTGCAATCAGCCAATGAGTTACACAACAAGCAGAGCAGGGGACATGGCTCAGTGGAAAATACACTGTAGGGGACATTAAACAGGGTTACAACGCCGGTGAGGCCCTAGATGGTGGTTTACTAGGGAAAGGTGAGGTTTATGAACTAGTAGGCACACAGTCAAGTATTTTCAGCCTAACATGGCTCTCATTAACTGTTCTCATTTGTTTCAAATTACCCACACAAAAACAAAATCAATGCTGGGGAGAAATTCAGTGTGCACAAAAAGAAAACACTGCAGGAGTACTGTACTAATGAATTTCACCTGCCAAACCAAAGTAAGAAAACATGGTTGAAGAAGCCTACATCAACCTCTTTAGCTAGTTAGTTTTTCATAGTCCACTCTTTAAAGAGTATTGTTGGGAAACGTTTTTCATCTTTTTAGCTTTCCCACCTATTTCAATGGGTCCCCTGTTTTGTAGCCCTGAACAAATTTTCAGGAGTGATGTCTTTTTGACCCAACTCCCTTGCTTTATTTAGTTTTATTTCTTTTGATATTTATATAGCGCACAAAGCCCAGAGGCATCTAGGTGCTTTAACTTAAGAATATGGTTACAGTAAGTGCTTGAAGCAAACAAGTTACAATAGTTACAGACCAGGCATACATTGAATCTGTATAGTGCAAAATATATATACTTGGAAATGCTCGCCTCTTGTTGTTGGGAGCTACATCAGGAGTACATATGATGGACATAATAGATACATTTAATACATACTTGGGAAAGCTCGCCTCTTGTTGTGGGGAAATACATCAGGAGTATGTATGAGGGACATAATAGGTACATTTCACACAGATGCGAAAGTCAAGCAATGGGCAAATACATGGTGCCTACCCATTTTGCAGGCAGCAGCAGAACACAGATGCGAAAGTCCAGCAATGGACAAATACATGGTGGCTACCCCATGTTGCAGTGCGGCAGCAGCACACAGATGTGATAGTCCAGCAATGATGGGAAAATACATGGTGCCTACCCCATGTTGCAGAGCGGCAGCAGCACACAGATTCATTCCATTTTGAGGGCAATGGGGAGTCCTTAAGGTTACCAGCGCAGACAGACCCTATTCCTCATATAAGTCAACGACGTAGGACTACTACCTCCCTACAGTAGCACAGGGATGCCAAGTTCCCCCTTTCCTTTGTCTTTATGATATATGATATGAAAAGGCATATTTAAACCCCCTAGACATGTGTTTCAAGGCGCAACGAGGCAAGGGAGGGGAACAAAGGGAGGACGGATAACGATCCTACTAGGCCAGGTGTCATTCAGATTGTGCAAGTGCGTGGGAAGGGGAAGGCAAAGATGATAACAATAAGTAAATAGCGGCCAGCATGTGGCAAGTGCATGGGTAAGTGCAGACATCAGGTGTCAAGGGCTGGGAGGGCGACTGTAGGGATACAGAGACAGTCCCAAGTGCGGGGGTTGCCAGGTGGGCAGTGCGGGTGTGAAATGCTGGTAGGGAGGAACCTGGTCCTGAGATCAGAGGGTGTCCAGGTAGCCAGTGCAATTCCAGTTACAGCTAGGATTCCAGTTATGGGCATCTTTTCCCACACACAGAAGCACAGGCAGGCTGTTGGCAGTGGTATCTTGATTGAGCACTTTTTGGGTGCTCCTGTGCACCTGTTTCTTTTTTAAACATAGTTTTTATTGTTTTTTTTAACAAGTCTGACATGATACATGTTAATTGCACAGTACGGGTCAGTAGCTTGTACAAGCAGTAACTATGAAGCTGCATATAGAAGAGATCACAACCTGTTGTCAGGCTTGAGGGCTCGCTGATGGACCCATCAGGACACGGGGGGCTAACCACTGACGACAATACCACATAACCAATCACTAACCCTCTCCATGTATCATTTTCGGAGTAACAATTTCTAGGGACGAAGCAAGCATACCACCTGACCTCTGATCCACCAATAACCCGTTTCACTATATGGTCCTATACTGAACCTACCACTCTGGGAACCAACCCAGAGTGGCGATAGGTGTGGGGATGAGCTTTCGCAGGTGAAGCAAACTGTTACGTCACACAGGTAGAGAACGGGCCTACAAGCCCGACTCGGATGAGAAGTTGCCTGGAACCTACGCTCCATTAATTTGTCCCTGCTTGTTTCTTCTAATAAACAGCAGTAACTAATTGCTCTTGTGTGGCCCCTCTACTTCTTTGGGACGCGGAAGGAGTTAGGGCCTTCCGAGAGCTGGAGGTCCGAGGACCCCGGGTACGGCTCTGCCGACCACCAGAAATTACCCTAACAAGCCCTATACATTCGAGCAATTAGGCCCTTTGTTGTTTGGGGGACACTGAGGATTTGCTCAAACGGAGTAAGAGGACGCCGCAGGGAGTTTCCCCATCGCGCATCATTTAGAACACTGCGAAGCTGGAGGAAACGCATGGCGGAGACCTCTACACCCTGCAAAGCTTTCTTTAAGTCCTCCAAGGAGATAAACGAACCCTGTTTCCACATCTGTCCTGCTCTCACAAGACCAGCTTCATACCAGCGTTGGAACTAATGAACATCACTTATTAGGTCTCGAATGGGGGGAGACCAGACACAGCTGAGGGGGGGGAGGCCATGTCGTGACCCCCCCGTATGACACGGGATGGACGGCAAAGAGACCATAACACCTTCAAGACCGGGTGGTCACGAATTCTTGTCATGGCTGGAAGGGGGACCCACAACCATTCCCCCAGTGTGACTGGTGTGAAGATAACATTTTTTATGGCTACCCATTGTTTCTCAGAGTTTGCCTACAGGTGATCCAGTAGAACTCGGAGTTGAGAGGCCCTATAGTACTCTCCCAGATCTGGGAATCCCATACCCCCCAACTCTTTAGGTTGAACAAGAGCGAAGTACGGAATCCTGAGCTTTTTGCCAGCCCATAGGTACGATAGTAATGTTCGTTTCATCTCTGCAAAGAAGGAATCAGGAATGGATATCAGAAGAGATTGAAACAAAAATAAGAACCTAGGCAGAACGTTCATTTTTACAAAGGTGAAACGTGCCGCCCAAGACAGGGGCAGTTTAGACCACCTGTTGATGTCATTCCGGACAGCTTTCCATAGGGGAAAATACTTTGCTACAAAGAGATCTGAAAGGGAGACGGTAATTTTCACTCCTAGGTATTTGACAGACTTGGGTTGCACCTGGAAGATCCAAAGTGTTTCTAGTAATGTTGGGAGCTCGTCGTTTGTTTTCAAGGGGACTGCTATAGTTTTTTGCAAGTTTGCCCGGAAACCAGACAGGGGTCCGTATTTCAGTAATTCCTGGAAGAGGGCCGGGACGGACTCTAACGGTTGGTGAGGTAAAGCAGAATGCCATCAGCGAACATGGCCAGTTTATATTCCCTGCCACCCCGAATCATGCCGTGAATCAAAGGATTAGACGGAATGGCTTGGGTGAAGGGTTCAATAACTAGGGCATAAATCAAAGGGGAAAGTGGACAGCCCTGCCTTGTGCCCCACGTAAGGGTGAAAGGGTCTGAAGAGGTGCCATTAACGGAGACTTTGGCCTGGGCCGTGTGGTACTGTGCCTTTGCTCCCTAAGTCCATACTGCACCTAGCCCCGCCTACTTCAGTACTGCTTGCAGAAAAGGCCATTCTACGCGGTCAAACGCCTTTTCGGCATCCACCGATAGCAGGAGGGGGCTATCCCCGTCTCCACGAAGACTGTACATGAGATATAGAGTTTTTCTGATGTTATCTGCCCCCTGACTTCCTCTCACAACCTACCTGATCGGAGTGGACCTGCTGGGGGAGAACATAGGCCAGGCAGGAAGGCCCGGGGCGAGATTGCGTTGCAAAGTTTTCGTTCTCAACGCTCCTGTGATTCCTGAAGATACTCCCCCAGCTGCTGCTGAAGTGGTTTCTGGTGCCCAGCGTTGCTTTTCAGGGATGTTTGTATCTTTCTATATGCAGACTTTCCGGCATGTTTTCAGCCCGGAGAGGGAGACGATGGATCAAGCTACCATCACGTGTGCGCCCTCTGGTGATCTCTGCACCTATTATTTTTTACTGCACGACAACCTTTTGTTCTCTATAGTGCTCAAAACGGCTTGTGGTTCAGTATCCCTTTGGTCATCTTCCTCCTGTGTAGAGATACCCACATATGTTATATTATGTTATATTAAAGGTACTTATATAGCACACCGCCACCAATGGAATTGGTCCCCAGACGCTCTATTGTCATTCTCCTTGCAGGCTCTGCCCAGAGCCCAGGAAATAACCTTTGTGTGTGTGTGAAACTGGTCTGGGTGGGTTAAGGGGCTGCAAACAGCCCCAATACAGAACTCATACCTTCTGTGATGTCATGACTGTACCTTATCTGGCTGTCTTCTCAGAGTTTGAATGTTGCAGGTCTTCCGATAAGTGGGTTGGTGCTTCCCCGTCCCAGGAAAGTATCTGGTGCCATTCCTGGAGTTGACCACTGAAACCAAGAATCTGATGCTTAAGAGGCTGCAGAGGGACACTGGAAGAATGCTTCAGAGACAACCATTGCATAAGCCATCTATTGCAAGGTAAATCTCTGCTCTGTCATCTACAGGGATGACCTTCCATGGTGCTTTCCTCCCTTGAACTGGTGGGCCTAACCAGCTCATAGTCCTGTGTCACAGAGTGTCCTTCTGGAACTCAGAAGAGTTGTGGACCTGTCCTGTTGCTTGGATGGCGTGGAGCCTTGTTCTGTGAAACTTGCAGTGCACCCATCTTCGCATGAACTGGACCTCATAGCTCTGCTGCTCTCTGCCCAGAATAGGAGACTTGCTGGAGTCAGCCTCCTTCTGTCCTTTGTCTTGTTGTCTGCAGACCATTTGCTGGGTCACTTTGTCTGCTAAACTCTTGTGTGGCATCCTGGTGGTCCTCCTTTATTGTGGGACTGAAAGCAAAGTCCCTTCTTCACCTTGATCCCAACTCCAGCCTGGTGATCTTTGGAAGCATTAGGTGGTTGATGGAGACTGCAAGAGCTGGACCCAGGTGTAATACATGTCAAGAGAAGAAGCTCCTCCACCTGCGACTCTTGAACCACCATCCCTGCAACCAACGGTGAGAGCACACATCCCCAATGGCCTAAACTTGCCATAGGTCCTCGTTCAATCTGATCGGTCTACAAGGGTCTGGGGCGCACACCTATTGTTAAGTTCCCCCGGTCCCCACTCATTCCTACTCGATACAAACTCCTGTCCTGCAGCTACCCGTGCCTTAAATTTGAAGGTGGAACCTCCTGGGTATAGCAATCCTGTCTTGAGTCCCCACACACATTCAGTATTAGTAGCTGACCCATCTCTACAGGGGAAACCTATGTTTGCTACATCACCAAAAGTGTCACTATCAACTGCAGTTAACTAATAGACTGAGACCTATTATTTCATAAAGGGGAACTTGGATTAAATTTGAATAAATTTCTAAATTCACCCTAAGTATGCAAGTTGGTTACTTACCAGCAATTGTGTTGAACACTTGATCTTAAGGTTATGGTTTGACTCATTAAATATTGTAATATTGTGCTGGTGTTTGCACTATCATTTTATATTTCCTTTAATAACTTACCTAACATCCTTTTCCTACCACTTAAGGTCACTTTTACACTAGATTGCTTGTATCTGTATCAAGTCTGGTGTGATTCCCAACTGGACACCCAGCTGCGATTGTATCAATGTGTAAATGGTTTATACTTGTAGTATTCTAGCTTAATCAGGCTCTGCTGTTAAATAGTATTATCTGTGTGGAGAATCACTTGACAAAACCATGCATATGTTAGCTTACTGCTCAGCCTTAGTACCAAGTGAGTGTTTGGTTAAGCCTTTATGTTCACCCTTTGCAGTTTCATTAAGGTTGGCTTCCCAGAACCCTACACCGGTTGTTCTGAAAAACCTCCTAAAATAGATTCCTAAATGGGGCAATTTTAATGCCACAGTATATAGCTCACTTGCCATTGAGAGTTCTTTGAAGTTGAACATTCCCTGGAGGTCATCAGTGTGCCCCAGTATGATTTACTCTAACGTTTCTTAATTCACTTTACATTTACTCTGAAAATGTACTGAACATATCAATTAGCTATAGGATTTCTAAAATATTAAAATAATATGCCAGTCCATCATCCCTAATTCCATGAAAGGTTTAGCTTTCCTCAACACAAAACATCACTTTAACTGGATATTTGACCTAGTAAACTCAGTTTATTGTTTTTGTACAGAGCAGATAAAAGCAGCAATAGCAGCCATCCCTTTAGTCTACCTCTTACCTAGTGAAAACTGGTCTGACACATATTTATTGAACAAAATTACCTTTTTTACTTTTTTTAAATGTATTTTATTGTTTATGATTTAACAAGTATACATTTACAACTGTTTCAGTTTGATACAAAAATTATAAAAATCAATACACAATTACAATAATGTTGATACAAAAAGAGGATTAATTAAAAATATATATAAATGCAAATTATTGAATAAAAAATAAAATAAAGCAAATCCAAAAAACTATTATCCAATTAATCGTAAAGGGTAAAATCAATTGATTTAAAAAAACATGCAACAGCTAACGCATCAGACACAAATGGTGAGTTTAAACATCTTTGCCACAAGGAATCAGTATGTATTCAATTTACTGAGAGGAACATTGTTCCCTAAATCGCTCATACGCAGAATATTCAATGCAGAGCACTCTATTAGTAAATGCTTAGTCGTTTCTGTATTTGCCCTAATTTTGCAGAATCTACAAGACTAATTGTCCTTTTCATTTTGCCCCCTCCTTGTATGATCTCAAGTGTAGGGAGCAGGTTCCAACTAAAAAATAAGAACACTGCTCTTTGTGTGATACATGGGAACAGAATTAAGAACAGGGGATTTGTGCCCCTTTTTTATATTCATGGCTCAGGTGACTCAAGCTGGGAAATGTGTCAGTAGTCTCAACCCAGTCTTGATCATATAACCAGTTTTTTACCATATCACGGTTATCAATGAAGGACTTTGTGTCGACATTTAGCTCTTCCAGAATAGTTACAATATGTGTGAAATTCGAACAACAGATTGACTTTATTCGCCCTTCGGGATCACACCCACACACACATAGATTTGCTCATGCCTCATATAGTGAGGCATTCATGGGAAACAAGAATTCTAAGTATAATTGCAGGCAGATCCATTGCACTCGGGCTCTCATAGGTATTAACCCCAAGTCAACCCTAAAAGCTGCAATGGGTACACAATTTGGAACACGCAAAAGTCTCCTCCAAACCTTGGACTTTACTCGATCCAACCATTTCGGAGCCACCCTGAAATATAGTTCAAGTGCATAAATGATTTAGGGCCGAATTTCCCTTTGTAGAATTTTAAGGTTGGTTTGATCGAATAGCGACCACATTTTTGGTTCACAATTGCCAGCTGGTTTAGCATGAGAGAAGCCTTTTGTGTCACAATTTGCTGAAGGTTACGAAGACAGGGGAGAGCCAAAATAGAGAAATTCAGGTAAGTCATGCTAGGACAAAGTGGGAGAGTGACCTTTTCAGCCGGCCATGCCAGAGGAGTAATTTTACGCCCTCTACTAAAGCAAAGGATCTTGGTCTTTGCGGAATTAAATAATAGGCCGTTATCACCCGCAAATACTGTAAAAGCAGCTAGCAGCCTCCTTATACCTACACATCTATGGTCAAACAACAAAAATTAATCCGCGTAAGTTAACCAGGGAATTTTTCCATTGCCCAGTTTTGAAGTACCCAGAGAGGCATACCTTAGATATGTTGATAAGTCAAATGCATATAGGTTGAACAGAAAGGGAGCTAGTTTGCATCCTTGGCCTAGGAAGGACAGAATAGAAATAAAATCCGACAAGAGGCCCTCTCTGTTCAATCTAACCCTCAACCCCAACCTCTCATGGAGGGCCATAATAGGTTTTAGCATGCCGCTCAGCATTCCCCAACAATCTAATTTCCACCACAGTCGCTTGCGGTCTACTCTATCGAAGGCACCTGATAGGTCAATCGAGGCCGCATTTTTGTGTGGGTGCCTTCAATAGAGTAGACCGCAAGCGACTGTGGTGGAAATTAGATTGTTGATACGTCAGATGCGTATACTTTGAACAGAAAGGGAGCTAGTTTGCATCCTTGCCTAAGGCTGGATGGAATAGAAATAAAATCCGACAAGAGGCCCTCTCTGTGGAGGCTTGGGTCAAAGCAACAAACAGATTCCCAATTTGCCAAACAGAAAGTGCTTGGTCTGACAAAACGGTTATTCTGTTTGGCAAAATTGGAATCTGTTTGTTGCTTTGGCCCAAGCCTCCAAGTGGGGCACCAGGAGAAAAACAAGGATCTTACTATCGGAGTACAAAAGAAATATCGGTCAATAATTCCTTGGGTCCGATCTAGCTCCCTTCTTGAAAATTTGAACCACTATGGCAGTATGCCAGGATGGAGGAGTAGAATTTAGCTCAATTAGACTTTTAAAGAGAATTACCAGAGCATTCGTCCAATTGTAGCGGTCTGCTCTTAAAGTGTTAGTGAGGCAAATCAGGCCTGCAGCCCTAGAGGACTTGTAAGCTTTGATTAACTTGCAGAAACTATGATTGTCTACCCTTAGCTCGAATGCAGTTGGCATTTCCGTCAGGGTTCTCAACACCTGTGGTTCCTGTTTCGCTGTCCCCGAAGAATAAAAATCGAAGACGTGCGTAACCCAGTCCTTCTCCGGGACATCAAGTTTGTTAATCAAGGACCAGAATGCACCCAAATCTTTACTGATCAGTGCTTGGAGCATATTTTCTGCATCTCTTTTTAAAAGATCTGCTTTCTTTTGTTTCCAGAAATTCTTGAAACTCTGTTTTATTAGTCTAATCTTTTCAGCTTTCTGAGAGCTATAGTATCCCCCACCCCTAAGCGATTTAATTTCACGCCTCATGGCTGTTTTCCGGTTAGCTACGGTTCTGTCATATATATGCAGGTGTCTCCTATGACCATACCTAAAACCAGGACTGCAGTCTCTTTTTAAGCTCATCATTAAATCCAATAAAAAAAGAGGGAAAATGGAATACATTAAACACCCTCAGCTTCCATTCAAGTGATGAAGTGGACATTACTCGCTTAAGGGAGTCATTTAATGACTATGTTCCGAGGGGACCACCTTATACCATTGCAAACCTGCTAAGACAGTGAGATCTACCACTCATCCCTCAAACTGTAGGGTGGATTTGTAATTTAAGTTGACTTCAAATATTGCGCTGAAAATGCAATGATCACTCCATGAATTCTTTCCGATGTTGAATTCAGTGCATAGCTGAAAGAGAGACTGGCTCACAAATATATAATCCAATGTAGACTCACTGGTACCCCTGGACCATGCTGAGTTCCCACCCACTTGATTACCAGTAATGTCATTCAGCAATTTAAGCCCCCAAGAGGCCGCTGCCCAAAGCCATTGCTGCCGAGCCCGTGATTTGTGACTTAAGTTTGTAGAGGTTGGCAGCTCGTCCCATATGTTTGCTGTAAATTCCGGTTGGAGGCAATCAGCATTTAGGCCCCCTGCCTCCCCAGAACAATCTGCCAGGACCCCTTCTTCATTTGCCAGGTGGAAATAAGGGCATTTGGATCATGAATGAAATTCTCCAGCACTCCCATTCACCTGTGCCGAATAAATATTAATTAATAGAACACTACATTTCTCCCCAGGGGTAGTGACTTCTTCAGCTAAAATACCATATATATCGCATTTTTGACCTCCAGGGCTTACAAACCCGGTCTAATGCGAATAATGGTTGCAAGGCCCCCATCTGGACAACCACATATACTGGGTTTTGCTGCCTGTGCAAAAGTGCAAAAACCATCAAGTAGCAGTGTCAAGGTTAGCCAGGTTTACTGCTAAAAAATAACAAATCCCCTTTTCAAGCTCTCAATGGTTTTCACGTTTGTTAAAAGATGGCTATTTCCCTGTGAATTCCAGGACAGCAGTTTTAAGTCTGTACAGCCTGTGGAAATGAAAGTGCCCCTCCTATCTTCAACGTCCCATCCTTTGAACACAAGCTGGAGTGACAGTGTGCCTTACTTGCCCACTCGTTCCTTCATGTCCCCAACCATAACTTAGTCAGGGGTTAATGTAGTTGGTAATTCGCTGCCCTGCTGGGACTTTTAACCAAAGGGGAGATGAATTCAGGTCAAGATCGCTTCCCTGTTCCACACTGAACCCCATCGTCTGCAGATTAACCCTCTGCGACAATATCAGGTCCGTCACCAGTTTGGATCCAAAATAGACAAACCTGTTTTGTATCCCCTCTTACCGGGAAAAATACTATGTCACTATCTACTGAAAACAGATAGTAATGGGCCAAATTCAGCAAAAATCAGCAGTACATTGGAGTGAATTAAACAAACTGGGACAGAATCACGCAAAAGACTAGATAGGTTGAGTACATTACGTCCCAAATGTGCAACCCTCATAAGTCCTCGGCCAAAGATGGGTCGAGAGGGAAACTCTCTGGGAGATGAGGGCAATTTAGGAAGTCCAAAGGGCAGGCCAACAGGAGGAGCACCCTTTCCAGAAGACTGAAAGCTATAAGGCTTATCAAGACCCTGTTCCCTTAATTTAACTCTCATTTTGTAGCTTTTCTCCTTGCCTAGAGGATAGTGTAAGTCTGCTCCAAAAGATGGGGACTTACAGATGTTAATTGAGTCCCTACTGGCCGCAGGTACATAGAGTTTACCCAAAAGTTTACCCAAGTTTGAGGAGACCCCATCGGGGCTGGATCCCGCTAAAGGAACCTCCAGAGAACAAAGCACAGAAGATTGATGTGTAACCATCGGTAAAACGTTTGGAGTAGGTTTAGTCAAGGTGACCCGCAGACTCATTGCAAGAGGCAAATCCATTGTCGAGCAGGGGACTGGTCGCAGTCCAATTTCCAGATTTTCTAGTGGCTTGCAATTTTCTAGTCTTGATAAAAGTATTTCATAGGAGGGAAGCGGTTTGAGGCAGCTATTTGAAAGTTCACTTCCTTTCGTCTGCACCCCCACCTTCGTCAAGCCCCTGTTCAACTTGTCTGAGGAAAATACCCTTACCAAAGATTGGGTCAGCAAAGTAACGGAATGTGAGAGTTTATTTCCTCGATAGTGTTCCCCTTGAAGTTGAGGTTCCTGTGCAGTTTCAGTAGCCTTACCTGCCATCTTTTCTGCTGTTGCTCCTTCAATGCAGGCTTTTATGGGCAAGGAAAAGAACGGATGTGTCCCCTTGTTAGATAGGTCCACTGTGGTTGACATAGAAGTGGCTCCTTTCATTGGGGGAACAACAAGCGGGGATACTTTGGTAAGACGTCTTCTCTGCCGAGTGGGTGAGGTCCATGGGTGGAGTTAACAGCTGTATTGGAGGCATTCTTTGTTGCCCCACCTTTTTGACCCGCTCAGGTAAGGGGAGGTTGAGCATAAATCTCCTAGAGGAAAGGTTTTTTCTTTTAGTAAGTGCTATAGTCGACTCCTTTAGAGGATTCTGGTCTCCCTTCTTCTCTGGATTCAAGGTTACTCTATCCCCACTCAAGATAAGGTCTGTACTAGTTGCATGAGCAACTGAAACAGGATTTTCCAAAATTGTTTTTTCAATAATAATCACTTTGTCTTTTTCATCTCTCGGTTTGGGGATGATTACAGGTTTATTCAAGATCTCTACCAGTCCGAAGGACACGATATGTCCCAAACAAGCTTTCAGATCTGCACCCTTTATAGTGATAGAATTCAGCATTATGGTATGGGTTTTTACTTACTCCCGTATATTGTCATAAAGGCGAACGAAGGAGCTCTACACCATATTCAGAGCAGACAGACTAGGTGATGTCAACTTGACCAAGTCGTCTGCTTCTTAAGTGTATGGTGAATTGGGCCCTCCTCTGTATGCTTGGTGAATTTGGACGGAATTGCAGAGACTACACCCCCAGCCTCCCGAGCCATGAAATCAGTCAAATTCATGGGAGAACCCGGGCACGAAGCACCACCTGTCTGCTGAGACATGCTACTATGTACATCTATAGTGGCCAGACCAATCGCTGCATCTGCATGTTCAATTATGCTCATATCAGTTAGCCCGTTCATCCGGGTACAATCTAGGACCGCTGCACATCGAACTGAATTGATGGCTCTTATTTCCTTGCTTGAACCCAAAGATTTAGGAAAGTAGTCTATAATTTTCTGCCCAGCTATAGGTGACAAAAGGTAACGCACTGAGCTTCTTAACAACCCTTTATGATTTATGTCTTTTTGTTTATTTATAGAAATACGTTGAGGTTCCAGGGTCGCAGAGCTCTGACCTTCCCTTAGGTCATCACAAAATGTTTCTTTCTTGGGAGTAATCTGGTTTCCCGGCACAATAGGGGAAACAGATTTAAGCCAAGTATCCCTTGTCACATTCTCGTGCTGGACTACCTCACAAAACCCTGGTGGCAACCTCGAGGATGCACCAGCTATTTGAGGAGTGGGCTAAAGACTGTTATGTTGATTAGACTGGCTCCTCAGACCAGTACGAAAAGCACTGATCTTTGAGGCTATGTTAATTTCCCTCACCATATCTGGTTCAAAGGGCCGAAACTTTGACCCCACAGTCACCAGAAGGCAATAATAAACTCAGCAGGTGAAACAGGTTACAGGTATTCCTTGGATTCTTAGATTTATGTTATTCTCATTTGTTTATCCCTGGAGACAGAAGTAGCAACTATTGCCGACAGCCGGTTTCGAAAGAACAGTTGCTGCCCTCAGTCAAATAGCTTCCTACCGCAGTATATACCAAATGAGCCTATCACAAACTGCTTAGCTTTGGGTTCACAGTTAGTCAGAATGAGAGATAACGTACCTGCTGACCAACATTTGAGCAGGCGCCAAGCCACTGACCACCGCCAAAGACTCTGCAATGCTCTACTACTGCGATCAGTATTTACTGATTAAGCTCCTCCTCTCCTCCTCTTCAGCAAGCAGTGTAGATAGGCTGTCAAGGACTCAGGATATGCCGCCAAAGACTCAGCACCGACTCCACAATGCTCCGCTACTGGGATCAGTATTTACTGATTAAGCTCCTCCTCTCCAGCAAGCAGTGTAGGCAGTGTAGACAGACTGTCAAGGACTCAGAATATGCCACCAAAGACTCAGCACTGACTCTGCAACGCTCCGCTACTGGGATCAGTATTTACTGATTAAGCTCCTCCTCTCCAGCAGGCACTGTAAACAGACTGTCAAAGACTCAGGGTATGGCGCCAAAGACTCAGCACCGACTAACTTTTAAAAATGTTTTTATTTTTTTAGTTGGGCATGCCGACTTTTAAAACAACACAACCAAATGATTACAATTCCAAATATACTTCCCTCATATCAAAAACTATCTCTCCAGAAGATAATAAGATAATAAATACACACCCCGTGGTTGCCACTCAAATATGGATCATAAAACTTCTGCCGGTGTTGTCACCGGTATGCCAGCTGCTCTTAAAGCAGCCTACCGTTATGTCTGAAGAGCATCGCAGATGGTTAAGAGATGTCTAGCTGACTCCAAGCATGCATGCCCACACAAGCGGCATTGCCTGAAATCCTGCTGTAAATTAGACCAAGCCCCCACTATTTCATTCATCCTTACAATATTAAATTTTACTTTTAGGTAGTCCCGCAACAGAACGTTTCCAACAAAGTTTTGGATATACATTAGTGTTTTATCTCTGTCTGAGATGTATTCCCAAAAGGTCACCACATAGTTGACGATTAATTGCCCTTTACTTTGAGTCGCCTAAATGTCCTCCATGTGTTTTTTATATTTTCCAAAGGGCCAGCCCAAAACTTGATCTGATGCCATAGCCAACCATTTGGTTGCAGGAGACCAAATGTCCATTATGTTACTGTATGGCATACATTTTGCTCTGGTCTGTATCACTTCATACAGTAATCCCAGCAAGAAATCCGCTCTGGCGTTAGACACTTTCCAGAGCAAGGTTAAGCATCAAAGATGTAGTTTAACGTGAATGGATTTCATGCTAAACTCCAAGTAAATCATTTCAATGATTGTGCAGGTGGCAGTCTAAGTAGACTGTTTAAAATAGTCGACTCTAATTTAATAATCTCCTTGGTATTGATTATAGCCCAAATCTTCACCCCGTATAAGATGACGGGTAAGATCCTGGCCCTGTTCAACTATAAGAGAGCGTCAAGAAAATAACCCCCACCTTTATGTGCAAAGGAGCCAATAGATACGGCTATTGTGGCAGACTTTAATTTTACATTTTCCAGGTGCCGAGTTTCCCGTAATTGCGTGTTCAAACGAATAGCAGGATATTTCAAATCCAAGACTACTGAACTGAAATCCCCTTCATCAGCCAGCTAACCCTTTTCACTTTTTTGGGCGTTGGGCTAAAGGCCATCATTTTCGTTTTCTCACTATTCATGAACAGAGAGTTACATTAGGCATAGGTTACTAGTTTGTTCAAAGACGTTTGCAGGCCCCGCATAGTAGAATCCACGTAGGACAAGATCGTTGGACAAGGTTGTCCGCATAACCCAGCCATTGTAATCATCTGTCGCCCAGTTTTGGTGGAATAGAGTCCCTTAGCAATTTCCTATCCCAGGTTGGATAAGTTAAGCAGCATGGGCGCTAATATGCAACCTTGTTTAAGCCCTTTCGAAAATCATTATCCAATCAGTAGTCCTGCCAAGGTGATCCATTTGAACCATCACCCTAGTGCAATCATGCAAATAGATAATCATTTTTATTAAGCCAGGAGGTATATCCCCTGCTTGCAATGGGCTCTAGAGCCTGGATCTAGCAACAGCATCAAACACAGCGCTAAAATCAATGAAAGCTGAGTATACTGTTGTTCTACGCATCATCCATGCCTGCTGGATGGTAATCAGGGTAAGGCTATTGATGGTGGTATTAGAGCCCTTGCAGAACCAAGTTTGATTTAGTTGAATAATGGTTTGTGCCTCCGCCTCAAGCTCTGTCACTAGGACTCAAGCAAAAATCTTCCCTGGGGAATCTAGCATTGTTAGGAGGTGGTAATTTTGCGGTCCATTATGGCTGCCTTTCTTTAAAACTGGGCCAATCCGCCATGTTGAGGGGATGGTTCATGTTGCGTTAATCTAATCCAGTGAAAAAGCCAATTTTGTGAGTTCACCCACACTATTGGATCCGTCTTAATTAATGAACTGCAGATCGCATCCGGGCCTGGAGCCCTGGAGGACTTACTGGCCATTATAATACTGTGTACATCTGAAATGCTTTTCGACTATGTCCAGATTGAATTGTTTACGTATGCTGTGATATTACTTGGCTCTACCCCTCCAAAGTGCTGCGCCACATAACTATCCCAGACCTTTTCTGAGGCACCATTTATATCTCTGGTCTTTGATGTGTTGCGATTAACTATCTTCCAAAACAAAGAAGGATTATTGATTTGCGATGAGTGAACTAGGAGGCGCCAACTGGACCATTCCTTAAAAAGATTGTCTTTTTATCCACTTGCCCTATACTTTTTTATCAGCTTTAGCCTCAAAGGCATATTGAGTTTGATTAAGGTGCCTGTTAGTTAAGGTTTGCAGGTCACGGCACAAACCACTTTTTATTATCCTTCATTTCCTTGTCAAACCTCTGCCAATGTGACTTATGTAACCAGTACCAACCCTGCTATAGGTTTTAGACACAGCTACAGAGCAGCTCTTAATTCTCTCCATGCACATTTCAAAGTGGCTTATGGCTGTTGCAACAGCTTTATCAACAAAATGAATTGCAAGAGAGCCACCAGTCCTTGAGTATGTGTCGAGTGTTGCCAGGGCTAGAGCAGACACCTTCCTTAGATTCCCATCATTCCAGGGAATCCGATTTAGTGATGCATTGACGCTCAAATGCCCTACATGAATACGATCTGGAGTCGCAATGTGGACATTTAAACTCACAATTAAGGGATAATGATCGCTTTCAGGCCTTTGGCACACACACAAGTCAGAAATCATTGAAGAAAAATGTGTTACAAAAATGTAATCAATTATACTACTTGTTTTGTTCCCAATGCGAGTGTATTTTGGGGGAGTGTGTGAAGGATAAGAGCCATTAACCATAGAAAAATTACTTGAATACAGCAAACTAGCCCAACTAGAACCATGTTTACAGGACATGTCTGATCCGTCTTGGATTTAACTCTTCTGGAGATGCCCGGGCCACTGAAGAGTCAGGACATTTCACAGGCTCTTGGTAGAAATGCATTAGAGTTGTTCTCATTTCAGTTTGAGAAGTTAATTGTACCAAATCCATTATCACTGCATCGACTATCGGTCTGGTTACTTCAGCAGGCCCAGGAGGCGCTGCATCTTCACTATCTATAGCTGTAACAGGCAGAGCTGAAGCCGCGCTAAGCCGCATAGCCTCAACAACGGGATTGAAAAGACTTACGACTGCACTGAGCAATTTGCTAAGTGGCGGTGTGCCTTGTACTGACGAGCTGGCTATGGACGCTGAAGTGTTAAAGCCCTAGTCAGTACTAGAGGTTATTAAGGCCGTTACTACCGTTTTAATGGTCTTCAATCGTCAACACGGAAGTGAGGCCATGAGCTTATTTGTAAGGTCTGTGCAGATATCAGCACCATTGTCTCCAATGTCGACAATCTCAGCAGTATCTGCAATTTCGACAGCATCAGTAGAGTTGTCAGTAGGGATGCATAAGTCTTGTTGGCCGATGACATTATGAGCTGAAGACTTACTCCACGTTCTGGATTTAGGGGCAGAGTTTGTTTCAGAAACGGAGGGAGAAAACAAGCCCCCCGTTAATAATAAAAGCCCACCCGTACCGTCCTTCCCAACAGTATGAGTTGCATGCTTCTTTTGAGAACTGGAAACCCCTAGGGTGAGGGACTATGCATTCTGCTCCGTATTGAAGATCATCCTTCCATAGATTGAGCCATAATCTGGGACCAAGGATAAAAATACCTACTGTAAGTAAGCCTGTGACTGCCTGCAACTGATGTAGGCAGCCTATACATACATTCCTTTCCTGTTGGGAAATACATCTCTTTTCTAGCTTGTTATGGAACCATCCATCCAAGTGTCATGAACCATGGTTCGTTCTTTAGCTCTGGAGCAGACTTTTCCAATTATCTCTTGCATTTAACAGTACCCAATGAGGGGGCAGAGATATAGCAAATTCAGGACTGCAGTGTTGTTTAAATATGCATCCTACCCATTCTCCCATTCTCAGTACTCATCCCTTCACCTTCCTGCAACCTGGGCACCCCCTATAAGCAAAGGGATTGTGCATCTTGCATCATCAGTGTCACATGGCAGAGGGAACACACAACTACAGACACTAGAGTAATTTTATAGCGTTTTATAAAATGTGATAAGATCAGAAATGTGTTCCTTTCAAGAAGGGATGGGCTCCCCTCTCAACCTGGGGTGAGAGGCCTACCAGGGTGGAAGCCAGAGCAAGTCCTATCCGAGAGGGGGAGGATGGAGGGCATCAGTCCCTGTCCCTTGTATGTAAGTATGTATGTATGTATTTATATTTGTAAAGTGCTAACTACCGCCCAAGGGCATCTAAGCACTGACAAAAGGCAACCAGGGAGACCGTCACAAAAAGCCATTAAATAATTAAAACAGGTACATTTCAAGAGCTTTACGAGAAGTAAAGTTATCAGTAATTTCACGAAGCTGGTAGGGAAGATTCTGCAAAATCTCAAAATTGTCAATAAAACGTAAGAGGCCAAGTGCAAAAGTCTTGGAGGGGCATCACTGTGTGCCTGTGTGATTGAAAATGGCACCACTCTTAATCACCCCAAATTCCATTTCCAAATGCTTGCCCGTTTCTCTCTATTTGTTCCAGGGAACTACAGATATCAGCTGCCCCAGGGGTGGAGTGAAGAGACAACTGCCCACAGGAGCCTCTCCAGGGGTACCCAGTTTCAACGCAACACACTGGCAGCACAACACCATGGATTAGCTGTGCGACCAGAAAGAATGGACCAAATCAAGTATCAGACCATATGCGAAATGCTGCCATCCGCTCCTCGTAAAATACGCTTACTTGCTTCAGAGCCACAGGGCAGGGTATTAACACAGTCTGCCAACGGGGTAAGTCACAGCAACTGCATACTGGCAAAACAAGCCGCAGAGGGGTTCTTTAACAAAGACTGCTGTGACAAGGACTTGGACCCTCACACAAACTGGAGCTTTGATCATAGAAGGCCGCCATGGATGATCTTCAGCAGTCCCACAAGAGAGAAAGGGGTGGGGCTTAGACCTCCTTTATATATGTTTTGATGCCTCTAACACCTCTCGAGGGGGGAAGGCAGGGAAAGTTTGGCCGGGGAACCAGAAGGGGAGGGCCAATGAAGGCAGGAGGGGAAGGCATAAGGGACAACAGGAAACAGGAGGGTATGGGTTGTTCGGGTGAGGTTGGAGGAGGAGGTGGTATACCAAGAGACCAGTGGGAGGAAGGACAATGGAAAGGAGCGTGGAGGCTGTTTAGAGAAAGTGAGGTATTGGCTGGTGAAAGAAAGTGATACAGTTTTGTGAGTGTGCGTGTAAGGTGTGTGAGTGAAAGTAGTAATATGGGAGGAGGGAGTGATTGAAGGGTGTAAAAGGATTGTTATTGAGGAGAAGGTGGGGTGGTGTAGTAGTGGTGTGAAGGTGGGAGGAGTGCTAGAGAAGAAGTGGGAGCAGTAGAGGTGTAGAGGCAGAGTAGTAGTAGCATGGAGGTAGGAGGAGTGAGAGTTTTTAAGTAGGAGTAGTAGTTGAGAGAGGCAGGGACAGTAGTAGTGGGTGTAGTGATAAGAGACAGCACAGAGGAGATTGAAGCTAGTAGGGAGTACGATGGGGGTGGAAGCAATTAGTAGATAGAGGACCATCGGGGGGACAGAAGAGGAAGTGGTAGGGAGAGAGAAAGAGTTGTGTGGGAAGGGGAAATGGAAAGACAGTATGAAAGGGAAAGGACTAAGAAGTTATGTGGAAGACCAGGTGAGTTCCCAGAGGGATTGGAAAGCACCATCTCAAAAGGGTCCCTTAGAGGGGTCACCTAGATTGTTTCCAGACGAAGTCTAGATAGAGAAGGTGTTTGCCATCAAGCTATCACATCCAGACAGATAGCTTTTAGATAGTAGGGGTTACCAATAAATAGTACCAGTCTGGGGTCGAGGAAAGACTGGGCTAGGGTGGAATTTCTCACCTCTAGGTTAGAGGGAGTGGGGTGGCCACTAGGCCTATTGCTAAATAAAAAATAAAAACTCTTGGAGCTGGGGGGCATGGCCTGGTGCCTGCAGTGAGAGCATGGCCGCCTGAGTGCACCTGCGGTGTAACAGAGACCTGCACTTCTCTAGCAGAGATGATGACGGACGGGGAGATAAACTTACAGCGGGGGAGTGCTGAACCCCTGTTGCTATCCTCAGTGAAGTTGCAGCCCTGGCTGTGGCTGCGAACGGGACGAGCGCGGCCTGGCTGGAGCTGCCATAGTGGTGCTGATGGGGATGGGGCTTTGCCCCTGCTCTGGAGCTGCTGCCATTCGCTTGCTGTCTGGTCTGATAGTGCCGGCCACCGATGCCAGAGAGAGACACCGGACCTGATGCCGCCTTGCTCCCATTTGTTTATGCCGTGCCCACCGGGGGAATATATCACTAGAGGAAATGCATGAGTTTGAGGTCCATGTGCAGCCCATAGCGGGCTGCTGGCCGTTGACACTCAGCCGGGCGTCCTGCGGGGACCGGTGGCTTCTCCAAGCCAAAGGGGGCCTGTTGAGCCTGCCTCCTCTGCCGGCATCTGGAGGCTGCAGTTGCCTGTGGTGCAGGTGTTCTTACGAAGCTTACAGACTCAGCCTGCGGGAGCTGGTGATCCTGTGGTCCCTTCACTCTGTTGTTGGCCCTGCTGGACCTCTGGCCCCCTCCACCTCATCCAGCTGAAGCTGAATTCCTCTGGATCACTGGTAAAGGCATTGGGGAACAGGAAAGGAAGGAGTGAGCATGCTAGGGGTCATATCTGCAAAGTGCGTGGCATCCATGGTTTGGAAATATTGGCCGCATGACCCATTGAACTGAGAGGGTGAAGCCCCAGGAACACTGCAGCGGCACCTCCGTCCACCACTCAACACTACTGGCAGTCTGCATGGTTGTTGGGTATCCGGGTGACCTGGTTGGTGTCTCCCGGCCTGAGCGTGGGTTGAGCGGAGAGGAATCTGGCCGGCTGGTCTCCCCTGGGTGGACAATTCACCATTCTGATGGTAGGCAGTGGTGGGCTTGTGAATATGGCCAAGGCTAAAAAAAACAAATCTGGGGATATTGCCTCCGTTCTACAAATACAAGACTGGGGGAAGAAAGGTGACCACAGTGGCACAAGTCCATGATGACAGATTCCACTCACAGAACTCTCAGTGGGCCACGAAGAAAGATCTACAGCGATGGATAGAGGAGATGAAGGGGCAACTCCAATCCAGCCTCTCTGGAATTGCTACCAACATCTGTTCAATGGACAAACGCATCGATGAATCTGAGAAACGGGTGGGGGAGATCGAAGACACGCTCTGTGAGCAATCTTACAAGGTTAGTGAATGGGTCCAGCACATCCAGTACTTAGAAGACAACATTAATCAGCTTGAAACCAAGCACGAAGACTCTGAGAACCGCTCCTGATGGAATAATATACGTATAAGGGGGATCCCAGGAGAAGTGCCTGACATGGACTTAGAGGGCTTTGTTTCGCCCCTTTTCCATCAGGTCCTGCTGGTCTCGGAGGAGGAACCGATTGACCTCGACACAAAACACAGAGTCCGTCTAGCTGGCTCACCATGTCAGGGTTTGGTCCCTGATGTTCTCACCCGGGTACATTTTTACAAACTGAAGGAACAAATCCTGTCTTGAACCAGGTCCCTCGATGAAATCCTGTACTGAGGCTCAGCTTTAGCCCTCTTCCAGGATTTGGCGGCAGCCACTCCCCTGAAGTGCACATCACTCAGGCTTCTCACAGAATGGCTTCGGGGACGGAATATTCGCTACCGCTGGGGGTTTCCTACGGCTCTGCACTTCTAAATGAATCGAGCCTGGGTTTTCACCACCATGAAGGAGTCGGAATCGCTTCTCACCCCTAACTAGTGGGAGTCTTCCATAACAGATAGTTCAGCTGGCCATCAGTGACATGATGTAAGGGGACCATTCGTGATATGATGCCTACGATGTCAGGAGAGTTTTTCACTTTGGTTTTGCTGGCGGCAATCTGGTTTCAGGGAGGTGGGGGTGGCGTGGGGGCTGATTGCTACCCTGTTTCAGGCCTCTCTGACAATATCGCCAAAGTTCAGTTATTCTCTGTGATTTGTCGAGTGTTTTAGTTTTCCTACATGCAGTCTATCCTGGGTTGGATTTTGGTTATGTTAAAAGATTTGTATACCGTGCACTATCACTGCCTGCGTGGTCCCTTGGTGCTCTGGCAGATCTGTAAAGCAAGAGGGTAATGTTTGGCCGGTAAATTAGTAGGACTGAGCGGGAAGAAAGAGTAAGAGGAATGTGATGTGCTGTTGGCAGCTTCAATTTGGTTTACACCGTTCGCTGGGCGCAGGTGTGAATCTTCGGTCGGTAGCCATCATGTGCTGTTGTGCTGTTGTGCGAGGCTATGCATGGTTTGTTTTGTTGTTGCGGTGTAGTACCTGCTCCACCCCCTGTGTTCAGACTAATGGATGTCCACCTCACTTTACCCCTTGACACATCTCGGTGTGCAGCAACCATCGGTTACATGTCTTTATAACAAATCCTAAAAATTCCAGAAGGCAAAATTCCAAATATCCAAGAACCAACAGCAACCCAAACCCTGAAAAAAATCCAAGTCAACAATCCAAATCTGAAAAAATCCCATTAATCCGTAATCCTGAATGAAAGTGCATCATAAAACCAGCAAAAAATGGTGAAAAACTTCAACAAAACAGCAGATCTACAGTCGAGGAACTCTGTCAAAAGTAAAATACATTGAAAATCCCATAATCCATGTTGCTTGGAATCCAAAAATCAATAAACATCCCAAAATAAAAATAACTTTGTGAAAAAATCCCATAAAACAGCACATGCACGGTCCAGGAATCAAAGTGGATCATAAATCCAGCAACAGATGGTGAAAAATACCACAAAACAGCACATCCACGGTTGAGAAATTCTGAAAAAAGTAAAAAAAACATTGAAAATCCCATAATCCACGTTGATTGGAATCCAAAAATCCACAAACATCCCGAAAAAAAGCAAATTCTAAAATGCACTCTGAACGCTGCAAAACACAAAATGCAAAATGGCCTTGGAGTTTCCGGTAAATCCTAATCCAATTAAAAAGAACTATGGAGCGATACCTAGGGCCTCATTACGATTTTGGCTGCCACCAAAATCCAGACCGGGTCCGGGTTCCCAGAATGGGGAATTAGCGGGCCATTCCGAGTTCGGAGGGCCCGATAATTCCTCCCTCCAGGAACCCGGGCCCGGACCTTTCCCATTCCCATTCAGCCGCCATAGGGCTGAATGGGAATGGGGGAGGGAGCAAACAACGGGCCGATTACAAGCGGCCCGTTGTTTGCTCCCTCTTCCCCTAGCAGGACCCGGTAAGCACGCCTTGTTTGACCATGAGGCAGAACGGGTTTAACGGGTCCGCCTCCTTTAGCGGGTCCCGTTAACCTGTTCCGCCTCACTTGTAATGAGACCCCTAGTGTTTGAAATTAATATAGCATGTTTTAGATTCTTATTCAATATTTAAATTTGTTATATAAATAATTAGTTGAAAATATTTTGTTATAATATATTTCAACAAAAAAAGTGTTATATAAAGACTGCATACCCAACCACCGCCTCCACTGGATCCTTGAGGAGGTGTCACCTCTTCCCTGTGACCTTGAGTTCCCTGTGCCCTGTGGTCCATCTATTCTGTCAACATTCTTTCCCTTTTAATTCTAATGCCCCATGTCTGTGGTAATATTAGGTCGGTCCCATCCCTCTCTTTTTTTTCCGTTAGGGACCTCTACCTGAGCGGGTGTACCTCGGTCTCCGTCCATTTCGGAGGCCTCTATACCTCCTTTTAATTGCTGTGGTCTGGCCTAGTCCCCCGTCTATTTATTTATTTATTTCTATTGCACCGAAACCTGCAGGCATCGGTGCACCACATGTGCATGCAGAAACTTTAATCATACATGCTACAGGACAACACGCAACATAAGAATTCCAGGCAGGGTCACATATGGTTCAGGGAAGTTATCCAAACAGGGGGGTCTTGAGTTTTTTGCAGAAAATACTGTAGGAGGACACTAATCTTATTAATAATGCAAGCTTATTCCATAAGGCCGCAACCTTAATGTGAAAAACTTTCTCTAGTCCATTTGTTTTCCTAAATCTGGTGATTGCAAGTTGGCCCTGAGCTTCGGATCTGAGGGCAAGACCTGGCACATAGGCAACCAGTTTTGTCTTAAGGTATGCAAGGGCTTTCCCATGGATGCACCTATGAGCTAAGGTCAGGGCCTTGAAATGGATTCTGTCCTCGATGGTTATCCAGTGTAGTTTTCTCCTATCTTCACTAATAGGTTCCGTTTTCCTTTTTTCTTTGACAATTCTAACCACCCTGTTTTGAACATTTTGGCATTTTGCAATGTGCCCTTTGTTTGCTCCTAATAATAAAGCATTACCGTAGTCCAACCTGGACAGTATGGTTGCTCTTGCGACTGTAGCGCAATTTTCCTCACTTAAGTAGGGGCGTATTCTGTGTAAGAGTCTCAGGTAGTAGGAGCAGTTTTTATTCAGTTGCCTAACTTGAGCCTCTGCGCTCATTGTTGCTTCTATATGCATCCCCAAGATTTTGACTTTATTTACAACCTTTATTTGGGACTCATTGATGTTGAAAAACTCATATTGATGGTTCAATTTGGCCCTGGCTGTGTTGGTTGCGAAGATCATTCATTCTGTCTTCTTGGCATTATGACATAGTCAATTATTGGTCATCCAAATTTCGATTAATTTGTAGAGTTTTTCCATGTTGGCACTGCCGTGGGAGTATTTACCGCTTATCCATCGTCTATCCATTTGTGTGTTCATTCCATTGGTCGCGTGTGTTGCTCATTCGTTTCCGTCCCATCCTTATTTGAAGAGCTATATTTTTAGAAGTTTTTGGAATTTTAGATGGTCCTTCACGGTTTGTATTTCTCTGGGGAGGGAGTTCCAAAGTTTAATGGCTAGGGAATAGAAGGCTGATCCACCAAGTTTATGTTGTACGGTTTAGGTTCCAGGCGGATGTTGTCACTCGATATGAGTGTTCTGGTCGATTGTTGGTCGAAATGCGGGCGTGTTGGCACTCAATGTTGAGGGCAATTGTTTCTTTGACAATATCGCCACAGTTCAGCCAATCTCCACGATTTGTCAAGTGTGTTAGTTCTCCTAATTGCAGTTTATCCTAAATTGGTATGTTGGTCGAAATTCAACCTTGTTGGTACTCACCTTTGAGGACAATTGTTTACCTATCTTTGTTCTGGGGGAGGGTGGGTGGAAGGTTTGGTTGGGGTGGACATTTTGGGTGGAGACTATCCGGCACTACTTCATAAGGTTGTCATTAGAAAATGGATCGATGGCCAGGTTACTAGATTGATTATTACTCAAAGGAGTGATGACAGAGATTGATGGTCCGGACCAAGAGTGTACCCTCTCTGCTTTCACATGGAATGTACAGGGGTTAAACTCACCATATCAAACGCAAACTGATGTGGACCACATTGGTCAATGTCTCTCCCTCAGTTAACCTTTTACAGGAAACCCATATACTTAAGAAGGATGAGATGAGATTTGGGCATAAGAATTACTCGCCCACTTACTGTGCCACAAGTGGGGCCAAAAAACGTGGTGTTGCCGTCTTCACCAAGTCCGCACCTTTCAGGAAAATGGGCACCCTCAAAGACCCCAATGGGATCCAGGGGAGCTTCACTCAACTATAACCGAATACTTCTGAGAAAACCTGACAGGGGTGTGTCCCTTCCCACTGTTAAGGATGCTATGAAGGCGGTGGTAAAAGGAATAGCTATGAGTTCCAGATCATCCTATTCCAAGGCCACGACGCGCATGTGGGTGTAGTTGGTAGAAGAGGGTAGAGTGAAGGAAACAGGTAAACTCAGGGGTTCCCTAAAAGCATGGCACAAGCTTAACATTTTCAGACCCAAACTAACTGCCCACCTGGCAGAGAGAACTCTCAGATTCTCCTTAAGGTCAAACAGTATTATTATGCCAGGGGGAATAAGGCCAATAAAATCCTTGTTAATAAGTTGGCTAGGAACAAAATTCGAAAAGATATTCACATATTACGTAATGGTCAAAGTGTTTTCCTATGGGAGAACCCGGACAAATTGGCCTGGATACACGAATATCATGAGCCATCCACAGCGGTTGTCCCCACCCTCAGGGTGCTGCAATTCAAACCTGCCTACACTCGGTAGCCTTCCCGTCCCTGCAGCCTGAGGTAATTAAGCAACTGGAGCAGCCTATACATTTGGCGGAAGTGATTTATGCCATCAAATTGCTTAAAAATACCACTGCGGTTCCCGATAGGTTTACCTCTAAATTTTATAAATCATATTGCGATATCCTGGCCCCCTCCCCCATCTGACCAAACTTTTCAACTCCTTTGCTGATCTACATACAATTACACCATCAATGCTGAAAACCTCCACTATCTTGCTCCTAAAACCAGACAAAGACCCAGAGCTACTCGACTCGTATAGGCCCATTTCTCTCATCAACAAAATAACGCCAAACAAAGGTCCTGGCCACACGCTTAATGAGAGTTCTACAAAAACGAATCCATCGGGACCAGACAGGGTTTATTGCATGCCGGTGTGCCCATGATTATATCAGAAAGGCCCTGGACCGGGGCGATATTGCACAGAGGACCTCCCTGACGGCTGGTTTTGTGGCCCCCGATGCTTATAAGGCAATCGACCGCCCGGACTGGTCTTAAGAGCAGTTCTCGAAAGCTCAGGCCCGTCAACGAATGGGATCACTACCCCCCAATTCAAGTTGGTAGAGGGATGCAACAAGAGTGTCCATTGTCCCCTCTCCTTTTCCCCCTCTCAATGGAGCCGCTGGCGGTCCAAATCCGAAAAAGACTCGAGCATCCAGGGGATACCTAGTGGGCGGGAAATATACAAACTGTCACTGTATGCTGATGACGTGTTGGTTACAGTCACAGATGTCGGGGACTCGATTGGGATCTGTGTCAACTACTCGAAACTGCAGGGGCTCGGACTGGGGTTGCCACCGGAGGACCTGAGGAAAGTCAAGGACACATGCCCTATAGCATGGAAATGGGACTTGCCTGATTTACTGGAAGTTAAACTTGCTAGCACTTTCAGGGGGCTATAAAGAGGCGAACTCCCCCTCCTCTTTGCTGGGGTGTAGCCAGATTTGAAGCACTGGGATAAAGAGACAATCTTGTGGGTAGACTGGTTCACAGCAGTCAAAATGTCCATAATACCAAAGCTTTTAATTCACTTGTCAACCGTCCCTGTACGCATCCCACCTACTAAGTTACATTAATTGCAGGGCAAGATCATGAGCTTCATTTGGCAACATAACAGGCCCAGAATAGCTATCTGGCCGCCCAACTCTCTCTTGTGCTCACGTAGATGCAGGACAGGGAATCCCCAGTCTGTACACAGATAGAACAATCAGTATCCCACATCCCGTTAAGACAGATGCCCTTCATGACATTGACTGAGAATCAGAGTGGTACAACACCCCTCTCTGCCACAAGGCACATGCTTAGATACTGGAACACGTGGACCAGGAGATGGGGTACTCCCTCAGGTCTAGGACCGCTGTCTTTCATCATCAATAACCCTGAGTTTTTTCCAGTCCGGCAGGGCATTTTCTGCCTGGACTCGAGGGGCTTAAGCAAAATCAGGCAAGTTTTTAAAGAGGGTTCCCGGCTCACCTTTGAGGAATGTAAACAGTTGTTCGGTTTGTCAGAGGTCAGAGTGAGAAAGGTTTAGGTATGCACAGCTTTGCCACTGGAGGAGCCACCCAATGACTAAACAGCGGGGCAATAGAGACCTGAATGTGCTAGAGCTATCGGCCCGAGCAGGGTCTTCCAAAGGGAGGATATTGGGAATCTATAATTTGCTTGATAGCTATGACCCCACAGAACGACTGCGATATATGGTTTGCTGGGAACGCGATTTGGAAACCCTGATATCCGAGGAATACTGCCAAAGAATTTGGAAACGCAATCACAAGACATCTAGATGTACCTCTGATAAAGAATGTCAAATAAAGCTGTGTTACAGATGGTATTACTCCCCCAACAGGCATCATGATTTTCACCCTACCTATTCACATACCTGCTGGAGGGGCTGCCCAGAGAGAGGGACATACTTTTACATTTGGCGGACTTGACCTAAAGTGCAAACCAACTGGTAAGAGGTCTTATCGCATATTAAAGTCATGCTAAAAGCAGCTCTTCCTCTGAATCTAATAATTGTTCTGTTGGGTGATACGAGTGACAGTACTCACCTGTTATTAGAGGCCAGGATTTCCCTGGCCCACAATTGAAAGTCCCAGGAGGGCCCTATCATTGCTATGTGGTATTGGAAAATGTTGGAATTCTTGGCATCAGAGAAAATCACAACCTTGCCGGTGGGGAAATATCCAACATATGTAGCAACCTGGCTTCCCTTTATTAACTACTTGCAAGGCGCGTACTATGGGAGTCACAAACCAACATTGTATAAGCATTTAGCCTTACTGTTACTCACCAGGGTGGACCCGACTAAAGGGATGTGACCTGTCTTTTTGTGTTATATGGCCATTGGGGCTGTACGCGAGGGTATCGCTGGCCTTCTTCAGAACTATGTTTTGCCCTTGACTTGCTTTGTGTGTGCAATGTCATTGTCTGTACATGTTTACGATGTGCCGACTTGTTTCCGTCCTACAAAAACCTAAATAAAGTTTGTTAAAAAAAATTTAAAACATTGAACCTCATAAAAGTAAAACATAATACTATTGCATGGAAATTGGTTCAGAAACGAGCCATTGAACACACAAAGATATATGAAGGACAGCAAAATAAAAGGCATATAGAAAGTTAGACACAAAGTGATTTCTAGATCTCAGTCTTTCTCCTTTTCCTCCAAGTGCCTCAAAAGTTCTCTCCTTCTTGGGGCTCTCCTTCATTCCATTACCTACCTCCCTCATTCCGGGGTCATGGGCTCTCCTCTTTCTCACTGTCGCCAACCCCTCTTCCGGGCTCATGGACTCACCTCTTCTTCACTGTAGCTCACCCTTCTTCCCAGCTCATGGGCTCACTGCTTCCAAAGTGGGGTACACCCCTCTTCCAGGGATTCTCCCGCTTATTGGAGCACACCATTCTTCTTGGGCTCAAGCGGTTCCCCAGCTCTGGTTCTATCCTGTTTACTCAGCAAACTCCTATCCTTCGCGACCAGCCCAAATGACACGGTATGTGTTTCTTGGGGTCCGTTTTTAAAGCTCTCGCCATCTTCCCATTGGCTGAGGCAAACATTTGAATTGATAGATTAGTTGGGTTCCTTTTCTAACCAAGGGGAAGGACGTATTTAAATGGCTTGACACCATTTTGGATTTCTTTCAATTGGTTTCCAGTGCAGAGGCTGGTGTTAGTCTGCTGCTCTGTTTCTGACTTGCCTCCTGGCTTGCACCTGCACAGACGTTTGTTTTATAGGTTTCTGGACAAAGGCTACAAGAGGCTCCTCTGGGAATACCAATCAGGAAGAAATCACCTCATCCCAGCAACACCACGGACAATATCAGAGAGACCGACCACTGATGGACTAGGTGATCTGGTGACAAGAGTGCGTGTCATCCCTTCTGAGCTCCTATGGGGCGGCCAGCCAGGGGTGTCCCAGTTAAAGGGGAAGACCAGCCATTGACCAACTTGGGCAACTCATTGATCTTGATCCTCATTACGACCCTGCCGGTTCGGAAAGAACAGTGGTGGTAAAACCGCCACCACCGTTTTTTCCGGACTGGCTGATTAAGAGTCCTGCAGGCGGGAGGTGTCACTCCCGCCAGGTCTGACCTGGCGGGTTTAACACCACCCACCTGCAGGCGGAAATGGAAACACCGGCTCCGTCATAGACGGAACCGGTGTTTCCATTGTCCCCATCCCCATGGAGTCCAATGGGACTCCATGGGGATGGGGACTTACACAATTCTGCCTCTGGAATTCCCGGGTCACTGGGGTTGTAATGCCCCAGTAATTCCGGGAAGCACGGAGGTTGAATGGTAATACGAGTCCGGCGGTAACCTGCCATTTTTTCCGGCTCGGTTACCGCCGGACTCGTAAGGAGGCCCATTGATACTCTTTCCACTAAATATCACCTCAATCTCTTAGGTGACTTTAACCTTCCCTCTTCAACCACTTCTCAGAAATCTGAACTTCAGTCTTTTCTTAGGGACCCTGCTCTCTACTCTATCCATAAGCTACCTACCCAAACACAGGGTAACTTTGAATCTCTTATTAATCTCCACCTCTCTCTTAGCCACTAATACTACTGTCACACCATCCATATCTAATCACTCAATTGTTTCCACTCCATATCCTTTCCACCCTCTGACCTTTCTTCACCACTTGCTTCACCTATTACAAAAAGGACATTTAAACCTTCTGCTATTTCCCCCTTTCTCTCCGACCTACAGTTCTCACTCTCCTCCTTCACACCCGATACCTCTTCCACTAACACTGCCTTCTCTAGCTTCCTATCCCTACTATATGACTAATTCTCCTCTTACTTCCCATTGCTTACTTTCACCCCTAAGACTCAGCATCCACAACCATGGGTAACTCCATTCATATGCTCTCTCTGCACAGACATGCATCCTCTGCTACGAAAATGGAGGCATGCCCACCCACATGATGACCTGCAACTCTACCTCTCTGCCCTGAACTCTCTTAACCCCATTCTTGATAGAGCGAAAAGGGAATTCTATATGACCCTCATTGACTCCCACTCCAACCATCCTATCCAGCTACAGGGCACCCTAAAATCACTCATCACTCCTCCTAATTCTACAGCTATCAACTCCACTCTCAGAGCAAATGACCCAGCTGTATACTTGGCTGCAAATATTTCCAAAATTAGAGAGTCTCTCCTGACCTTCCTCACACTACCTCCTCCTACATTTTACACTCTGTCTACGCTACCACCGTTCTCTGCCTCCATCTCCTACTTTAGTCACACTAATATGAAGTGCTATCTTTATTGATGAAGGCTAACCCTTTTTGTGCCCCATCAGACCCTCTTGCTCTTCAGCTAGTCAATCCTATTGCCCCTTTAGTGGCCCCTCACCTCACTGAACTCTTCAACCTGTCCTTCCACTCTGCTTGCTTTCCCTCTGTTTTCAAAATAGCCACAGTAATCCCTTGCCTAAAAAAGCAAGGGGGTGACCCGAACCTACGGTCTAACTTTCACCCTGTATTTCTCCTTCGGCAGTAGCCTAAAGTGCTTGAAAGGGTTGTGTTCAAGCGGCTTACCAATTTCTTACACAGCCACAACCTTTGAGACCCCCTACAAGTAGGTTTACATTCCTGTGAGCCAGCGGAAACTGCTCTCATGAATGTGTTCAATGTCCATTGCCTTGCTAAGCACCCCAACCTATCATTTATCCTATTTCTCCTTGACCTGTCTGCTTCTTTCTTCTTGATATTCGTCATCAAGCCCATGCCTGGATTGAATCCTACCTTGCACCTCACCAATTCTTTGTCTCTTGGAGCAACAACACCTCCCAACTCACTCCTCTAAATGTTGGTGCTTCACAAGGCTCTGTCTTGGGTCTGCTCCTCTTTACACTCTACACGTCTTCTCTTGGGGCACTAATCGCCTCCTTTGGGTAATCGTAGCAACTCTTTGCGGGCTACAACCAAATCATCTTCTCTTTTCCTGAACTCTCATCTGATCTCTCTATCAAAATGTCCAACTGTTTTTCTGTCATTAAATATTGGATGGCTTTGCACTCTCTGATGTTAAAGGAATAGTGTGCTCAAACATGTTTTGCTCTTAAAACATGGGCAATGATAGAAAAATATATAATAAACATCTTTTTATTGAAAGTTCCTATGTAAAATTGTATACAAATGTTGTTTAAACCCCTTCAATATCAAGCACTGGGAGGCGTCCATTTTGTGAAATTAAGGTGATCAGAATTAATGCAACAAAACCCTTGAAATTCAGCACTCGCATTTGAAGCAAGTCCACCTTAACACTGCGCTCCATGTTGCACAGTACGACATCACAGATGACATCACTGGTGACATTACCAGTGATGCCTATAGTAAGAAAGGCATATATCAAACAGTAAGACAGACACACGTGATCACAGTTCAAGGGTGTTTATTGAACTTCAACCGGGTTTGAAAAACGCCCATCTAATCCTAAATCTAAAGATGGGAGCAAGCTACGACCATCAAATAATAATAACACAGTCCTAGTCGAGTCTGTCAAAATAAAATAGCATATACTAATAAACCTAATGCCAATCCTTACTAATACAAACAGTGTGGGAAACAATGTTATGCAAAAGAAAAGTGTTCAAGAAATGATATGTCAGGATATTCAAGCCGTTGTCTCTTATTATATTCAAGCCAAAGTCTCTTATTTTAGAGGGCTGGATGCAACACGACAAACATTAAAGTTCCTTTCTTCTTCGAATATCACATGTACAACTTCTTGGGTGATTTTCGGTTCACCCCGGGTCCCCCTCTGCCGGGTTCAGACCCACTTTAACACAAAACATTCTAAGGTGATTTACTGTTCGCCCTGAGTCCCCCTCTGCCGGGCTCAGACCCACTTTAGCACAAAGCTTTCAATTGATCTCCCTCTGCCAGGCTCAGACCAACTTCATCTACTTTTCCAAGCTTTCTTTACTTCAAAAATGGAAGGCTTTCGATTGTGCGCACGATTTTGCTAAATCCATCACAGGACCATTTCGGTTCACTATTACTCGCTCTCTTCTTGATATGATCTCTTTCTCACTTTCACTTTGCCAATTCTCAGCTGGATACCTTACAGAGACTTTCGACTGAGAACCCACACAGTGTCGGACCACTCTGTCCAAGGTATTGTATCTTGCTTTAAAAGTTCAATCACTCATCAGCAGTTCAACTTTACTTCTGTTCTTTATCTCACACATTTTAACAATGTTCGTTGCAACACTCGCCACACAATGTTTCTGCTTGCAACCTTGGCTTCAACAAAGACCGGTCTTGTATCGGACTCACCGGCTGTGTTGATCTCACTGATGCTGCTTTGTTCTTGGAGCCAAGGACAGTACCACAGCGGCTGGTGCTTCTCCCTGCCTTCATTATTGACGCGGACTGGCCCCGGGTACCTCCGACACACAATGCAGGATTCTTCAGCCTTGTTTCCTGATTTTACACTTTCTATTCTCGAGGTCTCATGAAAGTAACAATTCCTTGTCGAAAATATCAAGGGAACCTTCCTCCTTGCGATCCCCTTCTGTTTTGCCATCTTTCTTCTCTCATTAAACTGCCATCTTGGATCTGCTGTTTCCTTGTGTGCCTTGCCTCGCTCAGAGTGTGCTCTTGTGCTCTGCCTTTTAACTGTGTGGGAATGCTTAATAGAAGTCAGGTGTGTGTGTGATGGTCAGTAATTGCTTGACCTCGCCTGACCATTGTATTGGGACACGTCAGGTATACGGCTCGGGTGTAAGTATTTAAGGGGGGTAGAGTTCCTAAATATCTTACTTGGTAGGATGGGGTAAAGGTGTTACAGGGAAGGGGTTACTGCGTCTCTCCATCCGGTGTCCCACTCCCAGAAGACCCCTCACCCAGGTGATCCTCTGCACTGGTCAACCCCCAGGAACTGGATCCAAAAGCGATAGCCGTGTCCTGGCCACCTGAATGAAAGATCCCCGGGGACTAGTAGGTGAGACACCTTCTGGTTTTTCAAACTATAGAGTGTCTGTGGATATCTGGATGCAGAGGTTTAGCATTTTGTGTTGTCCTTTGTTGCAAGTCGGTCTACGCTTGGGAATCAACCCAGACTGAAAATCTGTTTGCCGACATTTATGTTTAGCATGCACTTAGGTGATTGTCCTGCTCAGGGTGTCTGCAAGACAGTTCTGTATCACTGTTAATATTAAAGGATATTTGTACCGCGCACTATCACCAACTGAGTGGTCCCCTGTTCTGCTTGTAGAAACACTCCTTGTCGGATGCACCAATGCCACATTTGTGGGGACATTTGTGACAATTTTGGAGAATAATTTCTGCCTTGTTTGCTGATGTAAATGGCTTTAGTGTTATCTCTCTTGAGCAGAACACTTTGTGATGTATATGTACTTGGATGTCTTGGAGAACATATTTTGCTGGCCTTGTGAAGGGGTATGGGAAACTCTCTCAGCCAGGGGTGGGAGGCCAAACAGGGAGCAATTGAGAGTCTGTCCTGCCCCTGAGGACGAGGGTGGCAGTTAAGAGGGTCCCAATTTCTGCCCTCCCCCCTTGTGTCAGCATGTATTGTTGCAGTACAAGCTTGTCTCATGCCATGCCTTGCAAAAAAATGCTCGCCAGAGTTTTTCTATCTCTCGTAGGAATGACATACCGAGCAGAGGAAGCATCGCGAACCAGCAAAAAGAGACCCTTAGAACACTAACAACTGTATAGAATGGGTAGTATAGCTCAGTGGCAACACACTCGTCTTGCAAGCAAGACAACGCAGAGCAACACAGGTTCAAATCCCGGGTATGCGTTTAGAAACCTCTTTGGTAACAAGCGTGTTATAAAAAACCAATCATAATATAGTAGAATTATAATGTAATCATAATAATACTAGAATAGGGAAAGTTAGGAAGTCCCTTAGGGAGCTTAGTTAGATAAGGTCTTGTGTATTTAGGCCGACATCACAGCTAATTTAGCAGTTAGTGGGTGAAACAATCGCTATCTACTAACCTGGGGGTCAGGGCCACCTGTACTAAGGAGGAGGTAAGCTACTAGACCCACTAGACCCTATGCCATAGGGCCCGTTGAGAAACCAATAACAACTCTTAAAACTTCTCTGTGCTTGGAAGTGTTTATTGTGCCATCTGTGACAAACCAAAGTAAACATAAGCAGATGCAGAATCCTTGTACATTTTCAATGGATGCACTGATTTAAAAGTCACTAGTAAATCAGGTCAACAAGCTGCATTTCTAGTCCTTGGTAGAAAACCGCAGACCTCTCAAAATGACCCTGGAAAACCATCAGGGTTCAGGTAAGTACTGTTAAGGGTTGCTTTTCTCCACGCGTATGGGAAATGTTGATATAAATCTTTGTACTGCCTCACAGGTGCAGAGAAAGGTGCAACCAAACCCAGAGGACTTCAGAGCAGACCCCAAGAAGAGTTCCAGTTTCAGGTTCGAGGACCGGAAGGACCAGGGAAGAAGGAAACAAAGCAGGATTCAGCCCCAGAAACCAGTAGAAGGTTACCTGCTTGACCCAGCAACCATGAACCACGGGGAACCCTGGGGGTGAGTATCTCAAATAACTCACCAGCCCAGAGGTATGTAATCAGTGTTGGATCCCAAAAAGTGGTCCCAGAAAGGCGAACCAACCCAGTGAGTATGACTCTCCTCTTTCAGTTTGAGTTACAGGATCAGGACACCAAAGGACTTGAACTCCATACCAATGACAGTCCCAGCGACTTAACTGAAGAACAAACAGCTTTCCCACAAGTTTTGCCCCCCTGCCCACTCCAGCCAGGAGCAGACGCAATAAATGAGATGGCACCCAGGAAAGCTTAGGAACCAGGTCTGTAATTGAGGGTAGAACTCTGCTGATCTCTTCCTACTCACTGTTGCTTCGTCTACTTGTGCCTCTTCCCGCTTCCGACCCTTTCACTCCTTGCCCCTCTACACTGGAACTCTCTACCTCTCCCTATCCACTCCATCTCCTCTTACTCCTCCTTCCGCTCCTCCTTGAAATCTCATCTTCATAATCCTACGTTCTGGTAACCCTCTTTACTTCCATTTTACTATTCCTCTGTTCTGTCTCTCTTCTATAGTCCTAGGCAAATTGTTCTACATACTTTTCTCGATGGTTTGTCTCATGTTTGGCAATTATGCTTCTAATCTATTCTAATGTATTCTTGTTGTAATGTAAAGCACTTTGGCGTAAAATTGCTATATACAATTTAATAAATACAAATACAATGTTACAGCAAGGGCATACGTACTCATCCAAGGTGGAGGAGCACTGAGATGGGAAAGGTAACCCAAGTAGAGCACTCAGCAGCTAATGGTAGAAACACAAGTTCAGGGGGAAGAATGTAGTGCCCAGCCAACATGGCCAGACCGGATCCGAAAATTGCAGCAACAACAGCTTCTTGGCCATATCCCCCAGCCAGTAAGAAAATCTGCAGAAATTCCAGTATAGACGAGAAGATATGTGGAAGGGTCAGGGTCTCCCTTATATATTCTCATTGAGTCATGGGCTAGCGTAATCCAACGCTCAAATCACACAACAAAGGGGGGCATCCAGACACATGCTTTGGCGACCAGCCAATCAAGTTGGGCACAAAACATTCCAAACACCCAGGACAGTCCACATAGCTTGTGCCTTGGCATGTCTAGGACTAGGTACAACTCTAAACTAGTCAAAACCACTACTGACGGTGCAGGGCCAGGCTCAGAGTGAGCCCATGTGAGCAAAGTGGCCATTTTAGGCCTGATTTGCAGTTTGTCGAGACAAAGGAAAGGTCCAGAAGCAAAAGGGAGGCGAGCAGGACTTAGAAAAATGCATTAACACCCCAATGGCTACCTACCTCCTACTTTGGCGGACTAATGTGGTAAAACCAACTATACCCCTGGTGAAGACAAAACTAAATTACAACTGCCACCAGCCTACTCCACTGCACCAGTGTATATTGATAGGATCATCCTAGGGATAACATGCAGAGCGTAAAAAGCACCCCTGTCCTAGGACCATATGAGTTACCAATGGTCAGTGAATGAAAAAGTGTTGCAGTAGAATGGGAGCCATCAGTAGGAATCTCTATGACCAAAAAATAAGCTACACAAATAAGCTCAAAGAGCCAAGAAAAACAATAGGTAAAAGCTAAAAGTATAGAGTTCCATAAAGAGGGCCAGAAAAGAAGTCTGCCCTTACAGTGGTCCTTTAACATGTGCTTTTGTGTCCTCCATTAGAGACTTTGGATTACTGTTTGTGAAATAACCTCTAGATCATCCCAATTGCCTGTTGTTTGTGACCATTGCCTTAACAGGCATTCTACAGGATGCATGTTTAGGTGTGCATGAGGAATGAGGAATATGCATGATACTGTCATGTCTAGGAGCATCACTATTGTTCACACCTTGGTGTGTTTATTTGGTTGTTAAAAGGAATGTGTGCCAGCAATGCTTTCACCCTCTTTTCTGATGGTTAGGCGTTCACCAATTCTTTGTTCAGCACTGACCACAGCATTTTCTAAGTTTAACAGGGCGGTTACTTGATATAAGAGACTGATCGTAGTTTTAATGTTTTGTTGATGCTGCTTGGTGCATTTCCGTGTTATGAGCCACCCATCTAGGTAGTGTGATGAATCTGTGTTTCCCCCAAAATCTCAGTCTGGGCCCTTCCTTATGAGGCCAGGGAAAGGGAGACGCCTCCTGACCCTGGGGGTGGTGTTCTGCGGGAGGATGACATGAGGGAGGAAACAGGCCAAGAGGAAGGGGAAAATCCCTTATTTAACTTTCCACGAGATCCTAATATATTGATGGCTTATTGTAAAGTAGAAAGAGTAAAGAAAACAAACCCTTTCACTCAAGACTTCTAGTCCATCAAGATGTAAATGTGGTCAGCTAATTGGCAGGAATGTCCTACATCCAAGGGAGAAGGGGAGATATAAAAGGCCCCCTCAGTTGCAGGTAGTAGAAACAGAGAAGGAGCAATAGAAACAGTTGCAGTTTGAGAAGCAGAAGAAGCGCAGGTCGTGTATGGTCCAGGAGAGAGGAGTAGAGAAGCTGGAAGACGCCGGAACCACTGTGAGTCCTGAGAGAGTCTGAGCCTCTAACATCCTAAACTGCAGAGGTCGCGCAGCAGGAAGCGTGTGGAAGAAATGCTTACCCCAGAAGACTACGTCATGCAGAGCTGGCGCAACAGAAGGCAGGTGTAGTATGAGCAGTTGAGAGGTCTCAGGTGGCAGGTTTGCACCAGACACTCTCGGGAGTCAGGATGACTACAAACCAATGTGGCTAAGGCGGTGGTGACCACAAGGAGGCGGTGCACCTGGTCAGAGCTAGCCACAAGTGCAGCAGTCCTGCGAACATGGAGAGGAGCATCAGGAAGCAACGTACCCGGTGAGTCTTAGCCACGCAAGTGACTCTGGGGCGCTCCGTTGCAGGCTGCGAGTTCAGAGCAGGTGGGATCACTCGCAAACGAGTGACAGGCAGACTAAGCAATGCTACCAATGCTGAACTGTGTTTAACATACAAAGAGAAGTTCATAAGCATTACAGATTCTGAACAGTTACAAAGTTAAAATGGGCAGCTAATAACGCTTGTGAATACTGAACCCTTGCACCTTAAGCAATCTAATGAATACCAAACTGTTATAAACCTGCCTAACGGGCTGACATTGAACCAAATAAGGTTCAGGAATGAAAGTGGGAGTTTGGGCAAATATCCACAATCTGGAGGGGAGGCCGTATTAGAAACTCAAATATATCTCCAGCACCCAAGCCAAGAGACCTTGAGAATCTGGCAATATCAGTCCAATGAAGGTTGCCAAACACAAGAGGGGAATAGTGAGAAGCCCCAAAGTTGCAATGGTTGTCATTCATGTTCGCGGATACCTATCATTGTGGTTGATGTAGATTCACATTGCTACCGCCAAGATAGAAGCAGGAGAAGACTTGATCATGAACATTATTTTTGGTATTAATGCAGAAAGGATGTGGATGTTCTATCCCTTGGAAGATGTTAACCTGCTTATGTTGAAGAATGCTATTGAAGTTGTTTGTACTCTGCTGAAAAAGTTACTCATCTGTTTTGGTAGACGGGAACGAGAGTAGACCCGTAGGGCAAGAAGTAATTGGCCCAAAGAGACCTGGTGAAAGGTTACGCCAGGTAGTACAAGGAGCAAGTACTAAAGAGAGGTACTATTGGAAAGCAGTATATATTCCTGAAGCAAGCTCTTCTGACCACACTATTTGTTGTCAAACCTGAAGCAATCTATTCTGACCACACTATTTGTTGTTGCCCAGGACGTCGAGGAGTTCTCATTCCAGGAGGTGTGTTAACTTGTGACTTTTCCTTTCAAGATAATTTGGGGGAGTTCTTAATCCACGGGGAAGTGTGAGTTTATGACTGTGGCAAGTTACCTCAATAAAACAACAGAACTTAGTGTTAAAGCTGGATTTCCTTGGTTTTCCTTTGAACTGTGAAGAACATCCTTGTTTAGATCTGGGTAAGGGGAATTCGCCCAGTCCACAACAAGAGACATTGAGTACTCTACATGTTGTCCACATTTGTGGAAATGAGTTGCCTTATTATACCGTTTTGCGTTGTTGTATTAATGTGAGGGGTAGAGATCCTTTGGTTACAGTGTTCCCTTTTAGTTGACTATAGGCAGAGAAATCCACGTTAGGATAGGGATAGTGAGGCATTTATTTAACTTGGTTTGTTAATAAAATGGCGACAGCTAAAAGTCCTTTACAAAGTTGTCCTCCGCACATTTCTGACTCCTCACAGTAGGAATATATGTGAATTCCCTGTCTGCAAAGAGGTGGCCCCAGTACCACTAGCACCTTTGTGAATACACAAGGTGCCAATACTAAACCAAAAGGATGCAACCGATAGTAGCAGTTTGCCACCATTAAGTGCAGGTATCCGCGATGCACGGGAACATGGAAACATGAAAGTATGCATCTTGCATGTCCAAGTTCATCATCTAGTCTCCCATTGGTAGCAATAGGATCCCCTCTTGCAGCATGGCCATGCAGAATTTGTATTTCTTTACAAATTTGTTTGCTGTCTTTAACATTTAGTGGATAACTGAATTCCGAACGTCAAGTGGAACTGCATCTATACCCACTTTAGTAAAACATTTTGAACTTCTTCAATAAAGGCATGTTCCTTGGGTAGATTGTGGACGGTTGATGGTTTATACTGCAGCTTGCCGATGAGCGTCATATAATATCGGTTCTGCACTGTGTCGAGCACTCACTTATCTGAGGTGATTGCTTCCCATGAGTGAGTGAATGATGTTCTCCTTTCCCCAAACTGGGTAGCATGGGATATAATCTGGAACTAGTGATGGCATCCTGCTTCTTGTCCTCAGACTGATTATTTCCCCCTGAAATGGCGTGCTGGTAGGTCTGCAAGGATTGAAATTAAATGCCCAGGTTGGAGGGCTGAAGGGTTGGTGTCTCTGCCCTTGGTATGGTCTGTATGGGCTTAAGGTGTAAAGCTCTTTTTTGCAATATCTAATGGCTCATCCACCTCTTTGCCAAAAAGGCCCTTTTCCTCCAATGCCTGAATAATTAGGGTAGCTTGCATTTCCATTTGTAACCCTGTACAACATAACCAAGCATGGTGTTTTACCACTGCTGCTTTGACAATCTGCCTGCCTGAATTCCCCGCCGAATCTAAGCAGCCTTTGATCACTGTGTTGGATGGTAGTTACCCTTTTTGTACAATAGTATGCACTTGTGACTGAGGCATGTCTTTAACCAATGTGTCGAGGTGGTCATATTGGGCCCTTTCGCAACGGGCCAGTAGCCCTGTAGAATTAACAATTCATAAGCTACATGCTGCACTCATCGACATCTTATGTCCCATCTGATGCATCATCTTTTTTGGTGATGTGCGGTTCGCACACTCCCTCGCTGTGGTTACTGACAGAGAATCAGGAATGTACTGTGCCTATACTTACTTAGGCACCTTCCGTTCTGGGTCATTATTTCTTTCTCAATAGTGACATTTAGGGATCTGCTGGTTGGAGGTTTTTCTAGTGCAAGTTTAAACTGTTTTTCCACTCACTTTAAAACGGAGTTCAATGGCCCACTGGCTGTTCAAATCTGTCTTCCATAAAATCTTGGTCTTCCTCTTCGACTTCTGTAGCAATGTCAAATTTGACTGCTGCACTCTTAAGGTGTGTAATATAGGAGAATTCTATGGGCTGCTTCAGGAGTCTGGCGGCATTTTGGCGGTAATACCGCTGGGATACTGCTAGCGCAAATTGCGTTACTGCTACTTGGTCTGGCGCTATTAGCGTCGGATCACGAGTAGCGATACAGCGGTAAGTTCCCATCCCCCATTGGGTCCATTGGAATTGGGGGGTGCTATTACCACCGGTGGTAATTGCCCCGGTGGGAATAGCGCTGAAGATGGGCAAAAATGGGCGGTATGGGTATATTATTACCTCCAGCAAAAAGCTGGAAGTAAAACTCTCACTTACCACCCTGAAATGCGGCGGCAATAGCGTTACCACCGCATTTAAGGGCTAAGGTATGTGTCTTTCTCTTATTGAGGTTTCTGCCTTTTCTGTTCCACCTCTTCACTATAGTCCTCTTGTAAGCCATCAGGATGAATGAAATCCCTTAATGGTGTGTGTTAGGAACGTTTTATCTTTTAGGCAACTTTCCCTTCATATTCTATCGACCCCCAAAGTTTTTGCTGTCTGTTTTTGACCTGTCCTGACTTTTTGCCATGAAGCGAAGTCTCCGGCTTCAATTCCATGCCCTTTTTTCCTCATTTGTCATGGGGATACTGACTAGTCCTTCCACTGTCAGTACTGGGAAAATATGTTTCCCTATTGTCTTTTACTTGTTACCTGTTTGGGTACCTTTTTCATATTGCACACAGCGTCTTTCAATGCAGTGCAATGGGAATACTTTTGTATCACCCTGGACTTTTAACAAAGGGATTTTTGGTTACTCTTTAATATGCCTAAACACAAGCTGATGGCAGCAGGTACTTTTATTTTACAATTTTTGCTGTATTTTTGGTATGCCCATTCGTGTTCACTACGTTTGGCTACTAACTGTGGCTAGCGTCCAAAGAGGGCCGTGTCACAAGACCTTTCACATGTTCTTTAACCATGTTATTGTTTGGCCTTTTTACTGCCTTCTCACTTTAGGAAATCCCTAATATGGTCATACATTTACCTGGGAAAGCTGCAGCTTTCGCAGGGTAATGCATGCCATTTGTGTATGGACCTAGGAAGTGGGTTGGTTCTGTTTGGTCCCAATCCATAAACTGGTGCCAGTGAGTCTGGTGTGCATGCCCGAGCCAGACCCACAGTGGTCCCTGATCGGACCACTCCTAGTTGAGTGAGTGGTGCAGATCCTTTCTATTGGAGTGCTGGGATTGATCACTCACCTGAATTTAGGATAAGTAGAGGAATCCTGCAACCATTGCAGCAGATCGGAAACAGAGCTAAGAAACCTGTGTGGCTGTGCAGCCGATTGAAGACCTGAGGATGACGTCTGTAGAGGCCTGGCTACCTTTCCTGCAATGGTCCAGTGAAGCCCTGCTGGACTACCTGACCTCAGAAGGCTCTCACAGTGCTTCGTCCCTTGAAATGGTGGGTCTAACCTGTCTCAACGCCTTCTCACGATCCTGTATCCCAGAGCCTTCGGAATGGTCCCTGGACCACAATGTGGGCTGGCCAGCTCTGAATTGGGCTACTGTGCCACAAGTGCTGCCTTTCCACGTTTTCGCCTGGAACATCAGCTTGTCCTACAAAATGCCTTCCTGCCAGGTTTCAGCTTCCCAGGAGCAAGGGATCCTGGTTTCTTTGTTTGCGACTGAAGGGACGCCTGCTGTTGCCTGTGTGTGGTGACTGTCACTGGAACTGGCCATCCCACGTCTGGTAGAGGGTCCTCAATTGCCCTGCATCAGTGCCTGCTGCATTCCTTCTTCAGAAAGGGTTGCACCCAACTTCTGGATCTGACTAGAATCGTCCTTGAACCTGCAGCTCCTCTGCATCTTCTACTTGATCCAACAGCGGGAAAATCTACCTTGAGCGTCTCCCACCTGATCTGCCAAATAACTTGGGAAAATCAGAGTAAGGGCAGTGAGTAGTTGCAAAACTTACTGTCATCCCTACCGCCTCCATTCTAGAGGTTTCTGAAGATACTTAACTGTAAACTCCTTGTGAAGTCTTCTGGAGCCCCTTCTGTAGCCCCTTTTCACCACCACAAGAGCTCTTCCTGCCTTTGTCCCCACTCCTAAAGGAACTTTGTGACTTGTGGGCACAAGGGCCCATTCAACTTAGGGATTGGACCTATAACGTTAGGGCTTATATTCCTGTGGACTGGTTTTCTCATTGCATAACTACTTAGCTTTATTTCAGGTGTTTAGGTTAATTATATGCACTTCTATAACCAAAGGTGACTGTATATATGTTTTATATTTAGAGAGTTGTGTGATATTATTACCTGCTTGATTAATTTTTATCGTGTGTTTTGGACCTATAATAAATATAGTGTTTGTGTACTTCCCGTCTAAGTAGAATCATTGTTTATTTCACTGTTTGTACTCATTAGGGAGTCCCAACCCCACTCACCTCTCCTGATACTTAGCATTGACCGCTCTTCATGCTTACCTTGATTGGTTTTTGGTAAACTCCCAGAGTTCCCCAATGCACTATAACTAGGGTGGCCTCCTGAAATCTGTCCAGCATGCCAGATTTGAGAAATCCATCTCAACAGTGTCTTTGGCTGAGACTCCTCCTCAAAGGATACAATCATCCTTTTAACTGGGTGAGGTTGCAACCTGTCCTGCAAGAACATATTTACCCTCTCCAGAATATTCCAGAGATGATCAGCAACCTTACCAGTTTGCCAGTATCCTGGCAGTATTACCGGCAGATTAAAAGTGCTGGTGAGGGCGGTAAATCTCCATTCCAAGGAGTCCGATGGGACTCCATGGAGGGATTTTGCTGCTTTTAATGGCTTTGCCGCTATTAACGGCAACAGTATTACTGTGTCGGTAATACAGGCAGTTTATTACCAGTAGGGGTCAGATTTACCTCCAGCTTTTAGAGACACTCTGAAGTACTGTGTGTTGTGATGAATCCTACAGACTCCTCACTAATTCCCTGACTAAAGTCTCCTCCCAGGTGGCCAGTGAAAGGCAGATGCTTTCTGATCCTGATCTTTGGCACGGTGTTCTGCGAGAGGATCACCTGGGAGGAGAAAAGGCGCAGAGGAATGAGCGGACTCTGTGGGATGAGACACAGTATTTGTCCTCCTCTAAAGAGGATGGCTCCACAATGCCACAATATGTAATGGCTTGTTGTAAGAACCTCCTTGCTGTTCCACAACATACACATATAAATAGGCGTGGAAACAATCACAAATTCCTAGGCCTTGGGAGAAATCAAAACCCTTCTGAAATTCGAGAGACCTGTAAAACTAAAGACCTCCCTAAAAGCCAAAGGTACAGTGAAAAGAAACATGTGAATAACACCAGCCTAAAAGAATTGCCTTTCCCTCTCCAATTAAGGCACATGACTAACCCTTCTGACGTTTCTTTAAAGAACGTTATATGGAACAAACCGGAGTTTAAAAGTAAAACAGAAATAAGAATACTTAATTTTTCCTTAGGGACTTCAAGTCCCATAATTTCCCAGGTACTGGGATGAAGAAGATGGCTGAAGAGGCACAGTGTTGCAGGAGTGGTCAGTCACTAATGCCGATGACCCAGGCATTAGGGATAAAGGGAGGTTTGATAGGGCCGCCAGGTGCAGGCCAAAGAGTTGTTGTTGTTGTTGGTGAAGAGTAGAGGAAGCCAGAAGCTGAAGCAGCGTGGCTTGTGCTGGCAGCCCAGGCAAAAGCTGGAGGAGAGAGAGGACTCCGGGACCACTGTTTGGCAGGTATCAGCTGCTTGTCCTGAGAGTGTTTGTCTCTCGAGAAATCTGAAGTGCAAAGGTCGCACAGCGGGAAGCTTGCAAGAGGAAAGATTGCCCCTTTTGAACTGGTCTGCAGAGGCTGCGTAGCGGGACCCATGCACAATGCTGCCTCAGGTGGCTGCTGTGCACCCAAGAGCCTCAAGGCTGTCTCCAGTGGCTAGTGTGCAGCAGAGGGCCTCAGGAGCAAGAGGAGCTCCAATTGTAGGTGACATGGACGAAGGTGGACTAACACAAGCGGTTTGCCGGGACACGAGGAGCCACAGCAGCAGACGTCCTGTGAGCGATGAGGGTAATTTAGGTGCACGTCTTCCCTGTTGAGTTCACAAGCTGTCAGGGACCCCCGAGCGCTCCGCCCCCGCTTGTGTGTTGAAAGCAGGCATTTGGCGAGTGAGCAACGCTCGCGTCTAAGTAAAACTAGTTCAGAGAACGGTTTTGAATACCGAACTATTGCAAATCAGCAGAAGCAGCACTTGTGTGTGAGCGAAAGTGATTTCCAAGTAAATTTTGAATTACTGAACTAGGGAAAAGCAGCAAAACCCTACTATATCAAAGCCAAATGACTGTAAACTTAAAACTGTGAGTCTGTGGAAAACCCAAAAACCCAAAGGGGTTACTTTGTTAGGAGTTAATGTCAATAGGCATTACGCAGGTCAAGAGAGACTGAAACCAAGGCAAATACAATCCAGGCAGTATTGCCAACAGCAGACAGGGGCTAATGCAAGGGTTATACGCTCTGAAACTGGTTGCCCATACTATGTACACCATATGGTACAAGCTGGGATAAACACACAATGCCAAAACCAAGGGAGAAGCAGGAAGATATCCTATCCCTGGTTACTTGTATAGTGGAGAACCAAGAGTAGCAAAAAGACTGCCCTTCTGGGAAAAGATATCCACAAGGAGATGAGCATCATTTGCAGCAGAGATTTAAAGAGCACCATGTGAATCTTGTTTTCCATGAAAAGTTGTTGAATGTTTTGAAGCTGCCATTTGTTGAATGTTGTGAAGCTGTTGTAAACCTCTTGCCAGTTGATCTTGACCACAAAAGCAATTGTTGTGAAACACTGTTCGGGCAGGTGAGTAAACCCGGATGGCAACCCTTTGGAGATTGTAGGCCTGGCATGGAAGTAGACCAGGTGAAAGTTGAAGAAGTGCTACAAGGTGGTCCTGACAGAGACACATTATGTTGTTTGTTGTGCTAAAGTAAGGGCCGTGCAAGGCTGTTGCAGAGAAGTGTGGCAAATCATCCTGACCAAGACAATCTTTGTTGTCATTGAGGAACTGAGAGCCTGTTTAAAGAAAAAGAAGAGACTTATATCTTTAGTGTTGGAACTTCCTGTTGAGAAGTTGAAGTTGCATCGAACTGTACTGTCACTTTGTTACAAACCAGGATTTCCTTGTATTCTTTTCTTGAACTGTGAAGCAGAATCATGTTTAAACCTGGAAAAGATAAGATGAGTTTGCCCAGGTTATGAAGAGAGACTGTGGTTACTTTGTGAATTTACTCATTATTGTTTTGAACTGCCATGCATTTCTTTGTTTATTTGTTATGTCTATAAGTGTTAGGGACAGGTATCCTTTATCAGAGTGTTTCCTTTAGTTTATTTTAGGCAGGGAAATCCACATCAGGGTAGGCATAGTGAGGCGTTCATCCATCCTTATACTATAATAAAATGGCATCCGTTGAAAAAAACCTTACAACATGGGCCGCCTCACATTTCTGACCGCTCTTCTGCAGCCATGTCCTCATGGGTTCTTCATTGTCAGAATCTTGTACTCTTCTGCTCTGAGTGAGTGGGGTTCCTGGGCCACATTCGACTTATCCTTTTTCTTCTCTTTCGTGCATGAGAATATTTACATTGGCTAATGTTTGGGCAGTGTTCCTCCCCTATGGTTCATACTCACACTGTGCCCTCCTCCTTCCCCTCCTCTTCACTGAATTTCACTTGTTGTTACCGTTAATCTTGTTAAAGGGACTGTCTTCTACCTGTGTGTAGGTTCCATAGTGAGAAGGTAATAAAGTTGCCTTAAGGGCATGGAAAATCAAAGTTTGAAAAACATCCTCCTCTTTGGCTTGATCCCTGGCACCTTGTTGCGCCATTACAGGTAACACTTTTATGGAGTCCTCTTTAAGTTTGAACATTTTTGCCATGGTTGTTGACATTTCTCGTTGACTTTTCAGTATTACTTTTCGTGGAACTTTTCTAGACCATTAACTTCTGTATATTCTGTGGTGTTGGGCCTTTCAACGTCATGTTTTAAGTGTTTATGTCTTAGTGGGAGTGCTTTCTATGCCATGTGGTGTTTTAGTTGGCGTCTTTTCGGCACCATGTCCTTATTTGAGTGTGCCCTGCTTTTTGAAAGCCTGTTCAGGTGCAATCTGTCAGACCTGTTTTGAATTATCTGTGCCCAGGTTTTCAGAGATGTGTGTGTGTATTTGTATGTGTGCGCCACTGTGCTAGGGCTGTTGACATGTAACAGCACCATAGGTTTAGTAGGTTTTTCAACCACTTGGACGCCATGGGAATACTCCTGAACATGCCTGGTAGTAAACTCTGCAGAGATGGGCACCAGCTTTAATTGAACATTATGAGATCCTGGTCTTCAAGTCAGTTTTCCCTCTCCTTTCACAATGTCCACTATCAATACTCCCCCACTTACTCCACCTCCATTATATCCCTTGTGTTGCCCTACAGTATCGCAGTGCCCAGCCTCCATAATATATGCTGCCCTGTGCTGAATACACCACAAAGTCTTATTAACTTTCCTGCATGCTGGGCAGGAGTTTTTAGCGTGATCACGGGGTAGGCACAAATGACATACTCTGTGTGTATGGAGCCAAGAAATCCTTGTATTGCACTGTGGGCAGAACTTAAATTGAGTTTTCTCTATTGAATGAATCAGTAATGGGGAAGTGAGGCTCAAAATATACAAAATGTATGTCAGTCAATCTCTAGGTAATATGTCCTGTCATGCCGCAAAGTGGCCTTGTAACTGATGTCGGAATCAGCTCCAAATCGCTGGTGCAGTACTCCAGATTCATTGCAACATCCACTTCGAATTTGCGAACAGACTGATAAGCTTCAATGTTCACACAACATTCTCATTTATCACAGAAAACAAACAATCTAGGGATGATGCAACCTAGGGAAATTGTGGGAGACTGTACAGCTGCAAAAGGCATTGACTGAGAGGAACACCACTGTTGACACCTACTTTCACTTTGGAAGTGAACAATTTGTATTACGCTGGGCAACTACTTCTTGGAGGACTATGCAAAGTATGCAAGTCACAAACCTCAGAACAATATATAGTGTCGCAGGGTTCCCACCTGGGAACCTGAAGGATACAAAGACTGTATATTAGTGTCGGCTATCTTTATTTGGGGATAGTTACAAGATTGTGCAACTCAAAATTAAATAGATTCACCCCTAACAAACAAAAATGTCAGGATGGTTCTGTCTTCAGTGGGGTTTGTATGTCTTTCACTAATGCAGGTTAGGCTCTAGGATGATCCAAACCCTTCATCTTAGTCTACGCCAGTTGCATGTTTTCTAGGGTCCATTATGCCACGGTTCACTCAATGAAAAAACCTTGTAAGTAGGCGGGTCAGTGGGTTCAGCCGGCAGGGAGAGCTAGAAAGGGGCCTTTTGAGTCTGTCTAGGTTTTCCTCTGGTTTCTCTTTCCCCACTTGTCTAAATTCACAGTAAACTACGTGGCCCCAGATCCAACCACCGGAACCTACCTGTTCTTACAAGCTAGGTGTGGCTTCTCTCCTACTGCTCCTGTCGCTCATCGCCCCATGTTCCTGGTTTGGCTTGCCTTTCTCCTACTGATGTTATTCCCTTAGTCTCCTCTGTACTACCTTTAGTACCTCTACCAGCTCAAGATATGTCTCTATCCCTGATGCTACTTCCTCTGTATCACTGCCATTCTCTGGTGTTGGCCCCCCCTTCTCCTGGGGTCTCCTCCTGCACTCCTGCTTCTATCACCACCTCATGTCTTACAATCCCCTCTCTTGATGCGTCTTCTGCTCTTAATCCTTAAATCTTCCTTTTCTTTTCCTCCCCTGTTTTACCTCCTTCTTCTGCTACTCATTCTCAACATCTAATGCCACCACCTTCCTCCTCCTTTACTCTCTTAGCTCTTACCCCCTCCTCCTGCCACCTATATGCCACTCCTCTGTCTCTCCAGTCTTAGCTTAATCCACTGCTATCCATTCTTTAGCCTTACCCAAACACAAGCCTTCTACTGCTTGGCTGGAGCTGGGTGCTTTTATAGTGGGTTCCCTACTCCCTCTGGGTGGGTTTTTCTAGTGAGGGTCTGCACCTGTTGTTGGTAATGTTCAGAGGGCTATGATGTGTTGCCCTCTCTGTGCATACCTGAGGCTTCTTTGAGCTAAAGTGTTTGGCCTAAGACTTTAAGTGGCCTGTTTGCCATCTTGGACTTTAATCATTATTCCCTTTTTTATCCTTCAGGTTGCTGCCTGGTCTGTGCTGATCTCTTTGGTGCAAGTGTTTAAAATCGAAGCTGGAAATACAGTCGCTAAGCTCTTCCTAAAAGGGCAGGCTTCCTTTTGCAATTTTATAAGTTTCGTTCTGCTCAGAAGCTCCCTCAGTTGGGGACAGAGACTACTACTGCTATCCTGCAGGGTTTCGCAGGGGTTTGTGTAGGGGCAGCACTGTCCGTCCACTTACTAGTGTGGTGGGTTGCTCTAGACGTTTCTGTACTGGCCTGAGGTACAACACTGTAACTGTCTCCTGCCATGTGACAGGGACCACGATGGGGTGTCCAAGGGTCCTCCTATTACCAACCCCGGGCCGAACAGCCATTGGCTCAGGATGTCACCTGCTCTCTGAGTTACCATCTTTTTGGCCCATATATGTATTATGGAGTGGCGGTCGATACCCTGTAGTTAAAATAAAACCTATTTGTATTGCCTTAATTCTAATATTATTAATAACTTTGGTCTTGCTGGATGGATTTGGATGAATTTTCCAACGGAATTGCTTGCCAAAGGCCCATCCGGAATGGAAAGTTGGAGGAAAATATATTAAAAGGTTCAAAAGTTATTACAAAATCAAAACAGCTGTTTTGGCCAACTCCTATTGATTTTCCCATAAAGAAAAAGGTGCCTCCATTGAATACATATAGTTCAAACATGGCTGGACGGATTTGCACCAAAAACAAAATATTAGCACAAAGCGCTGCATGTGTGCCTTTTGTTGGTTTGGGGTAAAACTGTGCAGTTGTTTTGCAATCATTTAACAGGAAAGGACGTGCCCCGGGTCCAAAAATAAAGTTGATATATCTTTCAAATTAAAGGATGCTATTTATTCACTTATTCCCTCGATGCAGGTGATTCCTGTGGTAATCCAGAGGGAAGCCAAAACAGCAAGTGCTCAGAATTATATCTGGAGGAGGGAAATGGGTAATTTCATACCATGGTAGTCGTGGGGAGGGGGAAAGAGGACCACATATGTACTGGGGTGGGCTGGGGAGCCTGTTGGTTCCAGGCAATTACTGTCTTGCATGCAGAATCCTGTAGTATTTCAGTGGGAATACTGCATGAATGTTGCAAGTCTTGCCCTGTAATAAAAATATGTCACACGCACCAGCAACTGAAAAGGGGTCTTAGGAGAGTGTGAGGGGGGATTTATAGAAGGGGAGGTCAAGAAAGAAGGAAGGGGTATATGGAGAGTATGAAGTAGGGATGAGGAAGACTTTTAAATTGTCAAGCATTTTCCCATCTTTTTTCTATGAGAGCCATTATTGCAGTAAGAATCATGGTCAGTTTGCATTATTTTTGACTCAATTTCGCTGTAAATTTCTGCAGGATGTACCAGAGAGTCTCTTTTCAAAATGTCTGCTAAATAAACCATGCAACCACCATTATTAGTACAGCATCCATGGCCAGTGATATTTGACAAATGAATCGTGAAGGGGATATGGGCTTCGGGTTATGGCCCAATGGCCATGGCCATGGTTTCCCAGCCTTTTGGTGCACCAGGGAACGTGAACATGCCCGAAGGCCCATGCACCTTTTGGGTAATGTTTGCAATGAATAGGCAGGTGGATATGGGCAATGGCTGAGCAAGGGGGATATGGGCCACAGCACAATTACTAGCCCACTGGCGTTGACCAGGGGGACATGGATAATGGCTGTAGGCCCAGTAGTCAAAGTGGGAGGGGCGGTTGGGAGCAATGCTCCTCTACTTTTTTTTTAAATTAAGTTTTATATGTTCCTATACTTTTATTTGAAAAATAAACCGTTCTGGAATGATTTCTTTTTAAAATAAAAGTGTAGGAAGAAGTTGAAACTTGCACGTCAGTGCACTGTACTGAACATTCCCTTAAACAGCAGGCACATTTGTTTAGGGGTTTGCATTGCATGTAGGAGGGGGTGGCTATGGGCCTGGGACAGGCCAGCAGTGAAACATAGTTCCACTACTTCTATGTGTACAATTCAACCACTGCATAGACCACAGACCACTGTCTTTTTGCCATATTGTTGCAATATGGACAGTGGACACAGCCAAAGTATGTGGCTACGAGCAATGGCCAAAGGCCATGATCCTTGGGATCTGGTTACGTCAGTAACTAGCGCTCGCGCACACTACCGGTTCCATTGACTATGGGGAACTAACCCGTGACTCAGGCTCAACAACGAGGCTATATCATTCTCGAATGTGCATACTACAATTGCCCCGGAAGGATCTCATTTTCTCTCCACAACACTAGATTCCGGCTCTTTACAGCTTCTCAGGCTTTTCCATGCGGCAACATTTTTGGATACCTGTACGATATTTTCTCTGGAATTATTCATCATCTCAACCTGCACTACTAGATCTGGGATACATACTCCCCCCTTTTTTTTCAGAGCGTTCGCTAACACTGTGAATGTTTGCAATAAATCTTGTTTTGACCATTTGAAAGTCTTCGAGTTACCTTCTTCACCATATTTACGTTTTGCCTTGAAAAGGACCCGGTGTTGGGTCGAACCACGTGTCGCCAGACCTGTTTAAAATTACTTTATCATAAATAATGTTTTTGTAAACCAATGTATTTGGGGCTTGGATGTTTTGTGTTTACAATACTTATTGTAAAATATTTCCAACTGTACTCAGGTGTGTAATATCTGTTTCCCTTACAAAACACGCTATAAGCAGCACACCCAGAATGAGGAATCACTCCCTCTTTCTTCTTGCAACTTGTCAGTAGGTTCGGGGTACCTACTAATTCCTCTGGGGTGCAGCAGCCTCCTTATTCTTTCCAATCTTATGTTCCCTTGAAGATTTTCATCTTTCTCCCGATTTTTGCCTAAGCGCTTCAGTCACCCGGCATACCTCGAATCTGTTTTCTGGTTACGTACTAGGCAAGAGAATGAGGGCCACGGCTGAAGGGCCTTAGTCTTTTATACTAACTGGGTTAAATGAACAGTGGTCATTGCCGTGAAGACATAGCATAACAAAACTCTTGAAATTCAGTGAAAAAACATTAGTTTATACAGTGTTATGATTATCCCTTTTATAGCATCAAAACCCAAGAAATTCAGCGGGTTTGGGAAACGACAACCATCAACCATCTTAACTCTGTATTACTGTATTAACTTATGTTTTTTCACTGAATGTATGTTCACATAGCCCAAAAAGTGGTCTTTTTTCACTGATATGCCATATGTTTTATGGCATATTCATATACCTTAAACGGAGGATGGAAGAAAATTCACAGGAACCAACAATATTTTTTAACCCTGAGCATTGGGCCTTCCCCGCCCCCCTCTCCGATGGCGGATCTCACACAGGAGAGAATCATTGAGGGATATGGGCCTCAGCGGGATTACCAGCCCACTGGCGTTGGACAGGGGGACATAGGTCATGGCCGTAGGCCCAGTAGTCGAAGTGGGTGGGAGCGGTTGGTAGTGCTGCTCCTCTACTTTTTTTAATTAAGTTTTTCTGTTCCTCTACTTTCATTTGAAAAATAAACCATTCCGGAATGATTTAAATAAAAAATAAAAGTGTAGGAAGATGTTGAAACTTGCACTTCATTGCACTGCACTGAATGTTCCATTAAACAGCAGGCAACTTTGTTTAGTGGTTTGCATTACACATATTGATATATCTTAAATGAAGGATGGAGGAGAATTCACAGGAACCAATATTTCTTTAACCCTGTGCATTGGGACCCCCAAAAGCAGATCTCACACAGGATAGCATCATTGAAAGGTGTTGCAGCATAGAGAAATACTGACAAGCTCTCACATTGGAGAGAGTTATTTGCCAGATCTCACATGGGAGAGTATCCGAGGCATGAGATAGAACCAATAGAGAAATCTCACAAGAGAGAATCATTAGACACTGGAAGGAAGTTTAAGAGAGAGCTTGCAAAGGCGGAAAGCTCAGAGTGGGCGGGCTACCCTAGGGCAGAGGCATTGGTGAGATCTCAAATTGGAAATAAGCAATAGATTGTCCAAGGGAGAGGAGCAATAAACATATTTCAAATGGAAGAGAAGCATATGAAAGATTTTGAATGGGAGCAAAGCATTAGACAGGGTAAATATAGAAAAGCAGCACAGTTGACAAAGTGACATCATGGAATGATCTTCAACTAACATTTGCTTGAGCCAGGAACCGACAGTCTCATGGGGGAAAGAAGCATCAGACAGGTCTTACGCAGGAGCAAAGGATGACAGAGGTCTAACACCTGAGGGAAACATCAGAGAGGGCTCATACAGTCAAGGAGCATTAGTATGGCTTCCTTTTGGAGAGACATATTAGAATGCCTCATGCATGAGAAAGAAATGACAGAAATCATAAATGGGATAGAAGCGTTGAAGATGTCTTATAAGGGAGAGAAGTATAGCAAGGTCTCACATTAGGGAGGTCTCATGTGAGAGAGGGCATGAGTGAACCCTGCATTGAGAGACAGTTTTTGAGAAGGCTCACACAGGAAGTGACTTTTGTAGAAGGGGAGCGGGACATCACATTGTAAAGAAAGCAATAGAGGGATCCAATGAACGAGAGACTGAACATTAGACCATAAATGTGAGACCTGTATGACTATTGTTCACTACCTTTGGTTGAGGGTGTCCAGGTAAGGCATTTTCTCCCTGAAAAAAGAAAAACAATGACTTCAAATTACAACTAAATATAAATATAAATATATATATATATATATGTATAAAAATAAGACAACAGTACTGGAGCAGATGCCCTAGCACTTTTAATCGATGTTCCCAAGTATGGTGAGACGACTATGCCAATTTGAACCGGATGCTCCCTTCTCACCCAGTAAGCCCCTGTCAGATCTGTACTGTTTTCTAGATCTGTCAGTTAAACTTTATTTTGGTCAGTACAGAGTTGTGACGATTGTGTGACTCAAGGAAAAGCAGGAAAATGGATCTGCTTCAAGTTACTGAATGAACTGGTCAAAACAAGTGCATTTATGGCAGTGAAATGCAGCCCCATTATGAAAATGAACTGATCTCAAAATAATCCATCAGACAAATGACTATCGTAGCATGTTTAGTTAAAAACTGTCAAAATATGTACACAAAGAAAGGTAATTGGTTAAGAAACCATAAAAAAACAGAAGTAATAAATAGGCAATAAATCAAGCTTTATAAACAGACAAACACTGGCTATTACAAGTTCCATTGTCTGAGGCAAAACACGCAGCAGGAAATACATCTTATTTTGCAACAAATATTGAAATGTAAGGAACAATATAAATAAAATGTAATAGATTGGGCATACTATAACCCTGACGGTCCGGAAACAACGGTGGCGATAAATCCGCCGCCACCGTTGTTTCCGGACTGGCTGATTCTGATTTCTGCAGGCGGGAGGTGTCACTCCCGCCAGGTCTGACCTGGCGTGAGTTACGCCACTCGCCTGCAGTCGGAAATGGAAACACCGGCTCCGTCATAGACGGAACTGGTGTTTCCATTGTCCCCATCCCCATGGAGTCCTATGCGACTCCATGGGAATGGGGATTTATGGAATTCCGCCTCTGGAATTACCGGGTCACCTGGGTTGTAATGCCCCGGTGATTCCGGCAATCACGGAGGTGGAATGGTATTTCGGGTCCGACAGCAGCCTGCTGGTTTTTCCGGCACAGCTACCGCCAGACTCGTAATGAGGCCCAATGTTTAAAATACGATTTAAAATAACAAATCAAAAATATTTTTACTGGCGAAAAAGGGCCTTTGGAATGTATTAAATCACTAAGTGGGAATAATCTGTTAGTAGTTCAAGGATTTTTATTTTAAAGATAATGAAATATGGACAAACCTCTGGTACTTCTCGCCTTATGGCCCTCAAAACTAAAACAATTGTTTGTATCCTCTTTGTTCCACCTAAATATAGGGGAACCTCCCATGCCCCAAATCAAACCCCCTTTACCAAGTACTATAACGGTCTAACAAATGAAATGTTTTTCCAAACTTCACTTTTTAGCCAGCTCTTTTGAAACTAAAACTTTTCTTGTTATACAATCCAGCCAGTCGGAGAAAATCTAATTTTCTTCTGACCAGATGAATGAATATTAGCCCAAGAATATATGCATTATTCCAGAAACAATAGTTTTGCAGATCAGATTGAGATCTCTACTAGATTCCAGTGGTTTGCACATTCCACCATGTATATGCATAATACTGATAAGTAACACTTCTGTTTCCTTTTGCATGAATATCATAGGAAGATACATTTTAAAGAATCATCTGACTCATCAAGGATTCCTGCCTCAACGGAATATCCACACAGTAATGGCTAGTGAATGAATGAACAGATCATCAACATACTGCTTTACAAATGACCAAAAGAAACATGTTAAATGTGCATATAAAGGCACATTTGTTGACACAGCATACTTGGATGCATTCGATAACCTGTCTAGGAATGCCATTTTTAGTAATGGCTTCCCAGTTTGTGGCAGTCCATAAGCCCTACAAAAATGGAATGGTCTTTCAAAGGGATTTTGTCAAAATATAATAGATAACTGATTATTTGACATTAAGTGCATGGAGTGAATGCTCAGCTACACACTCTGCATGTTTCGAAACAGCAGGTAATTCACGTCTTTGATTAATATAAGATGGCCACCGGTAAGAAATGTGGGGTTCTTCTGAACTACATCTTAAATGTATCAATGTGGTAGTGAAATAAGATGGTATTCCTTTGATAATTGGAAGTTAAAACAAAGATATATTATTCAACACAGAAGGTAAAGAGAGCTTGCTAGCCCCCGTTCAGCTGGTTTGGGAAAGTTAGTTTATGTGTAGTTGAGTATTTGGTCAACCTGCCGGCTAATTTGTTTTGATGCCAGAAATCATGAACAAGACTTCAATGAATACTAAAATGAGTCAGCTATGGTTTATGGAACTTATAGCGTAGAAAAGGAGAGGTAGGGATTATTTCCTTTGTTCATATGTTATTTTTTATTTTATGGTGAACCTAAAACATAGGAAATCTATGCCAATGTTGGTGGCATGGTTTTGGATTGCCAGTATGCGTTTCACCTGATGACTTTTTTAGGGAAATTTGCTAATACAATTATTATGTGTGATAGTGTAGCGTTAAGGACATCTGTTCATGTGGGGCTAAATGTTGTAGAAACGTAACAGATTATAATACAGAAAAGTACATTGATGAAGAGGAAAGGAAGTATTAAGAAAAACAGAAAAATAAGTCAGCAACAATTGGTGCTTTAGCTAATTTATAACATCAGTTCCATACAAGTATAGTAGTTTGACATGTATCCTGATTCTGACTACTCTATAGTTAACGCTATCTATAGCATTCATGTGTAGTTGTTGTACTTCATAACAGCTACATAGTTCTAGTGGACATAAAATCATGTATAACAATATGCCCTAAGTAGTTAGCTATCCTACGCCAATCAGACCGAATGCCAACCCCAGGTAAGTCAAGGTTATTGGGTAAAATTGCTGTGACTTTAGGTGCTGGTGTTGGAGGTCCATGGCTCACAGGTGCAAAGTGTTTTTCAGATGACAGCTTTGCCAACTGGATTTGGTGATTCCATGGTTCCGGTCTACCTCAGCGACCTAACAGTTCTGAAAAGCTCTAGGCAGGACCTACACTGAAGAAGATGTAGAGATTCTGTTTTCACTCCTATGATGCTGGACGAGCCATAGAGGGCACAGACATAATGATCAGTTTAAGTGCCCCCCGCACAGAGTTTGTAGGTGCAGCGACTTAGAACCTCAGGACCCAGGCTCCAGCAGGACTCCTCTTGTTGCTAGAAATCAGCAGCAGCAAAGCAGACATGTCCAGGGCAAACCGGGAGGATGTATTGAAGATTTCACAGCACCAAATGAATTCCAGACAACAAGATGTAGTTAGTGTGCCAGTTACAGGCCCACAACCCTTCAGAGCTGCAGGAGGAAGACCTTGACGGTGCAGGACTCAGAACTGGTTAGTCCCAGCAGTACAAGGGAGGTAGGTGCCTTGGAAGGTCTACAAAGCCAATGGAAGAGCAAATGTTTGCCTACAATAGTTTGAGTAGGCAATGGTGTTTGGCGCAGCAGTCTTCCAGCATTCCTCTATTGCCTCTTGTGTTTCAGATTCTTGGTTCCAGAGGTTGATGACTGAAGAATGGCTCAAGATCCTTTCTTCATATTCACCTCACCTAAAATGGGACACGTAACATTCAAACTGTGAGCTGCTGTCCAATCGCATCCATCTCAGATACATTCATTACCTCACACATGGTCCAGGGTGTGTATTGCGGCTGTCAACATCTCCTTACCCTGCCTGAACCAGTTTGAAGCACACAGTGCTTAACCTGTGAAGCTGATGCCCAAATATAGCACATCTTACCTCTGCCCAGATGGAAGACTGCCAAAAGTGCAGTGACGCATAAAGGTAGGGCTTAAATAACAATTCCAGCCTTTTTGAGTACTATAATTTACCTCTCTTTCTGTGGCAGATGAGTTATCCACAATACTTACCCACAGAACTCTTTATGGTCTGTGTTTGAGACTTTCTGCAGGCGGTCTTTAACCGTATTTCCCCATGGACGTCCACTAGGGCTTCTCCTCCAGTGCTGCAACGTCTCCTGGGGATGCTGGTTCTTGACCTGGCTTTGTATCTTCACTGGTCTCCCCTGGCGCTTTCTGCTGTCGGATCAGCATATGTGGTTTTTTTCATGCAAGTAATTTGCCCATTGACTTTGTCCCGTTGACCTCTATGGGGAATATTTTACTCACACTAAACTCTGCTAATGTGACTTGGGGTTACTTGACTGTCACTGGACATTATTCCTGCATCCAGTTTGGGTCCAGGGAGTTTTAGGCCCAAGACTAGAATTTTAGTTTGCGCCTGCAATGTTATATGCATTTTTAAAGTCTTGTCTTCCACTAATGTGCATTCCTGATTTCAATGTAACTATTATTAGTGGCACTGTAGCAATGTTTTCCTAAAGAGTGCCATCACACTAAATATATCATGTCTTTTGGTGGCCTCTGGCTGTAATTAAGAAATGTCCCCCACCCCCTGAAAGCCCTGCATGGACTGTCAGATGCACATTTGTATTTTTGAAATGCCATATTATACGGGTCTAGAAATACTGTGACTTGGTGGTGCTGGCAATTGGCATCTGTTTTGACAAATATTACAGTGTATTGTACTCTCTGTTTCCTTTCTCTTCAAAACCCTTGTCTTTATATATTTAATATGCCAATCACTAGATAGTGGATCTCCAATATAGTATAGGGGTATGTTGTGTCTTCTATGGAAATGTAGTGTTTTTTATATTTTTACTGTGTATCATGTCTTATTAAAGTAACTATTAAACTAAAGGTGCATATTTTTCAGTATACCTGTGTGATGTATTTTCTATGGATAATTGCATATACTAACTGTACCTTAGTATCAGCCTACTACACCTCCCTTGAGTTAAGCCTGACAGTCTACCTTGCTGGCTATTTTAAGAGAGGTTTGGCTTCCCTTTTAACTTGGGCGCACTTGCCCCATCATAGGGTAGTGGTTGTACAGCCCCCAACAGAGCATTGTAAATAAAAAGCCTTGGCAAAGAGCAAGGAGAGACCTTGGGGGAGGTTGGAGAGAGGAAGGAGGTTGGAGAGGAGAAAGAACATCAGGAAGTGGAATGAGGAGAGTATAAGGAGGAGAACAGCGGGAGGTTGGTTGGAAACATTAGGAGGAGGGTAGTTGGAAACAGCAGGAAGATGCTGAAAGAGAACACCAGGAGGGACTAGCCAGAACAGGAAGGAAAGAGTGATGTGAGAAACCTGAAGGTGTCTCACCTGCTAGTCACCGGGGATCTGTCAACCAGGTGGCCAGGACACGGCCATCGCTTTTGGATCCAGTTCCTGGAGGTGGAACAGTGCGGGAGGATCACATGATGAGGGGTCTTCGGGGAGTGGCAGTGTGACACTGGACGGCGAGACGCGGTATCCCCTTCCCTGTAACACATTTTCCCCAAAGAGGACACCGGACACGAGACACATTATCCCTTCCCTGTAACACATTTTCCCCAAAGAGGGTACTTAGGAACTCGACCCCCCGCCCCCTTTTCCGACATGAACACGGACTAACACCCGAGCCGTTTAGCTGACATGTCCTAATACAATGGTCAGGCAGGGTCAGGCAATTACTGATCATTACACACACACACCTGACTTCCATCACACTTCCCCACACAGATAAAAGGCGGAGCACAAAAGCACACTCTGAGCAAGGCAAAACACACGAGGAAACAGCAGTTCCAAGATGGGAGTTTAATACAAGAAGACGGAGGAGGGTTGCAAGGAGGGAAGTGCCCTTGACCTTTCAGAGGAAGACTGTTACTTTCGTAAGCCTTCGAGAATAAGAAATGTAAGACCCGGAATCAAAGCTGAAGAGACCTGCATTGTGTGTCGGAGGTACTCGGGGCTCTCCTGCGTCGATAGACAAGGCAGGGAGATTGTTTGCCACCGTGTTACTGTCCTTGGCTCCTAAAACAAAGCAGCACCAGTAAAGTCAGCACAGCCGGTGAGTTGGGGAGACTGATAGCACACCGGTTGTTAGGAAGAATTCTCTGTTTAGGCTGAATTTCCTAACCTAGTGAGTCCCCCAGCAGCTTTGCTGGATTTTGTGGGGTTTATTTTTTTCTCCTGCCAAGAGTGAGACTCTTTTATCCTCACTCTTGGACATGACTTGAGAGTGTTTCTGTGACTTGCTATGTGCTTATGGGCTAGGGGGTAATTTTCCCCATAGGCCATCATTGGTTTTTGAATGTGTGTTACACAGCACCCTCAGTGCAGTAGCACAGGGGTGTCCTAGAGACCCCCAAACATAGACTCCACACCCTGGGACTGACTACTGTCTCCCTGGGACTGTAAAGTTACCATTGACTTTACTAGTCTTAACTTAGGAACTTAACCAGTACAAACCATCTTACTGTGGAAGTACTGGTAGGGGCAATTAGATTGCCCCTGGGTCTGTTGTCGAGGGGGTACTGTCCCGTCCCCCCTCGCCGAGTTCTGGCTGGTGGCAGTGGATACCACAGGAATATTCCACCGGAATATTTCCCAATGGGATTTCCCATTGGTTTTTGATGCACCACTTTTTGGTGCAATGTTAAAGATACCGCCGGTTTATTTATTTAATATAAATTCACCGGTTGGGATTTTTTGCCGGAACTCGCCGCCAAAATGGCGTCTAGGTTCACTTCAGTAACCCTGAACCCGAGTCGAGCCTTTGTTCCACTTTTGGCGGGCTTCTGCACAGAAGCCCTCCAAAGTGGTGCCATTCTGTCTGGGTACCACAGGGGGTGTGGGAGGGGGTTTAGGCACCCTGGCCCGAGTTGCCTTGCCAACTCAGGTCGCACTCTAGTGTGATTGGCCCAAGTGGTGAGCCACCCCGCTCACCACTTAGCATGTTTGAGTGACAGCTAGGCTGTATGAATGGGGGTTTGCTGCATAAAATCAGGGTTTTTGGGACTGGTTTTTGAGAAGTCGCCACAGGACCTAAGAAGCCGAAGAGGGAGAAGCCGAGCCGACCTGCCAAGACGACACCACCGGTGAAGTCCTGCAGAATCGGCTCACCACTTTTCCCGACGACAGAGGAGATCTCCCGCCTGAGTCTTCTTCCCTTAACTGGTGGGGACAACCAGTTGCTGCCTTCTTTTCGCCGTCCCGAAGCATCTCGTGGCCGCCTTGCCTGTGCCAAGCACCCCGGCAACCGGGATACCACTTTTTACCTCAACCGCGAAAGAGGGGTAAAAATCCTTTGTGACCGGAGAACTCCACGGCTGGCCTCATCCCTGGTAGTGCAACGACCTGCAGCCTTCCTCCCCGTCAAGACCACCTCTTCCTCGGGACGACGACGCGACTTGCACCCACTACCAGGAACGACTACCACCGCTGGAGGAATCTTTCCACTTTTAAAGGTACTGTGTTCTGCCCGGCCTCCCTTGCCACCGATTGTACGGGGTAGATTTAGCCCTCGGCTCTCGAACCTGGGTAGGTCTGGGACACCCTAACTAAACTTTTCAGAACCATAGTAAAACCGTTTTCTACTCACCTGCAAAGACTTGTGACATTGTGTGATCTTGGGCACATTTTCGCCTGGCTCCCTCTAACGCGGGCGCCGAACTAATTCCCCTTGTTCCACCATTTACTGTCTTTGCTAACCTTATGTGAAAAGTGTTTTACCTAACTGCTCTCTTTATTTCTGCCTTTTCCCTCCCTTTTGGTAATACTTGTTGGAGTACCATCTAACGTTAAGCGCTCACCTCTGGTTGGAAATAAGTGGTGTTAACTTAGAATTGTCCAACAAACGATTAGGGATGTACATATGAGTAATAGTAACTGTGTTTGACTTTCTTATCTTTTCTAATGTGCTAGTGTAATTTATGAGTGTACCTTTAATAAATAAGTTTATACTTTTACACCTAGCTCTGGTCAGTGTTTGCTTGTGCTATTGTACCTCTGTACCTATTATGTATCCTCTGTATACTGCCTAAATCTTCTTGAGGGAAGTCTGACTGCTCAGCCACATCTACCACAGTGAATCTGTGCGGTGCAGACTGCTACCAAGTGGGTTTACTGCCAACACCTGTAGTCTTAAATCTTTTGCAGTGGTCCCAGAGGGAACTGCACAGGTTTCTGCCTAACACTGGTGTACAGCGGTGGGATCTATATTGAGTATACACTTTAGAGTACTTTTGAGATACCTTAGTGCAACTAACCACAAAGCTTAAGCACAAGAAAGAAAAAGTCATTTTTAACCTGTCTACTATGGAAAGTTATAGTCAAGAGTCCCTTGCTACAAAAACTGCTGATTGTCTAAGACTTCTCTGTAAGCATAAGAATCTCATGACTAAAGGAAAGAAAATAGAGCTAATAGAAAGGTTGTTAGAAAACCAAAGTCTGGAGGATGGTCCAGAGGAACCTATCACTCCAGCAAATGTAGAAAGCAGCAATGATCTTGATATGGAACAAAGTATTGATGATCTTGGGTCAGAACCAGAAGAGGAGGATGAAACTGTTGTAGATAGTCCCTCTAGGCCTCTGTCTGCTCTACCAGCTGTACCTACTGGACCTTTGCCAGGTCCCACATTTAGCCCTCAATACTTTGAACTGGAGAAAATGAAACTTGAATTAGAGTACAAGAAACTTAATGCTCAAACTGACAAAGAACTAAGGCTAAGGGAAATGGAGCTCAAGTATGAGCTAGAAATGAAGAAATTGTCTGTTGAGAATGCTTCTCTCTCTGGCTCCTCTAGAAGTTCCAGTCCTAAAAGACCCCGGATGCCTAAGGAATTGATTGGTATGTATGAGCCTACGTTGGATGTGTTGGATTGGTTGTCTATGTTGGAGTATAATCATGGGCTCCAGAACATCACAGGTAATGAGTTACTCACCTGGTTGTTCTCTAGGCTTCCCCCTGTTGCAACTGATGTGGTAATGGAGTTGGGGGAGGAGGATAGGAAAGAGTATGAATGTGTGAAACTAGCTTTGATAGCTAGGTTTGGGAAGACCCCTTCACAGTATCTTAAGAGGTTTAGGAGCCTCAAAAAGCATGATGGTACCTCTTGGGCTACCTGGGTGTGTGAAGGGTTGAAAAACTTAGAGGGATGGATTAAGGGTTACAGGGTGAACACTTATGAAGGAATGAGAAATCTTGTAATGATGGAGTCAATTTATGATGCCTGCTCTCCTGAGCTCAGACAGCACTTGGCTTATTCACAGGAATTAGATCCTAGGAAGCTAGCTAAGGCTGCTGACTTGTGGGTTGCCAACAGGGCTACTCACAAGGATTCTGGGGTAACTCAGAAGAAGGATGCGGGAAGACAGCCTAAGAAAGACTCCAAAGAGAATTCTAATAACCCTAATTCCAAAGAGGGCCCCAAACAAAACCATAAGGGTAAGCCACCTGGGAAACCACAGCAGAGTAGTATACCTTCTGGTGCTAAACCAGAAGGAGGTCAGAACAAGCCTCCATTCCAAAGGACCTTTGGGGCCTGTTATGTTTGTAAGGCTACTGACCATGTGAAAGGAGATCCCAGATGTAAGGGTAAACCTTCCGGGGTCCAACTTGTCTCCTTAGCCTTCGCTCCAGAGGAGGAAGTCACTATGGCAAGTGGAAACTTTCTACTATTGGCTGACGAACCCACTGGAGTCTCAGCCAGTGTTTCTTTAGTCTCTCTGGGGTTGTGGGAACAGCAGAATTTAGATGTATATAATTCTATCCCAGATAATACTAAAGAGTATTATAAAGACAGTGTCCACGTAAATGGTCAGGAGACTCCTGCCATCAGGGACACTGGGGCCAGCATAACTGTGGTGGATGAATCATTTTTCAAGGTAGAGGATGTTGCTAAGGCACCCAAATGCCTCACCAAGTTAGCTGGAGGGCCTGTGCAGATGTGTCCCCAGTTACCAGTTCTCATCCAGTGTAATGATATGGCTGTGAAGATACCTGTCAGTATACAATGTGAAGTGCCAGGAAGAGTTCTGCTGGGAAATGACCTGAAAGCTCTTGGAGTTGTATCACATACCCCCAGACCCCCTAGTAAAAGGTTACGGGAGCTCACCAAGTCTGCAAGAGAGAAAACCCTGCGAGGTTTATCTCAGGAGATGATGACAGAAATCACTCCTCTCCCACTGGAGCAACTTACTGCAGTAACTACCAGATCAGGAGCAAAGGGGCAACCCAAGACTCCTAGAAAAAAACCTACAGCAAGCACTCCAGTGCTTCCAACAAGGACTTCCCCGAGGTTGTCCAAAGTTACACCTGTACCTCCACCTCCAGCTGAGGCTGAGAGGGAGGTACAACCCTGTTTGGTTGAACTAGACTCTGAAGAAGAGCTAGAAGGAGGTCCAGAACTTATTGGAGACCTGGACCCGGCTGACCATCCTGAGCTGCAGTCTTTACTGGCAGAAGGTGGACCCAGCAGGACAGCTTTCCGTAAGGGACAAAGAGAATGTCCATCTCTGGAGGGTCTCCGCCAGCAGGCAGCTTCTCAGGCTGATGGGCAAGAGCCTGGGAAGTATAGGTTACACTGGGAAGATGGCCTCTTCTACAGTGAACCGACCGAATCTGAACCTGGAGCATACCAATGCCTGGTAGTGCCCCAAGAGAACAGACAACAGTTCTTGCAACTAGCCCACGAGATTCCTTTGGCTGGTCACTTGAGTTTCAAGAAGACCAAGGAAAGGCTCTCTCTCTACTTCTATTGGCCAAAAATGGGGGCTGAAGTAGATAGGTATTGCAGGAGCTGCCATACCTGCCAGACATCTGGTAAGGTTGGTTCCAAGAATGTGGCACATTTCGTTCCTCTCCCAGTTGTGGGAGTCCCATTTGAGAGGGTAGGGATTGACATTGTTGGTCCCCTTGATCCCCCAACCTCCTCAGGCAACAGGTTTATCCTTGTTGTAGTAGACCATGCTACTAGGTACCCTGAGGCAATTCCTATGAGGACTGTTACGGCTCAGGCTGTGGCTAAGGCCCTCCTTGGTATCTTTACCAGGGTTGGGTTTCCTAAGGAGGTGATCTCTGACAGGGGGACAAATTTTATGTCCAACTACATGAAAGCCATGTGGAAAACCTGCGGAGTTACCTACAAGTTCTCAACCGCCTACCACCCTCAGACAAACGGGTTGGTAGAAAGATTTAACAGAACCATGAAGAGCATGATAGGTGCCTTAGAAGAACCCCTTAAGAAGAAGTGGGACCTTCTACTGCCATGCCTCCTATTTGCTTATAGGGAAGTAGGTTATTCTCCCTTTGAACTTCTCTATGGCCATCCCGTCAGAGGCCCCTTGGCCCTGATTAAGGAGGGGTTGGAGAGTGCTCCTTCCCCCAAGCCAGTCAGAGTGACTGACTATGTGATAGGTCTCTGAAGGAGAATGTCACACATGATGGCAGAAGCAAGTGATAACTTGAAAGCTGGCCAAGCTCTGATCAAACATTGGCATGATCAGAAGGCTAACATGGTTGAGTTTACTCAAGACCAGCTAGTTCTAGTTATGCTTCCAACAAGGCAGAGGGCCTTGCAAGACAAATGGATGGGACCCTTCAAGGTTGTGGGAAAACTTGGAGAGGTCAACTATCTGGTGGATCTGGACAAACCCAGGGAAGCTCCCAGAGTCTTCCACGCCAACCGCCTCAAAGCCTATGTCTCTAGACCAGAAGTAGGAGCATTGCTTATAGCTTCATCGGAAGAGGAGGAGGAGAGTGACGCTCTACCTGACCTCCTGAGAGGCTTACCTTTGGACGAAAAGGTTGAAGGAGTTAATCTCTCTTCAGATCTGACCCCTGAGCAACAGGAGGAGTGCAAAGCGATGTTAAATCAGTTTGCCCCCTGTTCTCACTTTCACCAGGCTTGACCCCTTGGGGACAGCATGAGATACTCACTGGTGACTGTCTGCCAGTCAAAAGCAGAGGATATAGAATGTCAGAACATGTCAGGATCCACATCAAAGGTGCGGTCAAGAAGATGCATGATCTCGGGGTAATAGAGCCCTCTACTAGTCCATGGTCTAGCCCAGTGGTGTTAGTACCAAAGGCAGGATCCAAAGAGTTGAGATTCTGTGTGGACTATAGAGCTCTTAATGCAGTCACCAAGACTGATGCCCACCCTTTGCCAAGGACAGATGAGTTGGTGGATAAACTTGGTGCAGCCAAGTACCTCAGCACACTGGACCTTACGCCAGGCTATTGGCAAATAGCCCTGACAGACCATGCCAAGGAGAAAACTGCATTTTCTACCCCAGTTGGCCTATACCAATTCAAGGTTATGCCTTTTGGACTGACAAATGCACCTGCAACATTCCAAAGGATGGTAAACCAAGTTCTGGCTGGGATGGAGGACTTCTGCATGGCATACTTGGATGACATTGCAGTCTTCAGCCACTCCTGGGAAGAACATGTGACCCACTTAGGACATGTTTTGCAGGCTCTTGAGCAGGCCAATCTGACCATAAAGGCAAGCAAGTGCCAAATTGGTCAGAGTAAAGTGGTCTACCTTGGACATGAGGTAGGAGGTGGAGAAATAAGGCCTTTGCTCAGCAAGATTGAAGCTGTGCAAAATTGGACAACACCTACTACTCAGACCCAGGTGAGAGCCTTCTTAGGCCTAACTGGGTACTACAGGAATTTCATTGAGAACTATGGGACCATAGCTTCTCCTCTGAATGTGATCTCCTCTCCAAAATTCCCTAAGAAGGTCAAATGGACTGAGGAAATTCAATCAGGCCTTTGAAAACCTGAAGAAAGCTCTCTGCCAAGATCCAGTACTCCGAGCTCCTGACTACCACCAAACTTTCATTGTACAAACTGATGCTTCCAATGTAGGTATAGTTGCAGTCCTTAGCCAACTGGATGAGAAGGGTAGGGAACACCCCATTTGCTTCATCAGTAGAAAACTGAAGGATCCTGAAACAAGGTGGGCAACAATCGAAAGAGAATGCTTTGCTATTGTGTGGGCACTGAAGAAGTTTAGGCCATACTTGTATGGTTCTACTTTTGTCATTCAGACTGACCACCAACCCTTGAGATGGTTAATGCAAATGAAAGGGGAAAATCCAAAACTATTGAGATGGTCAATCTGCCTCCAAGGGTTTGATTTCACCATTGAGCACAGGTCAGGGTGTCACCATCAAAATGCTGATGGACTCTCTAGGATGTATGTCATCGACTAGAAGTATGAGGTTCATCCAGGAGTGGATTATATCCTCCTGTCCCTTAGTCTGGGGGGGGCGAGTGTTAGGAAGAATTCTCTGTTTAGGCTGAATTTCCTAACCTAGTGAGTCCCCCAGCAGCTTTGTTGGATTTTGTGGGGTTTATTTTTTTCTCCTGCCAAGAGTGAGACTCTTTTATCCTCACTCTTGGACATGACTTGAGAGTGTTTCTGTGACTTGCTATGTGCTTATGGGCTAGGGGGTAATTTTCCCCATAGGCCATCATTGGTTTTTGAATGTGTGTTACACAGCACCCTCAGTGCAGTAGCACAGGGGTGTCCTAGAGACCCCCAAACATAGACTCCACACCCTGGGACTGACTACTGTCTCCCTGGGTCTGTAAAGTTACCATTGACTTTACTAGTCTTAATTTAGGAACTTAACCAGTACAAACCATCTTACTGTGGAAGTACTGGTAGGGGCAATTAGATTGCCCCTGGCTCTGTTGTCGAGGGGGTACTGTCCCGTCCCCCCTCGCCGAGTTCTGGCTGGTGGCAGTGGATACCACGGGAATATTCCACCGGAATATTTCCCAATGGGATTTCCCATTGGTTTTTGATGCACCACTTTTTGGTGCAATGTTAAAGATACTGCCGGTTTATTTATTTAATATAAATTCACCGGTTGGGATTTTTTGCCGGAACTCGCCGCCAAAATGGCGTCTAGGTTCACTTCAGTAACCCTGAACCCGAGTCGAGCCTTTGTTCCACTTTTGGCGGGCTTCTGCACAGAAGCCCTCCAAAGTGGTGCCATTCTGTCTGGGTACCACAGGGGGTATGGGAGGGGGTTTAGGCACCCTGGCCCGAGTTGCCTTGCCAACTCAGGTCGCACTCTAGTGTGATTGGCCCAAGTGGTGAGCCACCCCGCTCACCACTTAGCATGTTTGAGTGACAGCTAGGCTGTATGAATGGGGGTTTGCTGCATAAAAGCAGGGTTTTTGGGACTGGTTTTTGAGAAGTCGCCACAGGACCTAACAAGCCGAAGAGGGAGAAGCCGAGCCGACCTGCCAAGACGACACCACCGGTGAAGCCCTGCAGAATCGTCTCACCACTTTTCCCGACGACAGAGGAGATCTCCCGCCGGAGAGTCTTCTTCCCTTAACTGGTGGGGACAACCAGTTGCTGCCTTCTTTTCGCCGTCCCGAAGCATCTCGTGGCCGCCTTGCCTGTGCCAAGCACCCCGGCAACCGGGATACCACTTTTTACCTCAACCGCGAAAGAGGGGTAAAAATCCTTTGTGACCGGAGAACTCCACGGCTGGCCTCATCCCTGGTAGTGCAACGACCTGCAGCCTTCCTCCCCGTCGAGACCACCTCTTCCTCTGGACGACGACGCGACTTGCACCCACTACCAGGAACGACTACCACCGCTGGAGGAATCTTTCCACTTTTAAAGGTACTGTGTTCCGCCCGGCCTCCCTTGCCACCGATTGTACGGGGTAGATTTAGCCCTCGGCTCTCGAACCTGGGTAGGTCTGGGACACCCTAACTAAACTTTTCAGAACCATAGTAAAACCGTTTTCTACTCACCTGCAAAGACTTGTGACATTGTGTGATCTTGGGCACATTTTCGCCTGGCTCCCTCCAACGCGGGCCCCGAACTAATTCCCCTTGTTCCACCATTTACTGTCTTTGCTAACCTTATGTGAAAAGTGTTTTACCTAACTGCTCTCTTTATTTCTGCCTTTTCCCTCCCTTTTGGTAATACTTGTTGGAGTACCATCTAACGTTAAGCGCTCACCTCTGGTTGGAAATAAGTGGTGTTAACTTAGAATTGTCCAACAAACGATTAGGGATGTACATATGAGTAATAGTAACTGTGTTTGACTTTCTTATCTTTTCTAATGTGCTAGTGTAATTTATGAGTGTACCTTTAATAAATAAGTTTATACTTTTACACCTAGCTCTGGTCAGTGTTTGCTTGTGCTATTGTACCTCTGTACCTATTATGTATCCTCTGTATACTGCCTAACTCTTCTTGAGGGAAGTCTGACTGCTCAGCCACAGCTACCACAGTGAATCTGTGCGGTGCAGACTGCTACCAAGTGGGTTTACTGCCAACACCTGTAGTCTTAAATCTTTTGCAGTGGTCCCAGAGGGAACTGCACAGGTTTCTGCCTAACACCGGTCTGTGTTGAAGCCAAGGTTGCAAGCGGCAACATTGTATAGAGAAAACTAAAGAGACCAGTGTGTGAAGCGTATGAGACAAGTGATGCGAATATAATTAAATAGCAGATGAGTCACTGAACTTTTGAAGTCAAGACAGATAACGGAAACAGTGTTGTCCCGTACCACGTGGGTGCTCATTCGAAGGTCTCTGTTAGGTATCCAACTGAAAGGTGGCAAATTTAAAAAGGAATTGTGAAATTTAAGTGGTCCTGCAACGGGTGAAGCCAAACTGTGTGCACATTCAAAAGTCTTTGATAGTTGATGCTAACTGAAATTGGTCCAAACCTGGCTGAGGTAGACTAATTGTATTAAGAAGGGGATCTGAGCCTGGTTGAGGGGGATCCAGGGTGAACTGTGATTCACCGAGAAAGAATAACCTACGAACATTGTGAAAGAGGATCTGAGCCCAGAAGAGGGGGATCCAAAGTGACGATCGTTGTATTAAAGGGATCTGAGCCCGGCTGAGGAGTATCCAGGGTGAACAGTGAATCATCTGAGTTGAGTATTTGTAAGAGGAAAATTACTTATCGTTTGTTTTGTCGCATCAGGCCCTCTGCATGAAGAGCCTTTGATAGGCAAAGAGAGTTGGGCAGAGATGGCCCTGATGCTAATGAGTGAACTGTATCCTTCTGCTAAAGAAGCCAGAGATTGTGCTACGCTCGAGGGAACCGCCTTGTACCATACTGAAAACGTGGGGAAGGGTGGCCAATGGCCTGAATATCCTGACATATTTTTGCGAACATTTCTTTCTTTTTCATAAACACTACCCCCTCACTATTTGTATTTAGAGGTAAGGATTGGCAATATTTTCTTTAGTATAAGCCCTTTTATTTTGACAAGACACCACTAGGACGGCGTTATTATGATTTTATGGTCGTAGCTTGCTCCTATCTGTAAATTTCAGATTAGATAGGCGTTTATAATACCCTTGTTGAAGTTCAATAAACACCCTTGAACTGTGGTCACTTGTGTCCATCTTACTGTTGATGCTATGCCTTCCTTACTGTGAGCAGGGGTAAGGGCTTGAGGCCCATATCTGGAGGGGTAAACCCACTAGCCGTGGCCTCGAGGAGAAGTAATAATAGAGCAGTAATAGAGAAATGGGGAAAGGTGAAGCCAGGACAAGGGTAGAGGGAGATGGCAGAACTCTCTCCAGCATGCTGGCGAAAACTGAGGGAGTCAAACATAGTTGGCTCTGTTTTAGTCAAGTAGAGATGGTTGACTATATCTACAACTCTTAGCAGAGACTGAGCCTGTCCACAGGAGCTAGAGGACATAGGAGGACATGGTTGTATGCCAGTAACTGCTAAGGCCAATCAGGAAGACAACCTAGGAGAATATCTTAAACCTGAGCGATGAGAAGCTAACCCTGAAAGTTCTGAACTTTTATCAACACTATTGGGACTTTTAGAAAGAGTGTCCTACCCTTTTGCTAATTTTGAGTTATGCCAGGAGAGAACTTTTGTGTGTTTAAAATAAAAACCTGTTTTACCTCGAAAGTTGTGTTCAGCCTTTCTGTGGATCCCACTTGGCTAATTGAAATATGATGTTACCCATTTCGCATGTCTTGTATCGCATAGTGACTGACATCCCATTTTTGATTAGGTAAATATTTAATTTCAAGCATAAAAGGTTTGCAAGATTTTTGTGAATTCCTTTTATATATTCCGCTATTAACCTCACCCTGCATTTCGCTTCCCCTGTGCAAAATACTTTGTGCCTTTCATGAAAGTTAATTTAATGTTGTTCCTCCCTGCTTGTATGTGTAAACTCATGTAATGGTGCTGTTTGACTGTCAACTTGTCTTGCACCTGTTATATGAAATATATCTATTTTTTCACAAGTTTTTATTGCCATTTTCTTAATACAAAACATGTATCCGACTCCCCCCTCCTTGGAACCCCTCTCCACTCCCGTCCACTCATGTCCCATTCACTTTCCAATGTAATATTCATTACCTCAACAATGAACCTTTCATCATCACTATATTCTCTGTTCCTTATTACCACCAAAGTCTTTTACCCTCCAACAGAGCCACCGACCCCCCTGAGCACACCGCAATTCAAGTCTCATTTTCCTCAGGCATCATGCTTCTCTCGAGTCTTTCTGCAGAAACTTCAATAACAAATCCCAGGCCACCACGAAACCCTGGTGATCACCTTGCAGGCAGTAGGGCACCTAGTCTAGAGCCGCAAAGTGCTATACTTTTTCCACCATTCATGCTCTGAATGTGGGTCCCCTGATTTCCATTTCTGAGCAATCACCAGAGCCCCTGCCATCATTAAAATCACAAAGACTTTGCGCTGTGCTTTGGTGGGTAGCTGTTCCATTGCTCCTCCTAAACCCAAAATTACCATGCCTGTATTTCCCCTACACCTGATCCCCAGAGTTTCCTCTATTGCCTCCCGAATCTTCTCCCAACATCGTTGGGTCTGCGGGCCTTCCCACCAGATATTACTCCACGTCCCCTACTCCCCGCAGTCCCTCCAACATGCCGTAGGCATCATTTGAAAAAAACACATGGAGTTTCACCGGTGTAAGATGCCATTGGTACATGAACTGGAACCACATCTCCTGTATTTGGACCGACCTCGTCAGCTTGGGGATAGACTCCCATAGCTGTCTCCATTCCTCCTCCTCTATCGATTGGCCTACTGATTCCTCCCACAGTGTATGAAATATTTTAAGACCAACTGTAGTTTTAACTCGAGGTCACTGAAGTATAAATGCATGTGCATTGGCTCTCACTTTTCTTGCGCTTTGATATTGTTGAAATAGCCGCCCCCTCCCCTGTTATGCCACAGAGACGTCTGAATTGTAAGCTGTGAAATACTTTCCTTTTTGTAGGTTTTTGGATTCCCCTCTTAATGCCTCACAACATAGTTTGTCTCAAGGACGAGAGCCTTCCAAACTCTCCATACTTCTTACTACACGTAGCAGAGCAATTCCTGAATCGACCTTTTGAGATAGTCATGCATGATGGACCAACATTCTCTCCTTCATAGCTACTGCAGTGCTTGACGTCCAGGTTGTGATTGCTGTCAAGATGTTTACTGTGAAGCACATGTTAAATCATCTAATTGTTCTGTTGGTATATTTTGGCATTCCTGGAAAGAATTTCCTGCACCAGCCAATAGTTTTGACAAGGGTACACATGCATAATTATGCTGCTAAGTATTTTGTAAAAACAAGCACAGACTAATTTTTTCAGGGACCCATAAGGGTTTGTTGTCATACCATTGGTGGGACAAACATTGTTGGGGTCAACATATTTTTTTCCTCCGTGTAATCAGACTTCCCAACATATTGTAGGACTGGTATACTTATATAAACAAACTCCAGTCCACTATAGATGTGCTTTAAAGTGGGTGACAAAAAATATTGGCCCTCATTACGGGTCCAGCGGTAACCGTGCCGGTAAAACCAGAAGGTAGCCGTCGAACCCGTAATGATTTACCGGCGCCTGACTAGCCGGAAAAACTGTGGCATTATAACTCTGGCGGTCCGGTAAGTCAGGCGCTGGTAATTGTCAAACCCCATTCCCATTTCAGTCCCATAGGACTCAAGGTGACGGGGACCATGGAAGCACTGGCACCGTTAATAACGGTGCGGGTGCTTCCGTGAAAGTCTGCGAGCGGGTGCCGTTCTGCCCGGCAAGTCAGACCGGCCAGGCAGGAGGGCACCCGCCCACCAGACGTGTGCTTTGCCAGTCCGGAGACAACAGTGCCGGTAAGCTTACTGGCACTGTTGTTTCCGGACCGGCAACGTTGTAATGAGCCCAACTGTTTCCTCCGGCAATGTATTTTACCTGCAACATAATGACTGGATACTGCCGGAAAGCAGTAAAACATACAGATAAGAGTTATCTTCATGTTTCTCCTGCACCTGGCTGTTTTGGGTCAGTTTCCTTTGAGAGAGAAGGGTATGGAGTGGACATCTGCTCTGCAGTCATCCCCGCTTAAACCATGGAAACTATAAAGAAAAGGCCTTATTTTTTCAGCTTTCCCATCTCTTTTAAATGGACTGCAAGCATATCAGTTGCTGTTTGAGCGTTACCTATTTTTGGTGAGCCAGGTCTTGTTAACCTTAATCATTTGCTTAATTCCTATTGTTTTAGGAGAACTGGCGAGTCATTAAGGCTTCCAGTGAAGGGGGACCTTGTATCCCATTTAACTCTTATGTGTAGCATTACTAACTTCCTTACAGTCGATAGTACAAGAGAAACTTGTATGCTTTTTCTTTACAAATTACGGGCATTTTTCTATTTATCAGACTTTTTGTCTTGAAGAGTTCACAAGTCTGGCAGAGAGTGTTGTTTTCTAATGGAAGACAATATTTGCAAAGTCATGTTTCCAAATTTTGACTGTCTAAAACGGACAAGGAATCTACAGAATCTCGGTTAATGAAATTGAAATTATCAGGTTTATTTTAATGTGGCATATACAATTTGTGCAAAGATACCACTCATCAGACTACATGATTAAAAACAAATAATAGCCACTGTATTAACATACACCAATGTATTAAATGCAAGAGTAAGTTTATAGTTTATGGTATTATTTACTTAAATGGTAAAATATACAATGGGAGTACAGTCAGAGAACTCAGGATCAGAATACAGGAGAAGGAACAAGTTACTTACCTGTAACTCCTGTTCTCCAGCATTAGTATTTCTCATAGATTCACATGTCATCAGGCTGTGAATCCGCAGTAAAATAGAGCACTTTAAATTAAACTGAAACTTCAGTCACTATCGTCAGCGTTTTGGCTCATACTGCCCACAGCCAATAGGGAATACTCCGTTAACTCCTCCTCCGTCGGCCATCTTCAGATTTGGCAAGCGCACGTGAAGTGGCAGTAAGAGGCAAATGACGAGCCATGAGGGGACGGAGGCAGGGTCACATGTGAATCTATGAAAGATACCAATGCTGGAGAACAGGAGTTACAGGTAAGTAACTTGTTCCTTCACCAGCATTGGATCTTTCATAGATTCAAATGCTGTGAATAGATTACAAATCAGTAAAAACAATAACCAATACACAAGGGTGGAGGAGCTTGCCGTATTGCTTACCACAGGAGACTTACCAACCTTATGCAAACACGTTTCGTAGAACTGCCTTGCCAACTCTAGACTCCTCTGCAGAATGCCTGTCATCGCAGTAGAATCTGGTGAATGTGTTCACCGATCTCCCGGTAGCTGCGCAGCAGATGTCTGGCAGCGGGATCCCAGAGAGAAATGCAGTGGCTGCGGCCACTGCCCTAGTGGAATGCACCCGGGAGCGGTCTGCCCACCTGCTGGTGGCAGAAAGAGATGCAGGCAGCAATCCATCTAGCAATTGAAGATTTGCAGACAGCCTTGCCTGGCCATGTAGGTCCAAATGAGACAAACAGTTGATCCGTTGAATGGAATGATTTTGTGCAGACCACATGGTACTTGAGGGCACGCACCACATGCAGTGTGTGCAGAGTGTGCTCTGCCAGAGATGTGGGGGAGCCAAAAAACACTAGCAACAGCAGCTGATGGTTAAGATGGAAAGATGAAGGTACCTTAGGTATGAACTTTGGATTAGTCCGCAATACACCCTTGTCCTTGTGGAACGACAAATAAGGCTGTTTTGAAGAAAATGCCTGCATCTCTCCCACCTATCTCGCCGAAGTAATTGCCACCGAAAAAGACGTCTTCCACAACAGGCACTTGATGGATGCCTGGTACATGGGCTCAAAAGGGGGTCTCATAGGCCTTGTGAGCAGTACGTTGAGTTCCCAGGCTGGTGCAGGGCGGCGGACTGGAGGGAATGAACTAAACAATCCTCTTAGGAATTCTTTCACTAGCCAATGAGACCAGAGGGAAGGTTTTCCAGAGGACCGGCAGTATCTGGAGATTGCGGCAAGGTGCACTTTAATGGAGGACTGCATCAGGTACGGCAGCAGCTTCTCAGGGTTGATGGTCTGGGGATGCAGGTGATGTCTTCTGCACCACACCTGGAAACGCTTCCACTTGCTCTTGTAGCATTTTAGAGTGCTTGGGGCCCTTGCTTTAGCCAACACCTCCTGGAAAGCCTGCAGGAGGGAAAGTGTCCCAAATTCTAGGAACAAAGGAGCCATGCTATTAGACTGAGAGATGCCGCGTCGTGGTGCAGAACCGTTCCCTGGTTCCTGGACAGGAGTGACTGGTGCGGCGGCAGCCTGATTTTAGTAGTCGCTGAGAGAGCCAGGAGCTCTCAGTACCAATACTGCCTCGGCCACGTAGGTTCCACTAATATCAGTCTGCACCGAAACTGTTTGAAAGTGTGTAGGACTCGTGCACCAGAGGAATCGGGGGAAAAGCATACAGAAAAGTCCACTCCCATGGGAACGCAAAGGCGTCCCCCAAACTGTCCGGGTGAGGAAACCGGCTGGCAAAGGTCTTGCAGTGGCTGTTGTCGCATGTGGCAAACAAGTCGATTTTGAGGGGTGCCCCACAACTGAAACAACAGGTGTAGCTGGTCTTCGTGCAACTCCCATTCATGACAGGAACACCACTCCCTGCTGAGGGAGTCCGCCAGGGTGTTGTGGATCCCCGGTAGATGGAGGGGAATCAAGAAAATGTTCTGTTGCAGGGTCCAATACCAGAGCGCTTGGGCCTCCCTGGAAAGCTGCGGGGACCCGATCCCTCTTGCTTGCGGGGTTCCATGTGTTAATATCCCCGCAAAATATTGCCACATAAAAATATTGCCATATTTTTGCGGCCATATTAAGGCATGGAACCTGCGGGGGACACCCCCGCAACAACCATATTATTTTTAAGGGATAGGGGGACACCCCACAACCCCCGCTCCCAATAACCCCAAATATTATCCCCACTAAAAATATCACCTATGGCCGTTCCCGACGACCATATATACAGCGATATTTTTGGTGGGGATAATATTTCCTGATACCGCTTGCGGATGTAAAACATGGATGTCGTGTTGTCTGTGTAAATCCGGACCACTTTCCCTCAGAGCAGGTCCCAGAATATCACCCGTAGCTCCAGCAGATTGATGTGCTGGGTCTTCTCTTCTCGGACCACAAACCCCTGGTGTGCTGGTCCTGGCAGTAGGCTCCCCAGCCCTCCAGGTAAGCATCCATAGTAATCTGATGGTCCGGGAGCCTGAAGGGGGCACCTGGGCAGGATGTGTTCCCTCACTGACCACCAGAGCAGGCCCTTCCTGAAGGCTGTAGTCAGCGTAATGCAGTCCTCCCAGGAGCCTGACGCTAGTACCTGTTATGGCTCCGGCTTCCAGCCTTCATTGCCGTTGTTTCCTGAGGCGGAGGGGGACCGTGGTCCTCCTCCGGTGCTCCTGGCGGTTGCCATGGTGCCTCTGAGAATGTTGCGGCCTCAGACGGCTCTGCCTTCTTTTCCGGTCGCTTTCCGCTCCTGTTCCCATGGCTACGCGATGCAGGCCAGCGTCGAGCACATGCCTACGTCATAAGAAACAGACCCAGCCCAGAAGTACAAAAGGGCTCGCATTTCAATTCGCAAGCGCTTCTGATTAAAGCTAGTTCCTTGCTTCTTTGATCCTACACTTATGCTCTCTGTATTTGCTGCCTGGTTACCGATTCCTGCTTTGCTGCTGACTTGCCGTCGGTCTGAGTTGTCCTCCTGTGTTTCTGACCTCGGCTCTGGTAATACGCCCTGCATTCTGGATTACGTTTTGTACTGTTTACTTATACTTACCTGGCTCTTTGACATGTTTTGGTTTAAACTATTCCTACCTGATTGCCCTTCATCAGATGAATTGTTCTTTCAAAATCGGAGTGCTTTGGACGCCTGCTGTTTTCCATTGCACTTCTGTTTCCATTCGAGCGCCCTCGTTCCATATGAGAAAACCGTTCCTTACTAATATTAACTACATTTCCCTTTTACCCTACCTCATTCCAACCTCCTAATTCGTGCGCTTCTACCCCTATCCCGGAGTCCCCCTGGGAAAACATCACGAAAAGAGAGTTTCTACCACCTTATCTTTCTATTTAAAGTAGATTCCCAGCTAATTCAGGTTAGTCTCTCTTGATGTGAATATTATCTTTAATTCCACTATTGCTCTTGTACTAAAACTGTCCTACATTTCTTTTCTGTGGTATTATGCTTTTCCCGCTGAACTTCTATACCGCCCATATCTCATTAGCTCGGACAGGGTGGTATTTCATAGGGAAAGTCGCCCTCTCAGAGGAGGCCCACAGTGGGCTAATCTATTACCATTCTGTAACAGATCTTCTGCTGTCTCTGAGGACTATTGGGCGCTTTTGTTCTCTGTGAGTATTTACATATGTCCCTGAGGTCTATCGGGCGCTTTCGTTCTCTGTGAGTATTTACAGTACCCATCTGGCATCCAAGAACTTCTGCACTGGTCTTATGCGTAGTCTGCAGTTGGTGACCAGTGGGATACATGAAGACAACATCCCCAGCTTAGACTTGTAGCTGCAGAAGGGCCGTCACTCTCACGTCTGAGGGCATGGCTCTGCAAGTGCTGGTGTTTAGCAATGCTCCGAGGTACAGTCCCCACCGGGAGGGGGCCAGCTGAGACTTCGGAAAGTTGATGGAGAAACCCAGTTGTTGAAGACATTGGATAGTGACTGCTGTGTTGAACTCTGCATGAGAGCAGGAGGGGGCTCTTTTTAACCAGAAATGGACTCCTCTCTGTCGCAGGTGAGCCACCACTGGTGCAAGGCATTTGGTGAACACCCGAGGGGCCGATCTGAGGCCGAAACAAAGAGCCTTGAACTGATAGTGCTCTCCTGCCACCACGAAACGAAGGTAACGCTGATGTGAAGGGTGAAGGGTGAATAGGAATGTGGAAGTATGAGTCTTCGAGATCAAGGGACACTAGGAAATTCCCCTGCTGCAGCTGGGAGAGTACTTGTTGCAGTATTACCATGCAAAAGGTTTGAGCTTTTAGAGACATGTTGAGCACCCTTAGGTCTAGAATAGGTCTCCAACCCCCTGGTTTGTTCAGCAAACCCCTTTTCCTTACCAGGAAGTAGCAGGAATACACGCATTTCTGTATCTCATTCCTGGGGACCTTTTCTACAGCACCCTTCCGTAGCAGAGACTGCACTTCTTGGATCAGGAGGAGCTGCCCTGATGGAGGAGGCATAGCACCCATTTGTCGGATGTTACTCAAGTCCATTCGTCGACGAAGTTTGATAGATGACCCCCCCACTGGGGTGCTGAAGTGGAAGGCTCCGGCTCTCAGCCGGTCATGCTTGCTTGCCGGACTGGCCCCTAGGCTGGGAGGAGCCTCTGCGTTGCTGGGAAACCTTGTAGGGCAGAGTTTGCTTTCAGTACTGATCTCCTGATGAACAAGGGCTCTTGTAGGACGAGGACGACTGGTTGTGTATCTTGATAACATTCTAGTGTTCTCCCCCTCATTAGTACAATATCAAAAACATTTGCGTGCTGGCTTTCATAGGTTATCAGAGAATCAACTCCATACTAAAATTGGAAAATGTGAGGCTCAATGACCTTCAGTAGAATACCTGATCATGTCTTACTTCCAGGTGGCATAGGCATCGACCCCAGGAAGGGATCAGCTGTGCTAGATTGGCTTTCGCCTACCATTGTCAAGGAGACAGTGTTTCTTGGATTTTGTAAATTTGCATTGCAAATTCATAAAGAATTTCTCTACATACAGTTGTAGAGATAACCTGCCTCCTTAAGAAGGGAGTTTGTTTTCTTTGGAGTAGAGGGGCAAACCAGCCTTCACAGTGTTAAAAGAAGCCTTCACACACGCTCCCACTTTGTGGCATCCTGACAATACTTGTAATTTTATAGTTGAAACGAAGTCCTCAGATAGGGCTTTTGGAGCTGTCCTACTACAGGTACAAGATTATGGTCTTGAATATCCTACTTAATACCTATCTCCACCACGGACTCTCTCTGAGCAGCATTTTTCTGTTTCCATGAAAGCGAGCCTGTCTGGAATGGTGACACTTGTTGTTGGTTACCGTTTTGTTCGGAGTCTCAAAACAGTCAAAGAAATTTAGAAGTTGCCCGAAAGACTGAGTGTAGAAACAGCTGATAGGCCTGCTGGGCATGTTATTTTGCTCCGAATGGATACAAGATCACTTTCAAAACAGGTCCCCAAATGCCTTAGCCGATGTACAACATTATCCTAAACATTGGATTCTCAGGTTTCTTGCTCCCAATCCATGTTTACCTCGGCCCACTTCATCATGCCATCAAGTTTCTTTGATGAAATTAAGGGAGAGTCTTGAGAATGCAGTTGTCTGCGTCCATTTCACAGTATGATGGAGGAAATTTGAACAAGATCCACAGGGACTATTATGAATCATCAGCTCACAAGGAAGAGCCTTGCAAATGTGCTAGGGTTCACTGTTAGGTAGTAATAGAGGGAAGGCCATCCACTTTTGGATTATTTTCATGACTGTACTGGTGGCTCACCTTAATTCAAGATATCAAGAAATATGATTTTACTTGTCCTATTCGCGCCATAGTTAAAGTACCATGTCAAGGGCCTTTTGGGTTACTCGACTGCTAGAAGTACGCACCAAACCTTGGGAGAAAATATCCGCTGATTTGTTTACACATGTACCCTTTTCAAATTGGGAAAGTGAACTATTGATAACTATTGATAACTTCTAAATTCTAAGATGGTAAATTTTTTAACCTTTTCCTCAATCCCTTTTGCAACTACTAATGCCAAAGTTTTTCTTTCGATTTTAGTTCAGTTGCATGGCCTGCCTAATGAAGATTTTGTTCTGCTCTATGTAGGCTGTTAGGTAATGAGGTTTCTCTCTGAGATGAAGCCTATATTCAGCATCAGCAAGAGAGAAGAGAGTGTCTTAAAAAGCTCCAAAAAAGGCACATTCCCAGACGAAGTGCGCCAGCCAAAAAACCAAACATGTTCTTAACAAGCGAAGGTTGAATCAGACCCTTGCACGATATTATAAGGTGCTTTGCTAATGCTACACAGTCTAATTGGAAAAATCTTACTTCCCACTGTGGACGTTGCTTACAACATTATTTATTACTTAATTTTAATAATTAACGTGGCTATCGCCCATGGGTAAACAGGCGCACAGAAAAAGGACAAACAACTACAAGCGCCATGCAGAATAAATACACATAACATAAAAACACCCATCCATCCGCTTAGAAATATCAATAGTCAAGTTTACATCAAATGTCCAGCCAGTCAAGAGGCCAAATTAAGTAAAAATGTAAGTCTTGAGAGCCCCCTTGAAGAGTAGCAATGAGTCTATTTCTCTTAGATATGGTGGTAGACGATTGCAGAGGCAAGAAGCTGTGCAGTCAAAAGCCAATCTCCCAGCTCTTTCAAGTATGAAATGGGGGTAAGCTGCACATTGGTATTATTAGAACACAAAAAGCGAGGACTGGATTTGAGGATAAGTCTGGCTTTCAAGTATGCAGGGGCACTCCCATACATAGACTTGTTGGCAATAATAATGATCTCGGAAAGCAAGGCACTCCATCACTGGAAGCCAGTGAAGACCACAACAAGCCTTACTGACGTGATCACTATGCTTGAGCTGGTTGTCAGTCAATTTCTGCCCCGATAATGACTCACGTCATGTGGGCACAATTCTCTTTAGACAGGAACGGGTGAATACGGCAAAGCAGCTTAAAATAGTACGGTGTTGTGAAAGCAACTTAATTGATTTGAGCTTTCGTATTCAGGGTAGCATCCAAGGTCTTAATGTTGGCTGTCACTGGAATGGCGCAGATTGTACTCTGAGGGAAGCCTACCTAGGCTGTATTGTGTACCAACAATAAGTTACGTTTTTGCATCAATGAGAGCCAATCCATTAAGAGCCATCCAACTTTGAATGAGGTCATAAATCTTATTAATGTTAGCATAGCAACATCCTGCTTATAGTCGCCTGATAGCTGATACAATAACTGGGTGTCATCGGCATAGTTAGTATAAGACACTGAGACCATCCAGGATGTCAAAAAGAGGTTTGATGAACAAAGTTGTAGAGAGTAGGGGGCAGGCAGGCTCCCCTGTGGCACACCACATTACAGATTAACCAAAGCGCCTGCGGCAGATTCACTAAAGACTCATTACATATTATATTATTACATATTAAGATTCATTACATATCATTCTTTCATCTGCTATTCCCCTATTTTTCTGCATATGTGGGTTACACCCCAAATCACTGCCTTCTTTTTCTGTTCAAAACAATGCAGTTCTGGCTCTATACAATCTTTGAACCATATCCATAAACAAGTGCTGGACAGAGCCAAATGCAATATGTCACTGGCAGAGAACAAACACAGTCAGCCTTCTCTACAGTATCAGGCTGCCGATAAGGTGAGATTTTCCTCACATTTTTTACCTAAGAGATTTATTTCCACCAAATTTTGGTCAAGATATTTGGGGCCCATTGTTGTGAAATGTGTTATCCACCCCTTAGCAGTTCTTCTTTGATTGCCCTCCTACCTGGCGCGTTCATCCCGTTTTCCATGTTTCACAGCTGAAAACAATGGATACAGACTGATTTCTTTCTTGTAGGTCTAGGACTTCTCCTATTGAAGTGGAAGGTGAACCTGAATATGAATTCGAACCCATTGTTGACTCCCACCTTTTTCATAGTTACCTTCAGTTTATGGTGCCCTAGAAGGATTATACCAATTTGCTGATCAAACCTGAGAACAATGCATCTTTTGTTCATGCAACTTGCCTCAGTTCAGTCTTTTTTCATATGTGTTCTTAGAAGCCTGGGGCACTGAGGGTAAAATGTCACACACAACCATACTACCAGGTCCATGTATGCTCATTAGAGATGCAGTCCAACAACCCTGGCACAAGCCTCTTGCAAATCCCTACTTAGTTGCAACGATGGCACTGTATCCACGCTGGATTTGATCAGCATTGCAACAACAAATTGAGATTGCAGCTCCCACAGGGGGTTTGCACTCATCACAAGACCTTCTGCATCCACATCTGCAGCTACACCTCTTGCCTTGTTAGACAAGGGACAACCCCAAAATGGTGGATGCTCCTTTTGTTTATTGCGTTCCAAAATGGTAGGTTTCCATCTCCAGCATTGTGAGATGCCAATCCAGGATGGCCATTTTCTAACTAGCTGTCCGCCCTTTCACTTCCAGAGCACTACTTTTTACATAAGAAACACCAAAGAACAACTCATTGTGTCTCAATGTGTTGCGTCTTACCTAATGTTGTTGGCAACACAGCCTTGCATGTGAGTCCCTTGTTTATTACCTATACTGGGTTATAGTAGGATCAGGTGTAATGATTCCTTTTTTTGTTGTTTTTCTGTGTTTTTTATGGATGTACTTTCATGCTGATATGTACAGACATTTTAGGAGAGAGGTTGCTTTCTCTTGTGGTATCCACTCTGGGATGTTTTTCAAACTGCTGGTGTTCTAGCTTTTGTTTTCACTCTAGCAGAGCTGAGTCACTGGTTGATGGGACAGATAGACAGCACTTCCCTAAGGGAAAGAAGGAGTTGAAGCAGCATCCAGTTTGCACCAGCAAGGTCCATCTTCTGCTTCTGGTGCCAGAAGAAGGGTGTTAATGCTAACTATGGTGGTCTATGGCCCAAACAGGTAGTACACCCACAGCCTGCAGTGGATAACACAGAAGATAATCCGCTACAGCCAGTGCATGCTATTAGTTGCAGGTCTATTAAGGCAAGCCAACAGATTGGTGTGGGGTCACGGACAAGACTTCTTACTGGAAATGTCTTTACATGCTACAGGACAATGGGCCAATTGCCCCCACACTTGCACAAACTCAATGTCTGTCTTTGGCAACCCTTTGTTTCCTCTCCCCGGCCTCGGCGCACCTTGAAACATTTGTCTACAGGCGCGTTATTACTGTCATATCATATCAATTTGCAATGGCGTTTGCGCAGGAGAAGTGACTGGATCTTCTGAAATTGTGTATACAATGACATTAATACATTTGGCTCAGTGATGCACTCTAACAATGTCCGGATTAGCACAGGTGGAAGCACCGGGACATTAACAACAGTACCACAAATGAGAGCATTTTGACAGTCCTAGTACCCACACAATTCCTGACTTAGTGACAGCTCTAAAGCAGCACAAATTATGTCATTGCATGTGAATGGCGTGTTCTAGCTCCATAGCGATATCCAAAAATGGATGGTCTTAACCCTGGCACAATAAAAAGCATGCACCACAAATTTAGGTTACCGCTCCAGTTAGAACAATTTCAGTATATTTCCAATTGTACATCTAGGATGCAGAATCCCAGCATATCCCAGGTTTGCTGTTACGCCATTCCTGTATACCACAAGTATGCATAATCCCACTATATATCCATTGTGAAAATCCCAGTATACATGCAGTTTGTCATCCCAGCATACACACAATTTGTTTGACAGCCCTGATATATTCCTAGTTTGCAATATTCCAGAATATTCCAATTTTTACCATCCCAGAATGGCCGCATTTTGTACAGTGTCCAGTTAATAAGCGCACAATTCGATTGTACTCTCACTTTACCATTACACAATTATAGTAATCTGCCAGTTTAAAGAATACCAACACATTTCCAGTATATTCCCATTTTGACAATGCCAGTCCACTCCCAATTTGTGTTAAACCAGGTTTGTCCCAGTTTGCTGTTTAACAACCCTGCTATAATGCAATGAAAAGGCAATAAGCAGCACAAATATCCTGCAGAACAAGCTCCCATTGGCAAAACTCTGCTTTTGAAGCTCGAACTGTAAAGGGACAACACATATCCTTAACCACAGAACATATTGGCAAGCAGCGCGATGAGGCTCGGGACTCATAATGCTGGGACACGGCTTTCCAAATGGTGAATAAGAACATGTGAAACATGAGCAAGTACTCCAGAGAGTCTACTTTGACAGAGCAGAAAAAATTATTAAAATACAACTTGGATGATGTGCATTATACATTAAAACTGTAAAGAGACATTGGGCATCAGAATTACTGTGACTGCCACTTGGACTGGCGGAATAACCGTCGGATTACAAGTGGTGGTATGGCGGTGTTAGTCCCCATTTATAGGACTGCATGGGGATTTCGGCGGAATTACCACCAGTGATAATTCCACTGGCGGCAATTCAGCCAATTTGGCAGTTTTTCGGTGGCAAGATGTCAGAATTACCTCCATCATTTTGCTGGAGGTTTTTCCTCCACTTCACCACACCACCAAAGTTATAGCATGGTGGTGCTGTAATACAGTGGTAACAGAGTTACATCTATATTACGGGTGATTTTTCCCACACCGCTGTACTTGTAATGAGGCTCATAGTGCCTCAATCTGAGTTTGTTGTGCAGGGAAAAAGTTGCAATAATAGAATGGAAAAGAATAACAATGAAAGAAAAGAGACAAGAGCATAAAAAAACAAATGCTTGAGCAAGAACGGGAATGAGCAGAGTGTAAGGGAGGCATGGTATCACAAGTAGGACACTGACACAAAAGGTACAGTTTGTAAAACCCTTATTCAATTTTCGGGGTTTGGAACAACTCCTACTTTACCCTATAGCTAGGATGTGAGTAGTCTCTAACATCAAATAATAAATAAAACAGTCCTAGTTGAGTCCGTCAAATCAAAATGGCCCACACTAACAAAACCTAATGCATACCCTATTTCTTGTACAAAAAGTGTGTAAAGGAGAATTTTTATGCAAAAGAAAATCAGTGTTAGAATATAAAGAATAAATGTGGCCGAGTCAGCTCTCCTCCCCACGTTAGACAACACTGAGTAAGGCAGTCCCCGTAGACAGGATGACACACTCTGGCTCAGGTTCTCAAAATAAAGTCAGTTCAAAATGAGGGGGCGCTGTTGCGCACGGAACAAAATGGCCGCGTCCGTGTAAGCTCCGGCGATATCCTGGGCCACAAAGCCTGCTTATAACATTTATACACTCCGGTTCGGCACGAATTTTAAGGGAAACATGCTTCAGTGAACCAAGACCACCCATATGAAATCTTGGGAAAAAAGGTACAGCGGTTCGCAAGATCGGGACTCTGTAGCTGAGTGGGACTCGGAGTGACGCACTCGCCCAAGGAGGAGCCCGGCGCGGGAGCAGTAAAAGCGGAGGCAGAACCCGATGCACGGAGACCACTCGGCGCGGAGGGAAGTGTTGTGGGTGCTCCGCTCCTCGTAGAGCGCCCTGCTGACCCCCTGCCGCCCACAACAAAGCGACTACCCCACACAAGAGGAGAATATCCGAGAACCCGGCCCACAGCAGAAAGGTAGGCCGCACGGCCGTTGCAGTGTGTCGCCGCTGGGTTGCGGGTGGGACCGCGGTTCAACTGACGGGCGGACGACTGTCGACCTGTCGGGGCTGGCCTTAAGAGACTGATGATTGAAACCGGGGTAAGGCCGGCTAGAGACAGCTCCCCCTGCATCTAAAGGGTGACACGATACCACACAAACCCGCTCCTCGGCGACCCCACGGAGTGAAGCCAACGCAACCCACACTGAACTGGACTTGAACGAATCCCCCGGTCAGCCGATAACACCCCGATCCTGGCAGAGAACTACGCAAGGAATATCGGGACACCGGCCAAACCCATGCTACGTGAATATAACAACAAGGTACGCAGAGGAGACATACACCGGCATAGCTCCCAGACCAGAGACAATGCTCAAAAGCTTTGGCCCGAAAAGGAACAAGGGTACAATTGAGAAATACACAACCACAATGCCGAAAGGTTCCAAGCCCGAGGAAGAAGAGGCAATGCTAATACAGGTTGAACAGACCCCTGCTGCCTCCATGATGGACCCACAAGCGGTGTTCCAAGCTATGCAACAAGGATTTGCGACGCTAACAGACAAGCTGGACGGAATCACAGCAAGTGTTGCAAGCATCAAAACACAGCTTGACAAAACGACGTCCCGCATGACGGAGCAGAAACCAGAATATCAGGAGTAGAAGACAAGATGGAAACACTGCAGAACACGGTGTCCACGATGGCCATTGAACTAGGGACAGTTAAATCTAAGTGTGAACACTACTAGGAGAACCAGGATGGTCACCAGTATTCATAGTGGAAAGGGCTCACAGAACATTGGTCCCAAAACCGAAACCAGGAGCATACCCCAGGCCCATTATAGCTTTAAAAAAGCAAGGTTGTAAGCACAAAAAGCACACAGGTACCAGGCACAGAAACTCTCAGGCCAAAGTACAGACATATAGAGACACACAACATCGCAAATACTACATAGATAATGGATAAGCCTAACACCGAAACTATCAATGCTCTGAGCTGGAATGTCAGGGGGTTGGGATCTAGGATTAAGACAAGGAAGATCATGGCTTACCTCAATAGACAAAAAGCCAAGATAATTTTCCTCCAGGAGACACATATAGGCCCTCGACAGGGCGACCAATTGATTACGAATTGGGGCACTCATCAATACTTCACGACCTATTCCACTAGGGCAAGGGGGGTGGCGATAGTAATACACAAAACAATTCCGTTCGTATGTAAAGGGACTGAACGTGACCCCGAAGGGAGATATGTTATAGTACATGGTATGCTATACGACAAAGAAATAGTTTTTCTGAACATATATGGCCCAAATATTGACCAACCCGAATTCTACACCACAGTGTTTGAAAAATTAGCGAGATACCCCACAGCTCGGGTAATATGTGGTGGGGACTTCAACACAATTCTGGACGTACAGTTAGATCGTACGTCAACAAAAACCAGAACACTAACCAAGGCAGCACAGACAATAAACACACACATGACAGATCTGCAATTAAAAGATGTCTGGAGAACGCTAAACCCTACTGGCAGAGAATACGCATACTACTCAACAGTCCATGATATGCATTCCAGGATCGACTTGTGGTTAATCGACACGGATAGCATGGCCTGGGTTACGAAATCTCACATATACCCCAGAACCTACTCCGACCACTCACCGATACAACTAACATTGCAAATCATGAACAAGGCCACACCGGGACCGCCATGGAGGTTTAAACCAGCAGCATTAAGGGACGTAGTATACAAAAACTCGATGGCGCAATATGTGCAGGACTACTTTGTGATCAACGAGCACTCAGTCTCAACTCAGGCCACGCTTTGGCAAGCGTTTAAAGTCTGTATAAGGGGCCAATCGATATCCATCGAAGGGGGAATCCTCAAAGACATCAGGGCCAGATTAGAGAGGCTTGAGACGCAATTAGCATCACTGCAAACCCAATATGGCGCGACCCCGCCCCCCCCAATCGGGTGCTGAAATTAAGACTAAACTGGAGCAGTATCGGGATACTTTGATATGCCTATAGCAGCACGTAGATACGGGGAGGGAGAGCGCCCTGGGAAATTACTGGCCAGAACAATACGTGGAGAAAGGGGACCCACTAGCATACCCTGTATACAAATAGAAGACGGTACGGTGTCCACAGACCAGAATGAACTGAAAGGCACGTTTTATAAATTCTATAAAGAATTATACTCCCCCCAGGGCACGGTCACAGACATCGAGATTGAACAATACCTCTCCAAGATACCAACAACACTTATATCAGAATCTACTAGAGAATTACTAGAGGCACCCATTATGGAGGCCGAAATACATGAAGCAATTAAAGCTCTTCCCAATGGAAAAGCTCCGGGCGCAGATGGGCTACTTCTATAAGGAGTTTAGTCAAGTCCTTACACCCAGACTACACGCTGTCTGGAAGGAAGCTCTGGAAATAGGAGAACTCCCCGAAACCACCATAGAAGCAATAATAACGCTTCTACTGAAGCCCGGTAAACCAGCAACAGAATGTGGATCATATCGCCCACTATCACTAATAAACACTGACGCCAAGATCCTGGCCAAAATACTTGCTACGAGACTCACACCATATATGCCATACATGGTACACGAAGACCAGGCCGGGTTTATAACGGGTAGATCCACAGCCACCAATATTAGACGATGCCATCATATAATGACCTCCATTCCGGCCACCACTCAGGGGATAGCAGTGTCCCTAGACATGAGAAAAGCCTTCGATACAGTCTCATGGCCCTTTCTATTCGGAGTACTGTGAAACTACGGGTTTGGCCCACAATGTATAAAGTGGATCAGGGTGCTATATACCCGGCCTCACGCGAGGATAAGAGTGAATGGAGCCCTCACGGGCATACTGGAACTGTTGGGAGGCACAAGACAAGGTTGCCTGCTCTCCCCCTTGCTCTTTGCCCTAGTTATAGAACCACTGGCAGATATCCTCAGGTCTCGTTACAGCTCGTTTGGGATATGGCTTGAAGGCAAACTGCAAATTATGCTATATGCAGATGACATTCTTTTATACCTAAAAACCCGGACAGAACGCTCGGCAAGATCCTGGCAGAAGTAGAAAGATTTGGCGAATACTCAGGACTACACTTCAACCCCCACAAATCTGAAATATTCCCGCTCACAGACGCCACACCACAACCACGGAATCTTCACAGACTTATATGGAGTCCGATACACATTGTATCATGGCCCCACATAGCCAGAACGGCCCAACTGTCCCGAGCATTAAATTACATGACACTAGCGGACACCCTTTGCGCTAAAATGAAACGATGGAGTGTTCTCCCAATATCAATGGTGGGACGATTGGCCTTAATCAAAATGGTGATAGTACTGAAACTTTTCTACCTCTTTAGCATGGTTCCGGTGTGGCCCGGCCGCGCTGTATTCACCAAAATCAATAGCGCCTGCGCAAATTTTGCTTGGGGCGGACACCCCAGACTAAGCTGGAGAGTCCTGACAGACACATATCAAGGGGGAGGACTGATGGCACCGGACATAGAACTTTATTACTTGACGGCACAGGCACAACAGGCAGCAAGATGGGCCACATCCTTTCTTAACCCTGCTGACGTCTCCCAATCGCCACAAGAGAGAGAGGCGATAGGGGCGCTGCAAAGAATGTCCAGACCCACCCCGAAACAATACAATACAATCAATCCCTCCAAAGTCACATCCACGGCATGGTCCAGAATCACTGACATATATGGTGCCAGTAAACAATATCATCCAAGCATGCCAATATGGGGAGATCCATACACATCACTCAGTGTTGATAGTGAAATAGCAAGGCACTGGAGCGCTAAAGGCATCACACAGTGGGGCCAGTTATTCTTGGACCAACATTTTATATCTTGGGAGGATATTAAGGATACAATGGGAGACACACATACACACAAGCAGCAATACCACAAGGTTGCAGCCATGGCACAACAAACCCACCCAACATTTCCAGAAGAACCAGAAATAAATATGTCATTAGGCTATGTATTCACAGGAGGTACCCAAAAGGTCACTGCCTCTACGCTGTACAAAACTATAATACAAACACGCCCTGCGATAAACCATACAGCTAAAGGGAGATGGGAACAGGATTTGGGGCAACTGATAGACGATCGAGAGTGGTCTCGGATTTACGCACTGACTAAAGGGATATCGTGTAACTCAAGGTTCAAATTGATACACTATAAAATAGTGCACAGGATACATTACACTCCATTAAGGCTTAAGCAGATATACCCCACATCGAATGGTGCCTGTCCAAGATGTAATGCTGGAAACGCTAATGTATTCCATATGCTGTGGGACTGCACCAAATTGAGACGTTATTGGTCAGGGGTATGCGGGGCGCTAGACAAGATGGCAGACCAGCCGGTGACATGGACACCACGGATTTGTATGTTGGGGGCAGAAGGGAAATTGAATCCGACGTGGCGGAAATTATTGAATCTGAGTTTGCTCATAGCCAAAAGAGTCATATTGATGAGATGGAAGAATGTACAACCCCCTACAATAGAAGACTGGAACAGAGATATGGTATGGATTAATGAAACTGAGGAACTGTACATTGACTTGGTCACACCACAAAGTAGACCCAGAAACATATGGTCGCGATACAAGCAATATCTGGCTGACCTCAGTGAATCGGAGAACCTGAACACAGAAGGCTAATAAACTGTATAAGTAATATGTCTTTATAATCAAAGTAAGCTGCTAAAGTATGTGCATAACCTGTGTGTAAATATAAATAAAGTTGTTAACAAAAAAAAAGTCAGTTCAAAATGTGGATCGAGGCCTACTGGCCTTCCACGTTAAAGTCTCTCTTTCCAGCTTTCAAACAAAACGTTCACGCCGGTCTTCCTCAGTCGGGTTCGGACCTTTCAAAGCAAAAAGTTCACATAGGTCTCCCTCAGTCAGGCTCAGACTTTTCAAACACAGCACTTGCAGGGGTTCCCTTCCCCATGCTTGATTCACATCCTTGAGGGGTTCCCACCCGCTAACTATCACACCTCTGGTCTCCCTCAGTCGGGCTCTTACCTTTTCCTGATGTCAAAGACTTTCGAATGAGTGTGTCTTTTACTACAGACCTCCGGATGGACCACTTCGACTTTTCCTTCAATTCATACTCTTGTGCTATTTGCCCAGTGTCTCTTGGTCTGGGTAGTTTGATGCCATAAGCACAAAAGTTCAACATTCACCTTTCTACTTTCCCCCTTTTCTCTGGGTAAATTTTGATCACTTCACTTTTTATAGTTGATTCCCTTTATCACTTCATAACAAAAACATTTCACCTTTCAAGGAGACTTTTGAATGGGCTACTTCCTTTCGCCAGACCACTCCGCTACTCAGTATCGCTGGTTTCACAGCTATCGTTAATTCAAAGTTCACCACAGGTCTGCCTTCTGTTACACTCACCTTGCTCCCACAGGGGCGTCGATCGGAACTGGACAGCTGCGGTTTCCACCCACGTGACGCGTAGTGCAGAGGTGACAGACTGGACTGGCCCACCTAATTTTGTCTGCTTGACCCATAGAAGTATTCCCCTGAAAGTGGAGAAAGGGAATTAGCCACCCGTGGATTTGAGTGATAACCCCCCCATTGTTCTCCCCTCAAATCACCTCTGATGTCTCCTTTTATATTCTCACCTTAGGTTTTTAAAAGATGAGCTCTCCATCCTGAGTGGAATGCAGGGGCGCGTGGATAACCAGTTACTTCACTGGTCCGAAGGAATTGGGGAGTTCCAGAACAATATTGACTCTGAGGTTCCTGGCGAGGAGCAGTAAGTATATAGTTTGTAAAAGTTCACAATGTCCGACTTTCACTCTTGTCCGATTCCTTGCAGCTTGCAGCTTGACCCAAGAGAAGATTGCCTCATGGCGGCTGGTAAAGTCCAGGTAAAAGTCTGTATTACCCAACACTGTCCGGCAAATGACACCTGTATGTAATCTGTTGCTTTCTCCCTTATTACAGGTGCAGAGTGAGAAATTATGACGTCTTGAGGAATAATGCCTCTGGTGGTAAAATCAGGTAAGTCTACTATGGTGAAAAAGATTCCTTTGGTTTGTTCTTTCGGCTCACCTGGCTGTCCTTTTGTTCCCTTTAGGTGCCGGAGTTCGGCGAAGATGAGATGGAGGCTGCGCCGGCCCGTGGAGATGAAGAATGCCTCCGGCGGTAAAATCAGGTAATTCTATGGTGGTGACTAATATTGCCTTGTTTATTCTCTCGGCTCACCTTGCTGTTCTTTTTGTCCCCCTTAGGTGCCAGAGTTCGGCGAAGAAGAGATGAAGACAGAGGTGGATTGTGGAGGTGCTGCGAAGGCTGGTGAGTATAGCGCGGTGCTGCAGCAGGCGATGCGACGCGCATCAAATAACGTCTTTCTTCCTATTCGAAGGCGCGATGGATCCAGAATCAGGTGAGGAATAAAAGTATTGTTCTTGTTCTAACCTTCTTTCCTTCTTTCCCCTTTTTTCTAGGAGCTCCAGACTCGAGCCGGCGTGACAGAAGACTGGATGCTGACTTGCAGGCACAGTGAGCGTTACGCTGCAGGATGCAGAATAATGCAAATCGTGAGCTGCTGTTCGGGCGTGGTTTAAATAGCCTTCAAAGTAGTCCCAGGTAAGAAGTTCCCAAGACCACACCCGAGTAAGAAAATAGTCCCTGAGGAAAAGTAGTCACCCTTCAGACTTCACATTGGCTTGCATGCTGAGCAGCATGGTCTGCATGAGGTAAGTGAAAGCAAATGTGCTTGGAGCCTATGGCACCAGGACTGACCCCTTCTATGAGCCTGGTGCCTACGGCGCCATTACTGTACCCAGATAGCCCCTAGCTGGGGCTGCTGGGTTTTTCCCAAGTATCTAGATGCCTGCTCCCGGGACAGATGGACCTGGTCCGGATGCCCGGGGGTAGGCATCATGACACCTTCCTTCGCGTCTCATCCACACGCATGCAGCCTTCAATTGTTTGACATACTGTTGCAACTTCAATCTTTGCTTAACACACTCTGGCCTTTCATGTCGCTCGCCAACTCACCGGCTGTGTGCATTCCTTTCTTGTCTTTGTAGTTCGAATTCACAAGTCAAGGTTAATACCACAGGCTTGACTTCACCTCGCCAACTCTGCCGTTCACCCGGGAGGGTCGCTGGCATCCTTGAGACGAAATGCAGTCTTCTTGCCTGGGATTTGGCCTTCTCCATGTGTCTTTCACGGCCTTTTGGAGGCAACAACCTCCTGCAGGGAGCTCCTGGGGTCCTTGAACCTTTGCTCTCACCCCTCTGTCCATTGCTCTGCTCTAGTAGGTTCGCCTTTGCCATGGAGTTTCTGTTCTTGCTTGGGTTCCACCTTGCTCATAGTGTGTCTGTATGTTGCGCCTTTTATCCGTGTGGGGAGAGTGAATTGGTATCGGATGTATGCACTTAAAGTCAAGTGCCTGACTTTGCCTGGCCCGATTAGCGGGACATGTCCAATGAGATATGTAAGGGTTAGCCTCTTTACTCTCAGTCGCCTCTTCCTCTGCCCATAAAAAGGGGGCAGGGGTAGTTGGGACATTGGAGAATCCTATAAAATAGCATGGGTCATGTGTACGGAAAAGGGGGGAATACCATGTCTTACCATCGGTCGCCTCACCCCCACTCCCCGAAGACCCCTTACCCAGGTGATCCTCCCGCACTGGTCCACCCCCTGGGTCTGGATCCTAAGGTGATGGCTGTGCCCTAGCCATCCGAGAGAGATCTCCCCAGGGACTAGTAGGTGAGACACCCTTTGGTTTCTCATAAGGGTAAGAGTTGAGGGAATAAGGGAGTGAGAATGGAGAGAAGTGAAGGAAAAATGGGAAAGAAGGCAAAGAAATAAGCAAACAGCAAAAAATGCATAACAAAGAGTGGATCGACAAAATGTAAGCAAGGAGGGCATACAAAAGAAGCAAAATGGTAGAAGAGTGTTAGCAATAGGTAAGGAGATTAGATGATAAATATGGGAGTGGCCAGGGAATAAAAAAGTGAGAAAGGAACATAGATGAAAGAAAAAAGAAACAAGGAGGAGGGAAGAGGTAATACAAAGAGCAATACAGATGTGAGCATGATACATTTTTAGCAGAATCGGAAGTGCATCAACGGGGATGTGGGAGTGAGGGGCGGCATGAAGGGAGGCAGGCACCAAGGCCCTAGATCTAGCTTACGATAATAATGGCAGAAATAAGACCATCTACAAAAATAAAGTGGTCATTATAATGGCTTCCAAAATATAGAGTGAAATAAAAAGGGTGAAGTTTGGGATGGGTGCCTGACTGGTTTGCTGAGAGTACTAAGGGGCACTGTGGCTCGAGTTGGGCTACTGAAGGGCATATGGGGTTGAGGGGGATATGTTATATTGATATTAAGGAAGACATGTTAAAACTACATTTCGAAGGGATTGTGTCCTCCGACGTATTCCTCATCTTAGATATCTCCTTCCAGCTCTGCTGGCCTCGGAAAATGTTTTCTCTAGAGGGCGCTGGGCGTCGACGTCCTCTGAGTCGATGTCCTTCGACAGCCGCCGTATTGACGTCGACGTCATCCTGCCTATAAAGGCCGCGCGCAGCGTCCGTTGCTCAGTTCCGTTTTTCCGCGCTTACTCAGTGCCTCGGAATACCGTTGCTCAGTTCTTAGTCAGATTAATCCTATTTACCTCAAGTTATTCGATCCGTACTCGATGGCTTCCTCGTCGGAACCGACAACTCCTCGATCCGGCTTCAAGAAATGTCGAGATTGTGGGAAAAAGATGTCGTTCACCGATCCTCACAGAATATGTCTGTGGTGTTTGGGAGCTGAACACCATTGTTCGGAATGCAAGGACTGTATGTCCATGACAGCTAAGGCCCTGAAGGAGCGTAGGGGGAAGCTGGAGAAAGGTAAGACTTTTAAAGCTTCTTCTTCGTCGACGAAGTCGAGACATTCGTCTCCTCGTCACCATTAGCGCTCCAGGTCTCGGAGTGGGTCTCATCACTCCTCGAGATCGAAGCACTCGAAGAGGAGACGTCGAAGATCCCCTTTTCCGTCTTCCTCTTCCTCTGTTTCGCCAAAAAGAATCCCTTGCCCCACGAAACATAGTTCCCGGGCTGAATGGGAGGAATTCCGAAAAAATATGATGAGCGTCTTCGAGAAAGCGGCCTCGACCCCCTCGATGACTGCCGAGAGCGATGCTCTGGTCGAAAGACCCAAAGGTCAAAAACGCTGCGAGTCACAGTACCCAGCGAAAGAAACCTCTCGAGCGCGTCTCGAACCCTCGAGCAGGACTATGACCTCCAAACCTTCCTCGAAGGTTCCGTCGACGCCGTCGACGAAGGTTCCGTCGACTTCGAGGTCCATGTCTTCGACGCCGTTGTAGAAGGGACCTTCGACACACGGGTCTGTCGACTCGACGCCAGCTTCGACACCGGCGTCGACGCCAAGAAATGTCACGGTTACCACACATCCAGTGACTATCCCCAGGCCCTCGACGTCGATGGCTTCGATATTGTCGAGTAGAATTCCAATTCTGTCGAGGTCTTCGAGGCCGCCGCCTCTGTTTTCGACGCCACGCTCGAAGCCTTCGACGTCGGCGTCGCCGACATCGACGTTTTCAAGGCTAATAATGACAAGTTCGGCACCCTCTGCCTTGGAAATGGGATTTACTCCCTTTATGAGTTCAGAACAATTGAGAACTATATCCTCAATTTTAGAAGAGGGTGATTTGTCTGAACAGGAAGACGCATTTGAGTTACAGGGACCTGTAACCCCAGTTAGAGAGGAATTTTCCTCTGAAGAGCGCAGATTAAAGGATCTTCATGATTCTTTACATGAGGCAAGTGGGTTAGACACTTCCCCTGAGGTGGAGTTTGCTAAGCCAGACCCAGGGGAGCATGCTGAAACCCCCTACAGAGCCTTAATGGCCAGGATTACAGAGTTCATGGGGTGGTCTGCGCCTTCACAATCTTTCCAACAAGATGACCTCACGGATATTCTTGACAAAGGCCCACAGGAGGATCCTGTGGTGCCTTTTCATAAAGCTCTTCAGAGAAAGATCATGACAAACTGGGAAACCCCAGATGTAATACCAGCAGTAAATAAAAAACTGTCTACAAAGTACAGGGTATCTTCTATAGACCCAGAGTTTTTGTCTAAACACCCATCCCCAGAAAGTCTGGTGGTACAAGCAGCATCCTCTACCGATGTCAAGACGGCTTATCCTACCGTCCCACAGGACAGGGACGATAAAAAATATGATGCTATGGCAAAGAAAGTCTTTTCAGCATGTAGCATGGCGTTAAAGTCTGTTAATGCTACTTGCACCCTTGCTAGGTTCAGCCATACACTTTGGGAGTGTGCTTCTACAGCGGCTGACTGCATCCCGGAGGGAGAAGAAAGGGATGCGTTCCTGAATATTATACAGGACGGTAAAGACGCTATGTGCGAATCCCTCCAGACGGGCATTGATTCGGCTGACAGTATCAGCAGAGCAATGGCGGCAAGTACATCAACCAGGAGATTAGCTTGGTTGAGAAAGTCGGGTTTTGCCCCAGATGTGCAAGCCAGGGTCTTGAACATGCCATTCGATGGCTCTTCTTTGTTCGGGAAAAAGGCGGATGACAGTTTAGAGAAACTGCAAACTTCAAAAGCAGCAGCAAAATCCCTAGGAGCTGCAATCCGTCAGACTCCTTTTCGTTCCATAGGAACCTCTGCGAGGGGAAAGTCCTTTCGCTTCTACTCCGCATTCGGAAGAGGTAGAGGACGACCGGCTCAAAGGGGTCAAAGAAGAACTACCCGAGGTGGACGGGGTAGATATTCAAAAGCCGCAGCAACAGCAGGTGCCTCTTTACCATCGGCATCTGCATCAGCCGCCCCAAAACCACTCTGAGGACTTCCCTCACAGGACACCTGTAGGAGGCAGGTTGACTCAACATCTGGCGGTATGGCAGGCTATCACGTCAGATGCTTGGGCATTGGAAACAGTTGCCCAAGGTTACTGCCTGCCTTTCCTACGTATACCTCAGAGTCATCCACCGGGGATCAGCTCTCAGAAAGCTCCAGATCCGCTCCTCTTGCAGGAAATTTGGGACCTGCTAGAGAAAGGTGCCATAGAACCGGTACCTGTAGCGGAGAGGAACAAGGGCTGGTACTCCCCTTACTTTCTCATTCCAAAGAAAGACGGAGGACTGAGACCCATCTTGGACTTGCGAGAATTGAACAAATTCCTCAGAAAAGACAAATTCAAGATGGTCACTCTTTCTCAGATCCTCCAGGCCCTTCAGTTCCAGGACTGGTTGGTATCGCTGGACCTTCAGGACGCTTATTTCCATGTGCCTATCCATCTCAAACACAGGAAATACCTGAGGTTCGCAATTGGCAACTCTCACTATCAATTTCGAGTGCTGCCATTTGGGCTGACCTCCGCCCCGAGGGTCTTCACCAAGTTAATGTCGGTAGTGGCTGCAAGTCTACGGAGGGAAGGGATTCACGTCTACCCCTACCTGGACGATTGGTTGATCCGGGCTGTTTCTCCGGAACAAGCTCAGATCCAGCTAAATCACGTGTGCCACTTCCTTCACAGACTGGGCTTCCCCCTCAATTTAAAGAAGTCACAAATAATTCCATCGCAGAGACTCCAGTTCATAGGAGCGATCCTGGATACTTCCCTGGGAAAAGCCTCGCCACTAGAGGTGAGGGCTCAAGATATTCTACAGATGGTTACCAAGTTCCAGCATGCCCAATGTCTCCCAGCCTTCGACTTTTTGAGGTTGCTAGGCCTCATGGCATCCTGCATTTTCCTAGTGCCAGAGGCTCGCCTGAGAATGGGATCCCTCCAGTGGGCACTGAGGACTCAGTGGTCACAATTCTTAGGGAGAATGACAGATCTTCTTCAGGTTCCCGGCAGGGTGGCTCGAGACCTTCAGTGGTGGGCCTGTCAGGAGAACATTCTGAAAGGAGAACAGTTTTGGCAACCCTGGCCGGAGATAACAGTAGTCACGGATGTCTCACTCACAGGGTGGGGAGCCCACGCCAACGACTTGACCATCAGCGGTCGTTAGTCTCCATCGGAGTCCAGACTACACATCAACCTGTTAGAGCTGAGAGCCATCAGACTTGCGCTGAAGGCGTTCCTGCCAGCTGTACAAGGGAAGAACGTCCTGATAATGACGGACAACACGGTGGCCATGCATTACCTCAACAAAAGAGGAGGCGTAGGATCACTACCCCTTTGCAGAGAGGCGATGCAGCTCTGGTTTTGGGCAATCCAAGAAGGAATCTCTCTATCGGCAGTTCACCTAGCCGGAGAGAAGAACTTGACGCTCTGAGCAGGCAGAACACAGTCTCCCACGAGTGGGAGCTAGCTCAGGAAGTCCTTCAAGAGATCTTCGCCCTTTGGGGAACCCCTGAGGTAGATCTGTTCGCCACCAGCCTAAACAGGAAATGCGACCTGTTCTGCTCAAGGGAATTTCCCCCGAGAGGAGCTCTGGGAGACGCGTTCATAGTGGACTGGGAGTTTCCGCTTCTGTACGCGTTCCCACCAGTCCCTGTCATTCCTCAAATGATCAGGAGGTTGAGAAGATTCCGGCGAACCATGATCCTAATTGCCCCGGATTGGGCCAGGAGAACATGGTACCCGGACCTTCTAGACTTGTCCATCTGCCCTCCAATTCGACTTCCACTCAGAGAGAACCTACTCTCACAGAAGGGAGGTCAGGTTCTCCATCCAGACATCAAAACCCTCAACCTTCGCGCTTGGCTTCTGAAAGGCTGAGGTACAAGGATTGGGACCTCCCTGATGATGTTATGGAGGTGTTGCTTTCGGCAAGGAGGCCAACAACAAAGTCTTTATACCGCTGCCGTTGGAACAGATTTTGCAGCTGGTGTAGAGAACAGAATATCGACCCTTTTTCATGTGGTACACCAATGGTTTTGTCCTTCCTACTATATTTGGCAAATTCAGGCCTTCAAGTTGGCACCATTAAGGGCTATCTCGCAGCGCTATCCATCTTTAAGCGTACTGCGGAAGAACCATCCTATTTCAAATTACCCTTGGTAATACAGTTTCTAAAGGGGTTGACCAATGTTTATCCCCCAAGACCATTCCAAGTTCCCCTATGGGATTTAAACTTAGTACTAACTTTCCTGATGGGTACACCTTTCGAACCTCTCCATTCTTGTTCGTTAAGATTCCTTACCCTTAAAACTGTTTTATTAATAGCACTTACATCAGCTAGAAGGGTGAGCGAATTACAAGCTCTTTCTTGTAAACCCCCTCATACTATATTTCACAAAGACAAAGTTGTCCTGCAAGTGAAGCCTAATTTCCTCCCAAAGGTGGTTTCTGAATTCCATATCACTCAGAAGATTACCCTACCATCTTTCTATCCTCCTCCTCACCCGGGGAAAGAGGAAGAGAGGTTACACAGGCTAGACCCTAGGAGGGCTTTAAGTTTTTACATTAGTAGACTAGCCAGGATAAGACAGGCAGACCAGCTGTTTGTAGGTTACACAGGTCACAAGCTGGGGTTACCAATAACTAAGCAGACCATTTCCAGATGGATCATTCCAGCCATTCTGGAATGTTATAAACTGGCAGGGAAAGAGCCCCCTCAAAACCTTAGGGCTCATTCGACCAGAGGTATTGCAGCTTCATCGGCCCTCAAAAGAGGCGTGCCGGTTAAAGACATATGTGCGGCCGCTACATGGTCGTCTGTCCATACCTTTACACGTTTTTACAATCTGGATTCCTCCTCCAGTCAAGAGACTAGGTTTGGAAGGGCTGTACTGCATTCTATTCAGCGTGAAGTCAGTACTCCCTCCTCCGATAATAGAATACTGCTATGGGAGCCTATCTAAGATGAGGAATACGTCGGAGGACACAATCCCTTCGAAGAACAAGTTACTTCTTACCTTGTAACGTTCTTTCGACGGGATGTTCCTCCGACGTATTCCTCATCGACCCTCCCATCCATCCCCGCAGTTCTACTTCCCTTGTTGTTGCAGCTTACGCTCCTTCAGGCTGATTAGTTAGTCCAGAAAGTATTATTGTGGGCTACAAAACGGAACTGAGCAACGGACGCTGCGCGCAGCCTTTATAGGCAGGATGACGTCGATACGGCGGCTGTCGAAGGACATCGACTCGGATGACGTCGATGCGCAGCGCCCTCTAGAGAAAAAAATTTCCGAGGCCAGCAGAGCTGGAAGGAGATATCTAAGATGAGGGATACGTCGGAGGAACATCCCGTCGAAAGAACGTTACAAGGTAAGAAGTAACTTGTTCTTTTTATACTCAAAGTATAGATAGCCAATACTAATGTAGACTATATTTGTATAAGAGTACAGCTTTTGCAGTGATCCTTCTTTTGCAGTTCATATTACACATAACCCACTGGATGTGTGCTGCAGCAAGATCAATTGATTCTGGTGTCATATGTCATGCTTCTGGAAGCCAAATAGGCAGTGGCGTAACACAAAATGTGGGGACCCCCCTGCAAGCCATGCTGAGGGGGCCCCTCCCACCCAACTCGGCAACAAATCACGGGTTGTCGTACACTCTGGGCCGGCCTAGATAATCACGCTTGCACAATACGTATGAACATTATGCTGAATGGGTATGCTGCACACTGTACTAGGAGAAATAATAAAATATGTGTTTAATACAATATAAAGCACACTTTCTGAGAAAAATTGGCTACAATGCCAGAGTGTTTGCAATTGTTTTGTAGGGTAACACCAATCCAATACATGCAAGTCACCAACAGTGCACAGGAACATTAAAGCTTTGCTATTAAAAATGCCATGCCACATTGAAAAACTTGTCCCACTGGCTGCAAAATGTAGACCAGTGTAGACACGTAATAACATTAAAGTAAAGCATGCCAGGCCACATTTAGACATACCTAGACTGGCTGCACAAAAATGCCAGTCGAAGCAATAACACTCATCAAGAAGAGAGCACACATTGAAGCCCGGGTCTTTGCGTCCTCTAAAACACGGCAAAACTCTTCAAAACCTGCACGGAACTGGTAAATCCTTTTGCGGTCGCCACCTCTCCTGTTCCCTACAAGCCCCTATGTATGGCTCTGGCCTCTCACTTCTCTGCTAAAACTCAGGACATCCTGTCCACTATCTCCTCTTCTTCTCCCTCTTCCTCTCTTGGCCTCCCTTTGACCATCTCTACCTCTCCTCCTCCTCCTTTCTCCTTTTTCTCTCTGACAACACCTGACAAGTTTTCTAGACGAGTTCGATCCATGAAAGTATCATCCAAACTGGTGCTTCCCTGCTCCTCCAGAACCATCATGGTCCATATTGACACCCTCGCTGCAGCCTTGGCCGATTTCTGTAATCACTCTTTCACCACAGGAACGTTCCCCTGTCCCCTTAAGCACTTCCTTGTGCACTCTCTGCTCAAGAAGCCGTCTGCCGATCCTACCTGTCCAGCAAACTATTGCCCAATCTCGATCACCCCTTTCCTGGGCAAACTCTTGGAAAAAAGCTGGCCATCTCCCAGCTTACTCTCCACATTGAATCTCTTGGTTGTCTCCATGACGATCAGTCTGGCTTCAGAGCTGCCAGAGGCGTGGAAACTGCTCTCCTGAACACACGTGAAGATCTGCTCTCTAACCTTGATTCCAGCATTCCTTATGTCCCAGCCCTACTTGATCTTTCCTCTACTTTCGACACAGTCAATCATGCCATCCTGATCAATCGACTATGTGAGAACCTGGGCATCACGGATGAGGCCCTGGAGTGGCTGACCTCCTTCCTCTTGGACTGCCGCTCCCAGTTCCAACTTGGTCCCATTCTCTCCGCCACCTCTCTCTCTGCCTGTGGCATTCCCCAGGGCTCTATCCTCTCCCTGGTTTTTCAACCTCTTCTTGGCCCCTTTGGCCCACCTGATCTCTACCTTCTCCTCTAACTTTCAGTGTTTTGCGGATGGCATTCAGCTTTCCTTGAGGCTCCTCTCATCTCTCGCTCATTCATGACTGTCTATCCGTGATTCAGGATTGGTGCGCCTGCAACGATCTCTGCCTTAATGCCATCAAGATGGAGATCTGTTTCATTGGGACCCCTGCCCCTGCTTTCCCTCTCTCACTCTGGCTGCCCACCTTGGGCCCTCTTCCTTCGCCTTCCTGCGAGGCAAAAAACCTTTTGTGTCATCTTTGACTCCACTCTCTCTTTCTCTCCTCGCATTTTGGATGTTACCAAGAAGTCCCACTACCTACTAGCTGCTCCTCCTCAAAGGGACTCTTCCCTTTCTCACTTTCTCCCAGAAGCTCACTGTCTCCAGAGACCTGTTTCTCTCTAGGCTAGACTACTGCAACAACCTCTTTCTCAAGTTGCCTTCCTCTTCTCTCCGCCCTCTACAAGTAATCCAGAACAGGACTGTGAGACTTAACCTTGGCCACAAGCCCATATCTCCCCAGCACTGAAATCTCTCTACTGGCTCCCGGTGGTTGCAAGAATCAAGTTCAAGACCCTTTGCATTGTCCATAAGGCTTTCTGGGGTCGAGCCCACACTACATCTAACGCTCTCTTCCAAAATACCTTCTATCTTGAGCCCTTCCCCCAGCTACTGCCAACTCTCTAAGGGCTAGATGCTTCTCCAGGCAGAGATTGGGGGGTAGATCTCTATCCTCTGCAGATGCCTCCCTCTGGAATGGCCTCCATGCCCCTCTCAAACTTTAGGAGACCATCTGATGTTCCGGAAGCAGCTCAACACATTCCTCTTCTCCGCTGCTTTCGCTCTCTCTCTCCCTCCCCTACTGACCTACCTGTCTGATGTACCGACTGGTTGCTTGGCTACCCTCAGAGTCTTACTGAGTCCAGGCTCTTTCTTGATCAGTCACCCTCCACTGCCTTCGGCCTACACGCACTTAGGGGCTGTAACCCTACAGTCCCGTGTTCTTCTTGCAATAGCCAGAGTCGCACTGCCCTGACTGCACTTACTCAGAGCATTACTGCCCTGTTTTCCCCTCCTTTCTTCCTTGCACTTCCCCGCTCCCTTTCCCCTTGCATTTCTCATTTTCGCATTTGCACGATCTGAATGACACAAGGCCTAGTAAGATCATTTGTCTTGTCCTCCCTCTATCTTCCCTCCCTTGCTTGTCGCGTCTAGAAACACTTGTGTACAGACGTGTTATAATAGACTTATATCATATAATTTTATTACAGATGCCCAAAACAATATACAATGCCGCAGTAAGAAATAGCTAGACTGGCTGCCCCCAAATTCCAGTCTAGCCAGGTAATTACTGCTTTATCAGAAATGTGCAGTTAAAAAAAAAGTCATACCTAACTGAGGAATAACTAGACTGGATGCACCAAAATGCCTCTCTAGCCACTAATACCACATGTCATGCCTGATTACCGTGGACATGGACAACTATTATGATTTATCGCACAATCTCACCCCCCACACATCCCCTCTCCCTCCCATGCACTACCCCAACCTCCAAAACGAGCTCCTTGGCCCAGAATTACCTTCACGTTCCTCTTCCTTGTCCCAGAGCTTACGTTTGAGGCTCCTTGCCTCATAGGTAAGTACTGGGATGAGGAAGAGTGGGATTATGAGTAATGAAGATACAGGTAGCTAAGTCAGGCATTACCTTCATGTACCTCTACCTCATCCCAGTACTTGTGTATGAGGCATAGTGCCTCATACACAAGTACTGCCTCATACACAAGTACTGGGATAAGGACGAATAGGGCTAGGAGTAATGATGATTACCAATAAGTAATTAAGGTATTTAACACAAGTAGTGGCTTAACAATATTGAGTTGACTGGGTTGAAGCTCTCACCCCCAGAAATGTTGGGCTATGTTGACTCAATCTGGATGACCTTAAGGGCAGTTGCAGGACAGAACAGGACACAGGTGTAAAACGGCACCTGGGTTTCGCTGTTAACAAGGCCCCAGCCATTACTAACGTAAAGCATTTCACTGTTAGTACCTGCATTCAAATGCCACATTTTTAAGGCAATTTAAATTGTGATGTGGGTTTAGTACTTTCATGCCAGGGAAGTGATTGGAAGGGTAGAAAGGGAACAGGAGACCATTCATCCTCAAAGCAGTTCATAAGTGGGTGCTTTCACACTTAAAGGAGAGAGTTAACTGCTTGTAACATTGAAGCTGCGCTAAAATAGTCTCATTAAAATGAGGTCGTCCATACATTTAAGTCTGCCCTCTTTCACCATACATGCACACCCAGGCAGCCATTCATACATTTAAGTGTGCACCCTTTCACCATACAGGCACACCCAGTCGCGCCTTCAAACACTTGTGTATAGGCACGTTATAAATGCCATATCATATCATATCCATACATTTAAGTGTACACCCTTCCACCATATAGGCACAAACACCCAGGCACCCACCCACACATTTAAGTGTACACCTTTCTACCATAAACTCACACAAGCAGCCACCTATACATTTAAGTGTGCACCCTTTCACCATGCAGGCACACCCAGGCAACCATCCATACATTTAAGTGTGCGCCCTTTCACCGTACACGCACACAAACACACACACACACCCAATCAACCATACATGTGTGTGCAACCATTCACCATACACTCCCACAGGCAGCCAACTACACATTTATGTGTACACCCTTACACAATACACTCACACACGCACACGTCAAGGGGTTGAAGGGAACCCTATTACTGCAAAAAGAAATTGTTTTTTTTTTAAAATCACTCTGACTTCATAAAGAAATTATTTCCGTTAAGGACCAAACCATAACGGAAATAATGTCTTTATGAAGGCAGAGTGACATCAAAAATAAACTATTTCTTTTTGAAGTCATAGGGCTCCCCCACCCTATGTCATGGAGGCCTGCAGCCTGGGGTCTTCCATGTCATGGGGTGGGGGAATCCTTCAGACTTCAAAAAGAAAGTTTCTTTTTGTAGTCACTCTGCCTTCATAAAGACATTATTTTTAGGGGTGGGTGCAGCTTAAAGTCTTACCGGCTTCTTGCCCACAATCATCCTCTCCACAGCCTGGACCTGCGACACGTGATCATCATTCGTCCGCAGTTCTCGGTTCTGGATCCTCTGATAAATGCCCACCAAGAGGTCTCTAGGAATATCCTCTCCATTGTCCACCCCTATGGTAGAGTAATTGAAAAGGTGTAAAGGGGATATTGAATAAACAGGTGTGAGGGTATGCAGTTAAAATCCAAAATGTACACAAGGGAATCTCAGCTAGATGTGCCCACAGTGTATTCCAATACGAGAGCATGCATTAAAGGTCGAAGTATGAGGGGAAGACACTGGGCATGGAGGTATGAGGTTTGCACATTGAGCATCAAGGTATGATGGAATGCATTCGGCACCAAGGGATAGAGGGATGTACTGTGAAACCAGGTATGATATATGCACACTAAGCATCCAGGTTTCAGGTATGTATGTACATCCAGCCTTGGGCTATTTCATGTCCATTCAGTAAGGCACAAACTCAAGACTTCATTACATGAAGATAGAATTCCATTACTTGCGGCTTCGCCTGTCTCTTTTAGGGACCCCTAAATGTTTTCTTTTCTCTATATATGTTCTGGATCTCTGACCTATTTTTGGGGCCAGAGGGACTGCGACAGATGTCACCCTGTCAGTGCAACTCTATTTGAATAGATAGTCCTATGCAAGCCCATAAGGTTCAAGACATAGGGGTGCTTTTTAAGCACCTCATTTTGGCCATACAATTATTTTATCACCCATCATTGGTTTTAGGAAGTAGGCTGGGGACAGCTATAATTTCGTTTTGGCTTCACCAGGGGGGAAAGCGGATTTAATTTATTGGTAGCTCTTGGAGTACTAATGTATTTTAAGTCCTGTTCTCTGCCACTTTGTTTTTGGGGTCCTTCTCTGTTCAGGGAAATCATGAAGCCAGGCTAAAATGACTGGTGTGCACATGTGGGTTCACTTTGAGTCAAGCCATGTACCTCCACAGTAGTTTGATGGTCACTGCATCTCGTGGGGATTGTCATAGTTGTTTTGTGGTTTTTGGGGCCAAGCTGATATATCAACTAAAATATTTGTTTTAAACTACTTTACTTCATCCACCTTGGTCTAGGGAGCTACTGTCGCCCAGAAGGGTGTTGGGACCCCAACACTCTGCCTGTCCATTTCATAAGGGACATCCTTTGTCACCTCCATTGTTATCATCATTGTGGGACCATTTTATACTGGGCTGCTGCACTCCGTTGCCATCGAACCAAAGGCATTTGCTTGGCTGGGTTCCCCAGCTTTCTAGGATCTAGCCTCATCATTATTTCTGTTTCTAGCATCAGGGCACCACTCCTAGGAAGGCTGTATATACTTCTTTTCTACCATCTGGGTGGATGTTCGTCTGCGGTTCTAGTCCCTGAATATTCAGATCCTGTAAATCGCATCTGTCAAATAAGAGCTGTACTTGCCCGGTTGACTTGGGTTTCTGGAGCCGTGTTTTCAGGAAGGACCAAGGTGAGTACTTACCACTGGGTTGTCGGGTTAGGGATAAGTTGGCTGTTGGTGTCTTGAGCAACCAGACAAGGGGAAATATTTTTTAATCATCCGGGCATTAGTGTTTATATTGAGCATTCAGATAGATGATATAACAACCATCTATGTAAGAGGGTGTGAAATGCCCATTTAGTTATGAGGTTGCGTAATGATCAAATAGTAAAACTTTTGCTGTCCAGATTTTCTGAGCTACATCTCCCACTGGCCTTAGCCAGCACAGTTAAACATAAAGCTTTATGGCAGTCCTAGTCCAAAACATCTGGATAGTTGCAGGTTGCAGATCTCTGAGCTATGGTATGTCTACTAAACATATAGGGGCCTGAGCATCAAGACATTGTGGTATGTAGTGCTCATCCAGGTATGAGACTATATATTAAGCATCCAGGCACATGGTGTAGGTTCAGTCTCCACATATGGGGTTACGTACAGAGAATACCAATTTGTGCATATGTATTGAAAAATCGGGTATGGCAGGCCTTTGAAAATTCTTTAAAACGCCACTAGACATGTATGTCAAGTTCCTTAGTTTCCATACTTGACCTAAGAGAAATGCACTACCCCCATGGTTGCTGGTAAAAGAATGTGCACGCTCTGTCTGTGAAATGGTGCATGTCACCATAAGCACACTTTGTTTTTGGCGGAAATGCTGCCAGCCACGCACAGTGAGACTTTTATTTGCAATTTACTGTAAACAAAGTTTTGTTGCATTACATGTCAAGTAAAAGTTTTAACCATCCCTGTATTCAACGGCAAGGTTGAGTACCATGCAAATGGTACTCAACCTGTGGAAAGTCTACTTGACTATGCGAGTGGTCTTTATGGGTTAAGATAGTAAGCATAAAGGTACAGGGGTATGTATGTATGTATATGGAGGCATTGACTAAGGTTAAAAGGCAGTCTCAAACACACAGCCAGATACCTCTCTACATTCAGGTTCAAAGTAATCAACAACAAGTGCAACTCTCTCCATATCAATATTGCCAGGCAGCTCACACACAAATATAAACAAAAATGTGGCAAAAAGTATCAACATCATTTCTGTGTACACAGAAGCATTGTATAGATATAGATGGATTTCTGGTGGCATATAAAAGTGCAGAGTGGGTGGGATAATTAAGGACTTACCTCGCAGGTTCTTAATGAAGTCATCCAATTTCATCTTGCGCTCTGCCTTGACACTGGGGCTGTACATGTCCGTGTTCAGCAGTATGATGGCAAAGGCCAGGATGAAGATCGTGTCAGGGTTTCGAAACTGTCGGACCAGAGCTGGGTTACACACACAGTACCTCTGGCTGTAAGAAAGGTGAAGAAAGACGTTTAAAAGAAATCTGTCTGAGCTAACTGGGAAGGGCCACTGTGGACTCTAGCAGCACATGAAAAACGGTGACCTGTGCGTAGAGCCTTTAGTGTTAGCTGGACAAAGGCAGCAAGGCAGCAGACAGAGAAGCAACACATTAGCTCTACTTTTCTATTCAAAGTTTTGTAGGTGACATGATCAATCGGGTACAGAACAACCAGTAATGTGAACCATCTAAGGGAACCCATACAGTGATTACCAAGTATACTGTAAACAATGATGGCTCATACAAGGTTTCCAACAAAGACCATGCCTTTCAGTTTTATACGAAGACCTACGAGAAACCGTACCACCCCGAAGCTAGGGCAATACCACAAATGTGTACACAGGGACCCAAGAGACAGCCCACACAACCTCAACACAAGCTGTAAGTGGAATGTTTATTCAGAGAGGCTGGAAAACTCTATACAAGCACACAACTGTGAATACAACTAAGAAGAGAAGAAAACAGTGAGGACAAAAGACACCCCATGTTCCCCCAACCAAGACAAAACACAAGTTGTCTACACTGGGCGACAAGAGACTGACACTAAGCTACACATATCATACCTAGAAGTTACTAAAGACACAGACCAGAAGCCACAAACATAAGCCATACAATGGAAGTGAATACAGAGGGATCAATAACCATCTTACAAGCCTCTATCAAATTCCATAGGTAGGAGGTGTATATAGATAGGCTCAAGTGATATTTGACAATTCAGCAATACAAATCATGCCTATGCTATCTACAAAGGGGCAGAAGAGACAGCCTACATGCCCTTAACACAGTCTCTATACAAGAGGTATCCACTTTGAACAAAGAGACAGATGTGACAAAATACCATGCTTGAGCGAAGACCGCTACCTGAGGTACATGGCTCATCCTCAGGCTTCCCATTCTATCCCTAGCGTTGTATCTTGGCCCAGCCACAATGTCCCTGGAATCGCTTTGGTGTCTAGGAGGGTACCCCCTGCTGGGAGGCCCAGCAGAAGCGTGGTGAAAGAACAGCACAGTTCGTGGAGCCGCTGCAGTGAATCAGCATGAACCCAGTGGTGTAGAAAGGTAGACATGCTTCATTAAAGACAGGGGCTTGCAAGCTCTGCTCAAACCATGGTCTACAGGCTTTTGCGCTTCTATTCGCACAAACCCAGAAATTCAGAAACATGAACCTTTAGTATAGACAACATTTGACATCAGCTCACAATCCACATTAATGCCAGAGAGCCTGAATGTCAATCTAACTTAGTGGTCAAATATATCATTTACTAACACTTGACAAATACATAGTCCACAGGACCAGTGCATAATCAAGCACGCTTCTGCCATAATCATGCATGTGTGTACTTGACCAATCAGATATCCCAACCCCAATCTTGAACAAGAATAAAAGGGCAGCAGGCCTGACAAAGTGCGGGAGTAAGAAGCTTGGATAGAAAATGCAGGATAGAGCATGGCGGTGTGGTAAGCAGAAAAGGTGGAACAGAGTTAGAGGAGAGAGAAAGGAGAGTGGAAGAGAAGAAGGGAGTAAGGGGTGCAGAAGTGAAGGAAAGAGTCAAGAGCAGAGGAGAGAGAGAGTGAAAAGACAGTGGAAGTCAATGAGGGAGGCAGAAAAGTCAAGGGCTAAGGTAAGAGAGAAAGAATGGAGGTGATAATGGAGAAATAAGAGCAACGGTGGAAAGGAGAGAGCAGTGAGGAGGAGGATTGGAGGCAGAAGGGTTTGCAGCAGGCAGAGGGGAAAGCAAGAGTAATCAGGGAGTGAGAAGAGAGAGATATGGGATCAGAGGATGTGGATAGGAGAAACAGACAAGAAGGGATACAGAGAGAAAAGAGATGGTCGGGGAGAAGAAGCAGTGGGGGAATGGAATAGAGGTGTGATGATAGATGAAGACCAGACTGAAGGAGGTGGTAGGAAAGTGAGAAGTAAAGAAAGAATAAAATATAATATATATGCAAGTCATGCAAGGAGGCCAGAAGGAGGAAAGAGAACCAAGCCTGGGAGGTGGAGAAAAAAGATAAAAGGAGAAGAGGAGGAACGGAAGAATAAATAGAGGGTAGGGAAGGAAGAGAATGGAGGCAGGGGAAAGAGTAAAGGGGCATGAGAGAATGTTCCCAGACTCTCAATCCTGACTAAACTAAGAAAGTAGTGGAAGGGCTATCGAGATCTTATAACAGAAAAGCTCATCATTACTGGTGTGGACGGGGGTGGGCGGGTGGGGAGGACTCACAATTGTGGAAGAGACTTGGGAATGCCTGACACCTGTCTAAAAACCCAAGGCGCCAGGGTGCATGGTCCTAAGTATTCGTGAAGTTCGGGGCAAACAAAAACAAACATGACAAGTTCAAGGAGACCCCAAAATATCCCTACAAAGAGCCAATATATAAGTACTGCTACTATAAACCCCAGAAACTGTGTGTGGCTAATTTTTGCCCAGACAGAGGGCTGGTTTGGAAGGGGGAGGAAAGGACTGATGACCACGACCTGAAGAGAAGTTTCACTAAGTTGTATCCACTTTAGAACCCCACACCATGGACTTAGGTATACCTAATCCTCCTAACTATTTTTGTTAAACAATAACACAACACTCTGGCTTTGTGTTTTCTGCGGATCACTCAGTTGTGACAGCCCTAATACACACAATATGTAGAAGCTGTGTAGAGAGGCAGATGGGAGATAGAATCCATAATACGCCAGCACAAACCCGATGATGCACACAGAGAGGCGAAGAAATTACGAATACTCCTATGACACAGATAAATATACATAAACAGTGCATACTGTGAGGGGTCATAAATGTGAGGTGGACAACTTTGTAAAGTTTTCTCAACAAGTCCTATTTTTATTATAAGATAAGGTTGGATGAACGCCTCACTATCCCTACCCTTACAAGGATTCCCCTGCCTAAAATAAATGCAAGGAAACACTCTAACCAAGGATATCTGTCCAACACACTTATTCATATAGAAAATAAACAAGGAAATATGACATGCATTACTTACCGTAAAAGCATTTCTGATGATTGTACCTGCTTAGATTCACATGCTGTGCATATGATCCGACATCCAGTGGTAACCGCAGAGTATTGCATCTTGTCTTTCGAGAATCGAAAGGGGACGTCGACATGGGTGTGCCTTTAACACTGTCCCTACGTGACGTGCAGTGTACCCAAGATCCCTCACGCGTCGAGGTCCCTCTGATTGTATTTTTTCTACCATGAGGGAGCCTTATGACTATCGTGAGTGAGTACAGAAAAGAGAGAAAGTAGTAAGACGTCTAAGTTCCTTCCATCCAAGCGGGGAGAAAGGGTGGGTGCATGTGAATCTAAGCAGAAACAATCATCAGAAATGCTTTTATGGTAAGTAATGCATGTCTTCTGATGCTTGTTAATCTGCTTAGAATCACATGCTGTGCATAGACTAGCAAGCAGTACCTGGAGTTGGAGGTGGGTTGTGAGAAGGAACAGTAGTGAAAAGATGGCTTAGTACTCTTGTCCCACCTGAGAATCAGACCTAGAATGAGTGTCTAGGCAATAGTGTTTTGTAAAGGTGTGTACAGAACTCCAGGTTGCCGCTTTGCAAATGGACTCAAGGGGGACATTTGCAATGAATGCTATGGAAGCCCCAGTGCCTCGAGTAGAATGTGCTCTAGGCTTGAAGGGCAGTTCTCTCTTAGCAAGAGTGTGACGCATTTGACAATCCACCAAGAGATAATGGATTTGGAGACCGCATCTCCTTCTCTTCCTGCTGCCACTAAAACAAAAAACGGATAAGTCTTTCTCACTGGTCGAGTTCTTTCCATGTAGAACATGACTGCTCTGCGTACATCATGTGTGTGCAGGCTTTTTTCTTCCATGCTTGAAGGGTTTTGAAAGAACGTTGGTAGTTCTATAGATTGGTTCACATGGAACTTAGAAATGAATTTAGGTGCAAAGCTAAGGTGAGTGAGTAGCACCACCTTATCCTTGTGAACTGTTACAAAGGGATCTAGGACTGAGAGTGCTTGTAGTTCACTTACTCTCCTAATGGAGGTAATAGCTATTAAAAAAGCAGTCTTATACTTGAGATCTTTAACACTCGCTCTGTGCATGGGCTCGAAGGGAGGCCCCATAAGTCTAGTCAACACCATGTTTAGGTCCCATCGGGGAGCCGGTTTAGAAACGGGAGGGTGAATTCTTTTCACTCCGTCCATGAAAGCCTTAATAACTGGTATCTTCTACCACAACACTTTCTGTTGGGACGTAGTGTAGGCTGAAAGCGTAGCTAAGTGAACTTTCAGAGAGTTAAAGACCACGGCTGAGTCAAGTAAATGTGTTAGGTACAGAACAATATGTGTGGGAGAGCAGTCAATTGGGTTAATGCTCTTTGAGTTGCACCAGATGTCAAACCGCTTCCACTTACTGGAATAGCAATATCGAGTGTTTAGTTTTCTTGCCTCTCTGAGAATGTCCATACATCTCTGAGGGAGCTGCAGGTGCCCAAACTCTATGACCTCGGGAGCCAGGCCGCTAAGTTCAATGTCTGCGGGCATGGGTGAAGCGTCTCCCCTTTGTCTTGCGACACCATGTTGTACAGGAAAGGCAGTTTGACTGGAGGAGGTAGGGACATCTCCATCAGATGAGCGAACCAGGTTTGGCGGGCCCACATGGGGGCCACCATTATCATCGCGACTGGTTCCTGGTGCATCTTGTGCACTATCTTGTTGAGAAGGGGAGTCAGGGGAAAAGCGTAAACAAATTTCCCTGACCATGTTATCCAGAGTCTGTTCCCCTTGGAACGGTTCTGGGGGTACCTGGAGGCGTAATCTTGGCATTGAGCATTCTCCAGAGTTGCGAACAAATCAATCTCTGGGGAGCCCCATTCTGAGAAAATGTTGGAGACGATGTCTTCATGTAATCACCATTCGTACTCCATGGGCAACGGGAAATCTCTGCCGAGTATGTCGCTAGAAGATTGAGTTCCCCTGGAACATGTTGTGATAACAGGAACAAGCTGCGTTTGAGAGCCCACTTCCAAATGTTCTGGGACAGTTTGGACAGCCCTGGAGAGTGAGTGCCCCCTTGTTTGTTCAGATAGTACATGGCTGTGGTGCTGTCTGAGGGGATCAGGACCGTCTTTTCCTGCAGTTGTGTCTTGAAAGCTTTTAGTGCTTTGAACACTGCCAACAGTTCCAAAAGGTTTATGTGGTTGGATGCTATGTCTGACGACCAAACTCCGTTGGCTGTTTGTTGAAGCAGGTGAGCTCCCCACCCTATGAGAGATGCGTCTGTATTTAGAATGGCTTCCACTGGAGGGGTGGTAAAGGATTTCCCCTTCAAGAGGTCCCTCGACCACCACTGCAGCGAGAGAACGATGGCCGGCGAGACAACCACTAGATCGCCCCACTGTCCGCTGGCCAGTCACCACTGACTGTTGAGCCACTCCTGCATTGGGTGCATGCGCAAGCGTGCGTGAGGAACCAAGTTGATACATGACGCCATCATTCCTAGCAGTCGCATAGCCTTGCGTACCGTCACCTCTCGACTGGCTACATACTGAGGGATTTGAAACAACATGTTTTGGACTCTCTCATTGGAGGGGAAGACGAGGCTGTCCTTTGTTTGAATTAGAGCCCCTAGGAACTGCTTGACCTGACTGGGGTCTAGGCTGGATTTGTTCTCGTTGATAGAGAACCCCAGACTGAATAAAAGATCTATCGTCTTTTGGGTGTTTGACAGACAACGTTCGTAAGAGTCCCCTGTTATGAGCCAGTCATCGAGGTAAGGATAGACCGGGATGGATTGCCTGCGCAGATGTGCTGCTGCCACCGCTAGTACCTTTGTAAATACCCTTGGTGCAGATGCTATGCGAAAGGGTAGTACCTTGAACTGATAAAGCTTGTCTTGTATCATAAATCTGAGGTATTTTCTGTGCGCTGGCAACATTGAAATATGAAAGTATGCATCTTTGATGTCCAGTGTTGCCATGTAATCCCCCTGTTATAGCAGGGGAATTACTTCCTGCAGAGTGACCATGCAGAACTTTTGTGGCTTTACATATTTGTTCGCTGGGCGCAGACCTAATACATGGCGCATGGTTAGATCCTTTTTGGGTACAAGAAAGTACACTGAATACTGAATAAATACCTTCTTTTACCTGTGACAGAGGTACGATTTCTATGGCTCCTTTCTCTTGTAGTGTCTCGACTTCGAAGATGGTCTGGTGTCAGTCGTCTTGCTCGTGGAGGTCTGAAAGTTGGGGACCGGTTGAACTCTATACAGTACCCATGGGCCACGGTCTTTAGCACCCACTGGTCTGTAGTTATCCCCTCCGATGCCTGAAGGAACGATGTTAGCCGGCCCCCGACTGGGGAAGCATGGGAGGGGACCTGAATCTTCAGGTCATTTTGAACCTGAGGCCGGAGAGCCTAAAGGAGTAGAGTTCCGGCCCCTTCCTTTCCCACAACGCTGACCCATTTGGGGATACGGGGTGGCGTATCCACTGTTTCCCTGTGGCGAGTTCCAATTGTTTCCCAAGGAGTATTGTTGTTGAAGGAATCGTTGGCCACGAAAAAGCCATTGGGACCCAGATCCTCATCTTGTAGAGGGTCTTTGGGTAATCTGGTCTAGTGTTTTCAGGGTGTCATGCTCCTTTTTTGCAGTCTCGAGGGCCTTGTCGACAGCTTTCCCAAACAGGTTGGATTCTTCCACGGGTTTATTTATAAGTGACGCTTGCGTCTCTGGCTTGAATCCAGAGTTCCGTAGCCACGCACGTCTCTTCAGGAGTGTGCCCTGAGCCAGGGATTGACCAGCTGTCTCGGCAGAATCCAAAGTGCTCTTAAGTATGCTTTGGTTCACTTGTCTGCCTTCAGTGACTGTGGTCAGGAGGCGAGTTCGTAGTGGTTCGGGAACCTCCTGTAGGCCTTCTTGTAGTAAGGCCCATTGAGCATCCGCGTAGCTGGCCAATAAGGTTGTGTTGTTGACAATACGTTTTGAAAACGCTGCTGCGGCCATGATCCTCTTCCCAAGGACGTAAAGTCTTTTAACTTCTTTATCGGGGGTGCCTCGCCGGGAACCCCTGCCCTCTTTCTTGTAGTAGTCACCACCAGAGAGTCGGGGTTGGAGTGACCTCTGATATAAAGGGGGTCCGAGGGAGAAGGATGAAAGAGTGTTTCTAATCTTGGGTTAACACCTCTTGTGAGAGCAGGTGTTGATAAGGAGGGAGCCAGGTGTTTTTTAATTGAACTGAGGAGCGGCCTGGCTGGCCGGCGCCTTCTCTTTGAGGATGTCATCCACAAAGTCAACTTCAGGGACAGCTTCATCTGTGGCAATTTTGAAGTGTTCAGCTGCTTTGCGCAACATGACCTTAAACGTCAATTGATCATCCACTGGCAAAGGTTGTCTAGGGGGGGTGGTCTCGGGGGAATCCAAAGATAGGGCATCAAGGTCTTGTGGATCAGGAGACTGCCATGGTTGAGGGTCACCCATATCCGGGTTCTCCTCTCAGCCCTCTAGGGGGTCATGTATGTCCTCAGGATTGGTGAATTGATCATCATCCTGAGTGTCTGCAGGAATGTCTTCTTCAGTGAGGTTCCAGAGAGGGGTCAAAGAGCCTTGGGAATTTTGCTACAGGGTCCGAAGGGCTGTCATCCGGTGGTCTTCTTGGTGTGGGTTGTTCTGAATGGGAAACAAACCTGTCCAGTCTTTTCAAGCAGTTTTCAAATTTCTCTCTAGTCCAAACAGAAGACCTAGAATGGTCTAGAGGTGGAAAAGGTTCTTGAAAACGCTCTTCTGTCGTAAAACGTCGAGATTTTTGTCTCAACGTCGAAGACATCCCTTCTTCTCCCTCAGATAACTCCTCCTGGGGGACCGACAGAGGTGGGACATCCATGTGCCTCTCTTTCGGGTTATGGGAGGGTTCCGGTACTCCTCTTAGGCTATCCTTGGATCTCGACGGATCCTTGGCCTTCTCCGTAGTCCTCGAAGAATCCCTTGACTGCCGTTTCTGAGAATCAGCGGAAACAATCCTTGCTATGCTGTCGGCGACGTCCTCCGCAGACGGGAGGCGGAAGCTTCAGCCTGCAATTGTGAAGGAATCTTTTTCGGCGGAGTCGGGGCCTTGTCTTCGGTGTCTGCCTTTCTTGGCGGTGCTGGGGCCTTGTCCTCAGCGGCTGCCTTCTTCGGCGGTGCTGAGGCCTTGTCTTCGGTGGCCACCTTATTCGGCGGAACCGGAACCCTGTCGTCGCCGGACGCCTTCTTGTGATGCGTCTCGACGGAACACGGGATATTAGAGGTAGCGCCCATTGTTTTTGATGGCCCGGTCGCTAGGCGCATATGCGGCTGAGGGGAGGGCTGCCAATCTTGACGGTCGGCGGGTGCCGCAGGAATGTCCGGTGTAACCATTGGCGCTGAAGTCTTCTTCGACTTGGCCGAAGACTGACTTGGCCTGAAGACTGGGTTGTGTGTTTAATGCTGTGTAAATGTTCGTCTTTGTCTCCGGGGTGTGACTTCCCCCCATAGCAGTGCCTGAGCCGTGCCTGGCGGGGCCAGGGACAGACAATGCAGAACGAGAGCATTCTGTCAAAAGGTCAACGACCTCCGGTTCGGAGGTCTGATCGTCACTCTCGTCGTCGTCACTTTCGGTGGCTGCGGCAGCGGGAGAAAACTCGGCCTTCGACATCCCGTAGGCCGCCCACCGCTTGACTTTGTGCTCCTTTAATGTCTTAGGACGGAGGAGCTTTCAAACAGCACATCCTACTTAGTTGTGATCGAGGGGCAAGCAACGGTTACACCGTTTGTGCTAATCTTTCCAGGGAAATTTGCCTTTACAAATGGGGCAAAACCTAAATGGAGTCCTTTCCATAGCTGAGGAGGGGTAGAGTGACAAAGACTGAAAAGGAAAGGCATTCTCAGATTGTACAGAAATGTCCACCCCGACCCCACTCTCCCTACTGTGTAGGCTGGCGGAAGGCCGGCCACGTGATCGGCAGCGGCGACTGGTTCACCGTCCGTCGAAGTTCTGAAGGTCTTCAGCGTAGATCTGGAACAGCCGTCGAAATCAGGGACGGATAGGTTGATCTGAATTATTTTATATAACTATTCGACCAAAGGTCGAGGGGACAATAGGCAATGTCTCTGACGAGCTCCACATAAGGCGACCAGTATGCTGGACGGAAAAAAAAAATCTGAGGGACCTAGACGCGTGAGGGATCTTGGGTTCATTGCACGTCACGTAGGGATAGCATTAGAGGCACGCCCATGTCGACGTCCCCTTTCGATTCTCGAAAGACAAGATGCAATACTCTGCGGTTACCACTGGATGTCGGACCATATGCACAGCATTTGATTCTAAGCAGATTAACAAACATCAGAAATAGCAATTCTCAACAACCAATAATGATTGGACTTGTAATGTCACCACAGCCTCTCTTTGTAACTTGGGCGAATTCCCCTTCCCCAAGTTCAAACGTGATTCTTTTTTACAGTTCAAGAAAAGAAAACAAAGAAATCCTGATTTGCAATGATATTTAACCACAGTTCATTTCCATTTCAATTTGTCAACCACCGGTTCCAACTTAGGTTGATATAGTTATCTTTGCCAACAAAAGGTTCCAACTCTACTTGGTGTCAACTCATACAATAGAGGGGTTCTTTCTTTCCCAGAACCCTTCTTCAGCTCATCAATTGCAACAATAACTGTCTTGGTCTGGATGATTTTTGCCACAAATCTGTGAACCCTTCTTCAGTTCATCAATAGCAACAATAAGGATGATTTTTGCCACACATAGTTTTAGTATCACCTTCAACATAAATTATATTCATCAGTATCCCTTTTAAACACTTCAATTGCCACCTGGTTTACTTTCACACCAGACCTACTTCTTCACCAGCTTGCAATTCAGCTATACTCTCCTGCCCGAACAGAAAGTCACCACAAGTGCTTTGGGGTTCAATTTTGTTTGCTGTATGTTTTACCACAACTTCAAGTTGTTCAACATGTTGCAGCTTCACAACTTCCAACAACTCTTCAGAGAAAACAAGATGTATATTGGTGTCTGTAAAACTCTTCTCACAATAATGCTCCTCTCCCTCTGGATCCTTCTCTCCCAGAAGGGTAGTCTTTATGACACTCTTGTTTCGTTACTACACTTGTAACCAATGACCGATATGCAATTCACTCCCTTTGACTTAGATAATGTGTGTTCATACCAATTTTCACCACAGGTTGTATAATATATGAGCCACAAGTGCCACTGTCTCTGAATATTTTAATGGCACTTTGTCATGGTTGGCAATATCTGTTATTTTGTAACTGCCTTGATTTAGCTCTCTCTTGGCTTGGGCAATGCTTGTTTATGTTCTCTTTTAACTAGGTTGCCCGTTTACTTGGTAGGGGTTTCAAAAACCTCACTTTCACAACATTACAGTCTATGGACTTTTGAAAATATACTGTTGCTGCTTTGTAGGACTTGTCGTGCTGCTTCTGCTTTGGTTTGTTAGTTCTAGTTTTAGAAGTGAATTTCCAGTCACTTTCAGTCACACGTGAGTGCCTTTCACTCGCTGTACACTTTCCTTGCATACGCGAGCAGGGAAGGAGAGATCCGGAGTCACACACAGGCTGTGAACTCACTGGGTACAGCTCTTTTCTTCCTCTCGCCGCTTGCAGGATTCTTCTTCTCTCAGATTCCCTGGACACAGTAAACCCCCTCTTCTGGCTCGCCACTACCCGCGCCACTCAGTAACGAAGCTCTCATGGCCCCGGAGGTTCTCTGGTACTCGCTAGCCACCAGAGACCTCAAAGCACACGGGTGCACGCCAGACACCTGAAACGACCTCTGGGAAGGGAAAACTTCCCTCTTTTCGCTTCCCGCTGCGCAGCTTCTGCAGATTTGATCACCAGAGGGCAAGCTTCCCTCTGGAATGCTTCCTGCTGTGCAATCTCTGCAATCTAGGATATGGGAGGTACAGACCCTTTCAGGACCGACAGTTGCTCTCTGCCAAGCAATTGCCCCAGCGTATTCTCTCTCCTCCAGCAGTTTGGTCCGTCTGTATTCACCATGCTGCTTCTGCTTTCTTCTCCTGCTTTCTCCTTCTCTCCCACAACTACTTGCCTGCACCTGAAGGGGCCTTTTAAGCCTCTCAGTCTCCATCAGGTGTGGGCAGTCTGCACTAATTAACAGACTACTCCAATAGTACTGCACCTCTTCAGTCATCTTCCTCATTACAGTACTTCGAGGATTATGGGACTTGAAGTCCCCAAATACAAAATTGAGGTTTTCTTATTTCAGTTGTTTTACAGCAAGCCATCAGAAGAGTAGGACTTCAGGGAAAGTTGAACAAAGGATCTTTCCATTCTTCCTCATCTGCTGTCCCCTCATGTGATCCTCACACAGAACAGATCCCCAGTAGGGATCAGAAAGCGTCTGCTTTTCCCTGGCCACATGAGAAGGGTCCCAGGCCTGGTTTTCTGGGGGAAACATTGCTGATCCATCACAATACCTGGAGGTCGAAAGAAAGCCCACTAGCATCTAATATAGGCCATGTCAAGAGTGTATTCAAAGACCATAGGGACAATTTACAAGCTACAAACACAAGCAATGAAGAAGAGGTGTGCAGTAAAACACAAAAGAAAGCCTACAAGTCCCCAATAAATGAAATCCATTGAAGGGGTATCTAGAGACCACAGGGACCATCTACATGCCCCAGGCATGTTCCATATCAATGTGATTTACATAGTGATGCCTAGAGACATCTCACCTCATTTGTAGAAGCTGCTTACATAGGCCATGAGAGCATAGCTAGTGAGTTATGTATCAATTGAACAACCAAGTGGCAAAGCAAGCACCCAACACACCTCCAATTGGGTTTATACAGAGAGGCCCAAAATAAAGCCCATAGAACTCCAACAATGGCTAAAACCATGAGGCGTATACAGAGATCTCAAAGAGACAGGGAACTAGTCTATGCAGCATTCCTTACCTATAAGGTCTTACACTGGCCTATGAAACAGTCCATAAGGTATGAACATAAACTTGGTGGTGATTGGAGAAACATAGAGTCAGCCAAAAAAGTAAACAAAATCCATAATGGTTTAATACAAGCAATACTATTATAACAAGGTATGCAGGTCCAGTGATCGTAGTGATCGCTTGGAGTGAGTTGCAGGTAGGGTTTATTTCAGACTATATGACTTGACAGGTAGGTAAAAAAAGAACAGGTGGAAGAGGCAAGACACTGTGCATTCCATATCCTCTGGTGGTAAGATGTTACTGTCCCAACTGACACACCTGGAACATGAACACCAGCATTACATTAAATCACTCACTCATGTCATACGCTCAACGTACTGTTCATACGTTATAAGCAGTACACCATACACTTTCCTCTTTTAAATTGAATAAAAGTTAGACGGAACTAGAAGTTGACAGAACACACCACAACAAATGAGAGTAATAACACTTGGAAAAACAGATAAAGAGACACAGAATCTCCAGTGCAGACTCAGAGATGGCTTGAGCTAACAGGAAGGTTTTTATTTCCCAGACTGACAGTACAAGTAGTTTTGACAGTACAAGTGGAACAAATACTCACCGTAATCGTATTTCTGATGCTTGTATCTGCTTAGATTCATATGCTATGCATAGGCCGACATCTAGTTGTAGCCATGGAGTATTACATTTTTTGTTTTCCAAATGCGAAAAGAGTTCTCCTTCTCTGCCTTTCCCCTGTTCTGCTCAGATGAGGTTTCTAGACAAGTCTGATCTATGAATGTCTCATCAAAACAGGTTCACCCCTGTTCCTCCAAAACCATCAAGGACCACATTGACACCCTGGCTCCTGCTCTGGTTGATTTCTGCAACCACTGCTTTACCACTGGAGTCTTCCCCTCCCCCTGAAGCACTCCCTTGTGCACCCTCTTCTTAAGAAACCCTCTGCCGACCCTTCCTGCCCTGCTAACTATCGTCCAATCTCCATCACTCCTTTCCTGGGCAAACTCCTGCAAAAGCTGCCCATCTCCCAGCTTAATCTCCACACTTTATAAATCTGATGGTTGTCTCCATGACCATCAGTCTGGCTTCAGAGAAGTCAGAAGCATGGAAACTGCTCTCCTGAACATCCGTGAAGACCTGCCCTCCAACTACAATTCCAACACCCCCTGTGTCCACATCTTACTTGATCTCTCTTTTGCCTTTGACGCGGTCAACCATGCCATCCTGCTCATGCGTCTCCGTGATAACCTGGGTATCACCGATCAGGCCTTGGCTTGGCTGACCTCCTTCCTCTCCGATCGACCCGAGGTCTAACTTGGGTCCTTCCTCTCCTCTATCTCCATCTCTACCTGTGGTGTTCCCCAGGGGTCTAACCTCTCTCCCTGGCTGTTCAACCAATACCTGGCACTTCTTGCCCACCACATTGCTGCTCTCTGCCCCAACTTTCAGTGCTATGCGGAGGACACTCAACTCATTTTCAGGCTCCCTTCTGCCACCACTTCTCCTTCTCTCATCTCTGACTGTCTGTCCGCCATCCAGGAGTGGTGTGCCACCAATGATCTCTGCCTTAATGCCAGTAAGACTGAGATTCTCCTCATCGGCACACCTGCTCTCTCCTTTCCCGTCACTCTGTGGTCGGCCTCTCTTGGCCGTCTTCCTGCTCCCACCTGTGGGGCTAAAAAGCTTCGGGTCATCTTCGACTCTACACTTCCCTTCTCCCCTAACATCTCTGACATCTCTAAGAAGTCACACTACCAGCTGGACCTCCTCAGAGGTATTCTTCCCTTCCTCTCCTTACCCCAGAAGCTCACTGTCTCCAGAGTTCTGGTTCTCTCTAGGCTGGACTACTGCAACAGCCTCTTTCTAAATCTGCTTGCCTCTACTCTCCACCCTCTGCAACTTATCCAAAACAGGACTGCGAGACTTGTCCTTGGCCTCAAGCCCAGGGATCGTATCTCTCCAGAACTGAAATCTCTGCATTGGCTCCCAGTGGTGGCGAGGATTAAGTTCAAAACCCTTTGCATTGTCCACAAGGCCTTCTGGGGCCTGGGACCTCAATACCTTCAACTCTCACTTCCTAAATATCTTCCTTCTCAAGCTCTTCGCTCATCCGCCTCCAACTCCCTCAGGGTTAGTCGCTTCTCCAAGCAGTGAGTTGGTGGTAGATCTCTTTCTTCGGCTGGGGCCTCCCTTTGGAATAGCCTCCCTGCCTCTGTGAAACTTGAGGACAACCATCTCTGGTTCTGGAAGCACCTCAAGACCTTACTCTTTGCTTCTGCTTTCTCTCTTCCTCTCCCCTGCTGATCTCCTGGCTGAATCTGTAATTGCACTGGTTACCTGGCTAACCTATGATCTCGGGTCCAGGTCCCCTCCCTGCCAGTTGCACACCTGCACTGCCCCCTGGTTAACCTTTGCACTCAGGGACTGTTTCTGCATCCCTACAGCCCCTACTAGCACTTGACACCAGATGTCTGCACTTACCCTTGCACTGGCCTCCAGCTGGCCGCACTTTTATTTATTGTCTTTATTTATTGTCTTCATTTACTTACTGTTATCCTATGTACTACACTGCCCCCTCCCCTCTGCACTTTTCCGCCTCCTCTGCACTTGCGCAATCTCAATGTCACCAGGCCTAGTAGGATCGTTGTCTGTCTTCCCCCTTTCCCCTCCCTTGCCTCGTTGCGCCTTGAAACACTTGTGTATAAGCGCGTTATGAATGTCATATCATAACAGGGTGCGCCAGTAATACTAACCCTAGTGTGACGTTAACTGTACCCATGGTGCTTCACGTGTCGAGGTCCTTCGGATTGTTTTGTTTCTGACAAGAAGTAGCATGGAGTGTAGCGTGAATACAGATGTAATAAAGCAGATACGAGTGGATAAAGCCAGAAAACATCTAAGCACCTTATAGTCCACACGGGAGGAAGGGTGGGCGCATTGGAATCTATGCAGATACAAGCATTAGAAATACGATTACATAGAGTAATGTATCCGTTCTGAGGCTTGTGGATCTGCTTAGATCACATGCTATGCATAGATCAGCGAGCAGTGTGTTGAGAAGGTGGTGGGTTATGAGACGGTACAGCGGCAAATAGATGTTTTAGCACTGCTTGTCCCACTTGTGAATCTGCTTTAGAATGTGTGTCAATGCAGTAGTGCGGAGTAAAAGTTTGTATGGAGCTCCATGTTGCTGCTTTGCAAATGGCGTACAGTGGGACGTTTGCAATAAATGCCAGAGTAGCTCCTGTACCCCTAGTAGAGTGAGCTCTTGGTGTGAAAGGCAGGGTCTCATTTGATAGAGAGTAGCAGAGTTGTATTCATTACACTATCCACCTGGAGATGGCGTTTTTTGAAACGTGATCACTTTCCCTGCCAGGTTCCATGGAGACAAACAGTTGGTCTGTTTTTCGCAGTGGTTTTGTTTTGTTTACATAGAAAAGAACCGCCCTTCTTACATCTATTCTATGGAGTTTTTTCTCAGCTGAGTTTGACAGGCTTTGAAAGAAAGCTGGTAGTTCAATGGCCTGGTTGACATGGAACTTAGATATGAACTTGGGTGAAAATCTAGGATGTGTTCTTAGTACCAACTTGTCTTTTTGGATAACAAGGAAAGGGTCTTGCACTGACAAAGCTTGTAGTTCACTAATGCTTCTTATGGAGGTGATAGTCACCAGAAAACCTGTTTTATATGTAAGGTGTTTAAGGCTGGAAATGTGCATAGTCTCAAAGGGGGGGTCCTATGAGCTTTGCAAGTACCACATTTGGGGCCCACACTGGAGGCGGGTTTGAAATGGCAGTGTAAAGTAGTTTTACTCCTTCCATTAATGCCTTAATGATAGGGATTTTCCACCAGGACATCTTGCTTTGAGAAGTGGTATATGCAGATAGTGCCGCTAAGTGAACCTTGATGGAGTTAAATACTAGCCCAGAGTCTACTAAGTGGAGCATGTAATGAAGAATATGTGACGGGGTACATTCGATTGGGTCTCCATTTTTTCACTGGCACCATATTACAAATCTTTTCCATTTGTTAAAATAACAGTGTCTGGTGTTTGGTTTCCGTGCCTCCTTGAGGATTTCCATACACCTTTGAGGTAGTTTTAAATGGGAAAATTCTATGACCTCCGGAGCCAAGCTGCCAGGTTCATAGACTGAGGGTGAGGGGGAAGTTTGTCTCCCCGTGCTGTGTGAGCAAGTTGTAGGGGCACGGGAGGTTGACTTAATCGCATATCGCCAGTTTGCGCCGATGCGGAAACCAAGGTTGTCTCGCCCACATAGGAGCAACTAGGATTAGTGTCACTTGTTCCTGGTGCATTTTGTTCACCAACCTGCTCCTTAGCGGTGTTGGGGGAAAATTGTAAGCAAATTGCCTTGACCAGTTCATCCACAGGGCGTTCCCCTTGGATCCATATTGGGGAAATCTGGAGGCAAAGTCTGGGCATTGCGTGTTTTGGCTTGTGGTGAACGAGTCTAAAGGGCGGTAACACCAGAGGGAGAAGATATCGTTTAAAATGTTTTTGTCGAGCTGCCACTCGTGCTCTTCGGGTAGAAGATCTCTGCTTAATGAGTCTGCCAGAGAATTGAGTTCCACTGGAACATATTGAGACGTTAGGAACATGCCCCGCTTGAGTGCCCACTTCCAAATTCTTCATGCTACCCTGGACAGACTTGGAGAGTGTGTGCCCCCCTGCTTGTGTATGTAAAACATGGCAGTGGTGCTGTCCTTGAGGACTTGTACTGTCTGACCTGACAGGTGCACTTGGAAAGCTTGCAGGGCTTTGAGCACTGCTAGCAGTTCCAACAGGTTTATGTGATTTTGGGCTGTGATCTGAGTCCACAGGCCATGCGTTGTGTGGTGAAGGTAATGGGCTCCCCATCCAGTTAAACAACCACTAGATCATGCAACTGACTGGTTGCCTGAGACCACTGTTTCGCTAACCACTCTTGCATTGGGCGAATGCGCATCCGCGCGTGTGGAACCAGGTAAATGCATGAAGCCATCATCCCGAGCAAGCGCATTGCTTTGCGTACGGTTATTTGGCGTCTGGCTAGATACTGAGGTATTTGCAGCAGTATGTTTTGCATTCTTTCGTTTAACGGTAAGACTAGACCCTCTTCTGTCTTTATGACAGCTCCTAAGAACTGTTTTGTCTTGCTTTGAACAAGACTTGATTTTTTCCTGTTGATTCAGAATCCCAATTGGAACAAGAGATTGATTGTTCTCTGGGTATTTTGCTTGCAAATTTGGGGGATTCCTTTGTTATCAGCCAGTTGTCCAGATAAGGGTACACTGGGATTGATTCTCTACGTAGATGTGCTGCCACTACCGCTAGTACCTTGGTGAATACCCTTAGAGCGGAGGCTATTCTGAAGAGTAGAACCTTGAATTTGTAGTGTTTTTTCACTATTTTGAAGCACAAGAAGCTTCTGTGCGCTGGGAACATTGAAATATGAAAGTATGCATATATCATATCCAAGGCTGGCTTCCTGTAGCGTTGTCATGCAGAATTTGTGTGGCTTCACATAGGTGTTTGCAGGCTGCAGGTCTATGATAGGGTGCATTGTTAGGTCTTTTATTGGCACAAGGAAGTACATTGAATAAATAACCTTGTTTACCTGGTTACTCTGAGATCCCGAAAGTCTGCAGATTGAGGCAACGAGAGGTAGCTTGTCGAGGGAGCCAGAGAAGTTCAGAGAAGGGAGTCGGGATGCGTGCCGATCCATTATGAAGTAACTAGGAAGACATGCTTGTTCCCCTGGGCTGAGAAGGTAGTCCAAGAGTGCTTGAGGGGCCACTGCCGAGGCCCTGACCTCAGAGGAAAAAGGCATTTGAACAGAATCCAGCTGAAAGCCAAGAGCACAACCGGTGCGTTTCAGATAATGGGAAATCCTGTTTGTGAAAGGCGCGAGTGAATAAAATGCAGCAGAATAATTGCACGTGAGGAAATCTCTGAATAATGCTAATGAATGGATAATGATGAAATGGGAAGTTAAGGGATACTAAGTACCAGAGTGGTTGCGTATCAAAGAGGTACATTCTCGAAAGTCTCTGTCTGAAGAAAGGAAGCGTTCTACAAAAAGGGGAGCTGCGCAAGATGGCGAATTGTGAGCAAAATAGCATGTAACAAAAGGGCAGCTATGCGAGAGATGAAGTATAAGCATAATCCCCACGAAAGATGGTTAAAAATGAAAATAAGCAAACTGCTAACATTGAATACCGAACTGAATGAAAATGAGCAAACTGCCAATATTGAATACCAAACTGATATTGAATACCGAACTAAATGAAACCGCAAGCTGCTAATATTGAATATTGAACAGAATGAAACAGCGAGACTGCTAACCTTGAATACTGAATTTCTTATTGAAAATTGAACTGCACAAAGAGAACTTAAGATTCCTGGTTGCATGACCTGTAATGGGTGGATTGTGCAGTCCAACAACTGTGCCAAGACCAGAGAACTCCTATATGTTGAATAATTAACTACTGGAAGAGAATTCAAGATTTCTGGTTGCGTGACCTGTAATGGATGGACCGTGCAGTCTAACAACTACGCCAAGACCAGATAACCCCTATATGCTAACAAGGAAACCTGCTATTGTGTCAAAAGGAAAACTACCATTGGTGCATATAAGACTTGGGGAAGGGAACCCTGAGCTGTGAAGAATTGTTCAAACTCAGTTTAAAGATAAAGCTTCAAGATACTTCTTTGTGTAACAACTTTTGGTTATGAACTTGGGGAAGGGAATCCTGATACTTGATGCTTTGGAACTATATTGAATTTGGGGAAGGGCATGCTGACATCTACAAAGGTGTTGAACATAATGACTTTAAATCCAAAAGAAGGTAACCTGAACATTGTGCTGAACTTGTTGACATTGGGGAAATGAAGCTGAAGAGTAAGCCTGGGCTGGAAATTGCTCGGAACTTTATTTTTGGAACACCATTTAGTTATGGTTGAGATCCCCACACATTGTTTGGTCTTAGTTGTGAGGGTAAGCATAGGTTATGGACACAGACAGACTTTTCAGTTGAACTTACTGACACAGAATATCCTTCATTTCTTTAGGTAGGGACGTCACACCTTAGCATAGGGCAAGTTAGGCTTTATACCATCCTGACATTTTCGTTAATAAAAGCCTATTGTTACATATTGAATCTGTTGTCTGTGTCTGCTTCCATAAGCTCCATTTGTGTAATAGTTTTTCCGATTTTTGCACTTGGGTGGACCGGTTTGATAACTGTTACTAAATTTCATTCCTCCAAAGTGGATAATGTGTCTCAAACAGATGTGCAACCCGTTTAAACCGCACATTATCATCTGGTAAAAACAGAAAATTCATGTCAAACAGTTGTACAATCTGAGAGGGTGGATGAGTCCTCGCAAACTGTACAGAATGTGATTGACCCGTGGGTATCTGGAGGTATGGTAACTCAACTACTGTAAAATCCCTGCCAGTTGTTGGCATAGGTGGGCTAATACAGGAGCCTACTTTTAAATCTGTCGTTTCAGAACGCATATCGTTACCAATACCTGTCAATCCACCTCAAGTGGCGAATGTAAAAATCAAGCAATCTCCTCTCCAAAGACTGCGTATGGGAAAGTCCTTAATTCCAACAATAAAGGATAAAACCACAAGAGCTTTTGTTATGGATCAAAGGAATTTTATTTGCACAAACGACGTTGAGAATGCCGAAAGTAAAGAACCTAGAGAAGTCTTACGTAACAAAGTGCTGGCATGGCTTCGCCAGAGAACAGGGCCGGGAGTGGTCAGATCGTCTGATTTGAAGATCCTACGTAGGATTGAGCTGAATGAATGGTGTGCTCAATCGAATAGGGACTGTGTCCTGGTGGGTTGTGGGTCCAGTAACCTACCTCTTTATTTAAGTATGTGCCAATATCTTCCGAAGGGTTCTTTGAACTTGAGTTTGATACTTGATTACCGTGACCTATTTTTGTGATCTCTTGTTTTTGTTGTTTGTTTTGTTTTAGCGCCTCTATGCCCCTGTTCTTTTTGTATCGTGCTTTATAAATAAATAAATACATTTAAAAAATGATGCCGACCTCACAACGTGTGGAATCATAATTGTGTGGTCAAATGTTTTGATTGCGACTCAGTTCAGTGAAATGCACGGGTGTTTACTTGTAACTGCCGTTTTTACCTCAACAGTCAAAGCAGAGTAAATATTGAAATTCGCGTTAATAAGAGACAAAAAAATACAATTGGAAATTGAACTCAAACGCTAACATGGTAGGCATGCAGAGTAAATAAGAACAAATTACATTTATTCATCAAAAACTGATCACTTGGGGAAATAATGTGTTGCAATGCAGCCAATTGGAAACCGCAGAGCCAGTAAAACGTGTAAGAAAAAAGAAACCCTTTAAAAAGTCATGGAAAACAAGAAAAAATACCAGAAAAATCCCAAGTAAAAACAGGGGTAAATGGCCTTGAGGCCTACCCAACTCCAGCAACAAAAAAGAATTGAAGCGGCAGCTCTGCAGTGGTGCCCTCTGGAGTTGCAATCCCAAATATCAGGCTTCTACTCTTCAAAGGGTGTTTAAAGTTTCTGTGAAAAGTGAGAATCTACACGTATTCGGGACGTTTTTATGCAAGGTTGTGAATAATGAGACCTACATTCAGCTGCATAACTCCTGCTTTAATTGTTGGGATGGGGGAACTTTATCTGGCAGGAGGGCCATGTGTTAAGCTGGTTTGCTTTATTATGATAAGAAATGGGTATCACTGAGTGGTACAGAACACAGGCCAACAAGGGAACTTTAATGCCTCACCTGAAAGCTTCAATGAGTCTCTCCACTTTCTGAGCCTCACCCTGCACCCGGATATGTGCCTGGAATTTCCGCAGAGCATCGTCCAAATCCATGTTGGAAAAATCCATTTCATCCACAACGCAGCTGGAAATGTAGAGGAAATTAACACATTAAGCATCTATTGCTTGGAATGATAGCGGTCACTTTGCATGCTTCACATTCTGAACTAAAGAAAGATGCAGAAATAGTTAAACAAGGTTTATCTAAACGTCCTCTGAGGACAGTCTAGTATCAATGTATATACATTATTATTATTATTATTTTTTTTTATTCCTTTATTTTCAAGATTTTCAAATAATCAAAAAATACATCACCAAAAGTTCAATAGAGTATAAAAACATAACACTCTACATTAAATAGGTAAGGAAATAAAAGTAATCCGAAGCATGTATAAATACTGAAACATCAGACATTTCAAAACCAATTACTAACCTTTCTTGAAATAAAATACCTAAACAAATTCTTACATTTTGAAAATTCCAACACAGAACAACACAAAAGACATACAGACATCTCACAGACTCACACAAAACATTATCTTTGTCTTTTAACATACTAATTTCGTCCCAAATGTAGCCAAAGAGTACGAATGCTGTTTCAGAAAAAGTGTGTCTTGATTACTGGAAAGCTTAAGCGAATATCAATACAGTGCTTTGTCCCCACTAGAGCCACTGGAAAGAATACCTTGATTTACACCTGGTTATTCACTGCACTGATGCCAAAGGGAGGGAATCCATATGGGGCAACGCCCAGCAGCACACCTGCCAGTGTAACAGGGCTGCTCTCTGTCTCTCAGGCAACAGCTAAAAGGGGAGGAAGTGCGAGGGAAGGGGAGGGGGGAGAAGGGCAGTGATTTGTTGTGATTGTTGGGGAAGACATAGAAAGGTGTTGGGTGAGGTTGGCAGGAGGCAAGTATTGTTAGCGTGGAAAGACAAGATAGTTGCAGGAAGCCTGGTATTTTTTAAACATAGTTTCTAAATGTGTCTTTGGATCCACCCGGGTCTCCCCCTCTTGCTCCATGGGGACAGCTCAGGGGTAGCAAGAGATCTATGGAGCGAGGGAGGAATACACACCATACAATCATACGGGCAAATACCAACATGGGCCTACTTCCTAACTCCAGATTCCGTTTAACATAGCAGGCAACACAAAATGTGCTCTTCCTGTCCACCTGGAACTGGTCAATTGAAAAACACCTGTGTTGTCAATACCTACCCACCTATAATGCTATATCTTTTAAATCAAACGTATTTGATTGATTTTCATTTGTATGGCAGAAAAGGAAATGCTACAAAAACCTCTTGTTTGTCATATAGCTGAAATAAAGACCTACTAAGTGTTCAGGTTTAATTCCAAAACTTTAAACCCCTCTTCCCGACCACATCATCAGATATTCCAAGGTGCACATACAATAAAATCTGTATCGGATACATACCAAAAAGGCTCCAATGATAAGCTTAAAATCGTGTCAAGCCACTAGCAATTGGGATATCAACACAGGCTCCCACGTCAACCATCACCCAGCTTTATCAACTCACACAAGTTCTTACACCCATTTAAGCTTGATATACATAAAATCATTAAATCACTAGTAATGCAAGTGCTCTCAGGTGCATCTGACAAGTCTGTTCGCTGTTTTTACTTGCCAGATGAGGAATCAATAAACACTGTTTCTTATGGGTACAGTCGTTTCATTAATATTGGCAGTTAGATTCTCAAGTGCAAGCGTTAACCAAAGTTTTTGCTACAATAAATGTACATGTTCAATCTTCTGCCACATTGCTGCACGTGCCAGCTTTACCACTAAGAGCACAGTGGTGACTAACCTTCCCTACCTCAGAGACAACACCCAAGGTCGGCTCCAGAAAGGTCATACCGAAGGGTAATGCCACTATACGCGATACAGTGTACCTTTCATTCCATCCACTCTCCAACACTGATCTGTATTTTCTGGGAAGATCTTGGATAATCTTTGTGGCATCCAAAAACACCAAAAAAAGCAATTTGGATTACAATTCCCGATACTGAACAGATGTGGAAGAGTACTTAGTGTGGGCCCTCGTATTGCCGGAGAGTGGGTTGCTCAGGTCTTTCGACAGTCTTACATTATATAATCCTATTTTATCTGCGGGTTGGCTGCTCTTATTTGTTTGTAAATGCTGGAAACCAAGTCATCTCCCAGTAGGTAGAAGGTGTCTTATCACAGCATTTCTATTATGAGACAAGTGATCTCCATACTCTGGTTCTGTATATCAAAAGCCTTAGTTTAGCTATGTGGGCAATACCAAGTTGGCCCAACTCATGCATCAGTTGGCTCGTGGGTGTGCTAAGAGGGAGTTCCAATATAGTTACTTAAAAAACGTATTTTCAATTATTTCAAACGATGGTAAATCACTTTAAGACCACTATTCCCCTCAGTAAAAGCACACTAACATTTCTTGGGTTTTATGTACCTCAAGAGTTGGACCAAGAGCTTTTCCACCATAAAGTGATGCACAGCTCCCAACAACGCCAGACTGCCAAGGCAGGATCAGATTACTCCTTCACATTACTATTCAAACAAACTCCTAGTTAGAGAAGGTTTGCTACTTGCTGAAGTAGCATACCATTCAAAAACATGAAATATAGGCGGGCATTTAATGTGGCACGACAGATTTAGTTTGGTCAACACTTAAAAAGAATGACACTGTAAGTTTACTATTTTGTCTAAAACAAAAGGTGAAGAAAACTGAACATCTACCTTGGGTTCTGAGCATTATGGGAATGAGTGGGGTCTGCATGCAATAGGAAGAGGCTACCTTTCCAAAATCCTCCAACAAAAGACATGTTTCTTTTTAGCGATGGATAACCATTTACGAGTGTGATATTCTGAAGTGAATTCTCTGGGGAAGATCGTTTACTGGAGAAGCACACTTTACTAAATTGGCCCCCTTCTGTACCACTGTCCTTGTTAAATTCCTTAGAATAGAACTGCGAACCCACTCTTGGCAGACAAACAACTTGTATTTCTATCTATTCTAAGAACTGACTTATAAGAACACATTTACAGATGCCGGAGGCATTCCCCGGAAAGGTGCCTTTGCAAGAGCACAAAGATACGAACAAGTGATGAGTCAGCATATTAGGGTGTGAACAAAGTGGGACATACACCATTGACAACACAAAACAAAGATTATAAGAAACATGTGACTTACAAAAGTAACATTTATGGGGCAAATACTGTACTTAAAAACAAGTACAAAATTGCATTGTGTGCCATTGGAGGGAGTTGTGGAGTCAGGTTGGAACGGTCGGGGAGAAGGCAGGGGGAGATCCCTCTTTTGTAAGTAAGTGAAGTTTAAGAGAATCTTTGAAGATATCCACAGTCGGGCTGGCTTTGATTGCAGCAGGCTCCAATGGAGTGGGGCGAGTAGGGAGAAAGATCATAAGTGGAGGAGGCACTGGTGGGCATGGTGAGCACATAGAAAAAATATCAGCCAAGAACTGAGGAGCAAGACCATGGATTGCTTTATTGAATAGGAGAAGTAACTTGACAGAGCAGCCATTGTGCATAGAGAGTCAACTAGCATGGGGTTGGTAAGTGGAAGTGGGGGAGGAACTGGGTAGTTGTAGAGAGTGTGGGCAGCAATGTTGAAGACTCATCACGACTTGGGCGGTAACCCTTAAAATCAGCGGTAACGCTCTTGGCGCCGATTTTAAGGGTCTGTCGGATCACGACTCCAAACACCGCCGGCGCAATAACAGGCGTCGCAAGGACACCCGGCTGTACAAGCGCCGGCCATAACAGCGCCAGGAACCCTTAGCGCTAAAACATCATCAATCACGAGTCTGGCGTAAGCGCTATTAGCACCAGAAAAGCGGCGGATAATCCGCCGAAAATACCTCCAGCAAAAAGCTGGAGGTAACAGAACACAGGCCACAGCAATAAGGGCCCATGTGGAGGCAATGCAAATCAGAGGCCTACAAAGGACCCACCCATGCACAACACACCCTCCCCAACCCCATCACACCAGCAGGGGCAGGGAGGAGACAGCAATGAGGGCCCAGGTGGAGGCAATGCAAATCAGAGGCCTACAAAGGACCCAACCATGCACAACACACCCTCCCCAACACCATGCTGCCATTTGGAGCCGGGAGCCTTGATGTCGACTTCTACCTGCTGCGCCTGGAGCTACAGAGGACAGTCAACCAGGCCAGGGCCCTGGGAGTGCAGGGGCAGTGGGGATGAGGAGAAGGAGGAGGAGAGTAGCACCAACAAGGCGGCCAGCCATCCCCAGGGTCAGGCCAACATCCTGGGCCCTAACTGATGGTCAGTTGGTGACAGAATATCGGCTGGACAGGGCAACCATCACCCAGTTGCTGGACACAATCCAGGGTGACATATGCAGCTGCATAGCCACCAGCACGGCAGTACCTCCCCTAGTGAAGCTCGTGTCTGTGCTTCAATTTCTTGGGACTGGCAGCTACCAACATACCGTTGCCATGATGCATGGAATGGCCCAGTCCACATTCAGTGCCATGCTGGGATAGGTGCTTGATGCACTGTTGAATCATGTGAACGAACACATTGCATTGCCAGCCACACAGGCACAGGTGCACCAGTTTAAGGGTCAATTCTATGCCATTGCCCAAGTCCCGAATGTAATAGCAGCCCTGGACTGCACACATGTGGCACTTGTACCACCCCAGGCACATGAGGCTGCCTACAGGAACCATAAACAGTACCATTCCCTCAACGTGCAGATGACATGTGGCCCTGACCTCACCTTCAGCCACTGCTGTGCCCGCTACCCAGGATCCACCCACGACTCCATGGTCCTACGCAACAGTACCCTGCCGGCGTACATGGAAAGGCACCGAGGCCAAAACACATGGCTACTGGGTGAGTACAAATGTATACCACAAAGCATGTAAAATCCACAACTGATGGTGCCTGTCACAGAATCCATCATTCCCAATAGTCAGCAGCATCACAGCAGCATACACATTCAAGCACCTTGCACGATGAACCTTGGACATGTCCAACACAGCAGAACACACCCATGCAGGATGTCAGACATGTGGCGGCACAGTGACATATGGAAGTCCCACCACAACAAGGCCTCCTGTGTGAGTAGCACCATGGCTCCCAACACTGACACTGTACAGATATCCCACCCTGGCCATCCGACAGTAATGAAAATCCAATCCATGAGCTGGCACATCCACGAATGCTCCACACATAAGTAGGCCGATTAATGACAATGCACATCCCACAAACAATGTCCCCAAAATGGCCATGGAAATGCATGGATAACAGTACAGAATAGTGAAGAGCACAAATGCAACTGTAGCCAAATGGATTTGCAATGACACATGAGGCAGCCACTTCGGTCAAGCAGAAGTAGATGGAAGGGCCCCCTCTTCCTGCGACAAGTGAATGAGTACTGTTACATACAGAAACATAGGTGTACCGAGTGGAGAGTAACCCATTGATTCAATCTTGCCCGTAGGACAGCACACTCAACAATGTTATAGGCCAAATGACAAATATGGCAAAATCACACTGATGACAGGGCTCTGTACACCCACTCGACTTACCTTGTCCCCATACCGGCTTTCTATCCCCTGCAGGTGATTCGGGATATCCCCAGTACACATGGCTCATGACCCCTGTGCGTCACCCACACACGGCGGCGGAGCGGGCATACAACCTTGGCCATGCCTGTACACGGATCTGCGTTGAGAGGGCATTTGGCCTGCTGAAGGCACGCTTCCGTTGCCTCGACCGCACGGGAGGTGCAATGATGTATGCACCGGAAAAAGTTGGAAAAATTGTACTGACATGTGCCATGCTGTACAACATCTGTTGTCGCAGAAATGTGCCACTGCCCCCAGATGCTCATGTGCAGCCACCTGAGGATGGTGGTGAGGGCGATTAAGTGCCAGAATGTGTTGCACATGCAGAAAGGGTTGGGCTGAGGGAAGGGAGGTTGGCCAGACAGGGATTGAATGATGGATTCTTTTAGAAATGGGTAATAGGTAAATTGTACATATGTCACTTCAACATTAAATTGCATTTGTAACAATCACTACTGTCCATGCATTGTGATTTTTTTTACGCGATTTATTTCACGTCCAACAATCCCCCCCCCAGTGAACACCCAACAATCCCCCCTCCCCCCAGTGTACAACCCCAAACTGTACAGTTGCCTCATCAGGACAGCAACAATGATGCCATGCACCACTAGGATGGGCGCGGGCGCTTCCCTCTCCCAGGACCCTCCGGTGTGCGTGCCCTCAGGTGGCGCAAGGACCGGCGCCTTGGAGATGGGTCTAGTGAACCCTCTGTGGGTGTGGTGGAAGTTGAGGGTATGGAAGTGCTGCCAATCATGTGCTGGCGCATGAGGTTATTGGCCTCGCGTTGCTGTTCTGCAAGTGCAGACACTGCCTCCGTGAATTTGCGGACTCGTTGCCCAAAGCCTGTCAGGGCAGCGGTGCATTGTTGCACAACTTGTCATGTGCGGGCATTGTCCCGCGCAATGTACCGGCACCCATGCCGGATGGAAGTGCTCACAGCCTTAATGTGCCAGCTCTGGACCTTTGCCATTGCTTCCACCTTGGCCTGTTTTGCCTCAATGACATCCAGTCGGCCCATGACTGCTGCCCCTGTGACAAAGGCCTCTACTGGTGCGTCAGGTGGTGGACCGCGAATTGGGCGCTGTCGGGGGGGGGGCCTGCATGGCGACATGCCACCAGACTGGACTGGGCTGCCTGGCTCCGATCGATGGCCCTCTGGCCTCCCATAGGACGGAGTGTCCACATCGGGCTGTGGTGTGCTGCAGCCACGCACAGGCACATGGGGCCTCCCTGCCTGCTGTCTGCCTGGGCTTGGGCTTCCATGGGGTGTTGACACCCCTTCCCCATCACTATTGCTGTGGGAGTGTTGTGTGGTGGCATGATGCACACGTTGAGGTGTTGCTCCCACGTTGGGCTCCCATTCCGGCCTCTCTCCCTCGGCATCGGGGCTGCGGATGTTGGGTTCTGGTGAGCTGACGGTCGCCTCCCTGTGGCCATGTGGCTGCCGCTGCTGTCTAGCGGGGCTGCGTCGGGGTGAGGTGGGTGTTCCCTGGTGTTGTCTCCCATGGGTGTGGCCTTTTTTGGGGGTGCTGGTGGAGGCACGGTGTTGTGGGCGCATTGTGTGTGTGGCCTCATCGCCATCATCACCGGGCTGTTAGGATAGATGTGTGCCTGTGGGGTATATAGGGGGTGGTTTGAGTACAACGCTACTTACATTTGTGTGATGCAGATCATGCCAACAAGTGTGAATGAAGACAGTAACAATGACGCATTCAACTTGCATTCTGTTCAGTCACCATGTGGTGCTTGTTGTGGATGTGCATGGAGGTACACTGCATGGGAACGCGTGGTTGTGGTGGACTGCGCTCAGGCTTTTGTGGTTGTGTTGATGCACAGTACCACTCTACGTAGCTGTCCTATGGCTATGGGAGTCTATCCCCTGCCCCGGTCATTCATGCACTGCACGAACAGGGTCGTCTAGGCAGCACTACCGTTCTAGGGATGTGGCCCTCACTTATGGGTGTATGCAGAGCCTCAGACACATGTCTTCACTCTCATTCAGATGCATGTATTCGGGGATGGGACTCACCTGCTGTTGGATTGATGCCAGTCCCTGCCTCCGCTTCACCAATGCCCTCAATGGTTCCAACATCGATGACACCCGTCATTTTCTCCTCCCATGGTGTGAGGTCGGGGGGGGGTGGTGGCCCTCCTCCTGTGCCCCTGCTTGCACTCCTGTGCTGGGACAGGATGCCTCGCACTTGCACGCGCAGGACATTCAGCCGCGTGCGGCAGTTCTCCCCATCCCGGGGCACGCGCCCCACTGCACTGACCCTTTCTGCGACAGATCGCCATATTTGTCCACAGCGCTGGGCGCTGGTTTTGCGCTGCTGCAGCTCATGGTGGTACGTCAGTGCCTCATCCACAAGCACCTCAAGCTCCTGGTCACTGAACTTGGGTTTTCGGACCCTGTCCAGTGCAGACTTGCCCCTAGTGCGCTCCTGACTCATTATTAGGCTTCAGATTGCGTGGATGGCTTCCAGTGGCTCTGATATCCGACGGATTGTGATTTCCAAGATGGCCGCCGCTTTATTTCCCGTTCCGGCGGTGACGCGTTTCCTGCGCGGTATGAGCGCGAAGTGGCGGTAGCGCACGGTGCGCCGGCTTTAAGGGTTTGCGCTAATGCCTTGGACCGGGGCGCGTGCACGATAACTCGTGATCTGGCGGATTATCCACCGGGTGCCTTGGCGTTAGCGCTATTTAGATCCGGCGGATAATCTGCCACATTTACTGCCCAAGTCGTGATGAGGCCTTGTGTCTAGACCAGAGGTCTTCAAATAGTGGGCCACGCCCGACCCAGGGGGGCGCGGCCACATCCATGGGGGGGGGCGCCAGAGCCTAGCATGAAGTGTAAAAAAAAAAATTTTTTTTTTTAGATTGGAGGAAATGGGAAGGGGCAGCTCACATAGTCAGACTGGGCCATAAAACGGTCTTAGGCACCAATGAAAAAATGGCCAGCAGTTGCAAATGGATATTCAGTGTTTAGTCACAGACTGTTTGAATAGTACCCAAGGGGTTGTTTTTTGTTCAAATGTAAACAAATGGTGATATTTAAAGAATATTTATTCAGCAACAATGGTCAAAACTACTAGCTTCATAGTGAAGTAACTCCTCAAACTGGCCCACATTGGCCAAAAAAGTGGCCCATTTTTACTGGCCTACACTAGCATTTTGCATTTTTGGTACGGTCATCTCCCTATTGCCCTATAGTCCAGTCCAAGCCTGCCGGTTTATCCATAATGGGTGAGGGGGAGTCCACCCAGTGGACACCTCACCCATTATGGAGGAGCCGAGGAGCCAGCCCAGTGAAATACTGAGCACTCCCTCAGCTGCTTTTACCATCTGAGGGAGTGCTACTGGGCTGGCTGAACTGTCAAAGGGAAACTCTGTTTGCCTTTGACAGTTTATTTCCCCAGCCGCACATGATCATTGAGCCATGCAACGCTGGGGATGTTTTGATTCGCCAGCCTTACATAGCTCATTAGAAATGCTGGCAGGGGCACTGCATGTATGTATGTGCGGGGGGTGCTCCTGCGCCGCCTCGCACATACGCGCAGAGCAACCTGGAGCGGGGCATTTTAGCAACCACGCGAGGTATGTTTATGGCAATTTCATTTTTATTTAAATGTGTATGGATGTGTGTATGCTTGTGTTAAGGGACTGTGGTGGGAGCAGGATGGGCGGCAGCACAGGGATAGTGATGGGAGTAGGGTGGGGAGAGCCCAGGGTCTGTACTGGGAGTAGGGTGCGGTGACGGCACGCAAAAGTTCATAGCGATTTCTACATACTGTCCATCTGGCACTTTTGGGGGGTGCCCGAGCTGCCCAAACTTTGCTCAGGGGGGGCCCTGGCCAAAAAAGTTCAAAGACCACTGGTCTAGAGGGAGGAAGGAGTAGAGGGGATGGCCAAGGGGTAGGCATGAGCAGTAGTCTAGTTTGATGAGCTCAAGCATGGAGATTAGAGTTTTGGTAGAATGGGGAGTAAGAAATAGATGGATTTTCCGAATGTAGAGACAGGTAGTAGGAGCAACAGAGATGGTGGTGGTGATGATTTGATTGCTGTAGTCAGAGGTCGCAATCAAGGAGGACCCCAATGTTGCAAGCCTTGGGCGAGGGAGCAAGAAGGTCAGGCGCAAAGGAGATAGGAGAGTGTGAGGGACAGCATTGGAAACTGTGAGAAATAGGACTTTCATTTTAGAAGAGTTAAGCATGATGCAGCAGCAAGCCACCAGTGATGGGTTGCATTGAGACGGATGGCAATAGATTCCGAGATGGTTGGGGTAAAGGAGAAAGATATTTGAGTGTTGTTAGTAAAGAGGTACTGAAAGCCAAATGATAAAATGAGTCTTCCTAAGGCAGAGGGTGAAATGCAGAGGTCCAAGGACTGATCCTTGGATATGCCAACAGCGAGTGGGGTGGGGTCAGAGGCTTGCAAGCACCAGGAGATTTTAAACAATCAACCTTTCAGTTAGAGGCAAGAGCCAATTTGCAAAACCCAAGATACTGGAGAGTAAGGTGTAGAGAGGAGTGGTGAACACTGTTCAAAGCAGTAAAGAGGTCCAAAAGGATGAGTATAGAAGAGTGTTTGGTGCGGTGAGCCTCAGAGAGAAAGTTGGAGAGGTGCATTAGTGCAGTCTCAGTGGAGTGTTTACTAAGGAAGCCAGATTACAGTGGATCCCCAAAGACATCATCCTCAAGGTACATAGGTATCTGGTTGAAGACTACCTGCTCAAGGACCTTTGAATAATGGGGAAGGAGGTAAACTTGGTGATAGTTTGTTGGGATGTTTAGGTCAGTATAGAGCTTCTTCAATAGGGGGAAGACAGTTGCAGATTTGAAGGAGGCAGGGAAGAGTTCAGCGGAAGAAAGAGCGGTTGCAGAGCTCAGAGAGAAACGGGCAGGGAGATTGAGACTAAGGGCCTCATTACAAGTTTGGTGGTATTTCAGTTGTAAATCCACTGAATACTACTGAATGGATTTACTGTTACCGCTACTTAGTCTGGTGGATTTGCCGCCAGATTACAAATGGTGGTAGACGATGTCAGTCCCTATTTATTGGAGTCCATGGGTAATTCTGCCGATTTTCGATAGTACAGCAGCGTATTTACATCCAGATTTTTGCTGGAGGTAACTCCTCCACTTAACCACCAAAATTGTCGTACAGCGGTGAGGTAATGCGGCGGTAATGGAGTTACCTAGATTTTACTGCACCACCATACTTGTAACGAGGACCTTACTTCTTAGACTGCATGAGGATCCACTTGGTCAACAGAGAGCAAGCACTGGTGTAGCAGGGTCCCCCAAAGCCCCCGCGGTTCAGTGGGCCCGATGCTGCCCTTGCCCGGGGCGGGGGGGGGGGCAGTGGCAGTGGGGTGTTACGCAAGTGACAGCAAGATGGATTCCTGCTGTGAAGAATGGGTGCTAATTCAGAGAGATGGGGGAGAAGTGGTTGAGAGTAGAAGGTGATGGAGAGAGGTGGTGAACAAAAGGAGGCTGCCGGAGGGAGGGAGGCTGTGTGCTGTGAGAGTCACACATTTTACAGATTTTAGACGATAAGTAGTGGGCAAAGTCATTAACAAAAAGGAAGAAGACAATGGATATTGTCTTGGGAGGTGTGAACCAATGAACCAAGTTTGGAGGGTAGATGAATATTGGTGGGGTGATTACGAATGAAGGTGATTAGGTTAGTGAAATAGGAGGATTTGCCAGAGTGTAGTGAGTGCAGAGGGGAGGGCAGCCAGGGTATTTTTGTAGAATAGGAGTTGGGTGGAGGCAGTGGAGTAACTTTGCTGAAAATGTTTGGGGGCACATGACATCTGATGAAAAGGTGCCCCATCCAAAATAATGGGGACAAAATGTTGTGCCATGAAAGTTGGGGGGGGGGGACAAACACCCCTATACCCCCCTAAAATTAAGCCCATGGGTGGAGGGTCGATGATTTGTGCCAGTGTCATAGTTTATGATGCATTTTTTGTTTTGAGAGTCTGGAATTCAGAAGGGATCTAGGGCTGAAGACAGGGACGGGGAGGTGTGAATGTGCATGCAGGATAGTGTTGGTCAAAGGGCGTAACATATGCATATGGAAAGTCAGAAAAAGCATGGTCAATGGAAGGGCCATTAATAGGGAGAAATGGATTGGAGAGAGGTCTATCATCAAGGTAAGGGGCAAGAAAGTCCTGCCTGCATTTCCTCTTGGTCATTGAAGATGGGAGAGGAGGAACAACTGAGATGTTAGAGTGAAAAACTGAGTGATCAGAGAAGGCTTCAATGGAGAGGTCAAAGGTGGAAAGCGAAGTAGAGAGTACGACAAGGTCAAGAGAGTTCTCACTGGATTGGATAGGCTGATTATGGAGAGAGTGAGGGAGTGGTCAGATAGTAGTGAGCTAAGTTTAAAGCGGGTGGCTGAGGAGGGCTTGGAAGCTTAAAGTCCCCCAACATGGCAACGGAAGTGCTCAAAGGAGAAAGTTCAGGTCAGGGAAGGAGTTGAGAGGACTATGACCATTTCTCAGATATACTTTGAAAACTGTTCTCTTAAGAGACCATTCAGTTGGCTGGTCTCCAAGTATAGCAGTAAGGCCAGAGCTGGAGCCGGAAGGGCAGAGCTGGAGCCGGAAGGGCAGAGCTAGAGACGGAAGAGCAGAGCTGGAGCACGAAGGGCTTCTTTTTTCCACCTTAGAAAAAATGAGAAAATATCTATTTTGTATGAGTGGTTCCACATGAGCGCCTAGCTGTTGCTGTTGTGGGATTGAGATACAGGATTCTGTTGCTTGTCGTTTCTATCCTCTTGGTTACTGAACCTTTGACTAATCTGTGAAATGGCACATCTTCACCTCACTGACGCTCCTGCTTGTTTGTGATATTGGGGTACTAAATTGCTGTTGCTTCTGACTGCGACTAACTGACCATGAACGATATTCTGGTTTAGAGTTACCAATGCAGTGACATATCAGTGTATTGTTGGCAGTTGCTTCCATTGTTGCAATGTTATTTTTTCCTAGTGAACATCCACTTGAAATATATCTTGATTTATTCCCATTACAAATGTCACCTGGGTATGTAAAGCACTGTCATGTCTACCTAGCCCTGCTATGGCCATTAAAGCAATCATGCATGAACAGAGCTGTGACTCATGGCAAGCCTACAGGCTGTAAAGCGGCTGCTGGAGATGGAAGGGACTTCTATAACGGGTACTGTGACTCTTGGCCAATCCAGAGGCGTAGACACGGTAGGGCCTGAGCGGGCAAGGCACACCCAAAAATCTGTCAATGCCCAGTCCGCGAGAGTGTGTGGGAATTTACAGATGTTAATGTCACTGCGGTGAGCCCAACTACATTTGCTTCAGGCCCCCACTGGCTGGACAATCCTAGCTACACCTCTGGCCAATCAGCAACCATAGCTTAACAAAGGCCCTGCAGGTAACGGCATGCAAGCAACGACTTTGGAACATACTCACACAGTTGTGAAAGGAGCCCATGAATGTGAGTGGGTAAAGCAAAGCCTGACAGCGTACAGCCAAAGGAACGTCAGACGTACTAGTATATCAATTAAGATCTCCCAAGGCCCTGTGGGAACCAGAAGCCCCAACTCTGATGGCACACCTGGAATCTGGGGAAAAGGATAGAACTCAGCAGCAAATAGCCAAGGACGAGACTCAATACCAGACTTATGATCTCATAGTTACAGATCTGGCACATCTCGTTGCGGCTGCCATTTCCCCTGTTTTATGAGGCGGGAACCCCTCCCTCCACCTCCCCCCCCCATTCCCCCCACTGCCTAAAGAGGATGAAAGGTTGAAAACATTTAGAACATACCGATTCACAAGATGGAGGAGTTGTGACCACAGTCGCATAATATGTGTGGCTATATTTGAAACTTCTTAAAATACACTTCACTAACGTAGCACATACATCTCTATCAGTTGCAAAAATAAGAACGTTACCACACATTACACAAGAAGTAAAGAGTGTATATATAAAAACAATAACTGTCAGCCCACAGCTTCTAACATGTGAGGTTACTATCTAGGGATAGGCTCTATACAGATAGACAAGGAGGACTTAGACGTAGAAAGACTTGGCATTCACATAATCATAATTTGTACCTCAATTACCACACACTGGACCTCATAAGTATGACGGTGCTGGAAAAAATGGCAGTAATCCAGTGCATTACCACCGAATTACTGCATCGCTTCATTACAACTTTGGAGATGAGGCAGAGAAAAAACCTCAAGCAAAATGCTGGAGGTAATTACACTGCGGAATTACCACCGGTGGCAATTCTGCCGAAATTCCCATGGAGTACTATGGACTCCATAAATGGGGACTAACACCCCATACCACCACTTGTAATCTAGCACTATTTCCGCCGGACCAAATGGCGGTAACAGAAATTCCATTTGGCGGTATTTCAGTGGTATTCCTACACCATCGTGTTACTTTAGTGTGACTTGCAACTACTTCAATATCTCAGAACTACTCTTAGGTGGTAACCCATTGTCTCAGTTTCATCTTTCAGCTTGGAGCCGGCAGTTGGGTGACTCCTCCTTATCTTTTCCCCAACCTATCGTCCACTGGGTGTGTTGGTAAAGTCACCCATAATTTTGGATAGTGTTTGAAGTCGTCACTAACTCTCTCAGACCAAGATCATCATTTTATTTGCAGGTTGGGTGTCTGGGAGTCTCCCAAACCATCATCGAGGACGTGTGCTTCCTTGATGTCATGAGGACTTTGGCAGAATCTAAGGGACTACTGATCTCTGGAAGCAAGAAGCCGCATATCTCCCCTTATTCTTCGCATCTATGTGTGCCGTTGCTCTATGTCACTTGGGCCTGATCTCTGAAGATTGATACAACAAACTTCAATTTTTTTTGCCTGGTGCCATTTACCATAGGAAGAGGTCTCCCACCAGCGTGGCTCTGCAAATTGGGGGCTTCTTTGAAATGCCATGCAGTTGCACCATGGAAGGGCCCCCCCATCTTCACACCATGAAAGACTGGGGGGTGAGTGGCACCCTAAACCCATCAGTTACCCAGTTATGGAACCGTTTAGGGATCCAATCATTAGTCTCCCATGAATGACACCACAACGGAGGTTGCCTTCAGTGTCCTATGGCGCTGCTCTCATTAGTTCAGTATCATGCTCGTCTTGACGGGTTTCCTCTTCAGCACCACACCTCATCAAATGAAAGGGGGATAGTTGTTGGTAAGTAAGATGGGATACTATTGCTAGAGCAGAAGTCTCAGTGCCCTCTCATCATCATCTTATTTTCTCTCGGGTACCTCTGTTCCTTTCAAATTCCAGCATAATTCAGGCTTGTTTCTTCTGCTTCTGACATCCGGCATATGCCTTGAAGGGTCGCATTTGAAATGTTGGTTTATTTGTGGCCGTAGTCACATGGGTGTAATTTTAGGGGGGGGGGCGGAGTGTTTGCCCCCCCCCAACTTTCATGGCACACCATTTTGTCCCCATTCATTTGGCTGGGGCACCTTTTCATCAGATGTCATGTCCCCCCCAACATTTTCAGCAAAGTTACTCCACTGGCCGTAGACCATTAAAGAAGGAGTAAGGAAACGAGAGAGCACAAAGAAAGCCTTTCATAAAAAGAAGAATCATTTGGGATATAAACCTTTTATTTATTTTTATTTGTTTTGACTGATTCCAAATGTAGTGCAGAAAACATAAACGAAAAGCCCAACCCCCCTCTCTCACCAAAACTAACATCCATCCATCCAATATCCCCCTTCAACCCAAACGAGGTAATCCTTCATGCACAGATAACAAATATCCTACAGCTACCAAGTTTGTAACATTTACAGCAGGCGTAGATTCTCCCAGCAACTCCCCCAGAACAGGAGGCAAGAGATCACATCTCGAGACAAATCACAGTACAGTCCCAGAGGCCTGGGCAAACTCATAATTGATATTGATATTGATATTTTATTTCTATTGCGCTCGTACACAAGTGTTTCTGCGCGCGAGATATTAAAACCCAGGTGTCCATCATTGAGGTTTGTCATCCAGGAAGGATGAAAGTTCAGACAGGAGTAGGCCCCATTGCAGATCCACAATCCCGTTTGTCCTCTCTCTGAGGACAAGGGAGTAGCACCCAACATTCCACAGCCACCCATCTCTTCACAACTCTGAGCCATTGAATCACCAGAGTTTGTTCCGCACATTTCCAACACACAGCCAGCCTCCTGCCCTCCAGTAATACCAAGAACTCTGCAAGTTTCTTCATGGACCTCTTTTTGTGGTACTCTGTTTAGTAAACACAACAAACACATTTTAGGGGTTGCCTGGCAGTACCCACAGCAAGACTCCTCCCCTGGGCCAGCCAGGCGAACCCAGGTCTCTGAGAGTCAGCAAAGGAGACGCTGACCTCAGAACAATATCCCCTTTTATCTACTGCTGCTCCCAATGCCAAATGCCGTTTTGGGGAGCAGTGAAGTGGGAGCACAATTTTGACAGTGCATTCTGGGACTGGACGTCCCAAAATCCTTTTTGAAAACTGAATTGAAAGAAAAGACTCGAGCCCGGCGAAGCAAAGTCTTCTTTGTGAATTTTAGAGTCTTGAGAGGGGTCCGAGCCCAGCAGAGGGAGATCCCTTGTGAACTTTTGGAGAAGGGTCTGAGCCCGGAAGAGGGAGGCCCTTTGTGAACTTTGGGAGAAGGGTCCAAGCCCGGCCGAGGGAGACAATTGTGAACTTTGTGAGTAAAACAGGTACGAGAGCTAGAGTGGTCCGGCACCATGTGGGTGCTTATTCGAAGGTCTCTGGCTGGTACCCCTTTCCTGAATAAGGAAAGTAATAGAACTGAGATTGTTGAAACTACAAATACCAAGAGGCCATAGAAAAGGCCAGAGTGAGGTGTCAAAGTGGTCATCCGAGGGTCAAATGAAACCCCTTGTTCAATCGAAAGTCTTTGACAGGTTGTAGGGCAAATGTGAACCTAAGTGAGGGATGCCTGCAAATTAATTGTGATGGTAGAACTGTGTGAAGCCTGACTGGTTGGCTTTAGATAAAGCCTGACTGGGGGCTGAGACTCGGACCTAGGTAAAGGGAAGAACCTAAGGGGTCTAGAATGACTTTTTGTTGAAATGTGAACTGTAGCAAATGTGAACCCGATGTAGGGATGCCAGAAGAAAGCTAGGGGAAGGGTACACCCGCTTTCTGCTAAGATTTTGAAATTTTGAACTGTTGAAAGCGTGAACCCGACTGAGAGATGTCCACAGTAAGTCGTTGGTCTGAACCCGACTGAGGGAAGCTGACGTTGAGAGAAGGATCGGAACCCATTTGAGGGGGATCCTAAGGTGAAGAGTAATCACTGGACGTGAAGGTTAACAGAAGGAACTGTTTGTTTTGTTGTTTATGATCCTTCAGGTCCTCTGAAGCAAGAGACCTTGCATGAAGGACACTTGAACACAGAAGGTCCTTTTATTCAACTTAAACCCTGTGCTGAGAAAGCCTAGGAATGTGCTGTGCTCAAGAGTCCCACCTTATCCCGTGCTTAAAATTTGGGGAAGGGAGACCCCAGCCATAACATCCTGACTTATTATTTTGTGAACACTTCTTTCTTTTCTTGTGAACATTATCTCACACTATTCTGTAGTATAGCGGTAAGGATTGGCAATAGGTTTTCTTACCATAGTCCCTTTTTATTTGACTAGACTCCACTTGGACGGCATTCTCATGATTTGATGGTTGTAGCTTGCTCCCATCTTAGATTTAGGTTTAGATTAGGCATTTATCTCACCCACTTTAGTGTTTAATAAACACCCTTGAACTGTGATCACTTGTGTCTGTCTTACTTTGATACCATGCCTTCCTTACAGGGTTGAGAATGCTACACAGAATCTGCCTCCGGCTCAAAGAAATGTGGTGAGTCTACTATTCAACCACTTTAAATACATTGCCTAATCATGTACGGAATGTTGATAAACATATGCAGGAGTTTTGGGAGAACCACTATTTTGCAAAGGACGAATTGACCCATCAGCGATAATGGCAGCATTTTCCAAAATGCCATTGCATCTTCAACCCCTTCGAGGACCCGGCCCATATTATACTGAAAGGTGTCTGCCATGAAATGGTGTATTTGAATTCCTACATACTTAAGCAATTGTAGTTTCCGATGGATCCCCACCTTTGGAAGGTCCTCTCTCACTCTCGTGGAAAGTTTTGCTAGAGGAAAGGTGACAGATTTTCTCTCATTCACCCTGAGCCCTGATAGCTCCCCAAACTTCTCCAGACCGTCCAGTATATATGCAACATATATCAATGTGTCACATGCTTACAATAGCACATCATCTGCGTATAGAGAGATGAGATGGCCCCTCAACCTTAATTTCCACCTCCAAACAATCCCTATGGAAGATGCATGCAAGAGGCTCAAAGGTCAAGTCAAACAACACCGTGACAGAGGACATCCCTGGCCCGTGCTCCTGCCAAAATGCAAACTAGCCTAGATAACCTTTCCAGTCTTCACTCTAGCTCTTTGTTCCTTATGGAGTAACTTGATCCGTCTTCACATGTTGCCCCCAAGGCCATACCTTTCCAGGACCACATAAACCACTCCTACTCGATTGAATCAAAACATTTAAGTTGCGACCAATGAGGCAGACACTTCCTCATCTGAAAGCAGAAGACAGTCCTACCCCAGAGGGGGAGGTGGCAGGTGAGAGGAGCCAAGTTCCTTCCCAAGTGCCTGTATGTATATGAGAATAACTTCTATGCATCAATTAATACAACTCCATAAAGACTTTTTCTCTTTATAGCAGGCCATAATATCCAGCAATTGTGTGGGCAGAACACCTGCAACATGACAGCCCAAAAGAGCCGCCAGCTAGACTACTCCAGCCACAAGATCTGTGCAAATTTTGCCGGCAAGAGAACTGCAATGAATCAGAGACCTTATGCGGCTACAGGAAATGCATCACGAAGCAGCTGATATCAGCGCACACTGTGAGCAAGCACCTGTAGACGGACTCATCAACACAGACTGCTTCAAACATGCCATGGAGCTTGAGATCCAGAAATATGAAAGATCTTATCTTGGGGTTAGCTGGGGTGTGGCTCCCTGACACGAACATAAACATTTTCAAATGAAGGCTGCCATTTCCCTGGCACGGCAGACCCGTAAGAGGGCTTAGCCCCCTTTATATGCATTCTGACATATGTAACAGCTTCCATGCATGAAAGACATGGTGAGATTTGCTCGGGTAAGAGGACCAATGGGAGGATAAAGATGGAGACAGGAAGATAGAAATTGTGGGTTGTTTGAGTGAGGGCAAATGAGGAGGTTTCAGACTAAGAGACCAGTAGGAGGAAGGACAGTGGACATGAGTGTGGAGGCGATTTACAAAAAAGATAAGGTATTAGTTGGTGAGAGCAGGAGGTACTGTGCTGCGAGTGTGTGTGTATGATGGGTGAGCGAGAAGGGTATTGAAAGAGTACAGGGTAAGTGGAAGATGGATGAGAGAGTGAAAGGAAAGTGACTGAGTAAAAGGTAGAGTAGTAGTGGAGAGGGGAGACTAGTAGTGGAGTAGGAAGGGGAGACAGGAGGAGAGAGCGAAAGAAGGTGGGTGGAGTGGGAGAAACAGGTAGAGGAACATCACGGAGTGAAAGTAAGATGATAGATTGGGTCTTGAATGTTTGAAAGGCACAACCACAGATCCCCTTCGAACTAACCCATGCATTTACACAGCAATAGGATGAGTTGAATTTGGCCAACTCAATACTGTTCAAAGTAAAGTAAACATAACAATGAAGCTCTTCTGCAGCTCCATTCCCCAAGTTCAAGACACTCAGGTTTAGAAAGTTCCACAGGTTATCAAGATTCACTTGGCAACTCAGGTATTCATACCTTTTCCTTGTCAGGACTCGCAAGGTCTCTCGAGCTTCCCTTGCCTCAACCTTAAAACCTCTTGGTTACCCTTCAAAGTACCAATGTTCAATGTTGTCTCTTTTCCAAACACAAAAGTACAACTCACAAAAGTTCCACCAGAAAATATTACTCTTCACTTGATTTCTTGTGGGACTCTATTCCCCATGGTAAACCAAGTCCTTCTGACTTTTCAGCTTCAGTATATCAGGTGGCTCCTTCTCACAACTCTGGTTCCCCTGGTCATGGCGCTATTCACAGACCATACTATTCACGCATTACAGGGCGTACAACCAGGTGCCTTACTTTGTTGAGCCTTTTGTTTGTCCTTAGTGTGGGGACTCTGTGGTCCTCCTGGATCAGCCTCCTCCTGGGGGTCCACCCCAATGCTCTGAAATAATCTTAGGTTTAATGACAGTGGGCCTCATTACGACCCTGGCGGAACGGATTAAACGGCGCCGTAAAAGGCTGCGGCGCCGTTCAACCCGTTCCGCCACATTACAAGTTCCCCTCGCGGGACACGTTAAGCACGCCTGGGAAAACCAGGCGTGCATACCGGGTCCCGCGAGGGGAAGAGGGAGCAAACAACGGGCCAACTCGTAATGGCCCGTGGTTTACTCCCTCTCCCATTCCCATTCAGCCCTATGGAGGCTGAAATGGGAATGGGGATGAACCGTGTCCGTGTCCTCGAGTGAGGAATTACCGGGCCATCCGGACTCGGAATGGCCCGGTAAGTCCTCATTCCGAGGACACGGACACGGATGCGGTTTTGCCGGCAGCCATGCCACAAATTGCGGCATGGCTACCGGCATAACTTGTAATGAGGGCCAGTCTCTTTTTAATCTGTTTTTGCAATGTTGCTCCCATTTCGGTTAATGTGTTGCTCCCCTGCTGCCGTTGAGCTTTGTAGAACGATTTCTATTTTGCTCTGATTTCAGTCACATACAGCTCTCCTGCTGCCGCAGTGCTTTCTTTCCTTCACAGAGACTTTCAAATGCGTATAGCGCTATACGGGACCCCTCGGTTACTTTGTATTTTTCCACAACCTCTTTATCATTGTTCGTATCTCAAAGGCTTTCGGTAGCGTGTGTTCTTTCACTTGCGATTACACCGATACAATGTGTACAGTCTTTCTCTCTCGCCAGTGGGTTTCTTCTCATTCAGAAACTCACCAATCATGGATTCCACTGCTACTTGTCTTTCTTCCTGTTAGCGGCTTTCCCGTTTGAAGTCAGGGTCCCTCCACCTGCCCCTCAGATCCTCCTGGGCTTCCAGCTATACCCAGGGGAATGAGCACCTCCCAGGCCGCATGAGGTAACGGAGTAGCATGCCCCACGGCCCCCTTCGGACAATTACTCTGGCTCTCTGGAGACACAGCCTTCTTGCCACCCTTTCTCCTGCTCCACCCAGCAGTCTTGCAGCATCCTGGCGTCCCGCTCTCCGTCAACTGGTCATGGGGAGCTTTGGCTCTGCTACCTCTCCTGCTCACCATCCAGCACGTTCAAACTGCTGTGATTGTGGGTCCTTTATATTCACCTGAGTACTTGACAGGTTGCAGGTGGGCATGGTTGATGTCAATTGTCTGACCATGCCTTGCCTTATTAGTGGGACAAGGCCATTGAGAAAGTTGATGTGCCTTGATCTGCATCTTCCTCGTCCCATACCATAATGGTGTTTCTCATAGGAAGTCTGCACTCCTCTTGACTTCCTCTTCTTTGTTATAGTACTTGGGTGATATTTGGGGGAAAGAGGAGTGTACCAGAATGTATCCTATAAAGGCTAAGGGGATGTTGGGCAGATCACTATTAAGGAGGAAGGGATACCCTCTCTCATCCTTGGGTTTTCCCTCCACAATCCCAGAGGACCCTCTATCCAGGTGTTCCTCCCTTGCTTGTCCGCCCCCAGGGTTGGGAACCAAAAACAATGGCTCTTCTCTTGCCACCTGTGTAGAATATCCCCAGGGAGTAGGTTGGGAAAGACCTTAGGTTGTTCACATAGCAAAGAGATAAAAGGGGTAAACAGCAGTAGATACCTTCCTGGGTAATAGTGATGCCTGGCTTAGGGAGGTTATTGCTTTCATTAGACGAGAGAGCAAGGGACCGCCCTTGACCTGGTTAAGACTTTTAATAAAAACCCTTCAACCATCTCTAACATGTTTCAATAAAATATATATTTTAAAAGCATCTGCTTAAATAGCATGCTGGTCTACTTACTCTAGCACATCTCTGTGGAATTGCTTCTGCCGGTTCCCTAGGAACTCCCCGATCATCTGACGACTCAGACCTTTCCGCTCCAGGATAAAATGTGCGACACCGACAGGTGTGTCTGAAAGGAATCCCCGCTCAATCAAGTACTGGATCCCTTTCTCTGGCTTCCTGAAATTGGAAAATGACAGTAGTAAGCACAAGCATTGACACCTAGGCCTAGAAAGCATCCATAACATTTCCCTCAGGCAGGACAACCTTCCCACTAGTAACATGCACATAGGTGAGCTTACCCCATGCATTCACACCATAAGCAGGCCCCCACGTACAAGTCAAAGTATAAGGAAACATACAAGAACAAGCTTAGACACAATACTTGACAACATAGATTAGAGCCACTGTTGTATTCTCAAGGAGTCCGGACACATATAATAAAACACACAGCAAAGTGTATGCAGAGAATCTCTTCTAATTACATATGTTTGCCACTCTTTTTCCGGGTTTCACTGTGATGGCACTAAGCACCATGCCTCTTGCTATAGTATAGAGGTAGGTCTGTGGAATGTCATGAACCCAAAAAGGCAGAACACAAGCTCTAAAGTTTTAACCTGACTGCTAATGGCTATGCCAAACAAGTCATCCCTTTAGTGTCCTTGGCCTGAGCAACTGCACATCGTCAATGCACAGAGTGAAATCAACATATTAAAGAATTACACTTTCATGTTTTCAGATCTCCCCTGTTTTAAATTGGGTGGGCACAAAGAGTTGGGGTCATTGTGCCTACCTCAGGCTTTATTGATCCTGCAAGACCTGGTTGTGTAACTGTCTATTTGCACAAGGCTTTTGTGATGAATCTGGACTATTCGTCTATTCTCCCAAGAGCGGAGCTGACCCGATTGAGGCTAGAGTGTGTGCCCACTCAGCAAGACCCTCCCTAGGGGTCTGGGCAAGAGGGACCTCACTGGGAGTGACTCCCCTCTTGGAGATAAGGACTCCCATTCCAGTAAGGAACTCCCAGTCCAGCATACATTATCTGCCTATATGGGAATTGGAAAGGCTCTTGTTACTTCTGTTTTGAATCCATTAAACAGTGACATTTACTTAAACTGAATCTCACCTGAACTCCATAGTCAAAGAGCGGAGACCCAACCCAGTTTCTGATGAAGTACATAAAACCAGGAGAAACTCTGAATCAGAGAGAGAGAATCCTATGCACCGGTGACCGGTGAGCCACTGATGGGGAGACGTCCTGGAGGGGTGGAACCACGCTAGACCACAGAGCCGGCGGTGGTGTGGAGAGGGAGCGAATTGCTAGGCAGATGCTGGAAGGCTGGGGTTCAAACCGACCAAGAATCCAAAGGTGTGAGAGAGGCAGAGACACTGGAGCAGCTGTCTCGTCTGGTGGCGTGACCATGCAGAAGCCATAGTGGACCTGGAAGCCTGCTGACTGATGCAGAGACCAGTGGAGAAGTCAGATCCTCGATCTCCATATGAGAAGGGTAATAACTGCCAAGCCGGGCAGCATAAGGGAAGCGTTTGCACCCAAAGACATAACATATTTGATAAGGGCGAACAAGGGTTACGGGGACAAAGATAACCGAAGGCTGGAAGGGAAGTGTCCGCTCCAAAGAGATAAAGCCGCTGAGAGGGGTGAACAAGGGTTATAAGAACCAAGAAAACATGATAGCTGGAAGATTCCTGACCGAGGACCTACTAGAACAAACCTGGCTGAGGGCCATAGGGCTTTGGAAAGCCCGGAACAATCAAGAGAAACGGATAGTAGAGGCTGGGAAAGCTAACAGGTTTACTGGAGTGAAGAAAGCCCGAAACACTACATATGGCAGACTCCTTCACCAGCCTGTGGGACCAAAGGAATGGCACCCCTGCAGCGCGGTTTTACCTGGAGATTGCCGCTAGGTGCATCTTAATGGAACAATGCGTCAAACCAGAATGAGCCAGGGACAACAGATAAGGCATCAGATACTCCAGCCGGATGCTCTGAGGTTGCAGTTGAAGGCTTCTGCACCATACTTGAAAGCGTTTCTACTTGCTCCTGTAGCACTTCAAGGTGGACAGAGGTCTAGCCCTGGCCAAGATCGCCTGGCAATCTTGGAAAACGTGGGCCATCTTTGAGGGATTCTTTTGGAGGAGACTATGGCACTTACCAAACAGAGTTCTGATCACAGTGATACAATATGAATTGGGTTTAATATTGATGTATGCAGTCACTGTACTGTGACCATATAAAACGTTTGTGCCTTCAGGAACTTGTTGAGCCCCCTCAGTTCGAATATGGGTCTCCAGTCCCCTGACTTGTTGTGCAGTGACTTTTTCCTTACCAGGAAGTAGCGGGAGTAGACGCCTGTGCCCAGCTCAAGAGTTTGAATTTCTTTAAGCTAGAGAAGTCACAACTTCTCTGGTTTGTGCACGGGAGGAATGTCCGGTGGATAGTCCACGGGCTCCAGCGAGTGGCCTGCTGGAGGAGGGATAGCATCTATTTGTCGGTAGTTATGTGTCTCCATTCTTCGTTGAACCTTGACAGTCGTCCTCCCGCTGGGGTGCTGAAGTGGTAGGAGCTAGCCCTGGGCTGGTCATGCCCATTTGCAAGACTGGCCCCTAGACTGGGAGGAGCCACAACGTTGCTGTGAACCCCTGTAGGTATGGCACCTTTTCCTGATGAATACGGGGTCTTGTAAGAGGAGGAAGACTGGTACGTGGTGCGGTTATCCTGTCCTGCCATAGTGCACTTTTCCTGAACGAAAGGACTGATGCCTTTGCTGTAGTGTGCCCAAGGAGTGAGTGGTTTCCGTGTCTGTTTTTATAGACTGTAAGGCCTCATCCAATTTTTCCCCAAAAAGGGCAGATCCGTCAAAGGGCATATACACGACCCTGGACTGGCCATCAGGTCGAAAATCTGTGGCCTTGAGCCAACCCTGCCTGAATAGGACCGCTCCATTCCCAAGATGGGGAAAACCAGTATTAGTGATGTCCACAGAGACTGTAATGGCATGGTCTGATACCAACTCGCCTTCTTGGTAGATGTCCAAGGCCTCTTGCTTTTGTCATCCAGCAGGATCTCCAGCAAGCGTACCAACTTGTACCGCAGCTCGCGATCATAACGTGCAAATATAGGCATTGTATTAGCCGCTGTGATAGCCGTGGCCGCGGTGGTCATGATCTTCTTACCGAAGGAGCTTCTTACAGAGCAGGATGACAATGGGTTAGCTGACGTCTTTCTGGCCGCCGCCGATACAACTTAGTCTGGCGTGGATTGGGTGTGTAGGCAGGCGGCAGTGCTCTTTTGGGCTCTATTTCTTTTGTCGAACTAGTCTTTTTTAGCCGGGGCAGTTGTGGGATACGCTAAAGTGATCAGGCCATCCTCCCAGACCTTTTCCAGCAGTGGGATCGACATGACAGATTTCCTGCGCTGTGTTCTGTGCTGGTACAGCACACTCACCTTTCGCTGTTCCTCCGCCGCAAGTTCGAACATCGTGGCCGCCCTGGACATGAGCCCATGGAAGGGCCCAACTTCATCAGGTGGTGAGTCCCTGAGTGGAACGTCATCTGGTTCCCCCATCAGCTGTGATGAAATTGTCAAATTCATCAGTGTGGGTGGAGTGCATGGAGACCCTGTCGTCAGGATCTGTGTCTGTTCCAGTCTCCGACAGCCTCAGCGGTACCGAGTGGTGCTTAGCCCTTCTGGGGGGACAAGGGATGTCATCCATTTCCCTGGAAGGCCTGTGGACATCTGTGCGCGGTCGCCTGATAGGGTCTGCAAACGGGCCTGGTGCTGGCAGCTGTTGTTGCAAGGTTGCCACTGGAGTGGTTAGAGTAGATAAAAGGTCCATTGGCATGTCTCTTTGGGGCGGCAGCGATAGCTCTGGTTGACGACTGATGCCTGGAGCTGAATAAAGAATAGGTAAAGGTGGTAGCTGGATCAGGCTTCCCTCACCCCGCAGTGAACTTCTAGGAGTCAATGTCCTGCGTGCTGGCAACAACGGCAGTGACATGATGGCTTCCTCCTCTGCTTACGCCTCCTCCTCCGATTGGGAGAGACTTGGCTCCGACACAATAATACCACCTGGAAGCAAAGCCACCCCAAGGTTAGTGAATGACGCACTTGGACGGGTTGTCAATGCAGACATTGTTCTGGTGTGGGTGTTGGAGATGCCAGTGAGAATGGCAGTGGTAACAATGGTATGGGAGGAACCACTTTTGCCCGTCGACAAGCTTGTTGACGGTGTCGTTGACAAGGGTATTACCGTTGTGGACGTAGATGCTGTGAACAAGATCCTCGATGACGCAGTTGTCGTGGCCGTTGTTGTTTTCATCGATGGCGCAGTATTCGTGGTCGTGGCCGATGACCGTTACTTCAACGGTCATGGCGAGGTAGTCGTGGAAGGCGTTGATGGCCTTGGGGTAGAAGCCCTCGAGGGAGGCTTGGTCGTCGACGATGACAGCCTCGTCGCCGATTTTGACGACAAGCCTGTTTTTGACATTGAAGGCGAAGAGTAGCCACCAGATTTTGGCGTGGACTTGGAGACGTCGCCTCCCTGGGGTGATAGAAAGGGCCTTGGCTCTCCTCCCCTGCCGACATCCCTTGGACGCTGACCTTTGGTGAAGACCGGTCCTTCTGCGAGGATCTAGGCTAATCACCAGAGGTGTCATTATGCCTCTTCTTGCTGGAGTCCTGGACGTCATGCAGCCTAGACCTCTTACTAGAAGTGGTTCGGTGGGCTGTCCTTTCCTGCCGTAATGAGGCATGACTCTGTACGGAAGTCAAGTCAGAGGCCCCGCCGGCATCCACGAGCCATGCGACGAGATGACGATCCCTCAGCGTGTTTCTATGCAGACTTTCTTCAGTCCACAGTGGGTACAGGCCTTGATCAGGCTCTTTCTCGTGGATTCCGCCATGAGGTAGGCCCAACTGCGTAGACAAAGCTTTGTCGAAGATTACCGACGGCGGGAACGGTCCACGGAGCTAGCACTGTCGCTGCCAATGCCGGCCGTTGAGTAGATGTCGAAAAATATATATTTTTCGTGGAAAAGGTGTAAATATGCAATTTTATTTGTAGAAATATTGAAGAGATGATTTTTGAGGACTCCACTAACATGCAGTAAAAAATCTAAAACAAAAACCTATGGAAATAGGGTACCTAAAATGGGGTGAGTGGGAAGAAACAGTGGCAGATTTAGAAACCTTCAGCATATTTCTGTGCCAGTCTTCAACTGACTTTACATATGGAAAAGCCCTGGTGAATGGAAGACCTGTAAAGGCGCTAATTGATTCAGGCAGCAAACAGACTGCCATAAGGGCCAATTTGGTTACAAAAACAGATCTAGAGAATACAATTCTAGTTAAAGTCACATATGTTCATGGAGATAACAAGGTTTTTCCCAGGATATCCGTGTACATTAACATTTGGGAAGAATCACGGCTGGTGTCATCAGCCATTATCCCTGGACTCCACGAAGAAGTCATTGTGGGAAGGGACTTCCCTGCATTCTCTACTCTCTTACAAGACCTTCCAAAACCCCATAGGGATTGTATACCCCAAGATTGTTGGCAATGTGACTGTTACTCCCAAACCTCTCCAGTGTGGGAGTGGACGGAAACAGAAACTCATGAATCTACCATTCGCCAAGAGCTAGCCCCAAAGCATGAGGAATACCTAATAACAAAATCCCCACCTCGCTCCCAGTTTGTAGGATACATTGGGGAGACAAATAGATGGAACAAATTAAAAGAAACCCATGGAATTAAAAGAAACCCATGGAATATGCGAGAATCCCAGGATACATCTATCCATTGCTCTCTCCAAGGTCCTGAAATTGGAGGACCTTGGAAAGGGCAAAGTGTATCCACCTTGCATAAGGGAAGGGTATGTGAGAAACCAGACGGTGTCTCACCTGCTAGTCCTCGGGGATGTGTCATCCAGTTGGCCAGGACATGGCCATCGGTTTTTGGATCCAGTTCCTGGGGGTGAACCACTGTGGGAGGATCACCTCCACTATCACAAGCCGGTCTCCCTTTTCACTCACCGGCAGCGGCTGATACAATTTATCAAGACCTTCCGCTCAGTCAAGGTGGTTGGCCCAGCGCGGCTAGCCTCCTTTCAAGTCCTCACGCTGCACATGAAGGAGGTACCGCTGTGACCTTCTGCAGTGGCAGGGAGTTGCCTCTTTTGCATTCTATAGTGACTTTCATCTTGCACCTGTTAGGACCACGTCCCTTTCGTACGCTTCCTGGTCCCGTCTGCTCTGCTTCCATATTCGCATCGCATTCCCGGGATTTCCTGCCCTTCGTTTCTCCTGGTCTTGTTAGCTTTGGGTGCCCTTCTCTCCTTGCTCTCCGGGTGCTCTCATACTCCACCTTTTATCCCAGTGGGGAAAGGTAACAAGATTCAGGTGCAATTCATTAAGGTTACGTCCCTGACTCTGCCTGACCCTGATAATGGGATATGTCAAACGGACTGGTTGTGTGCGAGTCTGTCTTTCCCTGAAGCGCTTTGTCCGTGCAGCAAAGTGTGTTTAGGAAAGCGGTGGGGGTTAAAGTTCCTAGATAGTACATGGAATGAGGGTGTTCTACAGGGAAATGGGTACAGGGATACTCAACTCTCCACTGGGTGCCCCACTCCCACTCCCCAGGGACCCGGCCTCAGGTCATCGTCCCGGACTGGTCCACCCCCGGGGTCTGGATCCAATAGCGATGGCCGTGCCCTGACATCCTGGATGATAGATCCCAAGGGACTAATCAGCGAGACACCCTTTGGTTTCTCACAGTGTTCTCTTCCACTGATCTTCCAAGGTGCAATTAGAACAGCCCTGCTTACAACATTCTGGTGTAATAACGCACAAAAAAATGACCAAATCCTGCGACTCCAAGAGGTGCGCCATTAACTGAAGGATTGCAGGCTAATGCTACACAAGGGGAAAAAAGGACAGATGGGATTTTGTGGGGTATACAATCAGCAGAGATAACATCATGGCTGACCCAATGATAGTTCTGAATATTAATGATGCTCCTGGTCTGTAAACCATTTCAGAAGTCAGCAGTTTCATTGGCATGGTAAATGCGGTTGTTTAGTATGCAAACTTGCAACACTGACAGAGAGACATTACAAACAGATCCTACTCATGGGTCTGGAATGAAATCCATCAAAAGGCCCTGGAATCCATAAGGTATGCGCTCATCTCGGACTCTTGTGACGGCATCATGAAGCAAGACACAGACAAAATACTTTATTAAATTAAATGTCAGGGTGGTAGAAGGCCGAACTTGCCCTATGCTAAGGTGGGATTTCACTACCTGAACAAAACTAAGGAAAGTCTGAATCCATGAGTTCAACTTAAAGGTCTGTCTGTGTCCAAAACATATACTTGCCCTCACAACTAAAGCTAGCCAATGTGGAGGGATGTCAGAATCAAAAGAAATAGTGTTCAATTACAAGTTCTGAGCTTCTTCCAGCTTGCATCTTTCTCTCACCTCCCATTCACCAAGTATAATAAAGTTCCAACAAAAAGTCTTAAGTTTACCTTTCTTCAGCTCCAAGTAAAATAATTCCAAACCAATTCAGGGGGTTCCCTTCACCAAGTTTCAAGCAACACAATTCATAGAAAACAAAAGGTCTTGACACTTTGTTCTCAAGACCACACAGTGCAGCTTCTCAAGTCTCAGTGTTCCCTTCCGCAAGACTATCTTCATGATCACAATGGGCCTCATTACAAATCAGGCGGTCTGGAAATAACGGTGGCGGTAAACCCGCCGCCACCGTTGTTTCTGGACCGCCTGATCCCGACTCCTACAGGCGGGGGGTGATGTTCCCGCCAGGTTTGACTTGGCGGGTTTAACACCGCCCGCCTGCAGGCAGACGAGGAAACACCGGCAGCATTACGAGATGCTGCCGGTGTTTCCATGATCCCCATTCCCATTGAGTCCCATATGGAATGGGGATTAACACCATTCCGCCTCCGTGATTCCCGGAAAACCGGGGTTGTAATGGCCCGGTAATTCCGGGAATCACGGAGGCGGAATGGTAATACGAGTCCGGCGGTAACCAGGCAGTTTTACCGCCTCAGACTCGTAATGAGGCCCAATGTCTTTAAGTTTCCAACATGTAGGGCTCACTTGTCTAGGTATTGTTGTCTGACCAAACGGTCTACCCATCATAGGTCACACAACCAGGATCCCTAATTCTTGACCCCTTGGCTTTGATGTGTACTTTTACAATATTTTGGTTTTCCTTATCAGCCTCTTGGCTCGGCCACACTTGTCACACATCCTTTCCAATCTTTGGCTTTGACACTGCATTCATTCACCAAAAAGTTCAGTTAATGGTGTTTTACTCCCACCCACCTTCTTATGACTCGTCACACTGGTGCCCTTTTCTGTAATTTGTGTTCCCCTGGGCATTGGGGCTATTCATTTTATTTGCTTGGTTTATTCAATCCAACTCTTAAATGGCTTATTTCAGTGGTTCAATAAATGTATTGTTCAATAAGCATTCATGCCGCTTAATTGTAAAGTTCCATTCAGTGCGATATTCAATATGCATTGGTTTTTCTTTTTTTAAAGTTCCTTTCGATTCAGTATTTGTTACGCTCACCTGGCTCCCACAGGGGCGTCGGTCGGACCCGGACTGCTGCGGCCACCACCAACGTGATGCGTAGTGCAGAGATGACAGACTGGACTGGCCCTCCTAATCTCGTCAGGTTGACCCGTAGAAGGATTCTCCTGCAAGTGGAGAGAGGAATTTAGCCACCCGTGGATTCTAGTGATGGCACCTCCCTGCTCTCTCCACTAATCACCTCCGAAATCCCCTTCCAGTACTCTCACCTTATATTCTTGAAAGATTAGCTCTCCATCCTGCGTGGATTGCAGGGGTGCATAGACACCAGTTGCTTCACTGGTTAAAAGGCGTTGGGGAGTTCCGGACGAGAGTTGACTCTGAGGTTACTGGCAAAGACCAGTAAGTATAGAGTTCATAGAGTTCAATATGTCCGATGTTCACTCTTGTCCCATTCCTTTCTTATCTTGCAGTGGAGTTCGAGCAAAGATGGTCTTGTGGCGGTAGATGGCGTTCAGGTAAGAGTCTGCATTACCCAATGCTGTCCGGTAAATGATGCATGTATTTAACGTGTTGTTTTCTCTCCGTTTTCAGATGTGGCGTTTGAAGATGTGAAGAGTTAAAGAATAATGCCTCCGGTGGTAAATCAGGTAAGTCTATGGTGGTAAGAGAGATTGTATTTGTTGGCTCTCTCGGCACACCTGGTTATTTCTTTTGTCCCCAGATGCCGGAGCACGGCGAAGAAATGATGGAGGCAGCGCCGGATCGAAAGGTGCTGTGAGGACTGGTGAGTATGGCGTGGCGCTGCAGCTGACGATGCGACGCGTGTAGAAAGAATGTCCTTTCCAGGTGCTGAGACGTGATGGTTCTGGAATCAGGTGAGAAACTGGAATAAAGTTAGTTTTTTAACCTTGCCTCTACTTTCCTTCCTCTCTAGGAGCTCCGGATTCAGGATGGGAGTGGCAGAGGTCTGGAAGCTGACTTGCAGGCACGGTGAGCGTTAAGCTGCTGGATGCAGAATAACGCGAAGCGTGTGTTGCTGGTCGGGCGTGGTTTAAATAGCCTCAAAAGTAGTCCCAGGTAAGAAGTCCCTGGAACCACACTCGAGTAAAAAATAGTCCCTGTAGTAAAATTGTCCCTTTCAGGCTTCATGTTGGATTGGAGTCATTTGCAGCATGGTCTGCCTGAGGTAAGCAATGACTATGAGCCTGGCGCCTTAGGCGCCAGGACTGATTTCTACTATGAGCCTGGTGCCTAAGGCGCCAGCACTGAACCCAGATAGCCCCTAGCAGGGGCTGCTGAGGTTTTACTAAATGTCTAGATGCCTGCTCCTGGGGTTGATAGGCTTGGTCCGGTTGCCTGGGGGTAGGCATCATGACAGCACTCCCCCCCAAGGCCCCTCCTAAAGTTGTTCTTCCCCTGGGCCCTGGTTTGTCTGGGAAATTCCGATGGAATCTTTTCACCAACCGAGATGCATGAACGTGGTCACTGGGCTCCCATGACCTTTCTTGTGGTCCGTAACCTTTCCACTCGATTAAATAAAAATGTTTTGATTTAACCATCTTAGAGTCCAGGATATTTTTCACATCGAATTCAGGTTCTCCATCTATCAGGATGGGGTCGGTGGTTTGGGTAATCTTGTTCCGGGTTGAACTGGTTTTAGAAGTGAAACATGAAAGACAGGATGGATCCGCATAATAGAGGGTAGTTCTAATTTGACGGCCACCGGGTTGATAATGGCCTTAATGGTGTAAGGTCCCAAATATCTAGGATTAAAAGTTTGAGTTCCTCTTAGAGGTATGCGTTTCGTAGCCAGCCAAACTTGATCTCCAATCTGGTATTGGGGAGTGTCACTTCTATGTTGATCAGCATTTTTCTTGTATTTCTCTTTTGCTTGTTTCAAATGTTCAGTTGCCTCCTTAAAGGCCTCTGTAATATTTAAGTGCAGATTGGTCACTGCCGGCATTTCCAAGTGCTGGGGCGAATCGAGTTCTGAGGTTCGAGGATGATGTCCATACATGGTGTAAAAGGGGCTTTGTCCTGTTCCTGAATGTACTGAGTTATTGTATGCGTGTTCAGCAATCCATAAAATTTGCTTCCAATTGTTTTCGGTCTGGTGTAGCATGCAACGTAGATATTGTTCAAGAGTCTGGTTGGTCCTCTCCATTTGACCATCGGTCTGGGGATGGTGACTGGTTGATAACCTCACGTCGATTTGCGCCAATTGGCAACATTTCTTCCAAAATTGCAAAATGAATTGACTACCTCGGTCAGAGACCAATACGGAAGGAAATCCATGGATTCGAACTATGTTTTCAAGAAATTCTTTGGCCAAAATTGAAGCGGAAGGTAATCCCTTTAAAGGAATGAAGTGGGCCATCTTGGAAAAAAGATGAACAATAACCAGAATGGTGTTAAACCCATTGCACGGAGGTAGATCTGTAATAAACTCTAAAGACAAAGTGTGCCAGGGTGCGGGTGGAATATCCAAAGGTTGTAAAAGACCGGCTGGTTTTTTCTTTTGACTTTTGTTTTGGGCGCAGATACCACAAGACAGCACAAATGATTTTACATCTTTTCGCCAGGTGGGCCACCAGAATTGTCTTTTAATTTCAGCTTCAGTCTTTGCAATACCTGGGTGTCCTTCCATCAGAGCATCATGGTAATTGGAGATGACTAGTTCTTGTAGTTCCTTGAGTGGTAGAAATAGACGCCCTTGATAGTAAGGTAAGTCATTGATGACTGAATAATCATGGCCCTTTTTCACCCAATCTTGCAGGGCTGCCGAATCGAAAAGTTGTTGGATTTTTAAATGAATATCTTCTAGAGTCTGTAGAGTAGTTATACCAAGAATTCTTTGTTCTGGAATTATAGGCACCGGTTCTGGGTTTGAATATGCTTCTCCCATCCCTATTCGGGACAAGGCATCTGCCTTACCATTCTTGCATCCTGGTCGATAAGTGATCACGAAATTGAATTTGGCAAGGAATAATGCCCATCGAAGTTGACGCGAGGATTGGGCCTTGGCTGTCTTTAAATACTGCAGGTTCCTGTGATCTGTGATTACAGTAATGGTGTGCCTGCACCGAGAAGATAATGCCGCCAAGCCTTGAAGGCGGATTTGATGGCTAACAACTCTTTATCTGTAACCGCATAGTTTAACTCGGGCGCTGAAACCTTCCTGGACCAAAATGCTACTGGATGAAGTTGACCGGTTTCAGGATCCTTCTGGGACAGGACAGCTTCCATGGCTAAACTGGATGCATCGGTTTCGACTACATATGGGAGCTCGGGGCGTGGATGCCTCAAGACAGGTGCCGACGTGAATTCAATTTCAGCTCTTGGAAGGCCTTTTCAGCCTCCTCGGTCCACAAGAAGCGTTTGTTTTTTTGCAAAGGTGCTGTGATGGGGTGTACAACATGTGAGAAGTCAGGAATAAATCTGCGGTAGAAATTAGCAAATCCAAGCATGCTTTGTACCCCTTTAACTGAACTGGGTGATGGCCATTTGAGAATTGCATCCACCTTTTCGAGAGTCCATTCAGACTCCTTTTGGAGTCAGGATAAATCCAAGGAATTCAACTTCTGTAGCATGAAAACCACATTTTCCAATTTTGCATATAACTTGTGCTGACGTAGTTTCTCGAGGACTGCACAATCGTGCTCAACATGGTCTGATTCCGAGGAGGAGTATACTAGAATGTCGTCGATGTATAAGACAACACAGACGTCAATGAGTTCACGAAGGACATCGTTCATAAAATACTGAAAGGCTGCTGGTGCATTGCACAACCCGAAGGGCATCACCTGATATTCGAATAATCCATACTTGGTACGAAAGGTAGTCTTCCATTTGTCCCCTTTTTTACACGTACCAGATGATATGCCCCTCAGAGATATAATTTAGTGTAGATGCAAGCATCCTTTACTTGGTCTAGTAATTCGGGGATCAGAGGCAATGGGTATCGGTTCTTCACCGTAATCTGATTTAATGCGCGGTAGTCTATACACGTTCTGAGGTCATCTTCCTTTTTAGGTACAAAGAATAAAGCTGAGGAGGCAGGGGACTTGGATGGACGAATGAAGCCGTTAGCGAGGTATTGATCCAAGTATTGTCGTAGGTGTAGGTTTTCGGGTTCCGTAAGGGCGTAGATCCTACTGCATGGAGGTTGCGCACCGGGTATGAGGTCGATTTGACAATCGCATGATCTGTGAGGCGGTAAGGTGTTTGCCTGTTCTTTTTGGAAAACGTCCTGGAATTCTAGGTATTCCTGAGGTAACTGCACGACTGGATTAGTGACTGTGGTCAGGCCTGTGTTCAAGGTTTTTTCCGGGTAACAGGTGTGCGCACAATCCGGGAAGGTTATTCTCTTCTCTCGCCAATCAATACAAGGATTATGTGTGTCCAACCAAGGTATCCCTGGTATTATTTGGAACTGCGGGGCTTTGATTAAATCATACACTATAGTCTCTCGATGTCCATCTTCACCCAGCAAAGTCATCTCTGTAGTGGAAGGAGTTACAGGCCCAGAAGCAATTTCAGTTCCGTCGACTGTGGTGATGACATCCGAAGTGGTCTTTTTGCAGAGAGGTAGATTCATCATAGAAGCCAATTTGTGGTCCATATAGTTTCCTACGGCCCCGCTATCGATGTATGCCCTTACTGCGTGTATACGTGATAGCTGCCTTGGATCAATAAGGACCATTGGTATGATTAAGTGCGAGGTCTGAGTGTCCTTCTTCAAGCTCGGCAAGCGGACCTCTACGCTTGTCGGGCGTGGTTGTTTCCCGAGTCAGGCTCAGTTTGATTTTTAACAGCAACTCCAACTACTTTCTTGGATGGTTTTATAGGGCAATCCCGTAGAAAATGTCCTGAGGCCCCACAGTACAGACACAATTGCATCTGCCGTCTCCTTTCTCTTTCCTTTTGAGTTAGAGGTCCCTTAACCCCCCCCGATCTGCATAGGTTCTGATGCATCTATTCCTTTGGGGTTAACATTAGGTTTAACCAATACCGATTCTCGAACTTAGCTCGATCAGCCTTTCTATTTTGAAGTCGGTGGTCTAACTGGACCACTAAGTGTATATATTCTGCGCAATCCTGAGGTGGGTTCACAACTTGGGCCAAAACATCTTTGAGTTCACCCCGAAGTCCACGATGAAATAATGTGAGTCGTTTTTCTTCTGGCCACCCGGTTTCCACCACTAACCTATTGAAGGTTGCGATATAGGTCAGCAGATCCTGATTATCTTGTCATAGGGATAAAAGTTTGTTATCCAGGGCCTGTCCGGTGAATAGTTTTACCATGCTCAATTGAAAACCCTGAAAATCCAGAAGAAGAGGGTCATCCTGGTTGACTAGTGGAATTGACCAATCCGCTGCGCTACCACTAAGGTATGATAGTACAAAGGCGACTTTAGCTTGATCGTTTGGGAAAGCTCCAGGTCTGCATAAAAAGTGCAAGCGGCATTGGTTCATGAACACGGCAAACCTTTTCGGGTCCCCAGCAAAACGTTCGGGTGGCGCTAAAGGAATGCTCCCTGGTAGGATCACCTGCACAGGATTGCTCGATGAAACAGGAGTTGGATTCCCCCCCGAGTCCAGGTAGCGGTGTTTGTCCAGCTTGGTTTTGCAGCAGTTGTCTAGCAAGATCATCAGTGTGCTCTTTTGACATGATCAGTTCCCTCCTGAGAGCATTAGTTTCCTGGCGCGCGGAGTGCACTTCAGCCCTAAATTCCCCTAACAATTGGAATAGTTGGTCGGTTTCTGAGGTTTCCATGGTGCCCGGGTGGGTGTTTGTAGATTGGCTTCGCGTTCTGTTATGCTCACCTGGCTCCCACAAGGGCGTCCGTCGGACCCGGACTGCTGCGGCCTCCAACAACATGATTCGTAGTGCAGAGATGACAGACTGGACTGGCCCTCCTAATCTCGTCAGCTTGACCCGTAGAAGGATTCTCCTGCAAGTGGAGAGAGGAATTTAGCCACCCGTGGATTCTAGTGATGGCACCTCCCTGCTCTCCCCACTAATCACCTCCGAAATCCCCTTCCAGTACTCTCACCTTATATTCTTGAAAGAGGAGCTCTGCATCCTGCGTGGATGGCAGGGGTGCGTAGACACCAGTTGCTTCACTGGTTAAAAGGCATTGGGGAGTTCCGGACGAGAGTTGACTCTGAGGTTCCTGGCGAAGTATAGAGTTCATAGAGTTCAATATGGCCGATGTTCACTCTTGTCCCATTCCTTTCTTATCTTGCAGTGGAGTTCGAGAAAAGATGGTCGCGTGGCAGTAGATGGCGTTCAGGTAAGAGTCCGTATTACCCGATGCTGTCCGGTAAATGATGCATGTATTTAACGTGTTGTTTTCTCTCCGTTTTCAGATGCAGCGTTTGAAGATGTGAAGAGTTAAAGAATAATGCCTCCGGTGGTAAATCAGGTAAGTCTATGGTGGTAAGAGAGATTGTATTTGTTGGCTCTCTCGGCTCACCTGGTTATTTCTTTTGTCCGCAGATGCCGGAGCCCGGCGAAGAAATGATGGAGGCAGCGCCGGATCGAAAGGTGCTGTGAGGACTGGCGAGTATGGCGTGGCGCTGCAGCTGGCGATGCGACGCGTGTAGAAAGAATGTCCTTTCCAGGTGCCGAGACGTGATGGTTCCGGAATCAGGTGAGAAACTGGAATAAAGTTTGTTTTCTAACCTTGCCTCTACTTTCCTTCCTCACTAGGAGCTCCGGATTCAGGACGCGCGTGACAGAGGTCTGGAAGCTGACTTGCAGGCACGGTGAGCGTTACGCTGCTGGATGCAGAATAACGCGAAGCGTGTGTTGCTGGTCGGGCGTGGTTTAAATAGCCTCAAAAGTAGTTCCAGGTAAGAAGTCCCTAGAACCACACCCGAGTACCTGGGGGTAGGCATCACAACAGTATTCTATAAGGATTTGTTTTGTTTGTATTCGTTATGCAACAAGCATTGTTTTCGCTTCATTGTAAAGTTCTATTCATTCGGTATTCAATACATATATGTAGCAGTGCCCCGGTGTACATGTATCCTCCACAACACTCACCGGCTTGTGGAGTCTCTGTCCGATGGTTGCCTCTGCTTCTTCTTCACTGCGGAGATTGGTAAACTCACCCTTTTGCCTTCCATTCGCCTGCCACGTGTCTCTCTTCAAATGCCGGTGTCCTCTTCAGTTGGTGCTCTCTCGCAGCTTCTGCTGCTCAGCACTGGTCACAAGGCTCCCAGCATGACAACACTTACACAGCTCACTGGCTACGTGCTGTGCAAGTCTGCTGGGCAGTTTGCCGTAGTCCTGGTTTCTTGTCCGGTCCCACCACAGCTGCCTCCACAGGAGCACAGTCCCCTGCTGGCTGGCTTCTTCCATCAGCCCTCCCTCTTGCTCCCTGCTCTGCTCTACCAGTTCATTTGTATACACCTGCAACCCAGGCTGCAGATGTGGCTCTCCAATAAGATTTGCCTGACCATAATTACAGGGACATGCCTGAACCTTACAGCTCCCTGCAGGCATGTGGTGAAAGTGTGTGGTGTTCATTACTCTTAGTTACCTCTTCTTTGTCACCCCGGGCATCAGGACCCAACAGCGATGGCCTTCACCTGACCACCTGAGAAGAGGATCCAGTGGTCTTAGGAGTGAGAATACCCTCAGGTTTTTCACACTCCCAAGTTGTCATACTTTTAACACAAAATAAAACATCAACATCATGGTGGATGCAAGTCCCTGTGGCTTCAGAGTTATGCTCCTTCAGCCTAACCAGAAAAGTAAAATATAGACTGTTGCTTAAGCATAAGGGTGCTCGAGATCCAAGGACAAACGAATTCAGAGATTGAGCGGAAAGCAATTACAGATTTGTGGCGCATGCACATTTTCATATCTATATGTAGGTCATCTTTTTGTGACCAGGACTGACCACAAGCCACTTGGCCTACTTCTCAAAGTTACAACCCTTCTCCTACATGCAATAATTTAAAAAGGATGTTGCATTCACAGGAGAAGAGTGCTGAATTAATTTTCCACCCCAGACAAAATATCCCATCTGATTTGTTTGTTGTCCAGTGTAAGGGTGTCGAAGGAGGCTGACACAAAGGTGGAATGGTGGTTGTTATGTTGAGGGGGCCTCAACCCCTCCCTCAGCATGACCCCAAGATGACAGATGCCACCCACTGAAGCAGCCCCACAGACCATAACTTGATGACATCACTAAATAATCACAAAGAGGCAACATGGCTGAACACACACGTAGAGGCATAAGCCACGTGCAAAGTCATGAACTGCTTGCAGAAACCTAGAAGCAACTAACATGAACAGCTATGAAAATAAAGATGGAAGCCACAGCTGCATTGAAATTAATGGAAGACATTGGAAAGGCTCAAAACACAAGGAGAGGCCTTGCACACTGATTTACCTGAGAAACACAAAGCACAGCTGGCAGTGCAGTAGCTGTGCCCAACCATGTCATGAGCACTAGGGGAGAGTGTTTCGAGTCAACAGAAAAGATAGAACACCTGCAAGGGCTGGGAGCTGAAATTATTCATAAATGCATGCAGAGAGCACAATTCTGCAGTCCCTACACACGTGATCTGAACCTGGGGAACAAGGCCCATTCATCCGAGGCAGGCACAAACTGTTGTTCCCATCAAACTGTAGACAGAAGATGCACAAATGTGATACAGTATGAAGCTGGAGGCTGGAATGTTCTTGCTCAGGGCCAGAGGAGTCGGAGAGGTGGTAACACTGGTTGCGATACAGGCAGGACCCTGAATCCATTCTCTCCACCCATTAGTGTGCTCACATGCTGGTAAATTTCCCAAGTTGAGAAGGCTCACACTGGCTTTTTGTGGGTGGTGCCAGGCGGAGCTATCTGATATTGCCAGGCCAATCAAATCATCTTTCCCCTATAGAATGTAAGTCTGGTTGTTCTGTTCACCCAATACCAGTTCGCCCAAGGTCCAGAAATGTAACTTTTTGATTGTGATGTAACAGTGGAACAAAACCTTGCTAGCAGCCTGTAATGAACTGAGAGTGAATTTGGACGCTGCAGAAATCTGTGTGCCTAACCCTGCTTTTGAATTAATTAAAGCAGTAATTTGTCACACTTCTGGGCTCCTCCCTTTCTTGGACACGCAGGATTTCCCTCGAGTCAACCTCTGTTTTTTAATTCCGCTTCCATTCTAAACTTGTATTTCTATAGAAAAAAGGTCCTCACTATTTCCATATTTTCCCTGCCTCAGAGCTAAAACTAAAGGATCCGTCAGAATGTCCGTTAAAATCATACTCCACCGTCCTGTGTCAGAACCTACTTCTTTCCCTTACACTACAACTAAAGAATAATCCAACAGAAAAGTTCCTTCTCCAGGAGAACGTCTCCCTTCTCCTGATACTCAGATAATGTTTAAAAGAATGTTCTCTTGCAACAAGAATAGCAGGGGGAATGACTCCCTTACCCTGGCTTGCCAGTCCCGCGCAGCCTTAACACAACTCCTTGTCCTAGGCCAGGAGAATTGCTCTCTTCTCCCGATATGGGTCTATACAGTTTACAGTAAAGCCAGGGGGAATGACTCTCTTCCCCAGGTGTCTTCAGCTCAACTCCCAATTCTGGACCAGGAGAATGACTCCCTTCTCCTGGTGTCTAAAAAGCTCTTTCTTGGATGCTTCAGCTTGATGTACTTTGCAACCCTGTCTTGGTGTTAGCAAAGTCCCAAATCCTTTGTAGGTGTTCAATGGACTTATCTTGGTCACTCCAGCGAGGACGTTCGCAGTTGTTAGGGTCTCTGACCCTTCTCTGGTAGGCAGTGGGTTTGCTGTTGCCACTGTGATGAGAAAGCTCTCGTCTGAAGCTTGGTTTGTAATGATTAGGGGCCATGACCATCTCTTGCGGTCAGTGGGCTTATAGTTGCCAATGCGGCAAGGAAGCTCTCCTCGGATTCTATGTACACAATTGTTAGGGTCCCGGACCTGTGTCTTTCCCACCCCGGAGTCCCTTCATGGTCTCTCTTACATCCAGTTACCTTCTGAGAGACTGTGGTACACCACTGGGAATTCCGGGGACTGGGGTTTGTCTCTCCGATGCTTCGGGCTACTCTCTGGCTTCAACAGCACCGCAGTGGCTCTGCGCTTCTGTTCGGCTCTTCTCTTTGGCTTCGCATTCGGGTCCACTCCAGCAGGACCCACAGAGAACTCCCTTTTCGCCTTGCTGGCATCCTCTGTTCTTTCGAGACTCCGGTCTGCCGACAGCATTTGAAAATCCTGCTGGTTTCCATGCCTGTTGTCTCTACCGGATGGGTTGACAGCTTTGTTAGTCCATTGTCTCTTCTTAAACAATGTTGCCAGCCCCGCCCTCGCGGATTGTCAAAGTCCTTTGTTTCTGTTGACAAATGGATCTTCATGCCTCCTCGGGTCCACCTCGTATCAGTACTAGCACAGTCAGTTACCTTCAGGTTTTCTGTGCTCTTCTTCATTCCAGTAATTTCTGTTTTAGCTATATTCCAAGTGTTACAAACATACATGGATTTCCTCTCAATGAAATGGCTCTGACTGGAGAGGGGGGATAGGGAATGTTGCGGAGTGGCATTACTCAATGAGCTGTACCCTCAGTCATTGTCCTTGTCCCCAGAGAGGGAGTCCCTTCTCATGAGGTCCTCCGACATTAAACCACCCCTAGGGGGACTATTGGGTAGCAGCTGCACCTTACTTGCCTCATGGAAAAGGCCTCCCACTTGGGGAGAAGTGACAATACCCTGCAAATCGTCACAGCACCACAAGCTAGTTAAGACGAAGACATACATGCATCCAAAAGGATGGTTTCCAGGAACTGCTTAGTTGGCTAAAGAACATGCCTAATGTGCCGGTCCTCCAGACCCACAGAATGCTCTGCTCCAATCTGAATAACAGAAAGAGGACGAGTCTCTTGGAAGAAAGCAAACACTGACTTTTCCGCACTCCAGGTGGACCCAATGTTCTTGTAATAGTTCATGACCACTCAAGATGTGCAGAGGTGGAGACAATTAGGTTCTCGAAGCCACATGGGCTCAGAAAGCTATCGTCAAACTAGAGAAAATATTCAACAAGTAATGCATCTGATGAAGTTGTTGAAGACTGACAAAAGACTGTCTTTCCAAAGTCTAGAGTTCTAAGGATACTTTCAGAGACTGGGGATCCAGCATGTTCAAATCACTCCCTACTGGACCGAGGCTAAAAGTGATACCATACACTTCATGAGGATTTGAAAGAAAGCGATCCTCATATTAAAGTGAAAAACATATAGAATTTGAGTTATCCCTATAGTTTTTAACAAACTGGATCACAACACACACCGCACCCAGATACACACCCATTTCTATTTGAGTTTTTGGGTTGAACAACAAAACACTGGAAGGTGTACTGGGCAGAGTGAACTGCATCTAGGAGTAGGTGGAACAACATGTGGACTGCTTTGTAGTAGTATTAGAGGCCCACCTAATATTGAGACAGTTCTAATAATCAAGAGTTAAGTAAAAAGAAGCAGTGTTAGGTGTTTGCTGAAAACCATGAGGGAGTTCTGAGAAGAAATCAGGGAGAAAGGCAAGCTGTTCCAGAGCTTAGGTCTTAGAACAGAAAAATGCCTATCTCCTCTAGAGGTGTAAAGGCTGGTAGAGACACACAGCAGGAAGGATTTGGAAGAACGGAAGGTGCACAAGGGCTGGTAGAGATCAATACATTAAACAATTTAAGGTGGAGCCAGCCTGTGCACACATTTGACCACCAGGCATAGTTTTGAACGTGATCCTGTTAATTCTCGGAAGTCAATGAAGACTACGCCGAGCAGTGGAAATAGGAAGTTTGCAGACTAAGCGAACCACTGAATTCTGAACTACCTGCAACTGGTGAGGCAGGTATTTTGAGGAGACCGGCATAGAGAGCGTTGGCGTAGTTAAGCCTGGAATAAAAAAATGTTCCAATTAAGACAGCATGATCATTGTGTGGGAGGTGGGGGACAACGTGTTGCAAGAGACTGATGCTTAGGAAAGCATGCCTAATGCTGGCATTGACTTATTTACCTAAAAGAGTCCAAATTATTTTTAGCTGTGTTGGTAACAAATACTCGAGAGACTGGATAATCCTCCTAATACAGACAGCAGAGGTGGGAGCGAAGGTCCATAGTGAACAAATTGAGTTACTAGAACAAGCATTTGCTTCAAATACCATCATAAAAGACACAAAAGAGCAATTGGAACAACTTCAGATAGAACTACCAACAAAATCCAGACACTACAGAACAACGCTCTTAGAGCAGCGCTCAGCTTCCCCAGGAGAGAACACATATCCAACATTAGAAGAACCCATAACTGGCTCAGCACCACAGACAAAATCCTGCTTAAAATAGCCTCCCTAACACACAAATGCCTCAACAACGCCGCCCCACGCCATCAAGCCGATAGAATAAGTAAACACACCCCCAACAGACCCACCAGAACCTCTAACGCAAATCTGCTCACAGTGCCAAGGTTGAAACGCACCAAAATGGGTGGCAACGGCTTCCAGGTGAAAGCTGCCCAATACTGGAACGCCCTCCCACCCCCCCTCAGTACACCCCAAACTTACACACACTTTAGGCGGAACTACATCCAGTGGATAAAGAACAAGGACCACTAATACTACTAGCCCAACTCACTGCTACATACCATATAGTATGCTGATTTGAAATCTTGTAAACTACATGCTTCTTTGCTTGCCTGTAAATCTGTTAACTATTTGCCTCATTGTAACTTGTATATTCTTGAAAATGTTTGCCACTTTTGTCATTTTGTAACACCGTAATGCATAGTAACGTGTAACCAAGCTGTGAATAACCTTGTTGCTCCTGCGCCCTCATACCCACGGGTCTGGTGCGCAATACAAATGAATAAACTAAACTAAACTAAACTAAAAAAAGAACTGTGAATTAAATTTAGATAGGAAGATAAGTAAATTGCAGAAAGACTTACAGAACTATAAAGAGGAACAGACATATTCCTACTTGAGACCAGGCTTCTACACTGAAACCACATTTACCGCACAAAATCGAAGACGGAATAGGTTTGTTAATTTTTCTAACTCATCAGGATCTTTGAGTGGCCCCGATCAGAGTTCTGTGGGAGGGGATAACCATAGGGGCGGACCAATCCACCACAGCCACAGCAATCTAATTTTTTTCACAGAGGGGGGCAACGCGGCTGTCCACGACAATGACAACAGTACGGAACGGGCATGCAGACCCGCCAAAGGTACCAAAACCAGTGAGTAGTGACAATATTCCTATCTTTCATTTATCTCGACATCCACTCACAATGATAGGACGGGACATTCTGGCCAAGGGACTATCCTTTGTCCCTGTAACCAAGGCAAGTGCGTTCCAGTGCAAAAAGGAATTGCAGCGGTTCTTTCGAAACATCTGTATGAAACATTTTTTTGAAATACACCTCCCTACACAGAAGAAGGCCAATCCAATGGGGTCAGCACAGGAGGAAGTGATCAATGTGACAGGACTTAAAGTGAATCACAATTCTTCCCTCCACCCCATACGTGCCCACCTGAGATCCAGGTATTCGAAAAGACAGTGATCAAACAAATGCATGAAGCCCTTGAGCACAAAAACTACCATATGGATAATCTAAGTAAGGCGGAAAGAGACAGCCTGAAAGGATTATGTGATAACATGGAGATCACCATGAAGCCGGCCGACAAGGGTGGCAGCATCGTGTTGATGGATATGGACAAGTACGAAGGTGAATGCCTCAGATTACTGGCAGGCTCAGAAGCTTACAAGAAATTAGACAGGGACCTCAGGAATAGACTGCAGGAAGAAATTGAAAAGCTGGTGAATTTTGCTGTAAAAGAAGAATGGCTTAGAAAGGAAGAAAGCATCTTCCTGATGAAGAAACATCCAAAATTGGGGGCTTTCTATATATTACCTAAGGTCCCCAAAAACGCGTAAATACCACCGGGCTGCCCGATAGTTTCTGGTATCGACTCTTTACTTTAGCCTTTATCCACCTACAGTGAACATTTTTCGAAACCTTATGCACAGACAATGAAATCATACGTAAAAGATACAACTGATATGATTAAGATCTTAGAAAGAGTGACAATAGAAGATGGGGATATTTTAGTGACGATGGATGTAGAGTCATTGTATACATTCATCCCACAAATGAAATGCCTTGAAGTACTAGGTTTATATCTAGATCAAAGGACAGAACCACATACACCACCCACTGGGTTTGTGCTCGAGTGTGCACGTCTGGCCATGTGTGAGACTTTTTTCATTTTCAAAAAACAAATCTATAAACAACTAAAGGGGTAAGCATGGGGGCGATCTTCGCTCCCGATGTTGGCAACTTATACATGGCCCAATTTGAAGAACGTTCAATAACAGGCAGAGCGAGCACACTTAAATTACAACCATTTGCATCCAAACTACGTCTATGGAAACTGTACATAGATGATGTCTTCTTGTTATGGAGGGGCAACATTGAAGAACTTTCATTGTTCCTTACATGGGTGAATCAATGCAATCAAAACATCAAGTTCACTATGGATTGGAATAAGGAAAAAATCAGCTTTTTGGACCTCATGATTATGAAAGCACGTATTGGCCTAAATACCACACTATTCAGGAAAGCCACAGATAAAAATTCACTACTTCATTATTTAAGCTTTCATCCTGTAGGTCTGAGGCAGAACTTGCCCTATGGGCAATTTCTGCAGATCAGACGTAACTGTTCTAATAAGACTGATTTTGTAGAACATGCACTGAATCTCAAGGAGTGCCACGACTCTCAGCCCTGATCCCCACTGGCAAGCCCATTGGCCAGGTGGAATCAGGGCTCGGATCACCAATAAGGCCTGGCATCCACTTCTCAGGCCCTCTTGGGGACAATACTGGCGCCTTTGGCGCCAGGGTCATCAGTAAGGAAAGGCATCTGCTTGAGGAACTACTTTATTTAGGCTTTCAGCCAACATGGAGGCATCCACATAGCTTGATTCCTAGAACCAAGCTATGCAGTCTAGTGTTTTGGATGTGGTGGCCTAGGGACTAGTTTCCCTGGACTACTTTACAGTGGCTATTTAAACCACACCCGAACAAGACAACACACTTCGCGTTACTTTGCTTCTAGCAACGTCACGCTCACCGTGTCCAGCTTTCTCACAAGCCTGGTGAATTGCGGACCTGCAGAAAAACCAAGAACATCGTTAGCAGCAGAATCTTACCTGCATTCATCATCCTTCACTGCTCGCAGCTCCTGGGCAGCTCTGTTGGTGGAGTTCACCGCCTGGATCGAAGGACCTGAGAAAAGGAGAAAGACATCATTAAAGGAGATAGTGGAGACATTACAACCACAAAGCGCTTAAAGACTTACCTGGTTGGTTGCTTTTCGGCCGGCATAGCTCCAGAACTCCATCTGCGCTGGGAACTCACTGCGACCTACGAAAAGAGAAAAGCACAGGTCAGTGAGGACAAGACATCGCTGTGCTACGCAAAGCGTCTCCTTACCGCATCATAGTGCTGTAGCGCACCATCATCTCCCGATGAGAACCAGTATATCCAGTTCTCCAAGCGGACACTCTGCGCTCCTAGGGAGATAAAAAAAGAGACATTTAGAACAGAGAAAAGGCATGCAAGAATTACGACGCCATCAATCGCAATAAGACCTACCTGAAAGACACTACAAGGGCAGCAGTCAGTGAAGTAACTGGACCGCCCGCGCCCACAAAAGACAACGCGCCCCTGCCCAGAAAGCAGGACGGAGAGCCCACTGATTCCGACAACCAGGTGAGAAGAGAACCTGGAGGGGCTGGAAACACAAGGGAGGTGGGGAAAAACTTACCTTGGTCGCCCAGTCCTAATATAGACTTCATTTCCAGGCGGAATCCCATCGACACCGAGACCACACCAGGGAATCATTGGGAAGGGCACCAACGACCAACTGGCTGGGTGGCGTCCCCGTGGATACCAGGTGAGCGTAACAAGGAGAGACTGATCAGTCGGGGTGACCCTAAAAAGATGGTTAGACACACAATGAAAAGTGCATCTAACACACATCGAGAGGTATGTCTTGTAACGAAAGAAAAGCCTCAAGACAAGCGTCTTGTATGTGTATCAACATACTCACCTATTAGCAATGCTATTAAAAACAGCATAAATAGGAATTGGTATTTGATCAAACAGGCTGGCAGTCTTGAAAAAAAACATGTTTGTGTTTAAAAGAAACTCTAACCTCAGGCAAAAATTAGTCCACACATATGTGGAACAACGGAATGATCAGACAGTACTGAACCAGTAGGGTTTACCCCCCCATTGTGGGACATTATAAATGTGGCCAATGTGCAGCCTGCCCGTTTACTGAGACAAAACATGAATTTGTATATCAAAACATCCAGTGGTTCCTTCGTGAACACACGTATTGTTGCACGAAGAATGCGATCTATGTGATCCAATGTCCATGCCCGCTCATATATGTGGGAAAAACTATGAGACAAGTCAGGATGAGGATCTCTGAGCACAGATCATGCTTAAAGAACAAAGTAAAAGATAAACCGTTGGTCGAACACTTCTCTGAAGCCAACCATACGGAAAATGACATTAAATGGTTAATTTTACAAACCGTGAAAAGCCCCACTCGAGGAGGCGATATGAGCGCGATGCTCCATAAAGTTGAGCAACGCTGGATTTACTTACTCGACATGGTGAAACACTGTATGAACATCGCCGTGGAATGGAACAGATTACTGTAAATAGATGTATAAGTGACAGTAGTGTTTGGTGTCATCATAACAAAATACTTCTTGGAATGGGGCCACTATTGGCTCTGTGTGTGTGGTTGGCAACTGCTTATGGGGGGGCATTATCAGTCATCTTACCCCTATTTATGCCCTTTGTGCGACGTATTGTTTCCATTTGCCTTTAACATTTTTGATCTGTGCAATATCCTCATGATCATATTTAGGAGCAGTGTAGATAAGGGATCGAGGCTCTGAGACATGAGCTGATACTGAGGAACTTTTAGCCTCCCTTTTATTTGGGATGCGGGTTCAGTGTAGTATTACATTTCTGCTTGCATACTGCACACTCTATATACTCTTTTCATTATGAGGGATCGATTGCATGTTCACCATTCAGGCAAGCTGCACTAGATCCAGTGCATTCTGCCTTAAAGCTTTGGAGAACCTCTCTCTCCGATAATTCGTCCCGAGTCCTTTCTTTAGGTCATTGATTTGGACTTACACCCTGTAATCCATCATCCATTTCCATTGTGAAGACACGGCTAAACAAGAAGTAGAGGTCTTGATTCCCTAGCGCCGTCTGGAGTGAAACAGCAACGGCGACCGACACGCAATTTGGACGGCACTGATATGGTGAGTAATGTGTCGGGCTATGTGGATGTCAGTAAAGGCTCGGTTGCGTGGGGGGTGCTTGCGCTCTCCTGGCCGTCAGCTTGGCAAGCTGAATACACACACGCTTCCCTATTGATTTATGGTTATAGATGTGTGATCGCAACACCAGTGATCCGCCCATAGTGCCAGGCACAGCTTTGTAGCAAGTGCCCGAGTGTGAATTGATGACTGCGGATTTCTCCGATTGTGGAAAGTATATTTTTCAGTCTTCGGGGGGACGTTACCTCAGGGTATAATAGGCATATTGGCGGATCCGCACCATGCTGATCTCAGTGGCACTGACTAGACTAAAGTAGATTTGACTAACCAGTTAAACAGCTCTAATGAGGGAATGTATTCTCTTTGCAGAGTCTTAGGATTTCGCAAGCTGAGGATACAGTGGGGCATGTACGAAAAAACTACTAACTGTAAGTACACGAAGCATATGCAGGGTATGAGTCACCTGCTATCATGAAAATTGCATGCTGAGCCGGTATATTAAGCATTACAGGCATCCCCAGTGTTAGGCTCACCTGGTATCCACAGGGACGCCACCCAGACCTGGTTGATTTGCACTCTCAAACCCTCTCTCAGTCCCTTGGTAAGGCCTCTGGTTAAAGATAGCCAGATTGTCTTTATGTTTTCCCACCTCCCTTGGCCTCAACCCCTTCCTCCACCTTGGGCCTTCTCCTCACCTTAATATTGTAAAAGGTGGATTCTCCGTCCTGCTCCTCGTGGCAGGGGCGCGTAGATGTGGGGGGAGAGCAGCGACCAAGTTACTTCACTGGTGCAAGCCCCCCTGTGGGAATCCAGGCCTGCTGCGACTCCGTAGGTTTGCTGCTTTACAGTCTTTATATGCAGTTCTTATCTTACTCTTAGTTCGAATAATAATGTCTTGCTTCTTTCCTTTTAGGTATGGAAAGGTATTTTGGTGTTGTCATGCAGTTTGAAGACGAGCATGGGCCGGTAGGAGAAAGCGCGGTGTGTGCGATGCTGTCCGGTGAGTAATGCGCGATGCGCGGCGCTGTTTCGCCTTTTATATTGCTAACCTGTTTCTTTTCTCTCATTGCAGGTTGCGATGTTCCTCGCCGAGTGCCGTAATGTTCCAGCAATGATACTGACGAGGAGATGACTACCCAGGTAAGAATTGTGTGGCTTTCTTCATTCGGGAGGAAACGTGAGTAAACGCTTACTAATGCTGTCTTTCTTTCTCCTCTTTCCAGGTTATGGTATTCCAGGATGCATGCGGTGCCGGATGAAGGAGTTCTACCTTCAGGTGAGTGGAACTGAAGTCAGCGATGTATTGAAGACAGGATACTGTTCCAGGTAAGTTTCGTAGTGTTCTTTCTCTCTCTGCAGGTCCTTGGTTTCACGTAAACTGGCATCAAAGAACTGGATACAGTGAGCATTACACAGCAGAATAACGCAAAGAATGTTCTGCTGTTTGGGTGCGGTTTAAATAGTCTCAGGTAAAGTAGTCCATGTAAAATAGTTCCAGGCCTGCCACACCCAAAGTAGTCCAGGTAAAGTAGTCCCAGGCCTGCCACACCCAAAAGACTAGACCGCATAGCTCAGTTCCTTGTAACTGAGCTATGTGTGTGCCTCCATGTTGGCTGAACCCCCCACCCCCAAGTTAAATAGTCCCAAGTAAATAGTCCCATTCTAATGTTGGTCTTTGTGATGGTTATGAGCCTGATGCCAAAGGCGCCAGAACTGACTCCAAGAGAGTCTTGGATGAGGTTTTAAGGCCTTTGACCTGGCCCTAACTGGAAGGCTGACTTGCCAGTGAGGGACAGGGGCAAGGGTCATGACACCCAGTCTAGAAACAGATGTAATCTTTGGTGGAACAACACGGCAGGAAGTACTCGACAACTCCCCCCGGATAAGTCATTCATTCAGAGGAGAAATCTTTGGGATTCCAGAGGTAATGTTTTTACGAACTAATAGCTTTTTCCACACATATATTGAGATTGAAGGCACAGGCTAATGGTAGATCCTGTCCTTCCACTTTTCAATAGTAGGAACAGTCCGAGTAGACTGAGGAACCCAGTACTCACGAGCGTTTGGGATCGACTCACGTCAAACCTATACTACCCTCACTATGTGGTCAGTTGAGGTTAGTAAGGGTTCAATACAACCACTTTGGATTGTTTTTGAGATTAATTTGTTTATTATGACTTGGACATAGAAGAAATGAGGCTGGATTATGAATGTATGTTTTATACTTTATAGGGAGTCAGAAACCTTCCATCGACACAGGAAAGACAGAAGTGTGGAGAGAACCACCCGCAATATTTGTCCTGAAGAAGGTCCTTTTGAACTGTGTGGCCACCATTGTTGGGCTGAGAGTGACCGAAAAATATGTAGACGTGATAAGCCTACATGAATTATATGTGGACTTGTGTATAAACTGTAGATTCATCGGGGTTATACCTTCAACTGTGTAAATACTTTGTGTAGAGTGATGAGGAGGTCTTTATGAGATCTGACCGTCCCTGTCGTTGTCTCGTGTGAGTGTGAAAGTGGACATTTGCTGGTGCGACTGATTATGGAAGAGTTGTTTTGTTGTGTTTCTTTGGTTTCTTGGGTAATTAATTTCAATTGCCTATATGATATGATGTATTTTATGTGATTTTGAATAATTAGTGTATGGAATAAATATATATTTTTTGATAATCAGTAAATGAGTTAAGTGGTTATCCAGCCTCACTATCACGGTTCAATTGTTCTGATTTATATTTGTATTTTGCCTGAAGAACCAGTTGATATACAGGCACCCTTATTAACGATTACTTATTTAAGTAGGGACATCTCTGGGTCTAAAAGGACCCCAACATATTTTACTTTCTTTGTTGGAGTGGCTGGAAGACCACATAGGGAATGTGGTAACGGATGACAATCAGGGTTTTGAAGGAGATGTTTGGGGCCAAGGAACATTGCTTCTCTCTTAGAGGCATTGAGCTGGAGATTGTTCCTGGCCATCCAATGATTGATTTTGTCGACACAGGCCTGAAGCTCGTGGAAATAATCATCTGGTCCAGGGACTTTAATATATAGTTGAATGTCATTGGTGCAGGAGCAAGAACTAATTTTGAAATTGGGAGGATGTAGGTGTTAAAAAGGAGTGGAGACAGAGCGGAACCCTGGGGAACACCACAAGTGACTGATGCTGGAGCTGAGAGAAAGGATCTGAGTTTGACAGTTTGTGAACATCCAGCTAAATAGCTACAGAACCATTCCAAGGCTGCTCCCTGAATCCCTAGTGTGTGACTGACTTGTGATAAAAGAATGTATTGATCCACCATATCAAAGGAGGCAGGGAAATCTAGTATAACTAGAAGAGACAGATGGCCTTGATCGGAATGATATAGATCATCCCAAACATCGACCAGTGCAGTTTCGGTGCCATGTTTTGGGCAAAAGCCTAATTGAAGATGAGGTACATGGTTATCTTCAAAGAAAGACATGTTATGGGTAATTATAATTGTTCTTTTATAACGTGTTTAATACCGGAGAGCAGTTTCTAACCACGAGACAGGGATTCAAACCTGTACTGCTATGCGTTATCTTGCATCCAAGACAAACGTGTTGCCCCTGAGCTAGCCTCCCAGCCCTCCCTGGTAGCTATCTTTTCCATGCATTTCAGCATCCAATGCAAACCTGCTATAGGGCGATAGTGCTGAAGTCAGTAGGATTATGTAGAGAATGGTTAAGAGTTGGGTGATAAGGGCACCTTTAAGGACATGGGGAAAACCCCTACCTTAAATGAAAGGTTGGTAGGGTTAGTGACACAGTTAACAAAAACCTGGCCATTGGGCTGAGCCACTAGCGCTAGGAGTGGATAATTTTGGGAATATGTAGGTTTGAGTAAGGATGGTAGTGGGAGAATATCATCTTTGAAAGTAAAAGGGCAAGAGGGTGGGGAGGTTCAGCAAATACAGTAGAAGGTTCGTTTAGGGCAGCCTCATTTAGTAAGTTGTTATAAATTAAGTTGATTTGTTAAGGAGGAACTTGTTGCCTTCATTAACCAGTTCGACTGTGGGTTGCATTTGCTGGCTCATACTTCCTGCACCTCCAGGCCTTGGTTGAAGACCCACTCCACTCTGACAGCACATTTACAGCTCGTCAACAGGCACTGGTGCAAAGCTTAGAGATGGGAGGAGGCTCCTTCCCCTGGGAAAGCGGGGGGAAAGATTTTGGGACCCACTTATACCCATGACTGTGTGTGGTGCTTTTGGTATTTAGCTACCGGGTGACACTGATCCGTTCCTAACAAAACCCAAGAGATCTTTTGTTTGGACACTTTTTGTACTCACCTGAGAGACACTATTTCTTCTGAGTGTTCCCCGAGAACTGTGTCATACTGGAGAAGCACAATCTTTACAACTACAGATTTGTTTGGGCTCTACCAGGTTTTTTTTTTTGGTCCACATTTTTACACACTAATAAAACTTTTTTGGTACGCAAACCCATTTGTCTGGCTATTTATGAGTCGATCAATGCCAACCATGTGACAGTACCTAAAACAGACAATGCATTTACTGTGCCTAAAAATCCCAACATTTTTTAAACCTTTATGTAGATTTTTATTTTGTTTTACTTTAACTCAATAAAAGATTTGGCACAGATATAAATCAGTTTAAGATGGCCTTATAACTGAACACATTTGAACACAATAAGTAAGGATGTAGCCTCTGTAGATACAGGAACAACAGTGAACCCACTTGTCAAAATCGTTTTAAGGGAAATTGAGATTAACATCCATATTTTAAATTAAGTGATTGATGAGTTTCACATAAAGCACACTTCCAAATCTACTTCCTCAGAAGATGCGGCTCTACTTGGAAATACCAAGAAGATAGAATTGACCTGAGTCCTGGTATTGTCTACATCAGACTATTGTAATAGTGTATGCATAGTTCTAAATAAATAACAAATGCAGCAATTTAGACTCAACTAAAATCGAGATGCTAGGCTAATAGTGCGTCTGAAAGTTTAGGACTCTATAACCCCTGGTTTAAAGGTCCTTTGATGGTTACCAAATGAACATCAGATCAGATTACACATCCTCTGCCTGACCCACTGGAACCTAAAGAACAAGGGGTCTTAATACCGCTCATGATATGATATGATATGGCATTTATAATGCGCCTATACACAAGTGTTTCAATGTGTATTGATTATTCCACAAACCCTATAAGCAGAGAAAGAACTCAACATCCTCCGGAGAGGACATCCTGGCGTCACGTAAATTTCACAGCTAATGTCATGGTGGTAGTTCTTTCTCAGCAAATATCCCCAAAATCTGGAATCAGTTACTTAGAACCTAATTTCAGTGATTCAAATAAGGCCGAAAGAACATTGTGCTGAAGAAAGTATTCCATGACTACTACTGAGATTCCTTTCACTTTACCTGACCTGGAATGCTGCACTTCTGCTCTACAGTGGACTCCTCAGAGTCTCGCAAGACAACTCCACTATGGGGCTAACAAATATTTCAATCCTGCTGATCTGGTGTACTCCTATGTTCATGGTTCCGCTTGTCTGTCGTTACTGAGGGATGTTGTGTACTCTATCCCTTAATGTGCTTGTCAAATTTGCAAACTCATTCCTCCTTACCTTCCATTTTATTAACTCTCTTCCACCCATACCTTCTCTGCACTTTGAAGCAGCTGTTCTGCAAATTGACACGTTACAAAAAATAAATTAAATATAAAATAAAAGAAGACATTCCATGCAAAGGGCCGTGACCACTTCCACCTCCATGTCTGTGGCCTTCTGTGTGGAATTTTGATTGTCTCCTGATGGGGGAGTAGAAAAGGCAAAGGAATCCGGGTGGTCCAAGGTGCCCCTGCCTTTTTTAAGCCCACCACTGAATAGGCGGTAATGCCAAAGCAGAGAACATGCATGGCGGCTGGGAAAACAATGGTGTTAAATGCGGGTCGGATCCATAAGGACTCAAACCTTAGATTAGATAGATGCAAGGGCAGACACTCACATATTTCAAGCATGGAGGAATAGTATGAAATGGAGTTGTCCATCCCCCAGCTCCATGTGTGGAAAACCATAAAAAGGGCATAGGACATAATAAACAGCTGGAGTGATGGTCTCTGCGTGGTAATTAAATCTCGGGACATTTTATGCCAGCAGCAAGCTGTGGTACTTATCGTACTAATGTACAGAAGTGCTTAAAAAAGCACAAATGGAAATTCTGAGAGCTCAAACAGAGTGGTAAGAACAAAGAAAAATAACTGGCAAAATACTACCCTTGCAGGCGGAACAAAATGAAACCACAAATCAATGTATTACAAAGTAAGAAAAGTGCAATGGAAAGAACGTCTTTTGAAAAAGATGACATTACTTCATTCAGTCCCTGACACTGCAGGGCGGATTTGGAACACAAAAAAAGAAACCTAGAGAATTAGAAGGCACCTGCTTTATCATGTGCCAATCTTGAACATGCCCTTCATTACTACAGAAGTTCAAATTACCGTTACTAGAGCTGGTAGGATCTTACAATGTTCGAATTACCAAAAAAAATACAAAGATTCAACACTCTGCACATCCTATCAACCAATCCCGGTAATTACAGACATAAATTGCAGCACTGTGATTTAAGCATAATTAGGCTTCAATGATGAAGCAAAACCTTTCAGGGGAGAAGAAGAAACCGAATTTAAAAAAGAAAACGGTCAAACTAAGCTAGAATTAATTCTATGTATCAAGTCAAACATATGCCTACTGGGGTACTATCTTGGTATTAAAATCTTGCTTAATAATTTTTTACAAATCAAGAATAAATTATTAACACATTAAAGCTCAGTGGCTTAAGCAATCACTGCTGAGATCACTATATGACCCTGAAGTCACAAGCTCAGATCCTAAAGGGTCGACTGAGCTGTTCATCGTTCAGAGGTTGCTAAGGTGAGTGCCAATTAACATTTGGTAAGAAGAACGGTATACATGTGTGTATATGGCATTACCTACCTTAATTGGATTTCTGATGCTTGTATCTGCTTAGATTCACATGCTACGCATAGGCCGACATCTAGTGGCAGTTGCAGAGTATTGCATAACCTGTTTTTGAAATTCAAAAAGAGACGTTGCTTGGGCTTGTGTGACGTGTACTATACCCATGGTCCTTCACGCGTTGAGGTCCCTCAGGTGGTTTTGTTTCTGAGATGAGGGAGCATGAAGTGTTTGCATGAGTACAAGAAAGTTAAAGTAGAAAAGATAAAGGTGAAAGACATGTATGCACCTTCAACTCCAGCAGGGGACAAAGGGTGGGCACATGCGCATCTAAGCAGATACAAGCATCCGAAATACGATTACGGTAAGTAACGTATGCCTTCTGAAGCTTGTGCAGCAGCTTAGAATCAAATGCTATGCATATATTAGCAAGCAGTACCTGGAGAAGGAGGTGGGTTGTTTGAAGGTACAGCAGCAAATAGATATCTTAATAGGGCTTAACTCATCTGAGAATCTGCTTTAGAGTGTGCATCTAAGCCATGGGTGCACAACATACGGCCCGCGGGCCAGTTGCGGCCCGCCATGCCCTTTTGACCGGCCCGCGAGGCACAAAGACTTTCCTAATGGAGGGCGGCCCGCCGCCCTCCATTAGGAAAGTCTTTGTTGTCTTCCGGGCCGGTGAAAACACTGGCCCTCATTGGCTCAGCACACACACGCATCACGTCGCTCCTACGAGCCACGTAATGCGTGTGTGCTGCACCAATGGAGGGCCAGCACTACGGCTGGCGTGGTCCATAAGGCTTGATGCCGGAAGGCATTTCAGCCTTGGACCACGCCAGTCGTAGTGCGATTCCAACTTACCTGCCGCAGCCGCTTACCTGCCTGCCTTCCAGCACATCTCCGGTAAGTGGTCTGTTTGTGTTTGTGTGTCGGGTTTGTTTTGCTTTATGTTTGTGTGTGTATGTTGCGGGGGGGGGTTGTGTGTCGGATGTGTATGAATGTTTGTATTTGAATGTATTTTGTTTGTATGTTGAGATGCGGAGGTGGGGGGGTGTGTCGGATGTGTATGAATGTTTGTGTTTGAAAGTATTTTGTGTGTATATTGTGATGCGGGGTTGGGGGGGTGTGTCGGATGTGTATGAATGTTTGTGTTTGAATGTATTTTGTGTGTATGTTGAGATGCGGGGGTGGGGGGGGTGTCGGATGTGTTTGAATGTTTGTGTTTGAATGTATTTTGTGTGTATGTTGAGATGTGGGGGGGTGTGTGAATGTTTGTGTTTGAATGTATTTTGTGTGTATGTTGAGATGCGGGGGTGGGGGGGTGTCGGATGTGTATGAATGTTTGTATTTGAATGTATTTTGTGTGTATGTTGAGATGCAGGGGTGGGGGGTGTGTCGGATGTGTTTGAATGTTTGTGTTTGAATATATTTTGTGTGTATGTTGAGATGTGGGGGTGTGTGTGAATGTTTGTGTTTGAATGTATTTTGTGTGTATGTTGAGATGTGGGGTGTGTGTGAATGTTTGTATTTGAATGTATTTTGTGTGTATGTTGAGATGTGGGGGTGTGTGTGAATGTTTGTGTTTGAATGTATTTTGTGTGTATGTTGAGATGCGGGGGTGGGGGGGTGTCGGATGTGTATGAATGTTTGTATTTGAATGTATTTTGTGTGTATGTTGAGATGCGGGGGTGGAGGGGTGTGTCGGATGTGTATGAATGTTTGTGTTTGAATGTATTTTGTGTGTATGTTGAGATGCGGGGATGGGGGTGTGTGTCGGATGTGTATGAATGTTTGTGTTTGAATGTATTTTGTGTGTATGTTGAGATGTGGGGGGATGTGTATGAATGTTTGTGTTTGAATGTATTTTGTGTGTATGTTGAGATGTGGGGTGTGTGTGAATGTTTGTATTTGAATGTATTTTGTGTGTATGTTGAGATGTGGGGGTGTGTGTGAATGTTTGTGTTTGAATGTATTTTGTGTGTATGTTCGGATGCGGGGGTGGGGGTGTGTGTCGGATGTGTATGAATGTTTGTGTTTGAATGTATTTTGTGTGTATGTTGAGATGCGGGGGTGGGGGGTGTGTCGGATGTGTATGAATGTTTGTGTTTGAATGTATTTTGTGTGTATGTTGAGATGTGGGGGATGTGTATGAATGTTTGTATTTGAATGTATTTTGTGTGTATGTTGAGATGTGGGGGGGTGTGTGAATGTTTGTATTTGAATGTATTTTGTGTGTATGTTGAGATGCGGGGGTGAGGGGGTGTCGGATGTGTGTCGGATGTGTATGAATGTTTTGATTTGAATGTTTTTTGTGTGCTGAGTTGGGGGTGGGGGTTCGGGTCTGTATGGGTGCTTGTTTGAGAGTTTGCTGATTTGGGGGAGTGGGGGGTTCGGGTCTGTATGGGTGCATGTTTGTGTGTGTGCTGAGTTGGGGGTGTGGGGGGTTCGGGTCTGTATGGGTGCATGCTTGAGTGTGTGTGCTGAGATGGGGGTGGGGGTTTGGAGTTGGGGGGGTTCGGGTCTGTATGGGTGCATGTTTGTGTGTGTGTGTGCTGATTTGGGGGGTGGGGGGTTCGGGTCTGTATGGGTGCATGTTTGTGTGTGTGCTGAGTTGGGGGGTGGGGGGTTCGGGTCTGTATGGGTGCATGTTTGTGTGTGTGCTGAGTTGGGGGGTGGGGGGTTCGGGTCTGTATGGGTGCATGTTTGTGTGTGTGCTGAGTTGGGGGGGGTTCGGGTCTGTATGGGTGCATGTTTGTGTGTGTGCTGAGTTGGGGGGTGGGGGGTTCGGGTCTGTATGGGTGCATGTTTGTGTGCTGGGGTGGGGGGTTCAGGTCTGTATGGGTGCATGTTTGTGTGCTGGGGTGGGAGGTTCGGGTCTGTATGGGTGCATGGTTGTGTGTGTGCTGAGTTGGGGGTTTGGTTGGGGGTGAGGGGGCCATGGGGCATAGTGTTTGGTTGGGGGTGAGGGGGCCATGGGGCATAGTGTTTGGTTGGGGGTGAGGTGGCCATGGGGCATAGTGTTTGGTTGGGGTGAGGGGGCCATGGGGCATAGTGTTTGGTTGGGGGTGAGGGACATGGGGCATAGTGTTTGGTTGGGGGTGAGGGACATGGGGCATAGTGTTTGGTTGGGGGTGAGGGGGCCATGGGGCATAGTGTTTGGTTGGGGTGAGGGGGCCATGGGGCATAGTGTTGGGGTGAGGGGGCCATGGGGCATAGTGTTTGGTTGGGGGTGAGGGGGACATGGGGCATAGTGTTTGGTTGGGGGTGAGGGGGCCATGGGGCATAGTGTTTGGTTGGGGTGAGGGGGCCATATGGCATAGTGTTTGGTTGGGGGTGAGGGGGCCATGGGGCATAGTGTTTGGTTGGGGGTGAGGGACATGGGGCATAGTGTTTGGTTGGGGGTGAGGGGGCCATGGGGCATAGTGTTTGGTTGGGGTGAGGGGGCCATGGGGCATAGTGTTTGGTTGGGGGTGAGGGGGCCATGGGGCATAGTGTTTGGTTGGGGGTGAGGGGACCATGGGGCATAGTGTTTGGTTGGGGGTGAGGGGGCCATGGGGCATAGTGTTTGGTTGGGGGTGAGGGACATGGGGCATAGTGTTTGGTTGGGGGTGAGGGGGACATGGGGCATAGTGTTTGGTTGGGGTGAGGGGGACATGGGGCATAATGTTTGGTTGGGGGTGAGGGGGCTATGGGGCATAGTGTTTGGTTGGGGGTGAGGGGGCCATGGGGCATAGTGTTTGGTTGGGGGTGAGGGACATGGGGCATAGTGTTTGGTTGGGGCGAGGGGGCCATGGGGCATAGTGTATCTAGGGTCAATAAAATATATATAAGTTAATTAAACAGGCGAGATACAATAACTAAATAGAAATAAATTATAACAATGGAAAATGTGTAGTACAAAAGGTAAGTTTGAAATGCAAGTAAAAATCGTTACCCCTCAAAAACATTCTTTTTCCATGTGTTTAGTACAAATTGGGGGTTTAAAAAGCCTCCTGCCACGCCCCGCCTACCGCCCCGCCCACATTTACTTTTCGGCCCACTATAGCCCTCATGTAAGGTACTTTTGGCCCTCTGTCAAAATCAGTTGTGCACCCCGGATCTAAGCAGTAGTGTTTACTTGTGTGAATGGAGCTCCAAGTAGCTGATTTGCAAATTGCATCTAATGGAACTTTTGCAATGAAATCTAGAGTAGCCCCTGTGCCTCGAGCAGAGTGGGCTCTTGGTGTGAAAGGTAAGCATGTGTTAGACTTTGAGTAGCAAACTTGGATACATTTGACTATCCATTTTGAGAGTGCAGATCTAGAGACATGATGTCCTTCTCTACAAGCTGCTATGGAACCAAAGAGCTCTTATAAGTTAGATGTCTAAGACTAGCTTTGTGCATTGGTTCAAATGGTGGACCAATGAGTTTGGTGAACACAACATTTAGGTCCCACCAAGGAGGTGGATACGAAATTGGAGAGTATAACCTTTTTACTCCTTCCATGAAAGCTTTGATTATTGGAACTTTCCAACATGACACATTTTGCTTTGTGATGCTGTGTAAGCAGAGAGTGGTGCTAAATGCACTTTGAGGACATTAAAGACTAAACCTGAGTCTAAAAGGTAAAGCAGATAGTGTAATATATATGAAGGGGAACAGGCAATTGAATTGATGTTGTGTGATTTGTACCAGATGACAAAATAATTTCCATTTGTTAAAATAGCAGTATCTTGTATTGGGTTTTCGTGCCTCTTTAAGGATGTCCATGCACCTTTGTGGAAGGTTTAAATGTGCAAACTCTATGACTTCAGGAGCCAGGCTGCCAAGTTCAGAGTTAGAGGATATGGATGGAATGATGTCCCCTTGTGTTGGAAGAGAGTGTTGTATGGGCACAGAAGTGTCATTGGTTTGCACATCGACAGTTTGAGTAGGTGTGGAAACCATGATTGTTGAGGCCACATTGAAGCTATTAGGATTAGAGTGACTGGTTCCTGGTGTATCTTGTTGAGGAGAGGTGTTGGTGGAAAAGCATAAGCAAATTTCCCTGACCAGCTCATCCACAGGACGTTCACCTTGGACTTTGGTTGGGGAATCCTGGATGCGAAGTCTGGGCATTGTGCGTTTTGCTGTACTGCAAACAGATCTAGATGTGGTTGCCCCCATTGGGCAAAGACATTGTTTAAAATATCTGTGTGAATGTTTTGCCACTTGTGTTCTGCGGGAGGCTGTAGAAGTGTCTGCTAGTGAATTGTGTTCCACTGGAATGTGCTGCGACAATACGAAAATGCTGCGTTTGAGAGACCATTTGCAAATCTTGGCCCAATCTGGAAAGACTTAGAGAGTGTGTTGCAAACTGTTTGTTGAGATAGAACATGGCAGTGGTACTATGTTAATGTTAATGTTAAAGGACATTTGTGCCGCGCACTATCACCAACGAAGTGGTCCCCTGGCGCTCTGGCGGCTCTGAAAAGGGGAGCAGAGGGGTGGGTTAGTGGGAGTAAGCTGGAAAAGTGCAAGAGAGCAGTGATGTGCTGTTGGCAGCCTCAGTCCGGTGGGTCCGTTGGCTGGGCTTGGGGTGTTTTATGGTCCGTAGTCGTCGTGTGCTGTTGTGCAAGTCTATGTGTGGTTTGTTTTGTTGTTGCATTGTTGTGAAGTCTGTGCGGATTGCTGCATTTTAGGTTTGTGGTTGTGTTTGGTTATAGTTTGAGAGGTGTATGCAGAGGGATGGAATTGTTAGTTGGTTGGTTAGTTGGCATTGCTGTCCTTCCAATTGTGGGATTCCATCTGGGTGCGGTGCATGCTAACAGTTATATTTCTGTCTGGATGTCGTGCCAGCTAAAGTTCAGAATTCCATGCTAGTGTGGCACATGCGAACAGTCACACTCCGTCCGGATGCGACGCAAGCTAGGGTTCAGAATCCTGAGTGTGGTGCATGCTAAGAGTCACATTTCTATCTAGACGCTACGCAAGCTAGGTTCAGAATTCCAAGTGTGGTGCGTGCTGAGAATCACATGTGCTAACAATCACATTTCTCTCTAGATGCGAGGTGGGCTAAGCTTGAGAATTCCATCCAGGTGTGGCATATGCTAACAGTCACATTTCTGTCTAGATTTGGCGCGGACTAGAGAATTCCATCTAAGTGTGGCATATGCTAACAATCACATTTCTGAAATTCCATCTAAGTGTGGCATATGCTAACAATCACATTTCTGTCTAGCTTTGGCGCAGACTAAACTAGAGAATTCCATCTAAGTGTGGCATAGGCTAACAATCACATTTCTGAAATTCCATCAAGGTGTGGCATATGCTAACAGTGACATTTCTGTCTAGATTTGACGCAGACTAAACTAGAGAATTCCATCTAAGTGTGGCATATGCTAACAATCACATTTCTGTCTAGATTTGGCGCAGACTAAACTTGAGAATTCCATCTCAGTGTGTCATATGCTAACAATCACATTTCTGAAATTCCATCAAGGTGTGGCATATGCTAACAATCACATTTCTGTCTAGATTTGACGCAGACGAAACTAGAGAATTCCATCTAAGTGTGGCATATGCTAACAATCACATTTCTGAAATTCCATCTAAGTGTGGCATATGCTAACAGTCACATTTCTGTCTAGATTTGGCGCATACTAATCTTTCTGATTCTCTCGCGGTATAGTACTAGTTACCATTATACTGCAGGCAGTGTTTGCTGTCCATCCATGATTAGGTTTAGGCTGGTGGTCACATATCTCTCTAATAATGCATGGTGTAGGTATGTATCAGTCTAGGCCGTTGAAAGGTAAGTTAGAGTGGCAGGAGCTTTCTGGAGTAGAGTAATTGCTCTACCCCCCACCCATGCCAGCACTTACAGTTTGTCGGTGTCTGGTGGCTTCATGGCTTCCCCTGCTGACACCTGCAGACACATCTTGGAACCGCCAGTGTCAGAGCCGCCCTTGGCATTGGGGCCCTTAGACGCAGGGGCTGCCAGGCAGAGGGCTGCCCTGGGAGGGTTCGTGATATGTGGCCTGTGGACCAATCAGGGTGCCAGGGGAGGGTTGGGAGGCGGGATTGGGGTGCGGAGGGAGGGGGAAGGAGGAAGGGGACTCGAGCGCTGTGTGCGCGGGTTAAACGCCATTTTAAACACTTTTACAGTGTTTTTTGGTTCTTAGGGGGTATCTGGGCCAGGTCTCAGTGGGGTAACTCACCTTGCCCAGCTTCTTGCGAGTAATGGTGCGAGCAGCGATGCCACGCTCGGTAGTTTGCTTCCTATTTGGCCCATGGACCAATCAGGGTGCCAGGGGAGGGTTGGGAGGTGGGATTGGGCTGCAGAGGGAGGGGGAAGGAGGAAGGGGACTTGAGCACTGTGTGCGCGGGATAAACGCCATTTTAAACACTTTTACAGTGTTTTTTGGTTCTTAGAGGGCATCTGGGCCAGGTCTCAGGGGGGTAACTCACCTTGCTCAGCTTCTTGCGAGTAAACTATCTGTGAGGACTAGAAGCTTGTAAGACTTTGAAGACTGCTAGCAACATATCAAGTAGATTGATGTGAATGTTTTGCTGTTGATTGTGCCCACACACCATGTCCAGTGTGATGAAGGTAATGTGCTTCCCTCCCTGCGAGTGAGCCATCTGTTGTGAGAGTGGTCTGCACTGGTGGGTGGCGAAAGGGTTTCCCTTTTAACATATTTTCTTTGGACCACCAGAGTAGAGCCTGTACTAAGGGCTGCAAAACGACAACCAGATTATCCCAATGACCGCTTTCCTGAGACCATTATTTCGCTAGCCACTCTTGCGCACGTTTGGGACCAGATATATGCAAGAAGCCATCATCCCGAGCAGGTGCCTTGTCTTGCGCACGTTTACCTAATGACCGACCACATATTGAGGTAGCTGGAACAACATGTTCCGGAATCTTTCGTTTCAGTGAAAAACTAAGCGCTCTTGCATTTTTATCAGTGCTACCAGGAATTCTTTTATTTGACTGGGGATGAGACTTGATTTCTTCTCGTTGATTGAGAACACCAATTGGAGCAATAGATTATTGCTTGAGTGTTCTTTTGACACATTTGTGGTGTTTCTCCTGTTACGAGCTAGTGTTAGACAAGACTCTATGCAGTAGCCTTCGGGTGTACTACAACAACTCTGACCTGCTGGCAATAGGGACCCAACCTTTGGTATAAGTCCGACCTACACAGGTTGGAAGTGTGGCTGAGCAGCCAGGCTCATCTCAAGAGGGGTCAATGTGAGCAGTAATATTGTGACACAGAGTTTCACAGTACAGTTATTCAAATAAACTCTTGCACTCATGGTTTCTTGATAAAACAATTATTAATTTATTTCACATTCAGTAGTACACACATTCTTCAGACGGGAACCATGTATGTAAACACTTATAATACACTTCAAAACACACTCTGTTTCTCTAAATCAGATGATACCCATTGGGGATGGCACACAGACACCTCCTACACCCTCAGGTGACTTAAATAGCTAGGACACTGTGGACATTGATTTATCAGTGGTACATTTAGAGTAATACTGGGTTTAGTGTAAAGGACAGAAGAGAGGAATAAAACAAAGGTTAACAAATAATTCACAAACTGGTAAGTACTTTTGGAAACCTTCCAATGCAGAGTAAAATTAACCCTTTCCTGGAGGAAAGGTCAAAGCACAAAATCAGAGGTAAGGAAGAGTCACTCAGGGAGCCAGGAAAGCCAATGTTAATTGCACAATGTTTAGGGGAGCTGAAGATTGTCTTTGTAGGTAGGTAAAAAGTCTTGCACAATGTTTTTATAAAGGTTTGTAGAGGATAGAACACTTGAAGGGCCACAAGCTGGGAGGCTTGTGAGGGGCAAAGCTATAGCAACTCTGCAAGTTAACCAAGACGGGTCTCAACTGAGAGCAAGCAAGGCTACACAACAAGAGGTACATTCACTTAGACTTTATAGTACCTCTTGTTAGAAGAAATGGTTCCAGCTGGTTTCTGTTCCTGTACAGCTCTGCAGATCTTGTTGTGCCTGGGCCTCAGTCGTGGGGACAAGAGGGAGGACGTCTGGGGACTCCTGCTCTGCAATGGGAAGGTCAGCAGCAGCAATGGGCAAACTTCACTTCAGCGGGTCTTCAGTGTTTCAGCTCCTCGCGTCTGACAGCAAATAGCAACACTGCGGTTCTCGGATACCACTCTGGACTTTCCTCACATCTGTGGTCCAGCACTCTGTTGAGGTGGCTCAGGCTTGGTCACTCCTGCTTCAAGGAAGTCCGGAGGATCCTTCTGGCGCTCGGGTCAGACTTAAAAGCAATGCACACAACCTGGTGTTCCTCTCCCTGGCACTTTGGTTCCAGCAGCAGCAGTGGAAGTACAGGTAGCTCCGAGAGGATGTCTAGATGGGCTTACTTTGGAGTTGATTTGTCCCACCAACTCAAGGGGAGAAGTCATCCTAGCAGGGCTTCTCTAGTCGAGGCGAATTCGGAGCTTCAGCACAGTGGCAGGGCTTCACCGGGCAAACCAACGGTCCAGGAGTTGCAGCAGGCATCTCTTCCAAGTTCTTCTTCGGATTCCTTCATCCAGTGGTCGACTCTGCCTTCCAAGCCAAAAAGCCTCACCTTTTTGCAGGTTTCTCCCATTCATTCCGGCCTAGCTGTCAGTCACACAGCACGGTGGTTGTCCTTGTCGGACAGCCAGCCGGCCAATCACCTTTTGGTGCATTCCTGTAACCAAGGGGATGAAGCACAGGGCGTTTCGGGCACCTCCCTCACTTCCTGCCCCTGCCAGACATACTGGAGCCAGAGGCGGGCTTCACTCGTGAATCTCACCAAAGACAAAATGAACAAAGGGACCAAACTAGGTTTGGCGCGCAGAGTAAATCTCAAGAAGGACCTTTCCAACAAGGAATGGTGAAAAAAGAAGACCGTGGCCATTTTCACACAATGGGCGCCCCATGGGTGCTTTACTGCAGCTGCGAACGCAGCCCGTGGTAAAAACACACAATGGTAGTAAAAAGTAAACCACTGTACCAGCCATTAATTGTAGAAAGGGTAACATACAATTGTTACATGAGAAACTAGACAAAGGGGATACTAAGTAACCCCTCCAGCACCCTATGGTAAAATAGTGTGTGCTGTGTCTAGAAAGTTACAAAATGTAAGTAAAGTCAATTTCGCTTCACTTCTCCTGGAAACAGTAGTTTCACCAAGTGAAGGTATTTAAGCCTTAGGGAAATCTAAGAGACTTCCCTGTACCAGTGCACTGAAGGTGATGTGTGTCACAATGTAAAGGTGATGCCTATGGAGTTTGTCAGACTCCAAAGTCCAAATCCCAATAAAAATACATGAGAGTGTGAGACAAAGGGCTCACTCTCTCCAGGTTAGAAATTAAAAGTCCTAAAGTCCAGCAAAAGAGCTGGGGGTCTCTAAGGTAGGAGGGAATTAGCACATTTCTGAGAATTCTCCCTAACAGCTAGTCGTCTAGATAAGGGTACACCGGGATGGAATGCTTTCACAGGTGTGCTGCTATTACTGTTTTGACTTTGGTGGACACCCTTGACGCTGATGAAATGCCAGTGGGTATTTCCTAGTAGGAAGCGCAGGTACTCGAGGGGCTGGTAGCATATAAATATGCAAGTATGTTTCTTGTCCAATGTTGCTATGTAATGCCCTGTTGTAAAAGGGGAATTGCTTCTTGCAGTGTTGCCATTCAAAGCTTTTGCAGTTTCACAAATGTGTTGGCTGGACACAGGTCTAACATGGTCGCATAGTTAAATCCTTTTTTGGCACTAGGAAGTACACTGAATAGATACCCTTGTTTACCTGGTGAGCTGGAACAAGCTCTGTTGCGCCTTTCTGAAGGAGAGGCTTGATTTCTTCCTGCAGGATTCTCTGATGCTGTGGAGAGATCTTCCTGTGCCTTGGTGGATGATGTTGCGGTTTCTCTAGAAACTCAATAGAGTAACCCTTTGCCACTGTAGATCACACCCAATGATCCAATGTGATTCCTTCCCATGCATGGGCAAATTGAAGAATGTGGCCTCCTACTGGAGAGGAATGGGAGGGAACTTGGACGGGAATGTCATTGCTTAGAGGCAGAGGCGCCTCTAGCAGCGACAGCTCTACGCCTACCTCAAGCTTTTCTGTAGCCCCTTTGAAAGTTGGACTGATAAGGGCTGGATTGGCTCTGAGGGTTAAACCAAGAAGAGGACTGGCCATGATTGTATCCTGACAGCGATGAGCATGGGAATCCCTCCCTAAGAAAGGAACTCTGTGTGTTATAAAACACTGTTCTATGTAGGGTTGGTTTGTTATGTGACCTAACGATTTTAGGGTCTTATGCTCTTCTTTTGCACTTTTTAGTGCATCATCAACTGCTTTACCGAAGAGAACATTGGGCTCAATGTGCATATTTAGTAAGGTAGCCCATGCCTCTAGTTTAAACTCTGATTGGTGTAGCCACAAGTGTTATTTTAAAAGTGTACCTTTTGCAATAATCCGGCCAGCGTTATCTGCTGTATCTAAATTGTATTTGAGAAAGCAGTTGACAACCTGTTTGCCTTCATAACCTGATTTTAAAATTTTGAATTTTTAAGGCTCAGGAACTGTATCAAGAAGTTGGAGGACAGTGTCCCTTAGGTGGCAGTTATAACTTGCTAACAAAGTGCTATTGTTTTCAATGTGTGTTTGATACAGTGCTGATGTAGCCACTTTCCTGCCTAGGCTATACAGGTTTTTGCATTCTTTTTCAAAGGGTGCCTCTGCAGATGCTAGCAGGGTACCTGCTCTCTTTTTCGCGGTTGTAACAACCAAGGATTCTGGTTTATGTTGTCCCCTAATATAGATGGGAGCTGTAGGTGGCTTACATTTTTTTTTCGATTCTAGGGTTTACAGCTCTAGTTAATGATGGAGTTAGTGAAGAGGGCTGAATGCCTCTTTGCACTAATTGTAGTAATGCGATAAATTGTGTGACTGCTTTTTATGTCACCTAAAATATCATCCACAATGTCTGTGTCCAGTAGGGCTGCTTATGTGTCCAGTAGGGCTGATTATGTGTCCATGCTTTAATACATAAGTAAATATATTGCTGCTGGTTATGTATAGGGGAATCTGCTATTGGTCTGATGGTGATGGCAAGACGTAAATGTCTGGGTCATTAACATAATATTGATCTTGACTAAATCGGTCATCTTGTGAATATTGGTCATCCTGTTGTTGTTGGTCATCAGTGATGTACAGATCATTTGATGTCCCTTGAATAGCTGGAGGGGCAGTTTTGGTAAAAGACGTGTCAGGTGTGTGGGGGGTGTACTGAGTGCAACCTGTGTGTTTTAGCAGGAGGTTCCACCCATCTTGTGGGTTTGTAAATTGGTCAGGTTGCCTGTCCATGAAATCAACAAAGCATGACATTCTTTCCATGTTTCGCTCTAACTTCTCGCTAGTCTATTGGTTTGAGCTTGGGACATCTTGAAACTGAAAAGGATACGTGGGATCCCTTCCCAGAGAGTGTGCAGCTTCTGATAAAGAAGATGTGGAAGGTGTATATAGCGCGTCTTTCGACGGGATGTCAATGGGCGTGGGAAGAATAGCTGATTTTATAAGAGTTGGCTCTAAAACCGTCTTCGAAAAAAGTGTTTTACACAACTGTTTACGTTTTGGCATACCGTGGACATGCATCGAGGATTTGAGTTTCTGCGCTTATTTTTCAGCATGCAAAAGGAACGATTCTTTAGGGACGGTGTCTGTACTTCTGTACTTACTTTTCTCAGCGCATGTTTTGGGTATTTGTCATGCAGTGATCGAGTAGGAGAGGTCCCAGAGGACAAAGGATGCTTCAATGTAGAAGATTTTTACTGCTTTCCTTCCACACTGCGTGGCCGTGTTTGTCCGATGATTCAGTCGACGTACGGCTATGGGTTGTGTGGTTCGTGTGATGGGAATGTGTGCCTTTGTCGCTGAGTGTGGTCGCCATCGCAGGACCGCCAACCTGCTTATGGGAGGCGGGGAATGGCACTATGTGCGCCGTAGCTGCCTTGTTCCTCTTCGGCGCCTGTTGGAACATCAATAGACACCTCAGCCTGAATGGCGTAGGCCGCCCAACCTTTTGTACGCTGGTCCTTTAATGTTTGCAGTTTAAAAAGTTCCCACAATTTGAAGTGTTTCTCAGAGTGATCTCTGCAGAGGCAATGATTGCACACACACTACGTGTATTTACGAGGGTATTTATGATTGCAAGATAGCAACATTTAAATTGTATATTTTCCATAATTGGTGCAAAAGGCAGCACAATGACAAATGTAAAGGGGAGTGAAAAGAAAATGCATTCTCTATGAGAAAGAATATATGACAACCCCCACTCTCCCAACTGTAACAGGCCGGGCGGGGCCTAGTGTAAGCTGAAGCCAGCAGTCGTCGAGAGCCGAGGATCTCCCGTCGAGACGTTCACCGAAAGCCACTTAAGAAAGGTCATTGAAATGATAAAAAGAGCGGCGCAAACGACTAACATAGGTTTACAAATGTTTGTAATAAATGCCGTTAGTCACGTAACTCCGCAAATAGCCACCAGCTACGATGGCGGAAAAAAACAATCTGAGGTACCTCGAGGTGTGAAGGACCATGTGTACAGTACACGTCACACATGGGATAGTGCTACAAATACACCCAGTCAACATTTTCGAAATTCAAAAGGGAAAGTCACAGAGTAATGCAATCTCTCTGAGATGTTTTTGTTTTCTGTTTTTTAAAAAAAAGAAAAATCTACAGCCAAAGTACAAAAAAGAAAAGAAAAACTATTTTTAGCTGCCATGAAGGAAGGCAGCGCTCAAAGTTTAAGCGGCATGCAGCTCGCTCTGCAGCCTTTCAAGTGATGCATATGCACTTTTGTGAATGGTCTCCCTTCTGAGCCGTTGGAGATTAAACCAAACCCTGGTAAACTCCACGAAAGGTGGGTGTTTTGCCACCTCCTCCTGTTCCCAGCATTTGTCCAGAGTTGGGTCCTGGACAAATGTCTCTAAAGTAACCCCACTCATCTGGCACTAGCTAGGGAGCTGTTTGAATCGGGCATAGGCGCTTCTCAGCGAAAATATGCAGTGATGTACCATCATTTATATTAATTTATGAACTAGCAAAAGCGCAGATGCAAGTGAAGAGTTCATTCACCAAAAAGGCGAGTACAGCTCAAGGGAATTGCAGATTACTGTGCTGGTCGAATCCGAATTGGTCGCAGTTTATTTTACGAAACTGACCGCAAATATATGTGGGGAAAATCATGAATATAAAGATAGGTGGTGGTTGGGAGAGGCAGGGGGTATCCCCCGCGTATACTTGCAGCCATTTTCGAGTTACAGAGAAAAAACTCAACCAAATCGTATTCGACCAAATGCTTTTCGATGTAATCACCCTGAACCCAGCCGAGGAGACGATGGAGTGAGTTGCAGCTGGGAGCTGCCCAAACCCGGGGAGACACGTGTGAAGCTTCCCATTGCCCAGCAAGCTCCAAAACCCAAGGAATTTCATTATCTCTACAGTTGTGTGTATGAAAGTCATGCGGGCTGCTTTATGGTTCTTCAAACTCTATAATCCTGAGTTTGCAAGTGGAACATCTCTTGCAGGGGAGGGCAAGAACAACGGTCTCCCATCCTTGAAAAACCACCAGTGTCTAATTTCGACATGTAATCATTCTATTTTCCTCACATAATTCTACACTGCAAATTCAGTGATGTTGTTTACCAAGTAACACTTGTACTCTTAGCCAGTTAGTTTACACAAATGGGATAACAGCATTGGCAGCACGAGAACAGGTGCAATAGCACATTAAGAGCTTACAAACCTGGGAGTGGGTGGCCCAACTGAAAGCCAAACTCACCCACAACTCTCCAAGGTAGTGCCTATTAACTTAGTGATCTTTTTCTCTGCCTAGTATGAGTATAATACCGCCTGGACAGAAAGGTGGTGTTGCGTGGCCAAGTTTGTTTGTTTGTTTATTTATTTATTTATATAGGGCTCCTCACCCGGAGGTTTCTGGACGTATCAGTTATTTGTGGAGTGAATGGCAGAAGAGATAAAAGTGCACAAAATACACCACGGTGAGTAAAGTCAATTACCTGTAATGGTAGTCCTCCAGCACTGGTATATTTTGTAGATTTGCATGCTTGCTTAATCCCAGACATCTAAGCGGGAAACCTCTATAAACTTAAATGATATGTACATTTATATCCAGACTAGTGTGAAAGCCTGAGTACATGGGTCAAAGTGCGTGAGGAGCGACATTTCAGAGTGTTAATAACGTTCAGCTGGCCTAATATATTTCCTAAGGCAACAGCTCCCTCTAGCAGTGACATCAGGTGAAGCAGGCAGTCTCTAGTGCACATGACTGCATCAGACAAACATACATCTGGCCTTTTATTATATTGTATCATTATTATGCATATAGGCCTATATTAAGACCTTTTCTTTAGCTCACTACAGTATGTTTTTCTAATCTTCTGTGGCATTCCTGACTTCAAAACTCTATCTCAGCCTCCGTCTCCTCAGATTCAGAGCATGTGAGGCAGCCATTTTCTCAACCTTTGCAGAGACTGGGAGGGATGCATGCATATCTATAAATAATACCAATGTTAGAGAACTACACTTACATGTAAGTAACAATTTTTTCCAGCGCTGGATCATTTCAAGATTCACATCCTGCACACATCACCAAGCTCAGCCCAGATTACCTGCTGTTTACCATTGACAAGCACCACATCCGCATCTCATCGGCTATCCAAACGCTCGGCGTCCATCTCAATACCACGCTCACACTATCCCGGCACGTCAATTCCGTGGCTGCATACGTGGCACAACTTATCAACGCAAGTCGACCTTTCCTCTCAAATGACAATTGCCTGAACTTTGCCAGCACCATTATTGGCTCGAAATTGGATTATTTGAATGCCCTCCTGGGACGCACCTCAAAGTGAAACCTGAACATGTTACACACCATCCAGAATAATGCCTTGTGAGCTGCACTGGAACTAAAGAAACAGGACCACATCACTGCAGCCAGGAGAGCAGCAAACTGGCTCCCAGTCCAAGAGCGGATCAAATTCAAGATCCTCACCATCACCCACCACTGCCTTCACAACACCACTCCGTGCTACCAGTCAGAGACACTGGCCAAACCAGCCACGGCCAGGCCCACTCGGACTGCTTATGCTAACCACCTATGTACTCCAGGATTCAAGCGTGCTGAAGCTGAAAGATCCAGTTTAACCATCTCCAGAGCCACGCTAACGAACTCCCTTTCCTCTGCCTTGAAAGCGGAGCCCTACTACACTGTGATCCAAAAGAAACTGAAAACTGACAGATTTCCTTAGCTTCCCTCATTCTGTTGTTTGTAACAATCTAAGTTGTAACCAGCACCTAGAAGCCTGAGGGTTAAGTGAGTTATACAAATGTATAAATAAAATAAATAGAAAATAAACATACATGTTTGAATAAAACAGCAAGCAGTGTATATCTGGGAGGCAGGCACATACGTTGCCTTCAATTGACAAACATTTTCTGGACAGCATGCCCCACATTTAAATGGATCGAGCGTTGACAATGAGGCATTTGACTCCTGCGTGTATGTTCAGGAACCATAACATGCTCTGTGCTTCCTTGTTCCTGTGCTTGTGTGCTGGAGCCAAATCACCCTCATCATGAGAGTGGGCTTCTTGGTAGGAGCAGCTCCAGACTGGGGATGAAAGTAGGTGCTGAATTTTGTATGTACTAAGTGTATGTATGTATGTATGTATGTATGTATGTATGCGTGTGTGAATGTGTGAGTGTGTGAATGTGTGAGTGTATGATGTGTGGGTAGTTGGATGCAACTGTGAATGAGTGAGTGTGTGGTGTATAGGTGTGCAAGTGAACCTTGTTTGAATGCTGTGTGAATGAGCAAGTGAATGCTGCGTGAATGTATGTTTGAATGAGCGAGTGAATGTGCATATGCTTGAGTTGAGTTTGTGCTGGCCCGGCATGCTGATTTGGGTGGGGGTTAGGAGAAATATTTTGCTGCGATAAAGCAAGCACAAGTATAAGTGTTATTATGTGGCTAGACTGGCATTTTGGTGTAGCCAGTCAAACCATTTCTTTCTGTGGCATGACTATTTTACTGCCCAGCTATCTATGATAAAGCAAGCATAATAAGTGTTATTATGTGGCTAGTGTGATGAATCCTGCAGAGTCCTCACAAACACCCCACCTAAAGTCTCTCTCAGGTGGCCAGGGGAAGGCAACTGCTACCTGATCCTGACCCTGGGGTTGGTATTAACCAGTAGGATCACCTTGGATGGGAAGGTCCAAAAGGGAACAGGTGGACTCTGTTGAGAGGAATGAGGTATTTGTCTTTCTCAGAGGAGGAAGTGTCAGTGATGCAGGAGTCCGTAATAGCTTGTTGTCAGAAGGAGATTTTGTTTCCCAAAGCTTATTATCTTAAAGATGGTGAACACAGTTACAACAAGTCTTAGATTGGGAATAAAAGTCCCCCTTCCAAAATCATGTCCATATATAAAGGAGAAAACTCCTATGATCAACAGGAGATGGGTAAAAGTGAATCTCTAAATATTGACATCTTAGATTATGAAAACTCTAAATTTCCTGTAAAGCAAAAAATATATCCTTATAACAATCCTTTAAAAAGGGTAATTAAGGATAAACAGGAATTTTGTAATCCTATTCCCATTAATAAAAGTGAGTTGAACATGGGGGACTTCAAGTCCCACAATGCCCAAAGTACTGGGATGAAGAAGAGGAATGCAGAGGCACTGATCTGTAAGTTGCAGGTAAATAGGGCTAATTGTCCATACCTGAGAGAGACTGGGAGGCATAAAAGGCCCCCTCAAGTGCACCCAATGGAGAGTAGCAGAGGGAGCGGGGGGTGGAGTGGTTGCTGTAACTCCGCATTGCAGTTGAAACTGAAGCAGAAGGGAGACTCCGGAGTCGCCGTAGTTTGCCGTAAGCATGCCGGCTCTGAGAGGGTCTTTTCTCTCAGAGACTTTGGCTGCAGAGATTGTGCAGCAGGAAGCGTTATTTGTGAAAGCCTTCCCCTGGAAGATTGTGGTTACAGAGGTAGCGCGACAGGAAGAGCAAAGTTGAGAAGCTTTCCCCACATTAAGGCGGGCTCTGGTGGCAAGAGAGCACCAGAGAGCCTTTGAAGCAACAAATGCTGCTTGTCTGACTACCACAGGCCAGGGAAGACTGAGAAAAGCAGTTTTCCTTAGCGCCCCCGGAGCAGAAGAAGCAGAACACCCGGAGGCAGTGGAGCGAGTGGATGCGCAAGCCAAACCCGGTGAGTTCACTACTAATCTGTGACCAATCTGTAACCGCCTGCTGGCCAAGCCTGGGGCTTTTGAATATCGAATATCGAACAAATGAAAGAAATACAAGTATTTTGTATGTTGAACTGATGTGAAGCAGAAAGATAATTATTTTAAACACCAAGCTGACACTAAGTGGAGAAAGAGGCAATACAAAAAATTGGCGAACAGACCAGCCAAGTGTTCTGGTGATTTTGAAGGTCAGAATAATGATCAACAATACAAGAGGGCAACATTGTTAGAACCCAATATAAACAACTGTTCTCAAAGCCAAAAGAATAACATAACCAATCCAGTTAAAAAGAACTATAATTGCCAATGCCAAGAGACAGCCATTAAGAAGCCAGTTGTTTATAGAGCCTAATGTGATTAGCAGAAAGAAGCAATAGGGGTAACTGTCCTAAAACAATATTGCCTAAACCAAAGAAGAGCAGGATTAAGAAAGGATCATTAACAGTACTTGGTTGGTGCAAGAGTGGGAAAACAAGAGTGAGAGGAAGGTTGACCTTCTGACAGAAGGTGTTCAGGAGGAGAGGAGCATAACCTGCATTTCATGTGGTAATCAAATGTATGGAACACGCAGCACCAATGTGCCTCATGTTTTCCCAGAAGAAGTAGTCAAACTGTAGTTGATCGTATCAAAAGACTGAGTTGTGTGAAGAAAAAAACGAAACCACTGAAGTACTCGTAGAAGTAGTAGTAGTTTTACTAGTCCTGGCAGGAGAGTACACCAGGATAAGGGACCTTGTAGGTTAGGTCTGGCAGGCGAGTGGACCAGGCGGAAGTCATTAAAGTACTGTGGTGTGTTAAAAGTGTTGAGGAAGAAGTTAAAGTGGCAAGACCACAAAAACACATTGTGAATAGTTGTGGAATCATCCTGACAAACCGATATTGCTGATGCAAGGCTTTTGTGAACTGTTAAAGAATTATCCTGACAGACACCGTTTTGTTGATCTTGATGAACACTGGAAGTATACTTATTTTCTGAAGAAAGGTTGTGTAGAGCTCTCTGCCACTAGTGGAGAGATCAAAGAGTTGTTGAACATTTTGAACTGTTGCTCAAGTTCAATTCAGAGACTTATTGGAACTATATGGGAATGTTGTTGCAAAATGGGATTTCCTTATTTCTTTGAACTGTCGGTTGAAATCCTGATTGAATCTGGGGAAGGGGGACTCCCCCAGTTTACCAGGAGAAACAGTTACCTGGTCTTGAATATAACTGTTAATTTTGTTGTATCTGAATTGCCATACGCTAACCTTGTTGAGTTTGTTTTATGTACAAGTGTGAGGGACAGAATCCTTCTGTTACAGTGTTTCCCTTAGTTATTTGTGCAGGGAAATCCTTGTCAGGGTAGGGATAGTGAGGCGTTTATCAAACCTTTTTGGGTTTAATAAAATGGCATCTTTTGTAAAACCTTCACAAAGTTGTCCACCTCACATTTCTGACCCCTCACACTAGACTGCCATTTTTGTAGAACCAGTAAACCTATTTCTTACCATGGCATCACATTTTTTTTACAGAGCATCTATGATGAAGCAAACATGATATGTGTTATGATGTGGCTAGACTGGCCTTTTGCTGCAGCCAGTCAAATAATTTCTTTGAATAGGGAGACCCAAATGGGGCCCTTATTACGCCCATCCCACTGTCAGCCAGGCGAAACAGAAACAAGAGATGTACATCGCTTCTGGCCCTTCCTCACCATTGTACGGCATGTGTGAAAAGCACTACTCACTCAGACAACCATTCAGACCATACCCAGATGACAGTATTGAAGAGATACAGCTGTCATCAATCGAAAAAGTTGACTGACTGCAACCTCGAAGAACGCTGATGACGTCACAGCTGACATCATGACATAGATGCGCTAAACATGAAGTAAACAGGCATCCCTGCACAAAGATACAGAAACACTTTAGTTTACTGCTGATAGACACAAAGCACACTTATGACTTACTTAGTTAGAGGACTGACACACGTATACCTTTTGCTACGCGGAAACTGTAAGACACCTAAGAATACATATGACTAGCTTGCCTATGCTCAATTGCAACTAACATGGACGGCCATGCGAATAAAAATGGAAGCTATAGGTACACTGGAGTGAATTGGAAAAGTTATACGAACTTCAGAATACAGGTAAAGGCTGACAGACTGATCCTGCTGAAGCATGCAGAGAAAGCTTCTAGCGCAGACACTGTGCACAGCCTCGCCAAGGACAAGTAGTGAAGGAAGGTTTCCAGTTAACAGAGGCGATAGGACACCTGCGAGGGACACAGTCAAAAGTCCTCTTAATTACAAGCAGGTGAGCTCCATTTCGTGGTCCCTACACAGGTGACCTGAATCTACAAGACAGAGCCTATTCATTCGAGGCAGACGGAGAAGACTATTCTCATCGAAACACAGGCAGGAAGATGCAATTATTGCACAAGGTTCAAAGCCGAATGTTCTGTCTGAGCGCCTAGGAGATTGGAGATGGTAACTTATTGGCAACATGCAGCACCTTCTGGGTCGTTCTTACTACCTTGAATAGTTGCACTTAGCCTGGCAACTGTCCAAAGCTCCAAGGCTGAGAAGACCCTTTCTGTCCAATCCCTAAACACCTTCTACGACAAGAATACACTATGTTGCACCAGCCAATCATCTTTATACTAACCTCTAACTTTGTATTTGTAACACGTAGAGGTGGTCTCAGGAGGAGCCACCAGATATGGCTTACCCAATGATCGTACTAATCCCTTATAGATAACATATGAAGTTCACCTAATTAACCTATCCCTTCCCCGGTTAGGTTTTTGTTATGTAACTTTGTTTTTGTGATGTCACTAGTCGACAAAATGAGACGACACACGCCTGGAGAATGAGAGCTCTTGAAGAATTGTACATAGTTCATGTTGCAATCACTGTCATTTTAACTGTTAATTAAGACAGTGAACTTTGCTCAATGGCTTGGTCTCTCGTTCTCGGAGCTGAAGAATTTCCAAGGCCCAGTTCCTCTTGCGAATAAACGGGGAGTCTGCTCATAGTTCCCCTGACACTATATCACATTTTACTAGCTAGTTTAGCTATTATATCTTACTGTGGAATGGTATTTTTTTTTTACTGTGCATCTATGATAAAGCAAACATGATAAGTGTTATTAAGGGCCTAGATGAACATACATTCGAGCAGCCAGTTTGAACATGTCTTCTAATTGTGGCATGGTATTTTTAAATGTAAAGCCCAAAGGATTATATTCATACGTTCGGGTACTGGCATATATTGCCAGTGCCAGTTTAGACATGTGTTCTTACAGTATCATTACTGGTATTATGTGCAAAGCAAACATGAGTATGTTCTCATATGGGATTACGGTCATAAATAGGTGCAGCCAGCATGGAAATGTATGAGCACAGTCAGTGTGAAAATGTTTTTATACTGGCATATATTGTGGAGAAAGGCATCATGAAAATGTATTGGGTAATGCTCCTGTGCACTGTTTGGAGACTTGCATCTGTTAGATTTTTTCATGAGTTAACGTAGAAAACAGATTGCAAATGTTCTGTTTTTTTACCCATTTTGTCATAGAAAGTGTGCAGTACAATGCACCATTTAACCCATTATTCAAAAGCTTTTATCGGGAGGAGGATCCCCTCTCCTCCCTGTGGCAAATATTTACGCCCCTCCAATTAAAAAATTCAACCGCAGCCACTGCACATGTTGGAACAAATGCTAGAAGAAGGGGACAGTATGTAACGAGTGTGTGAGACATTCCTACAGCTTTGCTCTAAAGAACAACATGTGTTCATCATATTGCAACCACATATTGCTGTGATTGATGCATGTTGCAATCTACAATGTATCCAATGAAAAGGAAGTCCCTTCTGTGCTCCACATGCAAGTGGATTCCGGTAGCGCCATGTACCCAGTTAAGTCGATAAGGAAGGCCCACGTGTAGTTGACTTAGTGGGATTCAGGCAGCATCATTCGAGAGTAGGACTATGGCCCAGTACTTGCAACACCCACACATCTGATGCTGCCAACTCCCTTTCCGGTGTAAATGTGAATGGTCGCTGCGGAAAGGTAGCCCGGGAGCCCGGAAGCCTGACCTTTGGGCGGGAACGCCAGAGCACTGCCCCTCGAAGAGACAGCAAGTGCAAGACAGCTGACTCCTTTAAGGTGGACTACAGCACACTTGCGTCTTGATGTGGGCTCCACGGCACACACCTCAATATGTGGGAAGCACAGCCCAGGCAGTCTGTATATGAGCCCAAAGGTGCCTGCACAGTGGGCATGTGTACCCATGTACCGGGCCCTCACGTTTTCAGAAAAACAACATTGGCCCCTCTAGATCTTAACAACTCCTGCAAAGTTTTAGTTGACTGACTTATCATCTCCAGGATATATATAGCCATGCATGTGAATAAACATCAACAATGACCTCCAGCACCCCCTAGTAGTCCAATAGCGAAGCTCATAGACAGCTCTGCCAATGCACCTCAATCGTGCACTAGAGCACACGCAGTTCTAACAGTGCACACCAATCAAGACCCGCGGCAATGGCATCCCCTACTATTTACAGCACTGAGACCTGCTGGCCACGCACCCCTGCCAAATATTGTCCAATTACCTCAACTGTTCTCTGACTCATCCTGTTAGAACACAGTACCTGGAACAACACACATCTCTGATGATACCCCTCAATCCTGTCCTGCTGCAGCCCCTACATGACAGCACTGAGACCCAAACACAGCTTTGTGAAAGCATCTTGGTCTTGGTCTGCAGTGACAGCGACTATAGTACTAGCACCAACACACAGCTCTGGCAATGCATCCCTGTCCACACAGCAGTATAGGAATCTAAACACCCCACTCTTCCATTGCACCTCAATATGGACATAACTGCCGCCCCGGCCGACAAGCTCCCCTTCTTATCATCCACAATAAGAGATTTTCTCTACTCGTCGGTGGAACTAGGAGTGGACTGGGAACGAAAAGAGCCCCAGGAAGGAATGCTCAAAGAGCCTCCATATTTCACATTTTCAGCAAGCACAAACCCTTTTTCCTGTGAGAAAACTTGGAAGCAAAATTGGTTACCACACAAAAGAGGACCAGGGTGCAGAGGCCTACCAGGAAATCTCCAGAGTTCCCTATAAGCCAGTCCACCCCGGGGTGGAACTCTGACCACACACAACTGGCAATCTTCTGCAATGGATCTGTTGCCCATGTTCATCATCCACTCCGAAATATCACCAGGACATCCAAACATCACACCCTCCTAGATTTCATGCAGAACATGATCATAGCGCCCAGAAGACCACAGAGGCCGTAATGTCATTGACCCGATGCTGTAATATATATTTTAGATGTGCTGGCTCATTTCAAAACTAGAGATCTTAGCTGAAGTTAGATACTTTTTGGACCAACAATATTCTGGGAGAAGTTGGCTGCACTGTGTGTCACTCCAAACGTGTTATGGGAGCAGTGATCATTGCCAGGCATGAGCTGACTGGCCGACTCAGAAGCCAAAACGACCTAAACTGGTGAAATAAAAACCTATAGACTCACTCAGAGGTGTTGCTAGGTCTGGAAAAGATCTGGGGATACGCTAAAGTCAGGGACTTTCAGGACTCGGGGCTACCTAGCCTTTTGGTTGTAGGCCGTGAGCTTTTTTTCAGGGCTATAGCCCCTTAACTGCCCTCCCCCTTTGCACCCCCCCCTCGCAACGTCTCTGGACTCACTACACTTGTTGAAACCGGACTCAGAAGGCAGCAGCCGCCAGTGTAACTGACTGACCCATTACCAGTCAATCGCACTGCTTGTCCTGTGCCAGGATACGCCCATTTCCAACACCGCCTACAGGAAGGAAGTCACCTCATTCTAAGTGCTAATCTTAACCAATAATACGTTCTTGCACCGAGCAGATGTATGTAACTAGAAAGTAAGGTTGGCTTGGGGTAGGTATGGCAAACCTTTCGGTCAGTGACTGTCACTCGCAGGGCACAAACCAAGAGCCCGTGGCGTGGCATTAGACTGCCTGCTCTGGGTTGGCTGGCTAGAAGCAAGAACTGGACAGAGCTAGAATATGCCACAGAGGCCAGCCCTCCTCACTACGGGCCTAACTCTCTGCTCACTGCTGCTGAGGATTACCCAGCGTAACTTCTATTACACCAAGACAGAGTGACAGGCAAGTATTCTAATGCTGTGCATACCACAAGCTGCGCATAACTTCTGAAACACACGCGACTTTGAATGGTCGTGTGTGAACGTGTTGTAAAAAGAACAGTAATGACTGAACAGCAGCTGTACTGATGTCTTCAAAATTGCACAGGCATAGTAAGTTCTATTACTTCAGTGAATAAAGCCTTCGCAGGCAGCATTTTGAGGCTCAGCAATTCAATACTTCCACCTACTAAACCCACTCAGATACACGAAACACAATTTCTAATTCTCATTCCTTAGCCTTCCAAAGAGCACAGGGTGGTTTGTACACACTCAAGCCATTGTCGAAAGTCATCTTTTTATGTTACATGCAAACAAAAAGGGAAAGTCAACGTGGTATGGCACCCTTTCCTTACATCAACATGTAGAGGGAGGTGTTTCTTGCAAGTGGCAGGAACTAGTTAAGATCTCTACTCAAATGTAGCCCTCGCCTTTAGCCTCTTCTGTGGGACTGACCATCCTAGCCCAGATGCAGCACACAGTCACTCGCTTCAGTCTGACTGGTCGTCCATCAATGCCACCTGAGGCTTCCACTTAGTGGTCCAAGCAACAACGTGGCTGAGACTACCATTTGCATAGTTTAATCAGCCTTAACGTTGCCTTTTGTGCACTACCAGATATGTGGCTTACAAAGAACAATCCTCTTCCTTCCAACACACTGACCCAGGACCACGGATTTTGAGGACCCCTATGGATTTTCCAGGAGACATGGAAAATAAGCCATTCAGATATGTATGTTTAGGAAGCAATTTGAAATGGGTTAGGTACCTTATAGAATGTTCTGATCTTCAGGTTAGAGGGGCAGGTTTGTTCTCTGGATTCCATCCCATTCAATGATGAAAGTTCTTCAGGAACGTATTTGGCATGTGTTGTCTAAGAATGTCATTTTTAAAGTTAATCCATCATAGTGAATGGAGCCATGAGGATTAGGCTATCATCTCTCTGGTGCAGGATGTCATGGGGTAGAGCCTTTTCTGCATGCCATCTACTTCAAGATGGAAGCCCATGGGAAGATCAGCCCATTGGCTTGCCTGCATGATTACCCAATGGCGGCCTCCTTCCACATTCCCATCAGCAGATCATGTTTAGACCAAATTGCTGCCATTTGGTCACTTTTAAGTGGCACATGTACCCAAGAGGGGAATTTCCATCTACCCTTATTTGGATGACTGACTTCAGCAAGGCTCACCCGAGGGAAAGTAGAACAGACGAGCAGTCCTGTCAGCAGACTCAGTGCCATGGGTTCTGAGACTAATGAACCGAAATTCCATCATACCAATCTCAGAGGAGGATATCTCCTGCATCCTCCCAAACAAGAGGCGAGCACCACAGATGCCATCACACAGTTGCTTGGGGATGGTTCTTGCATACGATGAGAATCAGAATCTGTTTGTGCGTTCTCCAAAAGAGAGAGATATTCTGATCTGTCTCTTATCCCTTTGGATCAGGGCCTAATCCAGAGAGTTACCACATTGCTACCTCTTTGCCATCATCCACTTGCACAGCAGGGCCTAACACACATGTGCAACAGGCCCTTGTAGCTGCCTTATAGCGGAAAAGATGTTGCATTAGCTATGAAGCATCCCTGCCTGCATTTGAAGGAAATGTGTGTGCTGGAGATTAAAATGCCCATGTCCCAGAGATACTGAGATCTGTAGCCCCATTCCACCGTGGCCAATCAGGGGCATTCCACAATGGGCATCATGGCATCAATCTCTTGTGAATAATGAATGGATATCTCGGGTGCCACCCTGAGCTGGCGCCAATCCCTCTGATCAGACAGAACCAGTGTACTAGGCAGGTCGTAATAATCATGCTGGAGCCCCAAGTCACAGTTAACACGTTATCCTTCTTAGGTGTCAGGTAGGGCTTAAAGATACATTGAGTAAAACATCTACCAAATAGGACTTCACCAGCCAACTCCAAGGCACCACTGACACCCACAGTACACTCACTCACAGGCGGACCCCATAGGGATCCATTGTAAACGCTCGCTGCCATGCTCGCATGGTAAGCATTGTTCACAATTAAAATGAAACGCTGCCCGACATGCAAGCATGTTGAGCAGACTTTAATTTTCATTGTGAGCGCCACTTGCCATGCTTGCATGGTAAGTGGTGCTCACAATAAAAAGTAAACATTGCCTTGCATGCCAGCCAGCGTTTACACACTTTGCACAGCAGAGTGTAAAAGTGCAGGGCAAAAGTGGCGTACACACATGAACGCCACCCTTTTCCCTGCACCTTTGCACTCCGCTGTGCAAATGAATAATATTTAGCGGCGGGGAGCCACCTGCGTGTATGCCAACACATTTGGCTCTCCACCGCCAAATTACTCATTTGTATAAAATGAGCTCTTGAATCATGCAGCCATGTTACTCGTGCAAATCCCTACTCCATTCAAAGGATACAGCCATGGATGAAATATGGGGGTTGCCAGGGCTACCAACTGGAACATTGGTTCCCTCTTCCTTACCCCTGGCACTGCTCTTGTAACCGCTGTGTCTGAGTTTGCAGCAGAAGTGCCAACGAGAGAAATCAAACAGGTAGTCTAATTTTCTGGTTTGAAATGAAAACGCATATTTGTAAAGCGTCTTCCTCTCTACCCAACACTGATAAGTTCGCTATCAAGCAGTGACAAAAAAAACTCACATGACCCCGACAGACTCACAGGCCGATTCATGGAATAATTAGCGCGGCGCAAGTGGGCAAAAACGTGCGAATCGCAGTGGAATAGCGAAAATCGCAGTGAACGTGCGAAAATCGCACGAAAAGCAGCGCACGTCGATTCATGGAAGGCCGTGCGCGAGAAAACCAGCGGATGTGCGAAAAAAAAGTGCGCGGCGCACGTTGGCGCACGTTGGCGCACAGGCCATCTAACAGCGTGCGCCAGGTCACAGCGAAAATCGCACAGGCCACAGCGAAATTCGCACATAGCGCGGCGCACGCAATAAAAGTAGGCGGAACACGGGCGTAACACTCGGAATGGGGAACAACTTGCCAAAACGTGGGCGTCACGGGGGAAGTACAGGGCACAAGTGCGCGGAACGCCCACACGCTCGCCTACAACACGTATTCATGGAATAGAATAGGGGAAAAAAGCGCACGCTCAAACCAGCGCACAGGCACAAACACGACCGCCACAAGAAAGGAGGCGGTAGCGTCTCTGCGGCTGTAAGAAATGTGCGCCAAAAGGTGCGCCAACAAATAGCACCTATATACTGCCATGATGAATGTCCCATACTGTGGCCCTCCAGGAAAAATGACGTGCAAAGGGGTACCCACAAACACGGACACCCGCTGACAAAAAATACGTGTGCATGTATACCGGGGTGCGCGGGAAGTGTCACACGCGATTTGCAGGGTACGTGCATCACAGGGGTTCGCGTGAAGTCATTCACACGATCGGGCCTGGGGGAGCGGGCTACGTGTATTACAGGGGTTCGCGTGAAGTTCCACACGCGATCGGGCCTGGGGGAGCGGGCTACGTGTATTACAGGGGTTCGCGTGAAGTTCCACACGCGATCGGGCCTGGGGGAGCGGGCTACGTGTATTACAGGGGTTCGCGTGAAGTTCCTCACGCGATCGGGCCTGGGGGAGCGTGCTACGTGTATTTCAGGGGTTCGCGTGAAGTTTCACACGCGAATAGCCTGGGCGCGTGTATTTCAGGGGTGCGCGGAAAGTTTTACACGCGATTTCTGCACGGTACGTGTATTTCAGGGGTTCGCGTGAAGTTTCACACGCGAATAGACTGGGCGCGTGTATTTCAGGGGTGCGCGGGAAGTTTTACACGCGATTTCTGCACGGTACGTGTATTTCAGGGGTTCGCGTGAAGTTTCACACGCGAATAGCCTGGGCGCGTGAATTTGAGGGGTGCGCGGGAAGTTCCTCACGCGATCGGGCCTGGGGGAGCGGGCTACGTGTATTGCAGGGGTTCGCGGGAAGTTCCACACGCGAATAGCCTGGGCGCGTGTATTTCAGGGGTTCGCGGGAAGTTCCACACGCGAATAGCCTGGGCGCGTGTATTTCAGGGGTGCGCGGGAAGTTCCACACGCGAATAGGCTGGGCGCGTGTATTTCAGGGGTGCGCGGGAAGTTCCACACGCGAATAGCCTGGGCGCGTGTATTTCAGGGGTGCGCGGGAAGTTCCACACGCGAATAGCCTGGGCGCGTGAATTTGAGGGGTGCGCGGGAAGTTCCTCACGCGATCGGGCCTGGGGGAGCGGGCTACGTGTATTACAGGGGTTCGCGGGAAGTTCCACACGCGAATAGCCTGGGCGCGTGTATTTCAGGGGTTCGCGGGAAGTTCCACACGCGAATAGCCTGGGCGCGTGTATTTCAGGGGTGCGCGGGAAGTTCCACACGCGAATAGGCTGGGCGCGTGTATTTCAGGGGTGCGCGGGAAGTTCCACACGCGAATAGCCTGGGCGCGTGAATTTGAGGGGTGCGCGGGAAGTTCCTCACGCGATCGGGCCTGGGGGAGCGGGCTACGTGTATTACAGGGGTTCGCGGGAAGTTCCACACGCGAATAGCCTGGGCGCGTGTATTTCAGGGGTTCGCGGGAAGTTCCACACGCGAATAGCCTGGGCGCGTGTATTTCAGGGGTTCGCGGGAAGTTCCACACGCGAATAGCCTGGGCGCGTGTATTTCAGGGGTTCGCGGGAAGTTCCACACGCGAATAGCCTGGGCGCGTGAATTTGAGGGGTGCGCGGGAAGTTCCACACGCGAATAGCCTGGGCGCGTGTATTTCAGGGGTGCGCGGGGAGTTCCACACGCGAATAGCCTGGGCCCGTGTATTTCAGGGGTGCGCGGGAAGTTCCACACGCGAATAGCCTGGGCGCGTGTATATCAGGGGTGCGCGGGAAGTTTTACACGCGAATAGCCTGGGCGCATGTATTTCAGGGGTGCGCGGGAAGTTTTACACGCGAATAGCCTGGGCGCGTGTATTTCAGGGGTGCGCGGGAAGTTTTACACGCGAATAGCCTGGGCGCGTGTATTTCAGGGGTGCGCGGGAAGTTTTACACGCGATTTCTGCACGGTACGTGTATTTCAGGGGTGCCGGGGAGTCCCACATGTGATTTGACAGTGTGGGTCCTCCCAGGTGTACCCTGTACACCCTCCACGGCCCCTGCAGGCAGCCCACACCACAGGGGACTACCCTGCATCCCTGGTCATGTCCCGCAGGCAGCCCACCCAACATGGGCATGCCCCCCAGCAAAGGCACATGTCTCCTTGAACTAATGAACACCAACACATGTCCCCTTGCACCCCCACCCCCCAGCACTGTGGGGCACATGCCAGCAGTCCCCCACCCATGTCCAACTCATGTCCCCCACCACCCCCACCCCCCAGCAGTGCAGGGTCACCCTCCACCAGGGCCCCACTCATGTCTCCCACCACCCCCACCCCCCAGCAGTGCAGGGTCACCCTCCACCAGGGCCCCACTCATGTCTCCGACCACCCCCACCCCCCAGCACTGTAGGGCACCTGCCAGCAGGCCCCCACCCATGTCCAACTCATGTCTCCCACCACCCCCACCCCCCAGCACTGTGGGGCACCTGCCAGTAGGCCCCCACCCATGTCCAACTCATGTCTCCCACCACCCCCACCCCCCAGCACTGTGGGGCACCTGCCAGCAGGCCCCCACCCATGTCCAACTCATGTCTCCCACCACCCCCACACCCCAGCACTGTGGGGCACCTGCCAGCAGGCCCCCACCCATGTCCAACTCATGTCTCCCACCACCCCCACCCCCCAGCCACCAGGGTCACCCTCCACCAGGGCACCACTCATGTCTCCCACCACCCCCACCCCCCAGCAGTGCAGGGTCACCCTCCACCAGGGCCCCACTCATGTCTCCCACCACCCCCACCCCCCAGCACTGTGGGGCACCTGCCAGCAGGCCCCCACCCATGTCCAACTCATGTCTCCCACCACCCCCACACCCCAGCACTGTGGGGCACCTGCCAGCAGGCCCCCACCCATGTCCAACTCATGTCTCCCACCACCCCCACACCCCAGCACTGTGGGGCACCTGCCAGCAGGCCCCCACCCATGTCCAACTCATGTCTCCCACCACCCCCACCCCCCAGCCACCAGGGTCACCCTCCACCAGGGCCCCACTCATGTCTCCCACCACCCCCACCCCCCAGCAGTGCAGGGTCACCCTCCACCAGGGCCCCACTCATGTCTCCCACCACCCCCACCCCCCAGCACTGTGGGGCACCTGCCAGCAGGCCCCCACCCATGTCCAACTCATGTCTCCCACCACCCCCACACCCCAGCACTGTGGGGCACCTGCCAGCAGGCCCCCACCCATGTCCAACTCATGTCTCCCACCACCCCCACCCCCCAGCCACCAGGGTCACCCTCCACCAGGGCCCCACTCATGTCTCCCACCACCCCCACCCCCCAGCAGTGCAGGGTCACCCTCCACCAGGGCCCCACTCATGTCTCCCACCACCCCCACCCCCCAGCACTGTGGGGCACCTGCCAGCAGGCCCCCACCCATGTCCAACTCATGTCTCCCACCACCCCCACACCCCAGCACTGTGGGGCACCCTCCACCAGGGCCCCACTCATGTCTCCCACCACCCCCACACCCCAGCAGTGCAGGGTCACCCTCCACCAGGCCCCCACTCATGTCTCCCACCACCCCCACCCCCCAGCAGTGCAGGCTCAACCTCCACCAGGCCCCCACTCATGTCCCCCTGCACCCCCACCCCCCTGCCACCATGTGCAGCCCCCACCAGGTCCTCACAATCCCCAATCATGTGCGTAATGGTCAGCCTCCACAGCCAAAAAGACCTACCAAGTAACCCATTCACCCACATGGAAATGGAAATCACATGTTACACCCCCAATGTACATGAAGCAAATGAACCCATGTCCGTCACACACATATTTTCAAATTGAATGGGAGAACACACAACATGACATGCATGAAACCAATGACATGAAACCACACAGTGAACAATGTAAAAAAAAATGTATTGAAAAAAATACAAATGCCAAAGAAAGAAAACTAACTACAATGTAAATGTGAAAAAATAAGCTGCATGTCCGCATAAAAACACAAAACTAGAAAATCAAATCAAAAAAATAATGTCCAAAGTGAAATGTAAAAACTCTCCATGCAACAAAGAACTATGTACAAAAATAACAAGGGTCCATCATCACAACTGAACTAAGGAAACCTCCTAAAAAACCTACCTAAATATCAACTATATACAAAAAGTGGAGCAGTGTCCGTCGACTCCAAATAATAATAAGAACGAAAGGAAACCTAAAACTAAAGAACTATATACAAAGGCGGCGGGCAAGTCCAGCGGCTCACTCTGTGGTGTTCCGGGCCAGGGCATCATCGAACTCCTGTTCGATGTCCCGGAGGCGGTCCAGTTCCATGGCCCCGAGGGTCCGCAGGGACGACGCTGTGTCCTCCTCCAACCCCCTGCGGATTGCCTCGAGGCACTCGGCCCGCCTCAGGGCCCTCCGCATGGAGTTCTCCGCCCTGACCATTGTGAGCCGCGCCTCTTCCGCCCGCCGCCGCTCCGCACCTATGGCGTGGCCCAACCGCTGCCACACGGAAGACACTCTCTGTCCTGGGTCCTCCTGCCCTCCGGCCGATGCCTGCCCCTCCGATGTCGAAGGCCCCGAGCCTTCATGGCTCCCACCATCTTGCTGCTGCTGCTGCTCTGCCTCTGCCCGTGCACTGCCTCCTGCTGCCTGCACATCCTCCGCCGGCTGGGGTGCACCTGTTGATGTGGCCACCCCTGCTGGACGTCCGACTCCCGACTGTGGCAGGGATGCCTCCTCCACCAGCCTGGCCGCACTGTCAGAGGCAGCTCCACAGGGCACCCAGGTGACTGATGGGTGGGAAGATGGCACAGAGGACGACTGGCGCGTAGGGGGTCCAGTTGAGGAGGGGGTCGGAGCAAGCCCCATCAGACAGCGGAATCCGGCCTGGGTGACCTGTCCCAGCAGGCTGACGTGGTCAACGAGCCATTCGAGATGACGTGCAGTCTCTCCATGAAAAGACTGCAGGTCACCTCGCATGGCCCGTTGACGCAACGCCACACCAGCCAGGACAGGCTCAACCCGGTCCTGGATGGCCACGTCCGCAGGCAGAGGAAGGCCAGTTGACGTCAGCTCATCCCCTGCCTGAAAACGGGTCTGGACGTAGGCATCCCTGCTGGTGCAAGATGATGCAGGGACAGGATCGGGGACAGGATTGCACACAGGCACCTCCGCGGCCGCTGTGCTGCCTCCTGTCCCTGGTCCTGCACTGCACCACTAGCACCAGTGGGATCCCCACCTCCAGACCCTGTCTCTGGTGCTTGCGCGGCCCCCTCCTCCACCAAACCCCCCACCAACCTGGATGACTCTGTGCCATCTTCCCCTGTTGGGCCCTGTGGGGTCCCAGCTGCCCCTTCTGCTGCCGAGGAGTCCAACTGCAACCTCCGCCTCTTGGACCTCCCCCCGGCAGCTGCGGCCTGGGACGCGGCACCGGACTCCTCACTCCCCGACGAGATGACAACACGGGAGGGGAGCCGGGCCTTGCGTCTCCGGCTGGCGGTCGGATCCCCGCCGCTGTGCTCCACAGCACCTTCTCCGCCCTCTTCATCAGTTGACGCTGCAGACAGGGAGAAACAAAACACAGGCATCAGGGCACTGTACAATGGACACATACACGCATGACAGTTGCACATGAGTGGCATTGGCAAACCTCAGACATGTCATCACAATCCCCAACAGACATGTCATTGCAACTGGCACACATGAGCCATACCACAGCCATATCGCAACTGCCACCACCATCCCCACACATACAACTGCATCAGCAGCCAAAGGGGAGCCATACATCACATGCAACACAGGAAGTGCACCACACATGTACACACACCACCACACTTGCATGCATGTCTACACCTCTGCCAAGTGTCGCACTGTTCAGACGGGCATCCATGTCACATCTGCCAATCAGGCTTCCACATACCGCTGTCACATGCATCCATGTAGCATCACTGTTGCACCTTTGACAAATACACACACATGCACATGTACACAGTGCTCATACATGCAGCCGAAAACAACATACATGCCTGACATCACGGACATGTCTACTTACATACACATTCATCCAAACATGTGTGCACGCACAACTGCATTTGCCATGCAAGCCCACACACACAAGCACCATCCATGTCTCACACATTACAGCCCTCGCATGTGTCAGCCCCACGGCCCTGTACACCCCCACCCATACTCCACCCCATACAAACAGATGTGCAACTGGCACAATGGGGAATGATCACCACACGCCCTGCTCACAACCAGGATGCATGTACACTCACCGCTCGACTCCAGACGGCTCTGCTTCTCTAGGACCTGGACGTGGAGCGCTGGGGATATGCGTTCCAGGACCCCCATCTGTTCTTCCGACAAGTGGCCCCGGCGCCCCTTGGCATCCGCTGCCTTCAAGAGGCGCCGGGCCTTGTTCAGGGTCCTGGACCTGAAGTCCTCCCAGCGCTTCCTGACATGTTGTAAGTCCCGGACTGCCACCCCCTCCGCGTTGATGGCAGTCACGATGTCTGTCCAGATCCGAGTCCGTCCTTCCTTGTCGGCGCGGGAACTTCCAAAGAGGGCATCATACTGCCCCAGGACTTGCTCCACCAGGACACCAACTTCGGTGGCACTGAAGCTGGTGCCCCTCTGCCTCTCTGGCCGGGGGTTGTCAGTGGTCACAGATGGTGTTAGCCCCGACATGACAACCCCAGAGGCAGGAGTGGGTGGGCAACTGGGTCCTGGGGCTGGGCTGTGGAGCGATGGAATTCCAGTCGGGAGTCTTCTGTTCCAGCAGGGGTGGTCACAGCAACAGCACCCCTGGCTGATGTGCAGGCAGCAAATGGCAGTGCACGTGGGCAGCAGGCAGTCAGGCAGCAGCAGATAGCAGGTGGGAGCGTGCTCGGGGCTCTGGGGGGCAGTAATTCGGCCTTCTGGGCAGGAGCGTGGTCTCCCGTGTGCTCACGCGTGGCCAGCTTGGTACGGAGTGAATTGGCACGTGAAAATCCTGCACGTCAGCGTGAAAACCGAGGAAAGGCCCTTAGCGCGTAAGCGCGTCAGCACGCATACGCGATTCCATTGGACCAAAGGCCCTCAGCGCGTAAGCGCGTCTGTGACGTGACCCGCACGGGTGTTTCCCACACAGCACGTGATGACAGAGCACACGTGGAAAGACTGCACGTCAGAGTCTCATTGCGTGTGATTGGTGGAAATGGCCGTACACCGGGATACAGGTGCGCTGACGTACTTGCGTGTGTAAGTGTCCGCGCACACCTCATATACACGTACATAGGCCAATCGCGTGTACACGCACTTTTGTCCAATTACACGCGATGAGACTCTGACGTGCAGTCTTTCCACGTGTGCTCTGTCATCACGTGCTGTGTGGGAAACACCCGTGCGGGTCACGTCACAGACGCGCTTACGCGCTGAGGGCCTTTGGTCCAATGGAATCGCGTATGCGTGCTGACGCGCTTACGCGCTAAGGGCCTTTCCTCGGTTTTCACGCTGACGTGCAGGATTTTCACGTGCCAATTCACTCCGTACCAAGCTGGCCACGCGTGAGCACACGGGAGACCACGCTCCTGCCCAGAAGGCCGAATTACTGCCCCCCAGAGCCCCGAGCACGCTCCCACCTGCTATCTGCTGCTGCCTGACTGCCTGCTGCCCACGTGCACTGCCATTTGCTGCCTGCACATCAGCCAGGGGTGCTGTTGCTGTGACCACCCCTGCTGGAACAGAAGACTCCCGACTGGAATTCCATCGCTCCACAGCCCAGCCCCAGGACCCAGTTGCCCACCCACTCCTGCCTCTGGGGTTGTCATGTCGGGGCTAACACCATCTGTGACCACTGACAACCCCCGGCCAGAGAGGCAGAGGGGCACCAGCTTCAGTGCCACCGAAGTTGGTGTCCTGGTGGAGCAAGTCCTGGGGCAGTATGATGCCCTCTTTGGAAGTTCCCGCGCCGACAAGGAAGGACGGACTCGGATCTGGACAGACATCGTGACTGCCATCAACGCGGAGGGGGTGGCAGTCCGGGACTTACAACATGTCAGGAAGCGCTGGGAGGACTTCAGGTCCAGGACCCTGAACAAGGCCCGGCGCCTCTTGAAGGCAGCGGATGCCAAGGGGCGCCGGGGCCACTTGTCGGAAGAACAGATGGGGGTCCTGGAACGCATATCCCCAGCGCTCCACGTCCAGGTCCTAGAGAAGCAGAGCCGTCTGGAGTCGAGCGGTGAGTGTACATGCATCCTGGTTGTGAGCAGGGCGTGTGGTGATCATTCCCCATTGTGCCAGTTGCACATCTGTTTGTATGGGGTGGAGTATGGGTGGGGGTGTACAGGGCCGTGGGGCTGACACATGCGAGGGCTGTAATGTGTGAGACATGGATGGTGCTTGTGTGTGTGGGCTTGCATGGCAAATGCAGTTGTGCGTGCACACATGTTTGGATGAATGTGTATGTAAGTAGACATGTCCGTGATGTCAGGCATGTATGTTGTTTTCGGCTGCATGTATGAGCACTGTGTACATGTGCATGTGTGTGTATTTGTCAAAGGTGCAACAGTGATGCTACATGGATGCATGTGACAGCGGTATGTGGAAGCCTGATTGGCAGATGTGACATGGATGCCCGTCTGAACAGTGCGACACTTGGCAGAGGTGTAGACATGCATGCAAGTGTGGTGGTGTGTGTACATGTGTGGTGCACTTCCTGTGTTGCATGTGATGTATGGCTCCCCTTTGGCTGCTGATGCTGTTGTATGTGTGGGGATGGTGGTGGCAGTTGCGATATGGCTGTGGTATGGCTCATGTGTGCCAGTTGCAATGACATGTCTGTTGGGGATTGTGATGACATGTCTGAGGTTTGCCAATGCCACTCATGTGCAACTGTCATGCGTGTATGTGTCCATTGTACAGTGCCCTGATGCCTGTGTTTTGTTTCTCCCTGTCTGCAGCGTCAACTGATGAAGAGGGCGGAGAAGGTGCTGTGGAGCACAGCGGCGGGGATCCGACCGCCAGCCGGAGACGCAAGGCCCGGCTCCCCTCCCGTGTTGTCATATCGTCGGGGAGTGAGGAGTCCGGTGCCGCGTCCCAGGCCGCAGCTGCCGGGGGGAGGTCCAAGAGGCGGAGGTTGCAGTTGGACTCCTCGGCAGCAGAAGGGGCAGCTGGGACCCCACAGGGCCCAACAGGGGAAGATGGCACAGAGTCATCCAGGTTGGTGGGGGGTCTGGTGGAGGAGGAGGCCGTGCAAGCACCAGAGACGGGGTCTGGAGGTGGGGATCCCACTGGTGCTAGTGGTGCAGTCCAGGACCAGGGACAGGAGGCAGCACAGGCGGCCGCGGAGGTGCCTGTGTGCAATCCTGTCCCCGATCCTGTCCCTGCATCATCTTGCACCAGCAGGGATGCCTACGTCCAGACCCGTTTTCAGGCAGGGGATGAGCTGACGTCAACTGGCCTTCCTCTGCCTGCGGACGTGGCTATCCAGGTCCGGGTTGAGCCTGTCCTGGCTGGTGTGGCGTTGCGTCAACGGGCCATGCGAGGTGACCTGCAGTCTTTTCATGGAGAGACTGCACGTCATCTCGAATGGCTCGTTGACCACGTCAGCCTGCTCGGACAGGTCACCCAGACCGGATTCCTCCGTCTGATGGGGCTTGTTCCGACCCCCTCCTCAACTGGACCCCCTACGCGCCAGTCGTCCTCTGTGCCATCTTCCCACCCATCAGTCACCTGGGTGCCCTGTGGAGCTGCCTCTGACAGTGCGGCCAGGCTGGTGGAGGAGGCATCTCTGCCACAGTCGGGAGTCGGACGTCCAGCAGGGGTGGCCACATCAACAACTGCACCCCAGCCGGCGGAGGATGTGCAGGCAGCAGGAGGCAGTGCACGGGCAGAGGCAGAGCAGCAGCAGCAGCAAGATGGTGGGAGCCATGAAGGCTCGGGGCCTTCGACATCGGAGGGGCAGGCATCGGCCGGAGGGCAGGAGGACCCAGGACAGAGAGTGTCTTCCGTGTGGCAGCGGTTGGGCCACGCCATAGGTGCGGAGCGGCGGCGGGCGGAAGAGGCGCGGCTCACAATGGTCAGGGCGGAGAACTCCATGCGGAGGGCCTTGAGGCGGGCCGAGTGCCTCGAGGCAATCCGCAGGGGGTTGGAGGAGGACACGGCGTCGTCCCTGCGGACCCTCGGGGCCATGGAACTGGACCGCCTCCGGGACATCGAACAGGAGTTCGATGATGCCCTGGCCCGGAACACCACAGAGTGAGCCGCTGGACTTGCCCACCGCCTTTGTACATAGTTCTTTAGTTTTAGGTTTCCTTTGTTTTTTCTTATGATTTGGAGTCGACGGACACTGCTCCACTTTTTGTATATAGTTGATATTTAGGTAGGTTTTTTAGGAGGTTTCCTTAGTTCTGTTGTGATGATGGACACTTGTTATTTTTGTACATAGTTCTTTGTTGCACGGAGAGTTTTGACATTTCACTTTGGACAACATTTTTTGGATTAGATTTTCTAGTTTTGTGTTTTTATGCGGACATGCAGCTTCTTTTTTCACATTTACATTGTAGTTAGTTTTCTTTCTTTAGCATTTGTATTTTTTTCTAATACATTTTTTTTTACATTGTTCACTGTGTGGTTTCATCTCATTGGTTTCATGCATGTCATGTTGTGTGTTTTCCCATTCAATTGGAAAATATGTGTGTGACGGACATGGGTTCATTTGCTTCATGAACATTGGGGGTGTAACATGTGATTTCCATTTCCATGTGGGTGAATGGGTTACTTGGTAGGGCTTTTTGGCTGTGGAGGCTGACCAATACGCACATTGTGAGGACCTGGTGGGGGCTGCACATGGTGGCAGGGGGGTGGGGGTGGTGGGAGACATGAGTGGGGGCCTGGTGGAGGGTGACCCTGGTGGCTGGGGGGTGGGGGTGGTGGGAGACATGAGTGGGGGCCTGGTGGAGGGTGCCCCTGCACTGCTGGGGGGTGTGGGTGGTGGGAGACATATGTGGGGGCCTGGTGGAGGGTGCCCCTGGTGGCGGGGGGGTGGGGGTGATAGGGGACATGAGTGGGGGCCTGGTGGAGGGTGCCCCTGGTGGCTGGGGGGTGGGGGTGGTGGGAGACATGAGTGGGGGCCTGGTGGAGGGTGACCCTGGTGGCTGGGGGGTGGGGGTGGTGGGAGACATGAGTTGGACATGGGTGGGGGCCTGCTGGCAGGTGCCCCACAGTGCTGGGGTGTGGGGGTGGTGGGAGACATGAGTTGGACATGGGTGGGGGCCTGCTGGCAGGTGCCCCACAGTGCTGGGGGGTGGGGGTGGTGGGAGACATGAGTGGGGCCCTGGTGGAGGGTGACCCTGCACTGCTGGGGGGTGGGGGTGGTGGGAGACATGAGTGGGGGCCTGGTGGAGGGTGACCCTGCACTGCTGGGGGGTGGGGGTGGTGGGAGACATGAGTGGGGGCCTGGTGGAGGGTGCCCCAGCACTGCTGGGGGGTGGGGGTGGTGGGAGACATGAGTGGGGGCCTGGTGGAGGGTGCCCCTGGTGGCTGGGGGGTGGGGGTGGTGGGAGACATGAGTGGGGGCCTGGTGGAGGGTGCCCCTGCACTGCTGGGGGGTGTGGGTGGTGGGAGACATATGTGGGGGCCTGGTGGAGGGTGCCCCTGGTGGCGGGGGGGTGGGGGTGATAGGGGACATGAGTGGGGGCCTGGTGGAGGCTGCCCCTGCACTGCTGGGTGGTGGGGGTGGTGGGAGACATGAGTGGGGGCCTGGTGGAGGGTGACCCTGGTGGCTGGGGGGTGGGGGTGGTGGGAGACATGAGTGGGGGCCTGGTGGAGGGTGCCCCTGGTGGCTGGGGGGTGGGGGTGGTGGGAGACATGAGTGGGGGCCTGGTGGAGGGTGCCCCTGCACTGCTGGGGGGTGTGGGTGGTGGGAGACATATGTGGGGGCCTGGTGGAGGGTGCCCCTGGTGGCGGGGGGGTGGGGGTGATAGGGGACATGAGTGGGGGCCTGGTGGAGGGTGCCCCTGGTGGCTGGGGGGTGGGGGTGGTGGGAGACATGAGTGGGGGCCTGGTGGAGGGTGCCCCTGCACTGCTGGGGGGTGGGGGTGGTGGGAGACATGAGTGGGGGCCTGGTGGAGGGTGCCCCTGCACTGCTGGGGGGTGGGGGTGGTGGGAGACATGAGTGGGGGCCTGGTGGAGGGTGACCCTGCACTGCTGGGGGGTGGGGGTGGTGGGAGACATGAGTGGGGGCCTGGTGGAGGGTGCCCCAGCACTGCTGGGGGGTGGGGGTGGTGGGAGACATGAGTGGGGGCCTGGTGGAGGGTGCCCCTGGTGGCTGGGGGGTGGGGGTGGTGGGAGACATGAGTGGGGGCCTGGTGGAGGGTGCCCCTGCACTGCTGGGGGGTGTGGGTGGTGGGAGACATATGTGGGGGCCTGGTGGAGGGTGCCCCTGGTGGCGGGGGGGTGGGGGTGATAGGGGACATGAGTGGGGGCCTGGTGGAGGCTGCCCCTGCACTGCTGGGTGGTGGGGGTGGTGGGAGACATGAGTGGGGGCCTGGTGGAGGGTGACCCTGGTGGCTGGGGGGGTGGGGGTGGTGGGAGACATGAGTGGGGGCCTGGTGGAGGGTGCCCCTGCACTGCTGGGGGGTGGGGGTGGTGGGAGACATGAGTGGGGGCCTGGTGGAGGGTGCCCCTGCACTGCTGGGGGGTGGGGGTGGTGGGAGACATGAGTGGGGGCCTGGTGGAGGGTGACCCTGCACTGCTGGGGGGTGGGGGTGGTGGGAGACATGAGTGGGGGCCTGGTGGAGGGTGCCCCAGCACTGCTGGGGGGTGGGGGTGGTGGGAGACATGAGTGGGGGCCTGGTGGAGGGTGCCCCTGGTGGCTGGGGGGTGGGGGTGGTGGGAGACATGAGTGGGGGCCTGGTGGAGGGTGCCCCTGCACTGCTGGGGGGTGGGGGTGGTGGGAGACATATGTGGGGGCCTGGTGGAGGGTTCCCCCTGGTGGCGGGGGGGTGGGGGTGATAGGGGACATGAGTGGGGGCCTGGTGGAGGCTGCCCCTGCACTGCTGGGTGGTGGGGGTGGTGGGAGACATGAGTGGGGGCCTGGTGGAGGGTGCCCCTGGTGGCTGGGGGGTGGGGGTGGCGGGAGACATGAGTGGGGGCCTGGTGGAGGGTGCCCCTGCACTGCTGGGGGGTGTGGGTGGTGGGAGACATATGTGGGGGCCTGGTGGAGGGTGCCCCTGGTGGCGGGGGGGTGGGGGTGATAGGGGACATGAGTGGGGGCCTGGTGGAGGCTGCCCCTGCACTGCTGGGTGGTGGGGGTGGTGGGAGACATGAGTGGGGGCCTGGTGGAGGGTGACCCTGGTGTCTGGGGGGTGGGGGTGGTGGGAGACATGAGTGGGGGTCTGGTGGAGGGTGCCCCTGCACTGCTGGGGGGTGGGGGTGGTGGGAGACATGAGTGGGGGCCTGGTGGAGGGTGCCCCTGCACTGCTGGGGGGTTGGGGTGGTGGGAGACATGAGTGGGGGCCTGGTGGAGGGTGACCCTGGTGGCTGGGGGGTGGGGGTGGTGGGAGACATGAGTTGGACATGGGTGGGGGCCTACTGGCAGGTGCCCCACAGTGCTGGGGGGTGGGGGTGGTGGGAGACATGAGTTGGACATGGGTGGGGGCCTGCTGGCAGGTGCCCCACAGTGCTGGGGGGTGGGGGTGGTCGGAGACATGAGTGGGGCCCTGGTGGAGGGTGACCCTGGTGGCTGGGGGGTGGGGGTGGTGGGAGACATGAGTGGGGGCCTGGTGGAGGGTGCCCCTGCACTGCTGGGGGGTGGGGGTGGTGGGAGACATGAGTGGGGGCCTGGTGGAGGGTGCCCCTGGTGGCTGGGGGGTGGGGGTGGTGGGAGACATGAGTGGGGGCCTGGTGGAGGGTGCCCCTGCACTGCTGGGGGGTGTGGGTGGTGGGAGACATATGTGGGGGCCTGGTGGAGGGTGCCCCTGGTGGCGGGGGGGTGGGGGTGATAGGGGACATGAGTGGGGGCCTGGTGGAGGCTGCCCCTGCACTGCTGGGTGGTGGGGGTGGTGGGAGACATGAGTGGGGGCCTGGTGGAGGGTGACCCTGGTGGCTGGGGGGTGGGGGTGGTGGGAGACATGAGTGGGGGCCTGGTGGAGGGTGCCCCTGCACTGCTGGGGGGTGGGGGTGGTGGGAGACATGAGTGGGGGCCTGGTGGAGGGTGCCCCTGCACTGCTGGGGGGTGGGGGTGGTGGGAGACATGAGTGGGGGCCTGGTGGAGGGTGCCCCTGGTGGCTGGGGGGTGGGGGTGGTGGGAGACATGAGTGGGGGCCTGGTGGAGGGTGCCCCAGCACTGCTGGGGGGTGGGGGTGGTGGGAGACATGAGTGGGGGCCTGGTGGAGGGTGCCCCTGGTGGCTGGGGGGTGGGGGTGGTGGGAGACATGAGTGGGGGCCTGGTGGAGGGTGCCCCTGCACTGCTGGGGGGTGGGGGTGGTGGGAGACATGAGTGGGGGCCTGGTGGAGGGTGCCCCTGCACTGCTGGGGGGTGGGGGTGGTGGGAGACATGAGTGGGGGCCTGGTGGAGGGTGCCCCTGGTGGCTGGGGGGTGGGGGTGGTGGGAGACATGAGTGGGGGCCTGGTGGAGGGTGCCCCAGCACTGCTGGGGGGTGGGGGTGGTGGGAGACATGAGTGGGGGCCTGGTGGAGGGTGCCCCTGGTGGCTGGGGGGTGGGGGTGGTGGGAGACATGAGTGGGGGCCTGGTGGAGGGTGCCCCTGGTGGCTGGGGGGTGGGGGTGGTGGGAGACATGAGTGGGGGCCTGGTGGAGGGTGCCCCTGCACTGCTGGGGGGTGTGGGTGGTGGGAGACATATGTGGGGGCCTGGTGGAGGGTGCCCCTGGTGGCGGGGGGGTGGGGGTGATAGGGGACATGAGTGGGGGCCTGGTGGAGGGTGCCCCTGGTGGCTGGGGGGTGGGGGTGGTGGGAGACATGAGTGGGGGCCTGGTGGAGGGTGCCCCTGCACTGCTGGGGGGTGGGGGTGCAGGGGGACATGAGCAGGTGTGCAGGGTAGTCCCCTGTTTTGTGGGCTGCCTGCAGGGGCTGTGGAGGGTGTACAGGGAACACCTGTGAGGACCCACCCAGCCTAATTGCGTGTGATAATTCCCGCACACCCCTGTAATACACGTACCAAGCCAAATCGCGTGTGATAATTCCCACGCACCCCTGTAATACACGTACCTGGCCAAATCGCATGTGAAACTTCCCGCATACCCCTGTAATACACGTACCCTGGCCAATCGCGTGTTGAACTTCCCGCGTACCCCTGTAATACACGTACCCTGGCCAATCGCGTGTTAAACTTCCCGCGTACCCCTGTAATATACGTACCCTGGCTAATCGCGTGTATAACTTCACGCGTACCCCTGTAATACACGTACCCTGGCCAATCGCGTGTTAAACTTCCCGCGTACCCCTGTAATACACGTACCCTGGCCAATCGCGTGTTAAACTTCCCGCGTACCCCTGTAATACACGTACCCTGGCTAATCGCGTGTTAAACTTCCCGCGTACCCCTGTAATACACTTACCCTGGCTAATCGCGTGTTAAACTTCCCGCGTACCCCTGTAATACACGTACCCTGGCCAATCGCGTGTTAAACTTCCCGCGTACCCCTGTAATACACGTACCCTGGCTAATCGCGTGTATGACTTCACGTGTACCCCTGTAATACACTTACACTGGCTAATCGCGTGTTAAACTTCCCGCGTACCCCTTTGATACACGTACCCTGGCCAATCGCGTGTTAAACTTCCCGCGTACCCCTGTAATACACGTACCCTGGCCAATCGCGTGTTAAACTTCCCGCGTACCCCTGTAATACACGTACCCTGGCTAATCGCGTGTATTACTTCACGTGTTCCCTGTAATACACTTACCCTGGCTAATCGCGTGTTAAACTTCCCGCGTACCCCTGTAATACACGTACCCTGGCCAATCGCGTGTTAAACTTCCCTCGTACCCCTGTAATACACGTACCCTGGCCAATCGCGTGTTAAACTTCCCGCGTACCCCTGTAATACACGTACCCTGGCTAATCGCGTGTATGACTTCACGTGTACCCCTGATATGCACGTTACCCGCTTTGCGTTCCTTGTTTGGCTGCCCTGTAAACTGGTCCAGGGTTAGCGCAGCCCTTTGCGATGATTTAGCGATTTTGCTGGCTTTTCCTTGCGCGAGGGCGTTCTTGGGGGCGTTACTGGCGCTGCTGCAGGGTCGCTGCGATACTCTGCGCCACGGCTGGTTTGGGAGCATGAAATCCATGAATACGCTGTGCGCGGAAATCGGTTTTAGCGCACGTGCCTGGCGCAGTCAATCGCACGCGGACACTCTGCGCCAGCCGCTTGCGACACTTTTCTGCGAAATTCTATGAATTACCCTGTTAATGTCATGCTTTTGCCTCGTCACGAATTTCCCAGTCCGCTATCCAACACTTCCTGTCTTCCATTTGTAAGATCACAGTGAGAAAAAAAGTAAATTTCAGAAACCTTTCAAACGGGTGCTGGCTGTGCTCCTGTTTTGAGCTGGACAGCGGCACTGGCAACCTCAGTGCAAGGTTCCTGCACAAAGCGAACACGCAGCATGAGCCGCAGCAGTGCCAAGGCCTCTCACATGAATCAGGCCCAGCATCCTCATTTGCAGGAAGCTGGTGCTGCTGTGACACATGGTGTACCTCTGTACCTCTCCTATGTTTGTGGGAAACGTTCGGATGGTGCGTCTCTATATGTTTGTGTGTGTGAGCGAGAGAGGGAGGTGGGGGGGGGTCAGGGAGATTAAACGTGCTCATGTCAAAGATGACCGGTTTAATTTATACCTAACCTATAATCACTTTAGTAGGCATATGATTCATTAGATGGGCACTTGGACATGTAATATAACTGTCTGGGTAGGATCCCAATTTTTGGGGTTCTGGTCTCTCATTTTATGGTGCCCATACTCTTTTTGCTCCCCCACCCTTTATTTTGTGGGGTTTCTAATATATTTTGGTGATCAGTGGGACTTATGCTGAGGTCCCCGTGCCACTAGACCCCTTTTTCCCCGTGCCACTAGACCCCTTTTTTACTCCTTAAGTGTATATGGTCCTGGGTCGTCTATATGGCTCCTAGGCCCAGAGGTACTTCTTTAGCACACCCATGTTTGCCCTTAAGTTTTTATAGCACTCTGTTCTGGTTTCAGGGGGTAGGCCGGTGCCAGCTAATGTTTAGTTTTTGTTTTACCATGGTTGCAATCCGATTTACCACGTTAGTAACCCAATGTAGCTATATGATAGCCACTGAGGTACCAATTTTTTAAGTCCTACTCTCCGCCATTTTGTTTTAATGGCCTCCTTTGTTCAGTCAAACCATGAGGCAGGTCACAAATGCCCCCTATGACCACATTTGCTGTTGTCAGCCCAAGGTGTAGCCTCCAAAGTAGTTTGAACTGGTTTAGACCGGTTCCTTGCTCTGAGCAGGCCACTATACTTCCTGTTGGGGCGGTCCTGGAGGTTTGGCAGTTTTGGGGCATGGAATTGGTGGTCTTCAGAATACAGCCCCTGTGAGTAAAGGTATATTTAGGGGAAACATTGTTCCTGCACTCATTTCAGACAGGTCTTTAAGAGGTAAGTAGGTTGGCTTACCTGCTGGATGATTTTACAAACAAATGTTATATCCAGTTTTGAGACCCATTGTGGCCAAACGGTTGACAATGGGATCTCTTGCTTGTGCTCCGGGTTTGCATCTTCGAGTGCCAGGCATCCTTCCTGGGTTTTCATGCTCCTGCTGCTGATCCTCCTCATCTGCTTGCGCCAGACCTTCCATCCTGGCAAAGTTTTACAGGCCATTTTACCAAGGTTTACCTCCAAGGTCTTCTGTCTTTGTTTTGGGAACTACTGCAGCATGGAAGGGTATTGGGACATGAACATACCACCAAATCTGCTTCTCTGGGCCACCTTGGTTGCCCCCACTTTTGTCCTGTTGCAGGGGCTGTTTCTGCTGCTCTTAATTGGCCTTGGAAATCTATATGTACAGTGTCTGCCACCAGCCATGGGTCTTACAATTTAGGGTAATGCGTGAGTTAGGCCTTAACTGGCCATTTACTGTTTTGTACTATACACTATGTCTGCTATGATATGTTCAACCTTAATACTTTTTTTCCCAATCATAAATATTGTATGTGTGAGCGCCCAAATAAAGTGCATATTTTTCAGGGGACCGGTGGTGCATTCTTTTGTGCTGTCTACCTCCCTGCTAGCCTTCCACCCTTCAGAAGTTACGCCGGACTGCTCTGCTACAGCAACCACTGGAGAGTGTGGTCTTTTCTTCTGGGCGAAACATAATTCTACCATTAGGTTAGATTACAGGGGCCTCACCAGAGGGTTGGGACCCCCCCCACCACACCCACCCCCCCCCCCCAACAGTGACTATAGGAGGCAACAGAGAATTTGCATGGTTCGAATAACATGGTAATACTGGGACATTTAAGGATGTACTCAGCATATAATGGCAGTACCTGGAAATATGAGACCGTACATTACGTGTTGTAATTGTTTTTGACCTGTGAGGCTATTTCTACTATAAAATGGCAGTACCCACATCTAGGATGACATAGTATGCATGTTATGGGGCACTCTGAAATGTGAGGATTTAGTTAGCATTTGAGGACTATACCGTACCTATACTGTGGCATGAGTTTGCATTAAAAGGCAGTAACTGGACACATGAGGCTGCACTACCGATATCGATACAGTGGTCCTGGCCTATGTTGGTTCAGCCTGGTGTAGTCCAGTCATACCATGACCTCACCAGTGGTATTTCAGGTTATCGCCCAATTTAAAATATGGTTTGTAGTTAAGACAGTATTTTGTCTGCTTTATTTGCTACTTGGTATAGCATTAATCTTAAACGTGCATATATTTGTAATCTTCCTTCCTGTTATGACATCAAGGTCAGTAGTCGCGTGACAACACTTCCTGTGATGTCAACGGGTCAAAACTCAGATCGTATAATTTCCTGTGATGTCAGTTCCGCTATCCCTAGCATTTTCGCGAATTCATATCCCTCGAAAAAACATGTACCTTTTGTATTATTTATGCCTAGTACATTCTAAACATATCAAATGCTAGGAAAAAAGTCAATGCCAGCATCTAGTGCACTGTGGGCTTTGGGAGCATATAGACAAATCATTTTAAACTCTGCAGAAAAAAGATGCCCTTCTTGATCAAACCACAAGATGGCAGGCTTATGCCCATGGTGTACACTTTAACAGATTGAGCCTGAAGCCGAACATTTCCGGTTCAGCGCTTTTGGCGGCGGCAATTCCGGTGCAGAGTCTTGGGCGCAGGCCTCTTTAGGCATGTCCTGTTGGTCGTGGTCAGCAGGGGACAGGGTCTTGCATACCAGAATATTGAAGATTTCTTAAATGTATTGTCAAACCGAAGCAACGGAAAAGGCAGTGCTTTGGTTGACAGTATATTTAAGCAAACACTAGCCGCTCAGTACATGGAGCTGTGCTGTGAGTGAATGCTCCATGCATAAATAGGTTGCTATGTCCTATGTCATGTTTGCGGGTACATCAACCTATTTGGTCTATTAGAAGAAGCCTGGGAAGAACACAACACTTCCCATTTTGTGTAGGACCTGCGTGCAGTTATCTCATTAGTGTTGCCATCATTCACAGTGGTCTCTAATCCTGCTACTGCACTGTTTTGTAGCCCACCATCTGTTACCTGTTTCACAGTTACAGATCTTTGTCCCACTTTCTTTTCTATCCCATTAAACCCAGATAGTCGATATTTAGTCTTGTTTTCATACCACATGTTTCAATGCACATGGACAAGGCTTCTTCAGTGGCAGGCAGAGTAATCCACCCTGTTTTCCCAGTTACTGAACAGGGGTTTAGATTACATTATGTTCCCAGGAAAATCTGTATTTGTACAGTATTTAGATGTTCTTCTTTTACCCTCACCCACTTCTAAAGCTTGCAAACTTGCTACGTTGGCATCATTATCTGCCTATCCCCTAATGGGCCACAAAGCATCCCAACATATCAATCAATCAATTAGTTTCTTCTATTGCATGCTTTCGCCAAAGGCATCATGGCGATTACATACTTGCAACATAAATTGCAAGTAGGTCAAGAAAGAGTTCCCTTTCTGGGCAGGACACTGTTGCAGAACACTGTCTGTTTACAAATACTTTTACCATTACACAGATGGGAAAATTTCTGGGTATTGTCATCAATTGATACTAGGTTATGCAGCACAAGTCAATCCTTTACAGGAACTAATATCATTAAACACAGCAGAACCACTACCATAGTCAGTAGAAGCAAGGCATTGACTGCAGTACCACGCGCACTCCCTAATGTGCCAGCTTTAAGGTTGGCAGAATACGATAAGAAATTCATTTTGAGGAATGGGTCAATGCTGGAGGTCTTTACACAGGAGCATAGTGAACTGCAGCCCCCACTTGCATATTGCAGCGCCTTAGTGCTGGAGCCCCTCTCTGGGCTGCTGCTTCTCGGACCTGCCTTCATAGCTCTTCTTTAGAGACTTCTCTTGTGTCCACGGTTTCTTGTTGCCACTGTATCCACAGCTGTGGGGTAGAACTGTGACTTACCTCCTCTTCTTCATACACACAGATATGCCTATTGACTTTGTACCATTCATGCCCCTGGCTGTCTGTGCGCTATTTAAATGTTAAAAAAAAAAAAAACATTCCCGTGAGGAACAATTTACTCACCTAAAACTCTTACAACTTGACTTTAGAAGTGTTATTCGAACGTGTTAATGCTGAGCCTTGCATTGAGGAACAATATTGTTGCTGGGCCCGGCTGGGCCCCGCCAGATGAGACATCTGCTTATATTTTCTATTGAAAGCAGTCACTGAACTCTCTTTTGGAAAAGCCTTGCACCACGCCTGAGCATTCGTTGGGCCACCTAAGGGCATGGGGGGAGCCTCAAAGTTTGAAGACCTGAGCTTTAGGGGTTCTTACCTGCCCCAAGACATGTTTGCTGCATCGATCTTGGGTCCTGTGAATTTTCAGACCGAAGACTGGAATTTTAGCTTGAACCTGTGAATGTTAATGTATTATTAATATAATGCATTCAACAATTGCAGTGCTCATGTGAATGCCTAATTTACACGCAAATATTTCTAGTGACACCACCCATTTCTCCCTGGAAGTGTAATGTCCTGGTGCCGTCTGCCTAAATGTGTCATGCCCGTTGGCGGCCTCTGGCTGGGTGTTTGAATTATTTTCGCCCCTCCAGGCGCTACAGTGACTGTGAGGTGCACATCTGTGTATTCCAAATACTATGCTCTAGAGCAGAGGTCTTCAAACTGTGGGGCACGCGACCGCATCCCAGGGGGGGGCGCGAGAGCCCAGCATGAAATGTTAAAAAAAACACTTTTTTTTAAAATTTTAGATTGGAGGAAATGGGCAGGGGCAGCTCACATGGTCAGACTGGACCATAAAACGGCCTTAGGCACCAATGAAAAAGTTGACAGCAGTTGCAAATGGATATGCAGTCCTTTAGTCACAGACTGTTTGAATAGTACCCAAGGGGGTGTTTTTTGTTCAAATGTAAACAAATTGTGATCTATAAAGAAAATGTATTCAGCAACAATGGTCAAAACTACTAACAGCATAGTGAAGTAACTCCTCAAACTGGCCCACATTGGCCAAAAAAGTGGCCCATTTTGACTGGCCTACACTAGCATTTAGCATTTTTGGTATGGTCATCGCCGTATTGCCCTATAGGCCAGTCCAAGCCTGGCGGCTCATCCATAATGGGTGAGGAGGCGTCCACCCACTGGCCCCCTCACCCATTATGGAGGAGCCGAGGAGCCAGCCCAGTGATACACTAAGCACTCCCTCAGCTGCTTTTTCCAGCTGACGGAGTTCTCCTGGGCTGGCTGAACTGTCAAAGGGAAACACTGTTTGCCTTTGACAGTTCAGTTCCCCAGCTGCACATGATCACTGAGCCATGCAACGGTGGGGGCGTTTTGCTTCGCCAGCGTTACATAGCTCATTGGAAATGCTGGCCGGGGCACTGCATGTATGTATGTGCGAGGGGGTGCTCCTGCGCCTCCTTGCACATACGGGGAGAGCAACCTGGAGCGGGGCATTTTAGCAACCACGCGCAGGCCCCTGCAGAAGGTACGTTTATGGTGATATATTTGTGTATGGATGCGTATATGCTTGTGTTATGGGACTGTGGTGGGAGCAGGATGGGCAGGAGCACTGGGATAGTGGTGGGAGGGTTTGTACTGGGAGTAGGGTGCGGGGGCGGCGCACAAAAGTTGATCTGGCACTTTTGGGGTGGGGGCGGGGCCCGGCCTGCCCAAATTTTGCTCAGGGGGGCCCAGGCCAAAAAAGTTTGAAGACCACTGCTCTAGAGGTTTAGAGTCACAGTGATTGTGTTCTGTTTGGCATCTGGGGTACTCTAATGATCATTAATACTGTGTGACTTATTGTGCGTTTCCCCCCTCTTCGCATCCCTTCTCTCTGTATATAATGTGTCTATCACCGAATAGTGGACCTATATCATGGCATAGTTGTGGGTTATGCTTTTATGACAATTTGCCGCTTTTATAAATTTATAATATGTGTTATGTGTAATTAAAGTACTTATGAAATGATAGCTATGCATGTTTAATTTACAAAAAGGTGTATATTTGTCAGTATACCAGTGTGGTGTGTTTCCTTTGTATAAATGTGTGGACTAGCTGTACCTTTGTGTCAGCCTACTTCCCCTGTATGCAGTTAAGCCTGACTGCTCTGCCACGCTACCTACCTTACAGAGGTTTGGCTTCCCTTTTTAAGTTGGGTGCACTGCCGCACATTAAGGTCAATGGTTGCACACCCCTCACCAGAGGGTTGCACAAAAAGGGCCTTAAACATGGAGACTTTCAGAACGGGTCGAGGCTTGCGCCTTTCGCAAGGCTGTCATAAGGACAGGGATGAAGGCAGTGGCAAAGGATTCTGCGCCCCAGCTTGCAAAGTCTGTTAGTTGAAATAGCAACATAGACACACACTTTGCCAGTCAGGCAATGATTGAACTTTGTACAGCACTACAAATTCAACAGAGACTACATTGCCACACACACCCAATATGCAGGGCCATCAGAAATACAGAAAGGCACCATGAAAAATAGATTGACCCATTGATGTGCTGAACTATGTCTGAAATGGCCACATGGCCCACCACTGGAGCGTCTTAGCGTCCGCCGTGCTATTAATAGAAAAACTGGTCTAAGCCCCCCCATGGTATTAATGGGCCATCCCATGCGTCTTCCCTCCTCACTGCCACTGGAAGCACCTTATGCCACTGAACACCTGACAGATGATTTGACGTTTCAAGTAGCTCATCGAACTCATTATGCATATCCACTCACATGTTGGAGTAATCTTACCAAAGGAACTAGAGCAAGCGTGCCACTCACTGGAGTCTGTGGACCTGATGCATGAGAAGGTACACCAGTGAAACACGTCATTGGCCCAGCGCTGCAGGGAGCCCTACCAGATACTTTTAACACGCAAGACTCCTGTCAACGTTAAGGTGCTCTCTCCCATCGTGCAAGCAACCCACTGCAAAAAAAGGCCGGGCTCCTAAATATGATGCACCCCCCCCCCCCCCACACACTTCCCTCCCTGGTGCCAATTAGTGTGTGGCTGCTGTGTCCCCATCTCTTGATTGGAACAAAAACACTCGCATAAGACATGAGAATTATTTGAAAAGACTCTTGAGCTCTCAATCTGAATAATGTTATCACCACGGCAGAGGCGAAGAGCTAGGAGTGGTGAAAAAAAACAGTAAATAGCGTCCTGGCAAGACAAAAACCAGGGATTCCTTAGGTCATAGGACTGAGGGGTTGACTATTGGGGGGTAACCCTGTCTGCAGCTGAGCGCAAGGTGGGACGGGATCCTCCTCCACGCACATGACCTCTCAAATCAGAGGAAGGCTATCAGGGGGCAATTTCTGCCACTACTGTTAAACCCCAAACGCCGCCAGAGGTTACCACCACAGTTCCTGTTTTCACTACTCAATTGCAACAGACACAATCAGATTGATCTATGCGACCCAGGGCATTGTATACGCCTGATCTTGCTTGGTATTGCTGCACTACTTGGTATTTTTCCGATCATGAAAGACATCGCGAGAGGATAATATAGTGGCACAGACACGGTGAGGTGCAAGTAACTGTGAGACAAATTTCACACCATGTTCGGCATTACGGGCCTTGGCGGTTGGGGGAGATGGGGTGTCTGCTGCTTCCAAGATATTGGAAGTGGGGGACAATAAAGAAAATGAAAAAAAAATGAAAAAAGAGAAAGGGACCCTACGGTGCCAGCTCCGTCCCACGTTCGAGGGAGGGAACTGGTGCTGCAGAGGTACAGGAGAGTAGGCAGCACACTTATGTGTGTGCCGTCAAAAAAGCTAAGTGCGGGGTGGGCATAGGGGGATGCGCGATGGCGCGATCACTACAGGATTTTGCGATTCGATCTTTTTGGATTCACAATATCCCGATGTTCCGTAATCACGTAGATCCGAAGAAAGTACTGCCAAAACAATATGTTCAGACAAACTCCATGTTTAGTGCATACAGAATTATTTAGTAAATGATGTAATTTGCGGGACCCTTATCAAACAGGCTTTATTCCAGGCTTAGGAACCAGTGTCAACCTTATAGTCTTAAATGCACTTATAGCCGGCAGCCAGCAAAACAAACAGCCTGTTTTTATGGCATTTATAGACTTTCGGACCGCCTTTGAAACTGTCCCCAGGGAAGTACTCTTTAAAAAACTGATGAATCACAAATGTCCTTGGCAAATATTGAAATGAAATGGCTAATTCAGTTCCATGATCAGACTTCCATCCAGATCAGGATGAATTTAGAGGATGATTTATCAGCTCCAATAGGAATATCAAGAGGGCTGAAGCAAGGGGCTTAAGTTTCGAGGGGATGGTAACAGATTTTCCAAAACTTGGAAATCATGTTCTAAGATGGCTACTTTATGCAGACTATGTTGTCCTCATCTCAAAGACCCTGATAGCACTTCGTAATATGTTAAAAGTACTCGGTGAGTATGCTAATAAAAATATGCTCTCCATAAATAAGAAGAAGACTCAAATAATACAATTTTGGCCCTCAAAATACTGTAACAAAAAGATAAAGTGGCAATTGGAGAGCACAGACTTACAGGTAGTCCCCTGCTACACTTATTTAGGGGCCAATGTGAACAACAACCACGCTGATCTGCCATATGATGTGTCTTTGAAATGTAAATTAGATACAAGTATATCACAAGCTCGCATTATACGTGCAAGATATTGTAAATTCTCCATCGCCCCCATATTGGGCTATTATAAACAGAAACCACAACAATATTATTGTATGGCTCAGAGTCAAAGAGATGGAAATCTGATTTCTTCTGGGATGGTATGGAGAGTAAATTCTGGAAAACGTTGTTAAACCTCCCGTTATAAATCCCCATTGCCTTAATTAGATACAAACTGGGCCTTATATCTTTGCTTGCAAACAATAAGTGGAAAATGTGTACTCTTTTTCGTAAATGTATCGCAATGGACAACGATAATGGTCTGTTACTGATTATCTGCAAAATTCAAGTAATAAATGTATACGATCATGGAAATTAAAAATCCATGAGTAGCTCCCTGAGGCGGACATCACTCAAGAATTACTTATATCTAATCCTATGAGAGCATAAACCAAGTTCTGGGAAACAAACTGGATAAAGACCAGGGAACGATGTTTGAAGTATAAAGATTTCAACAAAAATCCTTTTTTGTTGAAGCAATATGGTTCAGTTGAGGCCTATCTAATAAAATCATCCAATGCTAAGCATCGTGGAGATCTCATGCGAGTTAGGATCAATTCATGGTGAACAAAAGAAATCTTGGCCAGATGGTATACTTTAAACATGGAAAATACACTATGTCGATATTGCAAAAAATCAGATGAGACTTTGAAACACGTTGTAGTAGAATGTACAGCATTGTCAGCTCAAAGGAGTAAACATTTTCGTAAATGTCTTGGAGTCTACGTTAACTTAGATATACAAGAAGCCTGGCAAATAATATTTCAAATGAGCCATAAATCATTGAGATATGCAATCTCGAATTTCTTAGCAGAAGTAAATCTGGCGAGTGAAGAATTCATGGGGTAAAGTGTTAAAAGTAAAATGTTTATGAACACGTGTTAACAAAAACTGCAGATATGATGGACTATATGTTTTCTTTCATTCTGTTCCCATGCTAACCAGGCATTATGTATTTAGTTAGTTATGAAACTTGATCTTGATGTTTTAAATTGTACAACTTGATAGAACATATTTGCATCGTTTTTATTTGATCTGTTTGTTTTAAGCATTTTAAAATGATTTACAAATGTACATGTTCACATTTTATGTCATTCTTACATGTTGGACTGTATTGAAAGGTTGATTTATCAGCCAAACAATAATACATTTAAAAGAATGTGACTGAATTGCACAACGTTTGCACTGTAGCAAGTCAGCCGCTGTGGTGTGAAACACCAGTTGGGCTGGATATATCAGGACACAGGTGGTTGCTTTTCAAGGCACTTTACGTTTATTATTATTTTTGTCCCGTTTCCCAGTACCGAAATTGTTCCACGGGTACGGCCATTCCTCTAGGATAGAAGAAGACGGCATTACTCATCACAAGATGCGAGTGGGTCTGGAGAGTCGGGTGTCGAATGGAGTAGTACATTTTCCGATTGCAGCCCGGGGTGTGTATGATGGCCAGTCACTCAAACGACTGACTGGGCTGACTAGAGAAGGCGACCGGCCTTATAACTGGGGCCCAGCTCAAAAAAGCAGTGAGCAGCAAGTAGCTTCTGCACTGAGCACCCTCACAAAGGAACTATTGAGGCGTTTGCTCAAGAATGTCCCACATGCAGGTGAATACATTGAATGGGACGTGGCCTGGCCAGAAGTTCTGGACTCCATCCGTGAACAGTTGCTGAGGATTTGCGACGATGCGGGACGCCAAGTCTGGCTTAGAGAGTTTACAGAAGAGTCTGGGAGTCCACATGAGTCCTGGCAGTGGCGGTTGTTCTGCAAGTCAATGTGCTGTACCATTCAGCCGCCTCTGCGTTCCTTTCGAGATTATGGACCCACTGAAGGAGTTTGGGCTCCTACCAGCTGGACACTGCCCAGACTCTGGGCTGGGTGCCTGTGGGATTGCAAATGATGTAGGACTGGTTGCACTCTTCTTTCAATGTGGAATAGTTCAAACTCATTAATGGATCCCTGTGTTGGATCCCAAGAAATGAACATTGGCAGCACAATCACACTGTCTGCTTTAAGAGTTTATTTGCTCAAGAAATTATTTGGACTCAGCTTTTTGAAAATCTTCAGAGATTCTTTTATTTTTTTCATTCATAAGATAATGTGTACTGAACTGATTCCAAGTCCCGTCGCGTTCTATTCCGCAGTGACATCACTGGTCCCAAAGTTCCAATGCCGGGCACACTGCATTTTAAAAGCCTGACATCAAGGAGCCACGAGTGGATGGCCTGGGGGCACTGAAGCATGTGAATGTAGCGCCTGTGGGACAGACAGGCTTGGCATGTAAAGCCTGCCAGGGTGCCCGGCAGGTTTTTGCTCAGCGCCCCGGAGATAACTCAGGCTAGGTACTGGAACTAATGATTGACACTTATGGCTCTAGAACTTCCCTAACAACTGCAGTGCGTTGAACAATGAACCCGGGGTAGATAGTAGTAGCAGGTGACAGGATGGGTTGGCAGGGTTTTAGGTAACGGATTTTCCTTAGAGGAAACAGGGGTGTTAAGCGCCAGCAACCACTGCATTTGGGTAAGTGGCAGGCCTTTCTAGAGGTACTCACCAAACACTACAAACATGCACTAGGACACACAGTCTCCTGGCCAGCTGAAAGGAAAAGTTTGGTAAGTTTTGACTATGAAATACCATTTAAATGGACAACTCATTTGCCCCGTCATTCCTAACCAAACATACATCATGGCCAAGTACAACAATTCTCCAATACAAACACACATACATTATAGAAGCCATTTATGAAACCAAAAAGAAAGCATTTGAAACTGCATGCCAGTCTGCCCCCTGTGCACTTCTTCTGACATATTGGGCCCAATTCAGGGAGCGTTTTCTAATGGGGTTTAGCCATTGTAAAACGCTTCTGTGAATGATGCCCTTTGTGTGTAGCTGTAGAAGCATTTCACTCAGGAGCTGCCACGATGATCATGCTTATATTAAAGAGCATTGTGGTATACTGCAGGTGTTGTACTAATAAAAGATCGTTTCATGTATGCACTTTTGCCCAGTTACCTGAAACTCTTGAGAATAAAGTTTCCTATCTCCAAGGTAGATTGGAGTAGTGAAAGCTGACAAACTCTAATGGAAGTCATAGAGACTCATTACGAGTACGGCGGTGCAGGAAAGAATGGTGCGGTAACTCTGCTACTAGTGCGTTACTGCTGCTTAACCGCTCCGCTGTACTAAATCTAGGGTGGTAAGGTGGAGGATTTCCTCTACCTTACTGCCCAAAAATGACAAAATCGGGCTGATTACCACTGGCAGAATTACCACCAGCGGTAATTACCCCGAAATCCCCATGGAGTCCAAAGGGCATTGAAAAAATGGGGACTTACATTGCCAACCGCAACTTGTAATCCTGCAGTAAAGCCAAGGAACCAAGTGGCGGTAATGGTAATTCCGTTTGGCAGCGTTTCCGCAGTTTTACCGCAGAAACATTGCCACACTTGTAATGAGGCCCATAATCTGGTTCTTTTCAATGTTGCGCAGTTTCCAACGTGTTCACTCTACCACTCGATTTTTCTACTGAATATAGTTCTGAAGTGTGTGACTATGTATTTGGTCAGCACGTGATCATTTCAGAGGAGCATAAGGGGGCGATTCCTCGGGTGATCCCAGGGGGCTAGGCCCAGGCTTTATTTAGATCTTCCAGGCAAAGGATCAAGAAGCGAGGAAGGGAGAATGTAACAGAGCTGAATGGCTCTTCCATAGGGTGGTTCTTTCAATACGGCAGGAGTTTCATAGCTTCAGAAAATCACCTTTACAAACCCGGCAAACCTCAGCATAGTTTTTAGTGGAATCGTATCTAAGAGGTTCAGTCTGAGCGAAGGGTGACACTGGGTAACAAGGCAGCCTTTTTTACAATGCTGACGATGCCACTGGACTGTGCAAGTTGTTCATATGGAGGAAAAAGGGACTATGGACTAGGAGTGAAGTAGTCACTACAGTGGGTAACTTTTTCTTAATCCTACGTGTGGTCCACTTTTGGGGAAATTCTCAAGCACCTAGGTGGACCTATGACTGAGATAGCCAAACAGAGTTCTCAGAACTGCTGAGCATCCGGCATGGAGCTCCCACTGGGATAGTAATTTTTCCAAAAGGCTGCTGCCACTTTCGCATTAATATACCAGGGGTCTGCAAAGCCAACACTGTCGCCGTGGCGCTCACTGCATGGCCATGTGTCAAGCTGTGCATCATGCAAGCAATGTGCACCCGTTAGCCTGGTCTGCTGTCTTGTTTGTTGTCCACTTTGGTGTTAAGCAGGCCCCTTAGAGCAAGGGTTATGCAATGAGGAATCCACCTCCCTGCAAACCGACCAGTACAACCAATGTGGGCTGTCTCCCCATGCCACGAGTTGCTGACCACGATTTGCTTGGCGTGAGGACCGTGCAAGCACTATGCGATGGGTGGCAGATGGGGTCCAGGGCTCTGTATACCAGCAGAGGAAACGTAGTGGTCCAGTATATCTTATGATGGCAAGTGTGGATGATCTGGTCTGTGAACCAGGACAGCCAGAGATAATACTTGTGAACAGAGCAGGCAAGACCCAGAGGGTGATCCAGGGAGGGCAGAAGGAGAAACGGAAGGAGTCCCCTGGGAAGGCCAGAGAGAGTATTGGAAAGAAGAGGCCAGGTGAGCAAGGACAAGGGAAGGATAGGGAGTTCCAGAATAGAAGGCCAAGCGATTGGGCGGAGAGGAAGCGTGGAACGCAAGAAGAGTTTAAGGCGTGATGAGTGTCTCAATCATTCGGTTATATGGCCCAGTCTATGGGGAGTTGCCATGGTAGCAAAGAACACACTTCTGGGCATGCCCCATACTGTGACTGTGGTCGAAAGCGCTTGCCCTGGTGCCACAAGATGGCAGCGCCCATGAGAGAATGCAAACCATGAGAAGGGGAGAGTTCCTGAACTAAGTAACATTCAACCACGCAAGCAACTATCCATAAAGCATTTGAGTTGCCCCTCTGCCCCTGCTGTCGACTCCAAAGTTCAGACAGGGCAAGGCCCATTTTGTGCCTGAAGGATGTTTGAGAAGGAAAACCGTGAAGGCATTTCCTGGATTAAATGGAATTCCGAAATAACTTTGGGGACAATGGTGGAAGGGAAGAGTGAGTTTGAAGGACCACCTTTACCTCTGTGGCATACCATGAAGGATTTTTCAACATAAAGGGCTTGGAGTTCGCCAATCCTTCAAGCTTAGGTGACAGCCACAAGAAAGACTGCCTTCCAAGCTTAGGTGACAGCCACAAGAAAGACTGCATTCCAAGCTTAGGTGACAGCCACAAGAAAGACTGCCTTCCAAGTCACCAATGCTATATCTGCAGCAACCATAGGTTTGGAGGGTTTATTGCTGACCATTGCTAGAACAACATTAAGGTTGCACTGAGGATGCTAAACTTTTCTCAGCGGATAAAGATGACCTATCCCACCAAAGTGACATTTTACCAATGGTGTGGACACTGAGGAGATGTATCTTCTGAATAGTCATGAGATCATGTTGTTGAAAGGTAGGTCCGACGTGAGCCCAAGGAAGCCCTGTGGCAGATGAAAGACAGTACATTGTCGAAGGAGCTGTACAGAGGATCTGTCTGATTTTCCAAACAATCAAAAAACATGGTTCATTTGCTCTTGCACTGTGAGCATATGGAATCCTTCTTAGCAGCTTGAATAATGCGGATGTTGTTGGCTGATAGGACTAGAAGTCCCAAGCAAAGATGTTTAGTAACCAGGTGTTAAGCACTGTATTGCAACGATGCTTGGTACCGGTTATCCGTGATTGGTCAGAACGCTGAGAACTGGACTCTCGTCTCCTTGGAGTGCGGGGGGGTCCATTATGGTAGGCCGTAGTAAGGAACAGACCCGAGAGCCTTCCCATTTAGGGCACACTGAAGGATACCTAGGAATTGGCTCCCTACACCACGGAACCGGGGAGCCGGGCTGCCGCTGGTTAAGCTGGAGCAGAGGTGGAAGGTCATGGGGCGGAGAGGGAATGGGAAGGACGCCAGCAAACCCCACCGGCCCTCAATAATGGGGGACTGAGAAGGCTGCAGTGATCAAGCAGAACACAACAAGGAGCCAGGAAGAGAGAGATGATCCAAGGATGGGCCAGGTCAGAGCTCAGGGAGGAAGAGAGGCAGAAGGCATAACAGCAAGACAAAGGAAACGGCCACCAAGGATAAGGAGCACGCTACAACGCATCCACCTCCTCCCACGCTGGGTTTAAAATAGCCCTTGCACCATGGAAGCGAGGCTGGAGCTCCCGGTGCGGTTAATATGGCAGCGCTGGGCACTAGCCATAGTGCGCATGCACAGTGACATGGCACTGGTCCCCTGTGCATCAGAGGCGTAGCCAGGATTGTCTCGCAAATGGGGCCTGAATCTAATGTAGTTGGGCCCACTGCACTGACAAAAATATTTGTAAATCCCCACACAGCGCTGCTGAGAGGGCATTTATAGATTTTGGGTGGGCCTGGCCCTTTAGGCCATACCCTGTCTACGCCTCCGCTGTGCATGCGTGCGTGCAGCAAAATGGGTGCACCCATGGCAGCAGTGCCCGTGTCGCTCGCCCACCCATCCACAGCAGCTCCACCGGGGAGGCCGTACGGAATGCAGGCGTGGATCCTTCATCTTCAGTATACCCACCAGTCAGGTAAGCGTCGGGAGTGGCGGTGAGCACACGGCATGACACGAGGGAGATAAGGACATCGATTGACAGATAGGAGGGTGCCGAATTTGGCTCCCACTCTGATACAATACGTACACCCTGATGGGAAGACAAATTGGCTGGGTATTCGATACGTTCATCAGATTGGAAAACCAGAACCTGTCTGGCCAACATCGGGCTATGAGAATTAAGGAACGGTCCCTCATCTGTTGGAATTTCAGGAGAGTCTAATGAATTAGGAGGAGAGGAGGAAGAGCGTAGACATACTTCTCTTACCATAAGATTTCCAAAGCCTACCCTGCTGAGTTTGGTCTCTGACACTGACAACACTTGAATACAATATATTTCTTGGTAGATGATTGGCAAATGGATCTCTTCCAGGCCATCCCAAGCAGTTGAACAAATTATGTGTTACCTCTGGGTGCAGTTTCCATTCATTATTGTCAGACACCAAACGTCTCCGAAAGTCCACTTCATTGCTGAACTGGCCTGGGAGTGCTTGTGCAACAGCCCACTCACATAGAACACTACCACCAAGAGGAAAAAGGTCACTGACCTGGTGCTGCCTGCTCTTTTCACATAGATCATTGATGTTGAATTGTCAGTCCGAGTCTGAACAAATGATAGTGGGAAGCAACGCCTTGATGCCTTGAGTACCAGTGATAGTACGTGTAACTCGCACAAATATATGTTCCTTGCGGTCTTGAGAAGTTCAAAGATTGAGGACTTGAATCTCACAGGATAGCTACCCAGTCCAACAACCTGGAACCTTTTGTAATGGTCTCACAGGATAGCTACCCAGTCCAACAACCTGGAACCTTTTGTAATGGTCACGTGAGACCGGAGGGGTCTGAAAAAGGGAACCCCCACTTTCAAATTGTCAATTTTAGTCCATGACTGTATGAATTTCCCCTGGTATGATCAGGACTTTGGATTCTGGATCTGGAGCCTCCGACCAGACAGCTCCCAGAAAGAGGAGACATCCTCATTTTCAAACAGGCCAAAATAATCACCAGGACATCAGAGGCCATCAGGCCCAGAAGCCTCTGAAAACATGTGGCAGACATAGATTCTTGGGACAGGAACAGAAAGCATTTGTAAACAATGTACCAAATTCTTTCTGTCGTTGGGAAGACCAAGGCTTAGTCAGTGTTCCACTGAAACCTATGAAAATCAGATCCTGTGATGCCATCAAGGACAACTTTCCCAGAATCATGGACAAACCCAGGTCGGAGAGCAGAATCAGCAAGAGGTGTAGATGTTCTTTGGCTGTTTGTTGGGACCAGGCTCTCACCACCCAGTCATCCACGTACGGGTGCATGTGGACTCCTTGAAGGCAAAGGAAGCCCACCACTTCTGCCATTATTTTGATAAGAACACAGGAGGCAAAGCTCAGTCCAAAAACCATAACCATGTATTGAAAGGAACAGTTGCCCTCTGAAAAACATTACAAGCATAGCATTGGCATTCTGGCCAAATGGGGACAGTCATATGTGTCCTTCAGATCCACAATGCAACAGTCTCCCTGCTGAAGAGCATATCATATCTGTGCAGGTGTGATCCTCTTGATCTTTTCTTTGAGGAGGCGATTGAAACCCGAAAGGTCGAGGATGGTGCACAGGCCAGCCTGGTGGGACTTTGGCACAGTGCACAAGCTGGAATTATATTTCAAGCCTTTTTCCGTAAGGTTGAACTGCTTACACCGACCCAAACTGGAGCATCTTCTCAATGTTGTCTGCCAATGTGGGGGTGCCAATCAGCACCCAGGGGGTATGAGAAGGAGGCAGTGCAAAGGGAGGATTGCTCTAATCCTAGGCTTCCAACTGAGAGGATCAAATTAGAAAAAGAAGAATCGTAGGCCCATTCTAGCTACTTCAATCCACATCAGACCCCTCAAAATAAACTTAAACCTTCCAATATGCTGCTCATAAAAGAAAAAAAAACTTGGAAAACATACTTCTTTAGAAAGGTGCAAGAAGGAGCCTTGTAAAACAAAATGTGTCCATTTGGCCCCTTTATGAGTTGCAATATGTCCAGCCATTGCCAGGTCATCCCTGCTGCAGCAGAGGCAGCAAGAGAAGGAAGGGGAAGTACCCATGCTCAGGAGGTGACAATCTTCCCATAGACGTGGTCCCTTGCACATTCCCATCTGCTGAATGAATTAAAGAACTTGCAAGGGTCCGGTCGCGGTGGACGCTGGCAGATTTAACGCCCAGGAGACCTTACTGGTTTAGCTTTGGCTACAATTCTTGTGCTTGCAGTGAACTACGCTGCCTTTGAGGCGACTTTCCGCTTCATGGTTGGATGTCCAGAGATGGCATTATTTTGCTGAATAGTTGTGTGATGCACAAGAGGGTCCTGTGATGAGTGCGTCTGGTAGGATTCGGGGTTGCCTAATGCAGTGATCCTAGAAACCTCCGGGCTGCCTCCACTGCACCACCGTCCTCATAGCATGGGACAGTCACATGGCTCACATGAAAGCAACCGCTGTGCATACACAAAAACCACACTCAATTAGCTAGTCCATATGGGGCAGGTTAAAAAATAACACTACAACATCCTATATTTCCCATTAAAAAACCTGGATTGGATCCAGGTACGGCATTAAGGATACCAGAGAGAGAGAGACCACCATGGGGAATGCCCAAAAAGACAAAAAAACATCAGGGAAAACCTTCCCAATTCAGACCATAGAAGGCTTTCCGACAGATCTAGAATGGAAGAACTACATCTCCCATAATCCCCCTGGTTTGCTAAAGGAAAACACGGACTGGGAATCCACATTAATTGTCGCAGTATCAGAAGAAGTTGGAAGTTGTGGGGGGAGACTGGGCCAACACACGGATGTGTTTTGCAAAACCACGGAAGACAAAACTGAGGAATCCACAGCCCTTGTCTATAAGAGGGCAGAAAGTATACCCCCTTCCCTTCTTAATAACAAGGGGAAAAACGAAATTACATCCTCTCTACCTCTACCTCTCCAAAATTCTAATATTTCAACTGACCTCTGGAAAACAGTACCCAGTTTCAGGATGAGAGACCCTTACACCAAGAGTCAGAGCGGAGGCCAGGTAGATTAGTGAAAACCAAGATGGTCGCCCCACCTCCTATAGCCTCTGTCTCATGAAGCCCACCTCAAGGGGAGTTGAAGGAAGGAAGCTGGTGCAGCCTAGTTACACTTGCATCCTACTGTCTTGGGGACCAGCCAAGGGGAGCGGCAAGGACACTAAATACAGCTCCAAACTCTGTCAGTTTGTGGGCTGCTGGAAAGGAGTACCCATAGTGTATGGAGAGTTTTGAAGGAGCAGGAGGAGAAAAGTGGAGCTGAGGGTAGGGGGCTGGAGGAGCACAGTGTGGCGGAGGACTGGTGATAATTTAAAGGGGGAGAAGGAGGTGGAGAAAGAGCTGGTTTGTAGTAGGTGGAAGGGGGATGGGGAGAATGTATTGTATAAACATCAAGAGGTCTAGAAGAGGTTAAGGAAAAGGAGTGGAGTAAGGCTTAACAGCAAGAAAGCAAGAACGTGTTTAGTGGTGGGAGGAGAGAACAAGGAAGATGGATGAGAATTGACAAAGAAGGCCGAGAGAGTTAAGGAGAAGGTGCAAAAGTTAGCAGGGGAGACTGGGGACTTTGAGGTGGGAGAGCTGTTGGAGGAGGTTTGAGAGTTTAAGCTGGAAGTTGAGGAATTTAAAGAGGAGGTGGTAGTATTGTTGCAGGGGGTAGGTCATGAGGTTGTCAAGGTGAAGGAGTAGGTTGGAGCATTTGAAAGGAAGGGGGGAAGATTAATGAAGGAGGCTGGAGAACAATAGAAAGGAGGCATGCAACATTTGGATCTGGAAGAAGTCACAGAGAAGGCAGAAGTTCGGGACTTGACATCAGGGAGCTGGAAGGAGTTGGAGGAAAGGAGATTTGTTGGAGGAGTACGGAAGGACTTTATAAAGCATTTGAGACCCCCCAAGCAAAGACGCGCCTAGACACTGTAGAGGGGTAAGCTACGAATATTTTGCTGTAGTCTCAAACCAAGAAGACAGTTACATTGGGCATTCCTGTATCATTTGTTAAAATGTGTTTTGTATCACTGAAGTCCAGGGTTCTCCCCCTTGCTTTGACTAGTAAAACCCTTGAAAATATCCCAGAGTAATTCTCCTCTGTTGATTCTGGTGAATGTACGCATAAAGGAATGGGAAGCTCGTCCTGCATGGATGACGAGATACAAAATCACAGACCCCATTTAAAGATCTTTTCCACTTCTGCAATTGGTCAGCCAGTCCATCCTTACCAGTTGTGCAACTATTGGACCTTTAATTATGTTAAAAATGATTTGTTTTTCTGAGACATGCCTTTGGAGGTAATAGTATTCTGGCTCATCTGGCACGCGTACTCCCTAACTAAAGCAGGCATTGCAGAGTATGGGACAGACGTCTACCTGCAGGAGAAAAATTATTAATTCAACCAAATACAGACACTGTGGGTTGCCCGGTATCGAATGTGCTACAACAGGTAATGTGACATAAGTAAAGGTATAGAGGAAACATTTAATTTGTTGTAGATTTGACATTATTTCAGTCTTTCTATAAATGGCTTCCTCCAGTGTAATATGATTACTGTCATCTGTAACCCCACCCGCCCCAGGACACGGACAGACTTAGCAGTGCCCTATGATCACCTGACAGAGGTGATATAAGGGGACTTCAAGTGGGAACTAGGGAGCGGTTGATGGTTGGTGCTTCCTCCTTCAAGGCAGCACCTGTGAGGTGAAGGGCCTCTGTCAGCACATGGATTGGGCCTTCCCTTGAGGCTTTGCTCTGCCACACTACTACCTGTACTATTTTATAAAAAAAGCCCACATCCCTTGATGTGTGAATCCCTTGAACTTACTTGACATGTCCCTTCTGGCGGGACCAACACAGTAAGGTGCACTGCAGACGGAGGTGATGGAGTAGGAATGCTTGAATAGACCAGCAGGGCATTAAGCCTGTTGAAAGGTAGGAGAGAGCTGATGCGACAGCATGTAGGCTCCTTATGAAGCTAGTGAAGTGAGCCGGCTCCGCAAGACCCTGCCTAGGGGTTTGAGCAAGTGGGACCTCACTGGGAGACCCTTACCCTTAGGGAACTCAGACTCCCATTCCTGTGAGGAACTCCCTAGACCATCCACCATATGGTACGATCAGATATTACGAACATTATAAGATCCAGGGACTTGGTTGAAGACAAAACTAAAATATTCCATAATGTACAAGGAGGGATTTGTCTCTTTAAAGAGAGACTTACATTTAACTGAGATGAGTAGGGTGGAAAAGGGGAGCACGCCGAGGAGAGGCGAAGCGCAGACAGAGATAGAAGAGCAAGGGAAGCCCCCTGACACGGTGATGTCTGGAAGAGGCAGAACCAAGGAGAGCCACAGAGCCTGCGACTTTCAGAGGAATCCTGGGCATCAGAAGGAAACGCTGGAGGCCTTGTGTTTCTGAGCAGAGAGAACCTGAGGAGAAGGGAATCGTTATCCCGGTGGTGGCATGCCCATGATGACTTTGTGGTGGGCGGTGCGTCTGTCAAACGGCACCAAAACCACCCAGCGGTGAAGCCAACGAGATGCCCTATGATCCACATCCAGACCTAGCCACAACGAGAGAGAGGACCGAGTGCGGGACACCGATAACAAGGAGAAGCACAAGATCCGGAGCAGAGGAAGAGAACCTGATTGACTACTGAGCCTAACAGCGTTCCCCTGCAGATGCAGAGGTATCGGGGAGAATGGGAGTACCGGGAGGCCGCCAGGGGCATAGGTACGGAGCAAGAGAAACTTGTCTCTGTGAAATTGATGAGAGTCTAAATATAAAGTCATTAAAGCGGAACTGTGTTAATGTGATCAAGAGATACACCTGTAAGAGAAAGTATTAAGAACTGAACAAAAACACCCTGGGAAGATGTGAAGTACCCCAAGGTTTAAGAAATAAAGAGTGGGGGAGACCAGAGAGAGAAGTTTATAAATATGAACGGGAAGTGAAATAAAGTGAATCAGATAAGAGGAGAAATAAACTGAACAACCCCAGGAGAGAGGGAAGGCCAAGTCACTACAAAGAATAATCCTCCTAAGAAGGCCTGGGTTACAAGAGTCAGAAAGACATATAAGCCTGTATCATAGTATAAGAAAGAGTAATACAAAGGACTGTGGAACCACTGTCCCAAAAGGGGATTCAAAACTCAAGTACATTGTAAAAGAGTTACAGGATCTTGTCCAGAAGGTGGCAAGAGAATATTTGAAGGCATTTTACTGAAGAGAACTATGGACTAAGAAGAGACATTGCCATAAGAGATAACCAAGATAGGGGAGACATTCTCCTAGTATAATTTAAGTTGGTTAAAATAGTGGTGGGGTCAGTTAGAACTATTTTTGGGCTGTGGCCATATTCATTTGGGATTTCCTGAAGACTGAGGGGCACCTTGAGTTATTTATATAGGCAGGGATATCCCTATAGCAATGGGGAAAGATCGTCATTATGTTTATTATTTTAATAAACACCAGTAATAATGTCCTTCAAGAGTCCGCCTCCTTCTTCCAACCCGCCACAGTAGGTACAGTGGGTACAGTGGACATCTTGCAAAGAAACCAGTAGTGTGGATCAAATAAGATGGCCAATATTTAGTTTGAGGGCCTAAGGGCTTGGTGGTCCAAGGCTACCAAACTGCATGTGTTTCACTTGTTCTTAAGAAGGTAAACCCGCAGAATAGGTCATCAAAATACCCTTTCTAAGGTAGAGGAGCAGTTGATTGAAGCACTGCTGTAGAGATGATAACAAAAAAAAATTCTTACGCTTCCTGCCTTGGGTGGGAGGAGGAGCGATTGCAATTCAGCGCCGATAGTGAGCTTAAGTACCCCTTCACATCAAGCACAAATGGAGTAGTAGGTGGTGCCTAATATCTGCTAGTTGGTTGGAGGGGCTAAAGTAAAGGTGTGGCAGGGGCCAAGCCACATGCCATTGGCCTGATCAAGCATGGCCCCTACAACCAACACTGGTACGTTATTCTCCACTGAGTACAAATGGAGAAGAAGGTGGACCTCTCCACCCCCATAGTTGTATGTTCCAATACTGAGGACTAAGAGCAAAGCAACTGTACAGGTAGAACCAATAGCCAACAAAAGCCCATATCCCTGGCAAACTCCTCACCAACAAGACTTTGTATATATCATTTATTTAACTTTACTGGTAGGATTGAACTGTGATGGTGCTATGAACAAGCTCAGACATTTTGGCCTGGGTAGTGCACTGTACAAATGATCAATACTATTATAGTTGAACTACCAAGACGTTAGGGAACATGTGGTAATCAACAACCACCTGCACAAGTCAGAACACAGATTCATAGCGATTAGGGGAACAAACGTTACACTCGCTTCTATCTGGGACATGCTGAATAACTACGCTGACACTAGCAAGCCAAGTGCACCCATCCTTATAGACACTTTTGCAGCATTTAATACGATCAGCCATGAAATTCTGATAAAAGGATTTGAGGACATCAGACTAAAAGGGACCACATTATGTGGGATCACTTTCTTCCTCCCAGAGAGGACAACAACATCTGTATCCTCACTCGAGTAACTCGAGAAGCCAGCCATTCTCTCTTCATCATTACATTGTCCCTTTCATGGCCAAGGGGATCAACAGATTCAGTCAAGATGGTTCATTTTGATGACCCTCTGAAATAGCACAGCAATGTTCCTCCTTTCCACCATGTAGTGGAAAAGTGAGGAGTAAACAAAGGCGATTTACGGCTTTACTCTTCACCTTTCTAGTACAGGGTGTAATTTACAATGGATTTCCATGGATATGCCTGCTTGTCCCAGGTGGAAATTGCAGGTGGATTGCACAGGATTCCACTACATCAACTACATCAATCCCAGCATGAGAATCCTGTGCAGACTGCCTGCATTTATATGTCGGAGCGGGAAATGCAGATAGACGTGTTATGTTTGCCTCACACCCAACGCCACCATACAAACTGTGCAAAATAAGAATGGACCGCACAAATTCACAGTAAACATATTTACCACCGTCTTCTGCAATCCGCTTCATCTTGAAAATGACCCCCAAGTTCTCAAGGTTTAAGAGTCTTTATTAAAAAAATAAAAAAATCATCTGGACCATTAAAATGTTGGGAAAACTTAAATAGTCAACCAGCCTTTCTGGAGGATTGTAGCCTATCGGCCCCTCTCCCTTGAGCTACGTCCACTTGTGTTCAAAAGAGTCACCTACAGTGTAATGGCTTTTTAAGTGTCCCAACACTTCTTTTCTTTGTTCTTGTCATTGGTTGCTGGTCTTTCTTTGCATTTGTCAGAATGTCATTCTCCTGAAGGTCTAACTATGTCTTCAACACCCTTGTTCAGAATTGATCTCACTGGGGTACGCCATTTAATGGAGCTTCAGCAAGACTTTGCGAGTCCCAGGGCTCAGTAAGCTTACTTTGGTGGAAGCTAGTTTCCCAGCACAACCTGGACAGACCTCTGCCTTCTGACTTAGGAACGTACTCTTCCCTAATTACATCACTTGCTTTGTACCTTTCCCCCGTCTTCAATTTCTCTTGAAACTGCATGCACCTTCTTTCTTTCGTCCTCTCCTCCTTCCTGTGTCAGCTTGTTTTTCCCCAGTTTTCTCTCAGCCCCTGCACCCAGTCGACTGGTTCTCCTTCTCTCCTTTCCTTCAGGTTTCTCACCAATACACTTCTGCTGTTCTGGCACACTTCTTCGGTCCCCGCTTTTTTACCAATTTTATGTGGCCGCCACCAAAATCTCTATCTTCCTCCTCCCCTTCACTTTCTGCTATTCCTCTCAACTCCTTTTGCTTTGTCTCCCCCTCCTCTAACTCTTTCCCTTTGTTTCCACTGTTGTTTTTCTTGCTCTCCCCTCCTCCTATGCTTTCACCACCTTCAGTTCTCTCATCACCTTCTACACTGTATCTCTCACCACATCTTTACCCTTCACCAACCTCTCCTCTTTTTCTCTTTCCACTTCAAACACCAACCAAAACGAACTGATAATTTCAGGCACTCCATCCTCAAGGCACAAGGATACGGGGACCTGTCCACAGTCAACAGCAACACATTGCGCTACTACTCTACAGGATAGACTATGACAACATCTTCTACTGGTGGATACTCTAGTGAACAGACAACAAAGGGTACACAATGTGGCAGCTAGACTCCATCTGAGACTCAGAAAATACCAGCACATCACCCCATCCCTCCAAACGCACCACTGGATCCTCAGACATCACCCAGCTGTAAACAATGAGACACATGATCAGCAACAGCGAAGGCCATATGCCTCGGACCTTTTTTTCGCATCATGAATAAGCACTGCGTACATGTAAACAGAGGTAGCCAAATGTGAAGAATGACCTGAAGAACAAACTTGCAAACTAGGACAAAACAGAGACAAAACCTCTCTGCTTATTCTCACCAACATCCTACATGTGGCACACAAAGGCATAACTAAAGGAATTTAGAAGAGCGGACTCTTTTTTTCAATCAGTCTGCCTTTACTGACTCTTAATTGCAATGGCAAGAACTCTATCATGATGGACGACAACTCAACATTGCTCTCCAGTTCAGTAACAGACTGGAACTGAAAAGGTTCAAACTACCCTTAAAATTCATAAGGTAAGATTCCCTGCTAACCCAATCCCCTCTAACTGACTCACATCCCCATCTCCACTGCTCACATAGTCAAGATGGCAGCGATCTGCTTACAAAATATCACATTAATGGAGCAATGCCACTACTAAAAGCAAAAAAGTGATGCGTGGAAGGTTTCAAATGAATCTGAACCGCTGGCATTGCTCTGGGCACCGTTCCACAGCACTGTATTTTAGCCCTTCCGCGCCATTGCAAACAAAAGGGTCCAGCCATATGCAAATCAGTCAGGTACTGCCACCAATGGGATAAGCCCTGTTCGAACTTCTAGGCCAGGTCCCCTCTGCACGGAAACCCAAGCAACCCCAGGCTTGTTTCAGGCTTGTTGGGCCTCCTCAGTGAGGTACGGCTTGGTTCTTCCATGCACTTGCGCTTTTTTAAATGTCACTGGGCCTAGTAAGATCGCTGTTTTTCTGTTTTTTCTCCCTTGTTCCCCTCCCTTTTTGCCTGGTCGCGCTCTGAACACTTGTGTATGAACGCGATATAAATACAATATCATTTCATTTCATTTCATACCCTCTCTCACATAGGGAGACAAAAAAAAAACACAAAAGTGATGTATGGAAGTTTCCGAATTAATCTGAAACACTGGCATTGCTCTGGCCAACCTTCCACACAACCGTCTGCGCCATTGCAAAAGGTTAAGCCAGAGGTTAAGATTTCTTCTAAAACTTCCAGCCATCACCCTTTGTTTTGCTGCAATGCCACTACTGACATCTCTAGTTCTATCACACCGCCATCGTCCTTGGATGCAAACACACCCAAGTGTCATCACCACTAACCATTTAAGTCTCACATGCACCTAGTACTTTGATACTTCTAGCCTGCATCCATCAACATCTGAGAATTCACATCTGCATCTCCCCTTCTATCCCACTAACCATAAACCCACTCCCCCAGCTTTTCTTGCAGGACCCCATGCAAACAGGATGCCAAAATGGCAGAGCTATGCTAAACAAGACCACCTTCAATGACATTATGAATAACATTGTGCACTTATGCAGCGCTTCCTGCCAGATTCCTCCGCCTAATAACAGGTATTATTATCCCCCTTTTTTAATTGTGTTTAATGGCTGAACCTCTGAAGAAGGAAAGGCTATGTCGGCCCGGCTGCAGGCTTCGAACTTGCAAAGCACAGTCTGCCAGTCAGTGACCAACATTTTACTTGTGCAACTATCTACCCATGTCTGATATCAAACCAAGTACAAGTGAAGCTTTTTGTGAAGTGCCACTTTACAGAACCACTCTAGGTGATCCAAGTTTTAGCAGCCTAGAGTACACATCTCTCCGTCGCGTCTTAGGTTTGGAGCCAATATACAATATCTTCTGCATTGTTGTCTTTCAAGAGCTAGGGGGCAGGGCAATCTGTAGATTTGCCATGGGGCTCAAGGTGGAACTCTGTTTTAAGTTGCAAGTATTAAGTGCCATCATCGGGAAGTGCCACTTGTCCCAAACAACTCAGGATGAGGAATGGAGGAAGTAGGACTTGCTTTTAGCATGGATAAATAATGCCTACCATTCCTCGGTCCTGATGGTCACAAAAGACCCAACAGCCTTGATGAAGTGCCTGCACATTTATACTCATTTTTCTAAAATATGCTCAAACAAATCTCTTAAATTGACAAGATGTCATGCTAAGATGTTGTGCAAACCTGAGCATCTCAGTTAAGGTCACTTTGCACTCTTGCACAGAATGTGCAGTTGTATTGCTTAATAGTAAATGGTGAATGTAGAAGTATACACACAATGGTAGAAATTCAAAAGTCAGGACTTGGTTATCATTCCACACCTAAATATGGGACAAGTTGAGAGGTTTGTAATCTCTCCTCTGGATTAGATGCAGTCTCCTGCTCTCAGCCATTTTTAGAAATAGGCAGCCAGAGAGTTGTTAATCATGGTTTAAAGACAAACTGCAGTTCTACAAAAATACATCAAACTAAATAGAAGGTATAAACATGTATCTATCGAGTGGTGTGAAATTTAAGACACAGGTATTATTGTAATTTAGTTTTCATTAACTTCAAATTAGATTCAGCTACCAGTGAGCTGGGGAATGTGGGACTTTTGCTTTGAGATGTAGATATGCCCATCAAATAAAGTTTTTTTACTGACTGATATGCCCATCTCATGCTGCCAATTATCCAAACATTCTGTACGATGTCTGCAGGCAGGCCTCAATGAACAAATACAAAGAAGAGGGTGAAACAAAGAAAATATTCCAACCGCTCCATGCGTACCGACAGTCATGACAGCTCTGATGTCGCAGTGCGCGACCCAGAGGCCCACCCCCCAGTGAGATTTCTAGGGTGTAGTAGGGCTGAAAACTGGGACCACTGTGGTGGATCTCCAACCTCGCTTGGACCTGAACATCGATCTGCTACCATTGGTAATTACTGAAGATTCCCTACTGGAAAGGTAACCAACACAATATCCTATCTACAACATTGGCCGTATATATTCAGCATTGAACCCATAGTTGAAATCCAGGGACCGCACAGCATCAGGACCAATTTTGCACTCAGCTAATTTGAAGGCCACCTTTCTAATTCACTATTTTCCATAGGATACTAACCTGGCGTTGAGTGAAAGATTGTGTGCGACATCCTCTAAGCACCCTACAATAACTGCCTACCCCTAGTACACCGGTTGCCCTTGACCCTTGAGAGTGATCTTACCTGACATGGTATGGACTGAGGAGTACATCCCTCAAAGACGTTTTAGATCAGAACTCGGGTATAAAGTATATTTTGATGTGCAACTCTGCAGGCATTCCTTCATTCAAAATAATACTACACCCCCTGCATTCTAGCTAGCATTCATCGTCTGACCCCAGCTATGTCTAGGTGAGCAAAGAAAGCTAAGGGATAGGTTGTTTGCATAGATTTGGGAAGGCAACCCGAGTTCCTAAAGCTAGTATTGAGGAATTGTTCCAACTTTTTGGGTCAGGGTTTTTTTTTGAGAAAAGATATTCATTACAATTTGGAAAAAAACGGAGTAAATTGGCAGCAAATATTTTAAAATTGTATAAATCGGAAAAGGATCCTTTGCTGAATAGAAATAGGCAAGTAAGACTTTCAAAGTGTTCACGCTAACAATGAAATGACAAAATATACACTGTCTTCATATGAGCATTTATGCACAGCTGGCGCTGAATTGAGGGCCTCTGAAACGAAGTGCTTCAGGGCACGGTTCAAGTAAAGGACAGCGGGTATGTTATCTCTCTTCATCCATTTTGAGTAAAAACAATATTTCACAGAAATAAGTTAAATATCTTTCGATCTCGAACAATCGTTCAACCATTTCAACCAAGAGCTGGAAAGCATAGCCTGAAACATGAAATATGCAAACAGAAAAAGGCACTAAAGCTAACTTCCTTTGTTAGTTGCAGAGAATTCCAAGTGAGTTATTCACTCCAGGGGCACTCCAATATCTTACTCGGCTCAAATGTCTGCATTGCATGAAAGTCTGTAGGCACTGAACCGGTGTGGAACAATCCACGCCAAACCCGAAAAGGACAAGCACGAAACAATAGCAATATACTCATTATTCACATTCATATTAACCATACATATTTAACCATATTGATACTGTGGTGGGCTGGGAGATCTAGTGGGGAAACCTGGGACCACAAAGAGGGGATGACAGTACCCAGCAGGGGAGTCATGTGAGGACAACGATTTTGGGCCTTCAGTTCTGAGATAAAGGGAATGCCCTCTGAAATGGTGGGAGGCCTGATCTATGAGATAGTGGGATTCGGGCTCTGCGATGGGCGGCCTCCATGGTGGAGGGACTCAGGAAGGGTATTTTCTGTCATTGTTTAGAAGTACTTCTTCTCCCTCCTTCTGACCCTCTCATGTACTGATCCTTCGGGTGATCACCACCATCCAAGTAAAGTTGTATATCACTCTATGTATATTTGATCATCTCAAATCTATGCCCTTTTTAGCGGTGTATCCTATGCCCTTTTTTGGTATAACTATCTTTCACCAAAATTGGATTTAGGCAGTAGGAAGTCTGGTGTAAAGTCGTTTCAACAGTCCCTCTCCCTTCCTGACTGAACCCTTTGGAGCAGGTCTCTGTGTTAATAGCCCAAATACATGTGCCTTTTTACAGACACTCACCTTACTAAACCGGTTAGTACGACTCTAAGCACAACAGTAACGCATGCCTCGCTCTTCCACACTAGGCTACGTAGAATGGAAATCTGGGACGGACTCATGGTACAAGTACCACTCCAAAGACACCCCGTCTACTATTTTACTGGGGCATTTTGCACAAATTTGAACATTAGTAAGCCTGACACAGATGTTCACTACAAACCATTGCATTTTTTGGCAGTGCGCCTCAAGGAGCAGAGTTCATTATCGTATAAGTGCCACCCCACAACTCTCTCCAGCCTTACTCACAGGGCCCTTGGCAGTATGACTCAGTGGGAGAATGAGTACCAGGAACTTGACAACACACACACACAGCACACAGGCTACATAGACCCCCTTCCCATACTCCCCCCCACCTGCCATTGCCCCAGCACCTACTTGTTGAAAAGGTTGAGCCCAATACGGTACTGCCGCCTTTGCACCACATCATTGTTGAAGGCGGGTGAGTCCCAGCTGTGGCGGGTCTCGCGCTGATAGGTCTGCTTGCAGAGAGTAGATGTGGGTGGCTCACGCAGGCTGTCCCGCGAAGAGGAGCCTGTGCTGCAGTTGATGGTCTCATTGGAGTTCGTGGTACTGTTCAGACTGTCGTTATCACCGTCAGAATTTTCAGGCTCTGACTTGGGATGGCGCCCAGCTGTCCCATTGTTTCCATTCCCCGTGGGCACAGCCTCCGGGTGGTAGTGGCGGTGTGGGTTCTGAGGGAGGGGTGGACGTGCCTGGCCTTGGGGAAGCACTTGTTTCAATGTGCCATGGTCATGAGGGCTACAGTTCTCCTGCTCGTATACTGCTGGCCTGTTGGTGATTGAGCCCCGGTCCGAGCGATCACTCAGGTCCACCGAGCTATCACTGGGAGGTTCGATTGTCAACAATGGGAGGTGTGCGCCCCGCATTCGATAGTCCCGGCATTCCATGCATGAAGGTGTACTCTTGCGGCTCCCATTTTCACGGCTGTCTTCCCTGGATGATGTAGCCCAATACTCTTGCCGGGAGCCTGGACCCGCATGAATATCCTGATCAGAACTAGGAGAGCGATCAAGAGACATGGGCGAGACAGGCACACCTTCGTCCATGTAGAGCGTGACGTCACTGAAGGAAGTGGCAGTGCTGTCTTCCCTCTTGTCTTTGCCCTCTCCTTTCTCGGGGGGTCCAGGGTCCTCCCGACGGTCAGTGCAATGCATAGTTCGGCAATTCAAGGCATCATCGATTGACTCAGCCAAAGATTTCACCTGAGGAGGAAATCAAAGCATTAGAAAGTGGTTTACTATTTCAGGTAGTCGGGCAGAGTGGGATCGCGATCCTAGCACTGAGCTGAACCAAATCCGAGAAGCTTCTGTTAGGTTTGCTAGATTGAAGGCACGCTAAAAGATATCTCAACATAGCTGATAGCAGCCTCTCTAAGGCGTAACAACAAAATATAAAAGATGCTGTGTTAAACCTATGCAAGTGAGGTGCTAGGCTACTCCCCATTACAAGAGGGCTCTTCTACAAACAATTAAAGCTTGAGGGCAGGGAGGCTGAGGAACATTGATGCCACTACTGAATCCATAAGAACATTGGGGTGTTAAAAACAAACGTAAGCCAAATCAATTTGCACAACCATTGATAAGCGACTTGAGGACACAAAACATTTCCATGAACCTGAAGCAAAAATGGCATAACAAACTAAAGCAATGCTTTTTGTTTTCCCCAGTGCTCCTGAAGAACCCTAATGAAATGAAGACACTGATTATAAGAGAAGAATGCAGATCTGGAACCCACAAAACCTCTAAGATGGGAGAAAGTGCCAGGGAGGTTATGGGGTTGGGTTGACTAAAGTAGTCTGAAAGTAGCTGAAAAAAGGAAGGAGGATGCCTTTGAAGACCACAGAAAAGGAACAACAAATAGGGTACCTCAAAAGCCAGTAAAAGCTCTCTGGATGAAGCGTTTTTCTAGTTTGCTGCTGAATCTATTATTTCAGTGTAGTCACAGCAATCCTGTAAGACTGGACGTGCTTTTGAAAAAGATGCCATGTTATTCATGCTGTTTAACCACTTCTGAAGGAATATTCCAAACAGATTTCAAATAGCTTTTTGCAGAGACACTGTGGTAAGAAGGTCATTGAGATGGATGCACATCAAATGTCTCTAGTTACAATACAAGAATATGGAATATATTCTAAATAAAATGGAATAAAACTACACCAAATATTTTTAAATTCCAAATGTCAATACATGCTAAGCATTGACAGACCAAGGTGTGAACTGCCTTCTGACTCACCTGCTTAGAAAAGCTATCCTCAAGCTCAGTGGTCTCTGAGAATTCCCCAGAGGTGGTGATAGATTCCCCATCAATGCCACTGCCGGAGCCGACATATTGCAGACTCCTCTCTGACTGCGTCCGTGCTGCTGCCGCTACCCCCTCATCCAAGGACACAGGCTTCCCTTCAAAGTAAGCAGCATTCTGGTGCTTATCAAACTCCTCGAACGAGTATTGCATTCGCATGTTGGACAGGATAATACGCCGGGACATGCGGCTCTCTGACGCTGAACTGCGCAGCCGCTCAAAGTTCTTGTTCATGCGGTACTGTCGGAATGCAGTCTGGATAGTACGTGCAGCTCTGCGGCTCAGGAAGTAACCGCCATACTTGCGTTCCAACATCTCCACCTGTGTAGGGAAAGGGAAGGAGAGCACGGAAATAGGAAACTGTTCAGACATAAGGAGAAAGCAATCACTCACACGGTCAACCTAAAGAACCGGGCTCTGTACCCTTCCTTCCAGCACCGGGCTCCTCTCTGAAGCCATCAGCACTAATCCCTGTCCTGACCCTGACTGCACCAATTCCTGCCCTGAAACTGGCATCACAAGCCATTGCTGTGAGACTGACAACACCAGGTCATGTTCATAAACTGTCAGCATGGGCCCTTACGCTCACAGTGAGAGAACCTAACTCTGCTCTCATCCTGCCAGGACAAGAAGCAGCCAATAGCTGCTCTCAGAAGCACCTCAATGGCCTCAGTTGGTGAACACCAGACGTTTCCGTCACAAAGCCTCGTGTCTGCAAAATGCAGGTACTTCGTACAATCAAAACATAAACAATCATGCTAACGATAATACAGGACTGACATCTAATCAAGGCCACTTCTGATTTACAAAGATGTTTAGGGCACAACTTTGAAAACGATATGACTGACAATATTTTCAACAGAACTATAAATTCAATAATCTGATTGCCCAATAAACCAACTGTTTGTTTTCAAGCGTGGGTGCCACCAAAGGTGTGATTATGCATTAAATGGCCACTTGGACTTTGAAGTACCTTGAATAAATTGGATGCAAGATTAACACATGAAGTCATTATTTGAACATGTACTGTATTATATAAATATATACGTATATACATATATATATATTATTTATACATACATCCTCCCCCCACACACAAATACACACACATACAAGAATATACATATATATATATGCACACAAGCATACACACACACATGCAGTATAATGCTGCTTATGATTGAGAGAATTGCTGCACATATCGGGCCTATGGGCGATTCTTTAGCCGTGTTCGCTTCACATCTTCAGAAAGAACATGGTAGGACACAGAGAGCTTACATTGAGAGAGTTGGAACACATGCTGATCATGCAAGGGTAACATGTATTCATTTAAGCAGAACACTTTCAGGTTTTCACAGAGATTTTTGTCGTCTTAGCTGGGTCATGACAGATCAATGGTAAGGTAACAACATCCTTAAAGCTTATTAGGTCCACACGTTGCAAGGGGCAAAGCTACCTAAAGGTGTGTCTCGTTTGACAGTTACTGGTTCATTTGTTTGAGTACAAACATTATGATAGTTGTTTGGTTGTGACCGGCATTGCGATTTGAGGAGTTTTACCAGAATGTCCACTCCCAGGGCTAGTGTTGGTACCAAACTACACTGAATGGCATGGACAGGTTGCGTCCTTAAGGTGAACAAACTTCAATTTTCTGGAAGGTGAGCGTAATAGTATGGCGTGGAGACCAGTCCAACCATTGGATTCCTGCCATAAGTAAACCAAGCATCTCTTCTAAAGGGAAGCAATGTGGCACGTGCAGTGTCAAAGTAACAACACAAATCTTTTTTTTCTGATGGTGACAAACCATAATAAAATAACAATAAAAACATTAAAAACAAGTAAAACAAAGCAAATCAGAACATTGATTCAACAATATAATGTTCACCGTGCAATAGGGCTCTTTCGACTTAAAAATACAATACAGAGTAAGGTATCTATTTGGAACAGAGAACAAATGTCTGTTTCCATCATTTAGTGATCTGAGAGTACAACCCCTGCGGATTGGTATTCAATGTTTTTCACCTTAGCAATTCAAAACAAGGGCATAAACTAAGAAGGGTATCAAATCCTCGAAGGAGATACCATACACATGCGCAGGTGAATGTCATTATAGTTCTCCAGTCCGACTTCCAATTTTGAGTTAAAGAGGCTAACAGAAGGCGATTGACTCTTAATTTAAACAGCACAACACCCTGACGAGGGTTGGTACGCCAATTCAAGTAACAATTCGTAAAATGTTCAAGATCAAACTCAAAATAATGTCGAACTACGCGCTTTCCTTTTTCAGAAGTCAACCCCTGCTCTCTCTTTAAAGAGGTATACCTGTGAGGCAAAGTTTTTAAATCTATTGAAGCCATTATGGCTAGAGATAAGAATATCTGGCAAGTACCTAGCATAGCAAATTCCTTTTGAGCATATGTCAGCCGAGTGCAGTGGGATCCTTTGGGGACGGACGGTGCAGTACAAATGGCTGCCGTCTCCTGCTTGCAGTCACGGTGGATGACGCATGACAAGCAGGACTGATAGTAGAATGCTGCCTCAAGAGCAAGAAGGAATAAAGTAACAAATCAAACAGGTCCAGAGAATCGTGCATGGCTATAGACTGTGGTGTGTAGGGAGAGTTTCCGGTCCACTAAACCCTAGAAAAAGGAGCTTCCCTTGTGAGCTCGGCAAACCCAGACCATACATTTGGACTCTGAATCTGGTTGTCTTGACATACATTCATCTCCAGGGTCAGGCTTGGCTCTGGGCTTCCATTCGTACTCCATCCAGAGTGATGATGTTCCTATGGAGCACTAAGCCTGTTGAAGTGAGCATGGGGTGATTGCACCCCAGGGTGATAAAGACCTGACTGATGTAAACGACAGGTGGACAACTTAGGACATGTTGCACAGACTTTATAGGGTTCGGTAAAGACTTGCGATGTTTCCTTAGATGAGTTGGGTATGGAGTTATCTTTAGAGCTAAATGTTCTAGCGGACAGTGTTGCTCCATTGCTAGACATGGGGACTTGGCCATTTAGCCTGAAGCGTTGGCGGATCTAGACATAGTCCTGGGACATCCCGAGGAATAGTAGGAGTTGCAGCCTTGCCTCAAGGGGGGGAGGGGGAAGGGGGAAGGAGGGTGTGTGTGTATATATATATATATATATATATATATATATATATATATATATATATATATGGTGGCAAAGTGAAATGAGCCCAATTCTTACACGACAAAGGAGTAAGGACTCACATAACTAAAGAAGGGAATATGGATACCAAGGCCTTTGGTTGTAGTCAGTCAAATAATACAAGTATAATTTCAGTATTATTGTTGGATCTGTTGCAATAAAAGCTGTCATGTCGTATCTCACACATAACTGGCCTGAGATTCTTGTGCAATTGGGTTTTTCTTTGATGTCAGAGGAAACAGCTTCCCCGGACAGAAAATGGGTTCCCACATTTATCAATTTTAAGAAAATCGATATCGGGGCAGACATGAAAGAAATTGGATTATGGTTTAATGGTGGCAATGGGGGAAGAACGGTACGGTCTAGAGTTGGGGTTAGCCAAGAACGTGGGTTTGCAGGTCCAGAAGCTGCAGCACTCTATTACACATTCCTAAGAGCAGGGATTTTTTCAGCATCTACCAACCTGCCCTCGGCGCCCACTCCAACCAGGAGCAGAGGTTGTGAAACGGCTGGTGGGACTATTCCATTCCATTCCTAGGGTCTTACAAAGGAGAGCAAAGCGTTGTGCTGCCTACCAGCTGCCGAGGTGAGCCAGCAAAAAGAGAGGATTGGGGGTGGCAAGGCAGGCGCTTCAAGCGCCCCAGATGCCATCATACAGAGGTAGACAATCAGCTGCTCCTCAATTCATGATGATGCAATTGTGGTCTTTGCATGCACAACTTTAATGTCACTTTAATGTCCCTTTAATGTCAGTAGCAGTATGACATATTATGGCATGATTATGTAACTATCAGCATCCCTTATGTAATCAGAGAAAATTAATTGAACTATATGGCCAATTGGGTGTTATTAATTATGCACTTTTCTGTTCATTATTACCCTTTTATTGCTAGAACATGGATTATTTTGATTCACAGAGAATTCAATTTCTAACAAATGAGAAAACTAAGTGTGGCATAGAATTGTTGGTGTCAAGGTGTCAGCAGGCCAAGTTACAAACGCTGCTGCAGAGGGGAGGGCTGTTTAAATAGAAACACTTCCTTATATTAAAACAAACGGATAACACCCACACCTAAAATAGCTAGACGAGTTATATTTCAGAGTTTGGGAAACTGCAATGCCCATCTTAAGTTCCAGTTGAACACTGGGCTACTGACAATACTCGGCCCTACAGGTAGTGACCAGGTGGTGGGGCAATGGGTGGATGGTGTGGGGATAATGCCATATCGCCAACCACCTGAGTCACTCTCCGTGACGTCAATGGGGCCAGCTAGGCCCCTGAACAAAAGAGGAAGATGGCCAACAAGGCACTTATCGCTAATACAACTGCAAACTTAACCAAATCTGAAGTGAGAAGTGAGTTGCATCCTCACACATATCCACTTTAGAAACCTGCCTGAAAAACCCTGTGTTAATTGACTTGTGTTTCATTGAACAACCGTTGCCCATATGATGGTAACAGTTATTGCAACGCATCAGTTGTACAAAGATGGAACTGATCTGAAAATGTTCCTTTGCCTTTTCACAAAAATCATGCCAGAAATATGGTTAGCATTGGACATGTCATGGTTGTCTTCAGGTACAAATATCTTACGTTTACCGTTCTCTCTTTTCACTCCCCATTGGAGGGGTTATGAATGGGAGGGACATGATAACGTATACAGTGCTTATGGTGAAAGTATGAATCTCCTTTGGCTGAGAAGTTGGGACTGGACTTAAAACCACCTTGTCATAATGAAATAACAGGTCTCGATGGTCAACACAAAATTGCTGAGAACTCATCAAAATGGCAAGAACCAGGAGTGGGCCCATCAACAAGAGGAAATCATTACTCAGACTGTCCATAAACACTCTAATATTGACAAAACACAAACAACCCCCAACAAAGGACAGGACACACAGAAAGATTACCTACCTCGATTTCTAGCTTTCCAGTGCGAGTAGTATCCTTTTCCAATTCATAAATAATCTTAAGTCCTTGAAAAATTCCCTGCCACCAGACCAATTCCAGAACTTTTTTCTAAACATTTCAGTAAAGGTTTAATTATATTTACAATTTATTTTTAGAAAAATAGCTAATAATCAAAATGTGTTAGTCAGTGGTCTTAACACAATGCCCTCTTTCGTCTAGCTGTTGGCTAGACGAAAGAGGGCATTGCTCGCCTTGAAGGGATACACCTCAGTTGTTTTTTTCAACTCTGCATTCACCTCTCAAAATCTGGATGATAGAAGAATCCCTTATAAATCTGCCGGAAATTATTGTTACAAGTAAGCAATCTTTTTTATATTTCTAGCTATCAATTTGCCACCGATTTTACAATCCCTTAGGTAGACTGTATTGGCGGAAAACTCACTGGTGGTGAAGGGAATGTGAGGAAGCTAAAGAAACAAGTTACATACCTTTAGCTATAGCTCTTCAGCACTGGTATCTTTCATAAATGCAAATTCTTTAATGATTTCCTTTGGTCAGGTTGTGAATCCTCTGTATAGATTTACCCCAGAAGTCAAAAAGAAAACGGCCCCACTATGTGCAGCCTACCCTCAGTTTGGCTCATTTGTCCGGTATCCAATTCAGTGGATAGTCCCCAGATTTGCACATAGAGAGCATCTGCAAATTCCTAAAAGCATGGAATGAGCCAGACTTCAAAAGGCCTCTGAGTCTCTACAGAGGAAGTCAGCATGAAGCATGTTGCTCTATGAAAGATACTGTTTAAAGGAGAACTACGGTTAGAGGTAAGCAACTTGTTTCTTCTTCAACATTGGATCTTTCATAAATTCAGATGGTTTGAAAAGATTGCTATGCAGTGCCTCAGCCATTACTTTATACCAAAGAAAAGGGAAGAGATGGGTGACAAGCTGACTTTTTGAGCAGACTCTTCAGGACCGCTCCTCCAACTTTTGCTTGCATTCTTGTCTAGAGTTCTATGAAAACCTGCTGTACTGCCCAAGGCAATGCCTTGCAAATGTCTCTCAAAGTAGGATACCCACCTGCATCATCATGGTCATAAATGTAGCTCTTGCAGTTCGTTTGCCTTTGTTCACTTCTCTGCCCAACAGGTCTATTGGCTTTCTTGCAACTGTCAATCCAATTCAAGACGTTACCCATTGGTGATGGGCCTTGCATCAAGATGGTTTGGCCTAGCCAATGCACCCCAGACCAATATCAGGAATGTTTTCCTAATGCTCTTTGTTCTGTCCAATAGTACTTAAATGCTCCCTTGCCATCAAGGATGTAGAGCCACCCCTTCACCCGAGAGGATGTACTGGCAAAGAGTGTGGGTAGTATGGTAGACTTGCTGAGGGGAAAGTCAGACGGCACCTTTGGAAAGAACTTTGGGTTTGTTCTTAAGACAAACTTGTCTTTCCAAAACTGGAGGTAGGAAGCATTCACTGGGAAAGCATGCATTTCGCCTGCATTTCTTGTTGTTGAAATTGTGACTAAGAAAACGGTCTTCCAAAAAAGGTACTCTAGGTTTGCTCAATGCAAAGGCTTGAGTGAACTACCCATACATTTTCACAACAATGGTCAGCATCCATGTAGAGAGGGGGCTTTCTCACTGGCAGGAATGAATGAAAAAGTCCTGGACTATACTCTAAATAAATATGGATGCTTAGTTTTGGTTCCTAGTGAACCTAGACATTGCCATCAAGTGGACTCAAACTGAGGCACGAGACAGGCGTGGATTCAACTGTGGAAAGTACGGAAACAGCGGTTGTCGGAGAATCAGAAACAAGCAAATGTCTCTTTCTTTACAGCAAAGAAAAAGAGATTCCTTGTGCATGTGTAGGTTTAAAGGTAGAACCACACCTTCATGCATGCAGAATGCTCCCGTGCTCCTTTGTGAGCTACACATGTCTGAATTATGTGAGCTCAGACGCCACAATTTCAGGATCACAGTTTCCATTGTTTCTTTGCAGAAGACCCTGGGATGGCTTCAGGAGTATCACATCTTCCTGGGAGAGGCGACGGTGGCCTAAGAACTAATACTGAGGAGCCTATGCTGGAGCATTCGCAACCATCATGCAGGGCTCCAGCTGCATCTTCATCAAAGTATTGGGATTAAGGGAATTGTCAGAAAAGCATAGGCATCTGCCCCTTACTCCAAATACCCATGGTGTGGGGACTTTCTAGTGAAAGATCAGCATTTCCGGTTCTGGGGTGTCATAAAGTTCCAGGGTTGGTTGCTCCCACCTCCAAAAGAGTACGAAGAGAAGCTTCTGGTTCAGCTCCCTCCTCAAGCTTGAAGTCAAATTGTCATGATGCAGCGCTCGCTCTCCTACATACTGAGGGTTACACTGTCCTAAATGGCTCATTTATACATTTACAACAGCCGCGTCCATTCAGCTACGTCATATGCCTACTTAAGCCCCTTACCTGAAGCATCTATGCATTTGCAACAGGGCATTTTTTGTCTTTCCTATTTGGCTCTAAAAGCGACTATCATGTTCTCCTCCTCCACTCCCTGGCAGCTGCAACTCTGCCTCCCCCCTCTGCTCTATGTCTCCCGTCAGGACATTAACTGAGTGTGGCTTCTCCAACATTTCCAAATCATTCCTCAAAGTATTAAGGGCTCTTTTCCACTTCCCCTCAGGCAGCCGCTCCATTCCGGTTCCTCTGGTGCAGCACACCTTCTGCCCTAGCCCTAATGCAATGCAGTTTTCAGTCTGTGCTTTTGGGTTCCCCACTGCTGCGGTTGACCACTAGGCTCCTGCCTGCCATTTACAGCATCTCTCTCAATGTTGCCTCTGCCTGTTCTGTGTGGTGCAGTCACACTTCTGGATCCCACACCTTTAGTTCCCTTAGCTCCTCTGACTCCAGTATTGAATTTCTCCTCATTTCTGCTGGGTCGACCTTCTCGATGGTAAGTACACTGGTAATACCATTTTGGGAACTGCCCTCTGGGAAAAACACAAACCATGGGTGAGAGCCCTCACCACCTGCAGAATTGCTATGGGTCTTCCTGTGATCAGAAGCTGCTCTTATCTGTATGTCCTTCTCCTTCACCAGCCCCTTGCTCTCAAGACTACTGTCCCTAAAAGTATCATCCCATAGCCTATACAATGCTAAGGCCCTGTGCTTCACGTGCAACCTGATAGGTGGTCCCAGCCCATTGCGACTCTGTGTGTTCTTACTACAGTGTCCAGTGCAGCAGACATGGTGGGCCAACGTCGCATATTCCTTAGTTCCCCTACCCCTCTGGTAAGTCTGGGTCTACCAAAAATCCCTGCTGAACAGATCTACAGTCTTTTTGGTGTTTGGTCGTTAAGTGGATGTAGTAGGTTATTCCACCAGTGCAGACACACCCTGGATTAGCCAAAGAGACGAGTCCTCCCACCAACCTGAATCTTTCTGTTATCTCATGATGAGGTACTCTGGAATTGGTCTCTTGTTCAGCCTGAAGTCCAGTATCAACTGTATTGCAGAGCAAAACATTTCCTTGATGAATTTACACTGCCTCGCCGTGTTCTCAGAAGCTCATCAATCACCCCATGCCTTGCAAAGAAACCAAGCACTCTTTTGTGATGGCAGCATCAATGTCTTTTCCTAATGGAACCAGGAATGTTTGAGTTGTGGAAGCCATATGCAATGATTTCTCAAAATGTATGGTGTATCTGTACCATCCTAAAAGATTAACCGACTTTTGCAAGGACTTCCGAGCTTGAAAACTGGTCAAAGCGCAGATGAGCCAGTCGTACAGTTAGAGATTGATGTGGTGTCTCCATCTGCAGATATGGTAATGACAGGAGTCAGACACATTTTGGAGATCCTTGGTGCCAGTTTTAGGCTGAATGGTAGAACACTACACTGGTAGGGACTATCCCCCACACAAATCCTCAGTAAACGCCTATACTTTTCAGATAAAAGAGAGACCTTAAAAGAGAGGATACATGCATCTGGCAGGTCTATGGATCCTAGGAAGTCTCACATCTGGAGAGGCGCTATGATGGCCTGTAGGGTAACTATCCTGAAGGCTTGTTTTCTCTGGAGCTTTTTGAGATATTGGAGATCCAGTATTGTTCTTCAATACCTTTTCTTTTCACCAGTAAATAACTGTGGTGGATGCCCTGGTTTCTTTGGGATTGCCGAACCCTCTTAATTGGGCCGAGGCTGAAAAAGGTCTTTGACTTCTTTTTTTTAGCACAGTCAGGTATGGCTCCGGTCTATGTGCTTGGTGTCAAGAGAACAATACTGTGCCAGGTGAAGCCAGCCCTCACAGACCTCTTGGCTGTTAAAACTGAAAGGAAACAAAAAAAAATCCCCAAGTGGAGGTAGAACACAAAAAGGTAGAATGGATATAAAGGCACCAAATGTTATCCCTGCTGCAAGAAAGAAAGACAACACCAGATTAATAAGTGAACAAGGACAACATATTTACTTTTACTATCGTGGTCAAGGCAAGCACAACAGTTTCCTGCCATCAGGGTGGCAGTGATGCAAAGAATCAAAGAGAACAAAGAAAATGGGACAATCTCTACCCAACGGTATAAAGACGGTATAGGGGGAAAAGGGCAATAACACCAGATAACTGCAAGAGCCCCCAAACAGGATACAGAGAAATATGGGGAAGGAGTGCAGATCCAAAAACACTTAAAAATCATTGATTTCAGATCCACAAAAGCACAAGCTCGGGGTAACAAACACAGTTCCAAAACCAACAAGTGGAGAAGGAAGGAATAACCACAGGAATGAGACAGAGAGAGGATCCCAAGAGGAAACAGAGTCACAATATGTTGTGCAAAGAGTGTTAGGGGAGACTTCTCTTTCTTTCTTTTTTTTTTTAAACTTTTTTTTATTTGAATTGACAGTTCACCAGAAAACAGAGGGAGCCACACGGTGCCAGCAGTAAAAACATACACAGTGTGCACATTAGGAAATACATATTGAGCAGATTGAAATACCATGGGGAAACAGGGAGCATACAGGGTGTTAACAACCGCAGCAAGGGAGATGCATCTACGGAGAGCACCCCGGAGTGGAGGGCGGTGAATTTGATGGTGAGGTCATGGCGGACAAATAATGTCGGAATCTACCCCAAACGTCCCTCGGCCTGGAGTGCGGGTGCTGCATTGTGCTCCAGGACTGCTCGGTGTCATGAGCCCATGTGACTGATCTGAGCCACTGTGTATAGGTGGGCGCTCTGGGGCAGAGCCAACACAGTAATATGCAGCGAACTGCCAGCACCATGCAGAGGCCTTCTAGTTTCTTGGAGTCGCGGGGATATTGAGGGAGGTCATGGAAAAGGCAGTGCATTGGGGTGGGGGCAATAGGACGGTCCAGGATGTCCGACAGTGTGGAGCAAATGTCCAGCCAGAATTGGGTCAAGCGGGGGCAGTTCCATAGCATGTGGATGTAGGACGCTTGATCCATGCCACATCTGGGGCATGAGGGAGGGGTGGTGTGGAACATGTGATGAAGCCTCACTGGTGTATGGTGAAACCTGTGCAGAACCTTGAATTGAATAAGTTTGAATTGGGTGTTATAGGACACATCGTGGGTACGAGCACACATTCGAGACCATCACTCGTCTGTAATTTCAACCCCGAGATCTTCCTCCCACCTGCGCCTCAGCTTGGTGAAGTGGGGGGCTGCTCTAGACTGCAGTAGTGAATAAAGCCTCAACACCTTACCCTTAAAGGCGAGATAAGAACAGAGCTCAGCAACAATAGGTTCATCAAGGGGCAAGGCAGGGAAATCAGGATATCTGGATTTGAGGCTCTCCCGAAGTGAGGAGCATTGCAGCCACACCGAGGGCCGGCGTTTGAGTGAAAGCGGGAGATCAGGCCACTCGATAAAGTTCCCTTGGTCAAATACATCACGGAACATCAGGTAGCCGGTGTCCGCCCAGTGAGATACCACTGATCGTGGAATGAGTGGGACATCAGGGGGGAAATTCCATAATGGCAGATCCCTGTGAAATGGATGTGGAGTGTCGACCATCGCCCAAAGTTTGGTTAGTGCCAGGGATGTGCTAGCGACAGGGTCTACAGAGTTTGAGTCGGGGGGAATCGGCTTGAGGATCAGGGACCCAATCACTCGGTCACTGACCGACAGCTTCTCCAGGCGAACATGTGGAGGTGGGTTGGTGGTGTTGAACCAATGTGCCACGAATTGAGATTGGGCCACAACCCAATACCTGATAAAATCTGGCGCGTTGAATCCGCCTAGCATCTTGGGGGCAGTCCGCGTGGACAGCTTGAGGCGAACCGCGCCCGAGTGCCAAAGGAAAGTGTTGCTAATGGCCCGGCCACACTGGCAGATTGGTAAATCGGTAAAGCAATTGGGGTAGTACAACCATTTTAAGTATTCCAATTCTGCCTGCCAGTGAGATGGGGAGCCTAGTCCAGTAAGAGGATTTTGTAGCCAGGTTAGAGAGGTTACTGTGGTAGTTGTCGTTGCGTAGCTGCGTCGTGTGTCGGGAGACCACCATCCCCAGGCAAGTGAAATCAGACGGAGACCAGTTGAATCCATGAAGGTTAGGGGGGGTCGGGTTGTGTCTGTGAGTGGGAATAATGTAGACTTGGAGCAGTTCACCTTCAAGCCAGATATGTCTCCAAAGTGGGCTACATCAGCCAGTATGGGGGCAAGGTTAGTCTCGGGGGAACAGATGTAAAGAAGGGCATCGTCAGCATAGAGGGAGACTATATCGGATTGGCCAACCGTGCGCAATCCCCTGTGAGAATGTGATTTCTGAACCATGTCAGCAAAGGGCTCCATGGCCATGGCAAAGATAAGAGGGGAAAAGGGGCACCCTTGACGTGTGCCTCTGTATATCAGGAAGGGGATGAGCACCTGTCTTCCGTACGGACTCTGGCTGACGGAGCGGTGTAGAGCAGCCTAATCCAAGATCGGAAGTTGGGGCCAAACTTGCATTTCACGAGGACCTGCAATAGATACTTCCATGAGACCTAATCAAATGCCTTCTGCATGTCTAGCGTGGCCGCAACCGCCTGTGTGGATGGGCTGATTCTGCTGATTACATTAAAGAGCCTTTGCAGATTCAAGGAAGTAGACTTACCAGGGACAAATCCCGACTGGTCGGGATGGATAATGTGGGGCGTGTACGGGGCTAAGTAGTTGGCTAGCAGTTTCACGTATATTTTAATATCACTGTTAATCAGTGAAAGTGGTCGGTATGAACCGCACTGAGTGGGGGGCTTGCCAGGTTTGAGGAGCACTGTGGTCATTGCCTCACGCAAAGATGGGGGTAGTATTCCGCTGTCGCATGATTCCTCCCATAGGGCCAGTAGGTGTGGTGCTAGATAGGATTTGTATCGCTTATAAAAGACCATAGGGAGCCTGTCAGGGCCAGGGGCTTTTCCAGATGACAGCGACTCAATGGCTTCATTAAGTTCCTCCAACGTGAGGGGTCTCTCAAGAAAGCTGCTTGCGTCGGCTGAGAGGACTGATATGGGGAGACTGTCTAAGTAAGAGTCGATTACGGGAATCTGGGGACCGCCAGCCTCTGAGTATAAGGAAGTGTAAAATGAAAGGAACTCGGAATTGATGTCCTGTGGGGAGGTGGCGAGTGAGCCATCCGGTTTAGTTATGGCCGGGATATTGGGGGCACAAGTTCTCGACGCAATAGTCTAGCCAGCATTCGACCAGGCCGCTCTCGCTCACCGTATTTCCTCCGCAATTGGTGAGAGTCCAGGAATTTAACCTCGCGATCAGCAAGGGCACGGAACCTGTCCAACTCAGTTCCCAGCGCTGCCAGAGTAGTTGGGGAGTGATCTTCGGCATATTGGGATTCTTGGACAGCGAGGGCCGATTTACTATCGGCGAGATCGGCACGGATGCCCTTCAGGATTCCACAGCCTTTGGAGATGGCGATCCCTCTAGTGTATGCTTTGAAGGATTCCCAGAGCACAGCTAGGGTTGACACAGAGTTTGTATTGGTCTCGAAGTATTCCTCGATGGAGGATTCCAGCTTGGATGCAAAGATCGGGTCGAGAAGCGAGTGAGGATTCATCCTCCACTGCCTGGTTTTATTGGCATCAGGTCCCCAGTTTAAGGTGATAAGTACCGGCGAATGGTCTGATAGTGTCCAGGGGAGTATAGCCAGGTGTGAAAGGCATCTGACCAACATGTCTGTAATGAGCCATCTGTCTATTCTAGAGTGGGAATCATGTACTGAGGAGTAAAAGGAGTATGCACGAGAATCCGGGTACATTAGACGCCAGGCATCCACTAATGCCAGACGAGGAAGTGTGGTAAGGATCGCATACGCTGCTTTAGAGAGTTGGCGAGGTCTAGAGCCCTATCTATCTAGGGTAACATCTAATATTGTATTAAAATATCCACCCCATAAAATAGGAGTCAGGGGGTAGCATTCAAGTAGAGTGGCCAGGTGTAAGTAAAAATCGGGGTCGTCAACGTTGGGACCGTATACATTCAGGATGATCACCTCCTGATGTTGTAGTATGCCAGTGATCAATACATACATACCAAGTGGATCTATGTGGGAGTGATGGCACGTAAATTTCAGGCTCTTGTGTATTAGGGTGAGGGTACCACGGCTTTGGGAGGAGTAGTTGGTGTAGTACCTCTGGGGTCCCCATTGTTTAGCGAAACGCTCACATTGCTCCGAGCGAGAGTGGGTTTCTGGCAGGCACAGGATTTTAACTCTGTGGCGCTCAGCATAGAGCTGAATCTGCCGCATCTTCCTGTAGTTGCCCAATCCCTGGATGTTCCAGCTCATAAAGGTCAAGTCAGCGCTAGCCATAACACAGGGGGTAATGGTTGAATTGCTGTGAAGTAGTTATCGGTGTGTGGAGAGGGCACGAATCGAATGTATGTGTTCTCATGTCTGCATATGTAAGGTGTTGCGTTGTGGCGCGTGTGGCGTCTCCGGTGGCCATCAAAACTTTTTTAAACAAAACATCCCCTCCCCCCAACCCCACCCACATCCCTCCCCCAATCAGAGGAATGGCAATCCTAAAACACCTCAACCAAAACCAATCCAGAGGCATCGGCGCCTGGGGGGCTGTGGGCCGGACTGGTGGCGCCGCTCCGGGCGCGGCAGATACGAATAAAGCATCGTGCCAACAATGAGATTTCACACGTAGCTGGAAAGGAGTTTTCGCACATGTTGATGTGGCAGACATTTGTAGAGATGAGGCAGGCAAACAAGGTTAGAAGAAATAGAACAGTGCAGCCCGGGTGCAGGGGGGCGGCAAGAGCTATTACCCCCCACATTGGGACAGGTAGATAGCTGCGACAACAAAGATAGAGGGAGGGGTCAACCTGGATAATGTTCATCGACAAATATGGAGGCTTCCTCCGGGATGGTGAAGAAAAACACTTGATTAGCCTGCTCTACGCGTAGTTTGGCAGGATAGAGCATGGAGTATTTAATTGCGTGGTCTCGCAACCTTCTCTTCACCGCTAGGAAAGACTTGCGCTCTCGCTGGACGGCAACCGGGAAATCAGGATAGAGGTGTATCCTTGCCCCACCCAGCAGGAGCTCCCCCTTAAGTCTCACGGCCCTGAGGATGGCATCACGGTCACGAAAATTTAGCACACGGGCTATGATGGGTCGGGGAGGAGCACCGGGTTTGGGTCTAGCCGATAGGGCCTGATGTGCACGCTCTATAGCGAATTGCGGAGAGAGCTTAAGTGAGTCGAGGAGCGACAGTAACGTATGTTCAACAAAGTCCTCCATTGGTCCATTAATGTCATTCTCGGGAACACCGATAATGCGGAGGTTGTTGTGCCTTGATCTGGATTCCAAGTCCTTGTTCTTCTTCTCCACCTCCATGACTCTGTTAGAAAGAGCGGTTACCTCAGAGCGTAGGGCACCCAGGCCATCCTCGGCGGAACTTACCCTCGCCTCGACCTCCAACACCCGGCTGTCGGTTCTTTCAATATGGGCCTTAATGGAGGATATGGTGCCGTTCATGTCATCTAATTTTGATTGGAGTGCGGTAAAGCCCTCGCGGATAAATCCATCATGTTTTGGGATTCCGGAGCAGCGAGGGATGATGAAGTAGTAGGGGCCTGCACAGGAGTCTCCTCTGGTGATCTGACTGGGGTCTTCGCGAACATATTGATGGAGTTCTGTTTTTCTTTTTTCAACTTTCCCTCCATAGTTTCTATGTACCCCCATTATTTTTGCTATTTTTTAAAACCTGTTCTGACTTTTTGAAGGGAAGTAAAGCCTTCATGTTTAATTACCTCGCCTTTTGCTCATTGTTATGTTGCTCATTGTTATGGGGGAACTGATCAGTCCTTCAAACTATCAGTACTGGGAGACTGTTTTCCTTTTGAATTCTTGTACGTTTTAACATTGCACACAGACACCTTACAGTGCAGTGCAGTGCATTGAAGTGGGGATACCTTTGTATCACCCTAGATTTTTACACTTGGGGTTATGTACCTAAAGAAAAGCTGGTGACAGCTGATATTACCATTTTTGCATTATTTTTTATGTGCACATTTGCATTTAGCACATAGGGCTACTAAATGTGGCTAGTGTCCTAAAATGTCTGTGCCACAAGATTTTCACTTGCATCTTTGGCCATATTTCTGTTTGGCCTTTCTGCTTTACCAGGTCAAGAAATCACTTATAAGGCCATGCACGTGCCTGGGAAGTCTCTGCTTTTGCGGGCTAGTGATGCCTTTGTGTGGCCGAAGAAGGGGTTGGGTCAGTCTCCACATTCACGATGACAGAACGTCTAGGTGTGGGGCAAATGTGAAACCAGTAGTTGTCTCTGATAGGAGAACTACTGTCTGTTTGAATGGTGCAGATCCTTTCCATTGGTGGTCCTGGACCTGCTTCCAGTTTGGATTTTAGATAAGAGGACCTCTGCATACATTTCTCCAGATCATCGTTGGAGTCAAGAATTCCCAGAAGAAGCACATCCTGCTGAAGATCTAAAGATGACCCCTGAAGTGGCCCAGCATCCTTTCCTGTGTCCGTCCCAGTGAAGCCCTGTGTGACTACCTGATCGCTGAAGACCCTGCGCAGTGATTCAGACTTTGGACTAGTGGGACCAACTAGTCGCAAGGCCATCTCAAGGATCCTGCCCTTTCGGAAAGGTCCCTGGACAGCTCGTGCCACTAGTCACCTTCTTCCTGAATTTCAGCATCTCAGCATCAAGGGATCCAGCCATGGAGCACCTTTTGTGGCTGCAACTGAAAGGATGCCTGTGTTTGCCTGTGTGCAGAGACCGTTGCTGGAACTCGCCTTTATCCAACCTCTGAAGTGTCCTAAGGAAGTCTGCATCAGTGTTTCTTGCATTTCTTCATCAACAGAGGTTGCATCTTGCAGATGTACCTGACCGGAGGAATCCTTGGTCCTGCAACTCCTGGGCACTTCTCACCAGAACCAACAGCTAAATATTGAACCCCAAGACACCCCCAGATGATCCACATAGTCACCTGGGAAAATCTTAGTCAGGCGGTAAGTAAATGCAGTGTAACTGCCTCCCCCCCCCCCTGTGCTCCATAGGATAACAGTCCTTTTGTTTCCTGCATTCCATTCCACTCACCTTTTGGTCCTTGAACCTTGGTAGAGTAACCTGAAATATAAGAAAACATTTACTTACCTTTAGTAAAATTGTGGAAGAACATTTTGAACTATCATCAACACAATTAAATTGCAATTCTGGTGAGAAACATTGCAGCTCCCGTCACATTTGGACACAAGGCCCCATTCTTTTTAGGGTTTGGTCTGTTGACTTGTAATCTGGTTCCATCATTTATTGCATCTGTCTTCTTATCCTCTGGGCTGTATAAGGTATTAGGTGTATTTGTGAACCAATGGTATTCGTGTCGGAGTACTGTGCAATACTATCTGTTAGATTAATTTTCCGTGTGTTCAGAAGGCCTATAATAAATAACTGTATGTTTTATACTTCCTGTCTAAATTGAATTTCAGTGTGCCATACCGTGGGGATTCATTGAAGGCTGATGTCCCCTCTCAATCTTTCCTTAAAATAAGCATCGACTTCTCTCCATTGCTACCTTGATTGGGCTTTGGCAAACCGTTCAGAGTTCCTTGTTCACTATAACTAGAGTGGCCTCCTAAAACCTGTCCACCAGGCCAGATTCTAGAAATCCAACTTAACAAATAGCAGTACAGGTCACCCCCTTCCTATCATAATTGTGCAAAAGCAAGTAGGGAAAATGACAAGCACACCACAGAAAACTCACGACCCCAGCAGCAAGCAGCACAATCTGAAAATGGTTACAATCAAAGCCAGACAAGTAGTGCCAAACCAGGGAGCAGGCAATTGAAGTTGGCAGTTGTGGGTCGGTGTCAGAGATAGAGAGGTCAGTCTGGGAAGGAGGGGAGGAACAGAAGCAAGGGAGTAGCGAGGAAGGAGGAAGCCACAGAACAGAGCAAGAGACAAAGAACTGGATGCAAAAAGCCACAATCCAAGGACCTCTATACACTACAGGATCAATGTTGAGGAGCAGCGGTCAGGGTACACCTGAAGGTAAATAGCCAGATCAACGTCAGCAATGTGCTTATCATCTTGGGGAGTGTAATTTATCCTTTGCTTGTGCTGCAGCTACAAAGCAACATCCAAGTGCTCGCACCGACGGCAGTCGTATCTACCATAAGGGGAGTGTCATCATGCATAAGGATTCCATCAAGTCATATTATGGGCTAGCCCAGGCATTCTGGGGTTGAAATCCTGGCAATGGGGAAATAGTTGGAGACTCAGTGGCAAACTTCACTCTGTGACCATGATCTTGAATGGAGACTTTATGTGCACCCGTTAGTGCTTGAATTAGATGATATATGAAGCCTATATGATTTTCAGTTGAACTTAACTCCAGGAGCAGTTATACCAAATTGGGGGACATATATTCTAAAACCCTAAAAAAAACGTCGTCCTACATGAATACATTGAAGACAATCACACACAAGGATTTATCTAACCTTCCCCTTCACTGCAAGGGTCCAATTTCTTTCATCCTCAAGAAAGACTGCACAGAACTCAGGCAATGTCTGGACTACTGTCAAATGTAGGATAGAGAGGCGCTGCTAGCGGGGGTTCATGGGGCTATAGCTCCCTCAACCTTTTGGTTGTAGCCCCCGATAGAAGCTCAGGGGCTACAACCAAAAGGCTAGCTAGCCCCGGGTCCTGACAGTCCCAACATTAGCCTAGCCCCGGATCTTTACAGACCTAGCAACACCCCTGGTAAGTCATCACAATAAGGTACAGGTACCTGTTGTCCCTGCTGGTGCTCATCGACTAGGTGTATGGAGTTTGCATATACACCAAATTAGGTCTGAGTGGGGCATATAACTTGGTCCATGCCTATCCAGAAAATAAGGAGATGAGTGCAAAACAGCTTTTTGTACCTGTGGAGGACACCACGAATACCTAGTCATGCTGTTAGTCCTATGCAACGTACAAGCAGGATTCCAGCACTTTGTCAATGACGTCTTCGGAGACTACTAGACCAAAATGTCATGATGCATTATGACAATATCTTAGTTTATTCAGATTCCTTTCGGACCCATTTCAACCTTGTCAGGGAAGTACTGAAACAACTTTGACAGCACTGGTTATATTCCAAGATACAGTGACATTACTAACACACATATTGGCATGGATAAAGAGAAAGTTACAGCAGTACTGGAGTAGCCACCCTCCAGGAACATGAATGAGTTATAGTGCTTTTTGGGGTTTGACAGAGGCCTGGACTGGGCCCTCTGAAAATTAGGCAATGCCTGAAATGAAATCTCACTTTTATGGGCTTGTGGTCTTTTTCAAACCCTTCCGCTTGTGAAGAAGGCAGGGAATTCATCCCTTCTTCACAGGGGTAAGCCAACCCCTTGGAGACTAGAAAGGTGAGCCTGCTACATAAAACCCTCCCTAGGGGACGTAAGCAGGATCTCACTGGGGTGACTCCCCCACTTAGGGGATAAGGACTCCCGAGTGTACCAGTTGATACTATCTCCCTTATTGCCAATATACCAAGTACTTTCAGCTTATATTGGCACTGATAATAATGAAAATGTAGTTGGACTTTTAACTGTGCTTGTTTGTGTTGCCGACCCTCCCCGGGGCCTGACCCACAGGACCAATGGTTTTGTGTCTCTTGTTAAAGGGAGAGGACAAAAAAGGCTGACATTAGCCACTGGAGAGCCAAGCTGCGGCTGGGAGAGGGCCAGCCCGAGCATCGCTGCGCACAGCCAGAGCCTAGGCTGCAGAGCAGAACCCGTAGAGCTTGGAGGCAGGACCACGTCCTATACATGGTGGGCAGAGAGCCCGCTGAATGCTGCAGAGCCCAGGAGGGCTGTGCGCCCCAAGCTCTGAGGTTGCCGGTGGAGAGAGAATGAACCACCACTAGCTTGATACCCGGCAAAGTTTGAGTCCCAACGCCAGACCACAGAAGGAACAGCAACAAACCACCAAGCCGAGAAGAGCGGTTCTGATGCAATACGATCAGCTGCCTTTCCCGACGAACACCACAGAGGCACAGGTATGCGGTTCATGCCGAGGAGAGGGTGGTGGGTGGCTGAGTACCAAAGCATTCCAAATGGGTACGAAACCAACGCAAAGTAGAGGAAATTAACAAAAGTCCCGGGAGGGGATAGCAGGCCAATCGGTCAAGCAAGATTTAATACCCTACGAGGAGTTAAGAAAAAGCTGAACTTAAAGAGATTACCCAATGAAGGAGAAACAAAGCCCTGTACCCAAGAAGGGGCTACCAGGCACTGAAGAGAAACGAAACACGCACAGAGGGTGAGTGGGGAATGAACACCCCAAGAGAGGGGTTATTAGAAAGCAGAACAAAACAGAAAATCCTGAGAGGATTCAGAAAGAAGGACAAACCCAGCCGGGAGCCAAGGGCCCAATCAGGCCACAAACCAAAGCCACTCAGAGGGTGCAGAACCATGGCAAAGCGATTAGTGTCTGCTCGTCCATGCTGGACCACAAGTAGATATAGCAGAAACCAGAAGAGAAACTAAATACCAAAAATGATTAAATCTGAGCCTGTTACCCTAATAGGGTCTGCTAGAAGCCTGAAAGGAATAGAAAGATCTTGGAGGCTTTTATATGGGAAAAAGATACCACAAGAGGGAAAATCCCATCTGAGAGCGAAGATCCCAATCCGGGCTGAGAACCAAAGATACAGATGATGGAAAACCAGAGCAACTCAGACCCACAAGTAGAGTCAGCAGGTCCTTGCTGGATCACAAACCAGTCACATCCGGGAAACTGAGACAAGTTGGAGGGTTTGGACTCTAGAAAGCCATGCAAATAGAAATACTATACTTCAGAAAAGAATGATGTTGCTTAATTATTAGCTTGTGGAGGGGCACAGCGACTCACCTTTTTTAGTTAGGGTTGGTAATCAAGAAAGAGAGAGTGGAGAACCAGAAAAAGCAGAGCCTACACTACAGTCTGCCAGTCCATGCTGGACCCAAAATAAAACCTATCACCTGCAAGAAGGTGGAGCACCCTGGAGGGGTGGAGAAGACACATCATTTGGACACTTGAAAAGTTTACAACTCCAAATGGCCAACCTAATGAAGGTTTTTTTTTTTTAACTGTTGCTGTTAATCCATATTTTGTGGAAGGGTTGCAGAAATGAATCTTTTTTTTATATTGAAAACAAAGGAACTTGTTATTTGTGAACGGTAGGAGCAATCAAAAGCCCGAGAACGCTCGAGGAACATTTCAAGAGAGACTTTGGGGGAGGAGGAGGGGTAAATACACCAACTAGTACAAACCAAAGAAGGGGAGTAAAGAACACTTCTCTATGTTAGGTTTTGTGTTTTTGTTATTAGTGTTAGGGCCAGTAAGTACAATAGTAAAGGTTTGCACACAGAATCGGTTTTGCTGTGCATGCATTCAGTGTTTCTTCCTGGATCAAAATATTAAAGCTAGGCGCACCTGTTTATTGTACATTTCTTGAAAAAGGGAGCACTTCTGGGTACTTTGAAAAGCCTGGCAGTTCTGAATAAATCTAATCAATCCTGTGGGAGAATCCAAATTACTAGCTGCTCCGAGATCAAGTAGAGGAGGAATGGATCTGCAACATCAGAGGTTTGCTTGGTAACCAAGCAAGAATTGTATCTATTTCCCCGCCCCGGCTACGCGTGTCAGTAGGTCTCCCTTGAAGGACTGTTTTTTCTGCTGAAGCTCTTGGGATATTTTTTAGCTTTGCTAGAGTAGTGCAGTTCTTCTTAGATGGTCTGCATGGGACTATTGTTGGGGTACCTGTGCCAGGTAGGTGCGATTGTTAAACACGGAAATCAGTCCCCCCACACGCTTAACGTTCAATCCATATGTCACATAGCAGGAATGAACTTAATTCTTATATCAACACTCCTCTCCCCTCATTGCTTCGTCCCCATTTCTTTGGGCAATGGCATATGAAAGGCTATTTGCTTTTAAGTCATGTACATGAACTGGATTGTTGGTAATGCTGTGTTTTGAGCAGTTTAGGGATCCTGTTCTGCGTCGTAAAACAGAAATGTGCAAAGGTAGCTCAGCAGTTTAGGCAACTGTTGCTGAGATTATATATGTTCAAAGCTGGCTGTAAATCCTATAGACGTTTCCCCAGTTGCTGCTGATAAATGTGCTGTAAAATGATCCATTTTGTTCTGGGGATGGATTTGTCTCTCACTTTGTTTCGCTGCTCGCTCATAATCAGGGCAGGTGTGCAGGAATTTTTGCTTCCATAGAAAAAATATATGTTGAAACCTTGGCTTTTAACTATCCTTCTCCAATGGATGGGAACTTTGACTAAGAGAGCCAAAGAGCGACTACCGCTGCCTCTCCCTGCCTGTGTATTATGAATAGAAGTGCATCAGCCAGGCCCATCTGTGGATTTGCATTTGCGTGCACGCCTGCAAATTCATAGCTTGCTTAGTCAGAATGAATGAATCCATTTGTGTTATTATAGTACTCCGCAAACATGTTTTTCAATAGCAAGATAAGAAGCTATGATTTCATTGGCACATAAAAACCGGGCACGCAAAACACCAAAGCAGGCACGCTCTCATGAAGCTACACCCTTCCTAGATGCTGCAAAAGACCCTGGACAACCATTTCTGATAGCAGGGAAAACCCCTCATGTCCCTTTCCTCTTGCTTCACCTAGTTCCTGGGTGACCTTTGCACTTCGCATAGCCAAGACCAAGATCACAAAGAATTTGTCATGCTATTGTACTATCGAAAACAACTCGCAGTATCCCAAAGGAAACAACAACAATAGATTTTGGATTGGTAGTTTCATTTCTACCCCTAGAAGAATTCACAAATAATACAATTCATACCTCGACATGTACCTCTGCTTTCTATGGATCCTCTGCCCCAAAATGCACCCCTTGAAGCAGATGTGCCCCGTGAACAAGCCCACCGCAGACACATGGATCACTCCTATCCAGAGTGAACAACAATGGCTTCACAAGAACCTCATTTAAAGCAAAGGCAAGGCTAAGAAGCATGTTGATAGCTTGAGCCCGAATACTGTAAAAGACCAGAAGTTTGGTTGTCCATGAAAAAACATCAAGATCTACGAGTTCAATCGTAAATTCAACCTATGACATGTTGAGCCTCACCACTTCATTAAAGTAATTAATCCAGTCGCCATGAAAGTAAGATTACCAAAGATCCACTTGGTTTTTGACATATCTTTACAATAGTGATGTACATCTACTCCCAAGTACACCAAGAAGAGGATAGTTGCTCCGACCATCCAATCAGACAAAGAAGCAGAATACGTGGTCTCCCGTGTCCCATGTCCTTGACTCCAGGTTGCAAGGCAAGAGGTTGTACCACCTTCGAGAATGGGAAGTCTATGGGCCAGATCCTGCATCTAGCTTGCCGGCCCCCTTTCTACAAAAGACACATCACATGCAGCACCCAGAGCAATCTGGCCCTCAGAGGTGGCTTGTAAAGATACACAGTCTGGAAAACCCACCTTGCCGGTATCGGGTCTGGCGTCCAAGACACAAGACTAGATGCGGGGCGATTTGCCCACTCGCCCCACTTCAAAGGTCCAGCGTGTAGCGGAGACATTGGTGCCTATACCAGTCATGGTAGTTATTGTGCGGAACGATAGACAAGATAAGGAAACAGGCCATGTCCATAAGGCCTAAGAAGTTCCTTCCAGGTCACGCCTCTCAAAAAGGAATAAATGTTGATGTAGCAAAATCTGCTTCACATTAGAGCCAACAGGTATCACCGCATGAAAAGCTTGAGGCCAGATGGACCATTTACTGAACTTCCTCATTTAGTTTCTAGATAAGGTCATTTAGGAGGGGCTGCTTCCTCACAGCTAGTTAGTACTTTTTTCTCTTTACCAAAAGCGGCTTCATTCTTTCCACTCACCTGGACCCATTGACTTGGAATAGGCATGTGCCAGAAAAAAGCACAACTTGATCTCCACCTAGGGAGTCTCTAATTATTTTGGGAAGAGGGAGGAAGTATGATAATAACTTTAATCCTAGCTACTGTTACTAATCAACTGTCCTGCTCAGAGTCTGCTGTGTCTACAAACCCAACCACATACCTCAACAACTTAAGACCTTCCCCATCGGATTGCCAGCCAGGCAGACAGACTAAGGGGCAGAAGCAGATCTGGATCCAGGTTTACCCATCCACCACAGCCTGAAACAAAGCCCTCTATTTGCCACTCTGCACATTCAACCCGCTGTGACTACTGGCATCAAGGCTGATCCAAACCAGCTCACAAAGATCCAGGAACTAGCAGAAGGAAGACAGACCATGAACATACAATCCCTCCTACTCTTGGTTTGGGACGTACATGCTAGGAGGTTCCAGATCAAATCTGTCCAGAAGAGGGTTCTGAACATTCCTACCCTATGCTCTGTCACTCTGGATAGGCAACACCTTGAAGCAATATGACCCATCCTTAGATTGGGGAAACCGACCCATCAGTTGCCAAACAAACTGAAGAGCCAAAGTAGGTTTGGGCATCCATTTGGGTACCTGAGATTTACAGCCACCCAGATACAGAGGAAAGATTGCTACCCTTCATAGGGGGTTCAGCGCTAGATGCTAAATGTAGACCTCACAATCCTAGCATAAAAGGGAGAAAGTAAGACTGGAGTCATGGCCTGGAATTTTGGGTCTTGTGTAGAGTTGATCTTCCAAATTGTTGGTACATTTTGTGTGGAGAACAAAATTGCGCCGTGGAGGGTGTCTGTGAAATTAAGGCTGCACTCACGGAAGGCTATGCTTTCCTCCTTTGCTTCCAAACTGTGATGCTCTGCATTTGCCACAATACATTGCACCAGAGAGAAAGGGCCTCCATTGCAGGACCATGTTGTTGAAACAAAGTTAAGTTCAAAGAGTGTGATCAGGCCAGTGGCGCTCAACTCTCAGAGACTGGAGACAAAAGCAACAAGAGGCACCTTGGGCAAACTGCATCTGGCACAAGAAGAATTGCATAAAGACGGATGGCAATGCTCTTGGAAGTAGAGAAAGGAATCAAGCCATTAGGCCATGTTTGGGACCAAAGACAAGTACACATTGGGAAATATGCATGTTAAGGATGAGATGCAAGCAGCAGAAGAAAAATAAATTGGGTGTCAATAGCTGGGATAAGAGGTGGAGCCTGTTGCACACTGCTTTCGGGTAAAGACTACTTCACTACAATGTAAAGTCTAAAAAAGATACTTGAGCTTTCTTTTGTTGTATAAGAATCTTAAACTTGACAATAGCCTTCTGAATGAGCTGAAAAAAATAAAAAAATCATCTGAAAACGATTGCGAGTCAATTTAAAGTTGGGAGGATTTTTCTAAACAGATCTTTCCAGTTGTCTGCTTCAGCATCTGCAAGTGAAGACGTTGATTTATGTCACCATCAATAGGCACAACAACATTCTCATTTATACCCAAATAGGAGTATCTTCCTCTGCAGAAGTAAGGTGCACAATAAACATTGATGTGAGCTTCAACGAGGGGCCCTTAGACTTGACAGAGCTCCACACCCCTCTACTCCAAATCTTACTCCAAGTGCTCTGATGGCTTACTGTAAATGTTCAGAGCTGAGGGGACAGATGCAACCAGCCTCCCATCTGTGCCACTGATGTAAATAGTCTCCCGACAGTGAGGGCGAGAAGGTGAGCAGACAGGAACCCAGTAGGGTCCTACCAGGAATCCCGCCTTGCATATACAGCTGCTCTGGATAGCCTGGAGGAGGTGAAAGTGTGAGGCCTTTGATCCTCACATATTCTCACAAACAAAAAAACTTTACCCGACACACCCTAATGCTCCTGTGCCACTTTCTCCTACAAAAGTTATCTGCATGCAGCTGTGTAAGAGTAAAAGGACTGCCAATGTAGGGACCTGTAATACTGATCTTCCTCCGAATTCTTGCCATCTCAGGGGATAGAGAGGTAGCCCATTGCTTCAGACAATCTGTCAGGAGGCATGTGTAGCTACAGAAGTGGGAACACTTTAAAAGCAGAAAGTAGGAAGGCAGCAAATGTTGAAAACTTGTTAAGAAAATGTAAAAAGAATGGTGTTCTAGTTGAAAAGATAGGGTTAAAAATATTGCGTTCTAGGATCAGCTTTGCCACGGTAGATAATTGATTGGAGACAGCTCTTTGAGGCAGCGCGCTGTGGAAGAAACTGGCGCAAAAGGCCTACAGAAAACTGCAGGATGCCATGGTGAATGTGATTCTTATGATTGGCTATTTTGTTGTTGGTGTTCTATGCAAATGATAAATAAAGATTTTTTAAAAATAGTTTTGGAAGGTCAAGCTGCAGTACCTTCTCCAATGGTGGAACCTCATTTAGGCCAATGCAGACTGACTCCATCTGGAAAGCACGTAGGACAAATACTGAGGCACAGAGCACTGGACCTGGCGAACTTGCTTTGGTGCTATAGAAATTACACTGCCCTGCCCGTCTCTGGTCATTCTGATCTGCATGGATTTCAGTGGAGTGGGAAACAAGGCATATGGAAGACTATGGGCCTCATTCCAAGTGTGGCGGCCCGGAAACAAGGGTGCCGGTAAAATTACCGGCACCCTTGTTTTTGGACCGCCACACTAGGAGTCTGACTGCAAGGGCCGCTGTGCCCGGCAGGGTCAGACCTGCGGGATGCTACGGCCCCTGCAGGCAGACTTTTCACAGAAACACCGGCACCGTCAGCAACAGTGCTGGTGCTTCCACCTCCCCACTCACATGGAGTCCAATGTCCCAGTGGCAGTGGGAAGTCAGGTCGCAGATTTGGTGTTTCCGGGTCAGCGGAAACCCGCCTGTAGCCCCGGCGGGTTAACACCGACCTCGGAATGAAGCCCTGTATGTCTACCAAAGAGGTTTCCTACATACCCTGAAGTTTCCCTACCCAGGAGTTGGTCTGAAAGCAAGGAGTTCTCCCTTTTGTTGTGGTTACAGATTCAAACAGGGACTTCCATCTTGCAGGTAATACACCTTTTTATGGTAAATATAAAAGACAGATGATGTCCTATCACTCAGGATTTACAAAAAGGGTTGCATTTTTGGAGCGGTAGACAATGCTTGAGGCTAAGGAGGATGGATGCATAGATAAGCAGCTCTCTGCATAATTAAGAAGCTCTCGTCCCAAATTGGGGAAACATGTCCCAGGCAACCCTTAACCCCAGAGCCCAACCACTCACATTTCTGTAAGCAGACAAATATTTTTCATCTCCTCCCACCCCACTCCCCCTAAAATGGCAAATTTCAGGTTTTCCTAGATTGGCTATCTTGCAACATATGCCCATATGCTGGTGACCCCGCCCAGACACAGGAGAGCACTGAAACAACGCAGCATGTCCCAAAAAGCAACATTTGTGAGGAGACAAAGAGAGACATCAAGGGACTCATGTTTTCTAATCAATCCCAACTAATCTGCAGGAAGAGTATCCTGACATGCCAAAAGGATGAAATGGTAAATGGAGTGTTAAGTGGCCACTGGCCTCTGTGGCAGGTCAGAAGTAGTACGTGGACAATTTGAAGACATTTCCAACAATGGTTTATTAAATAAGAAGAAGGCGGCCTATCTCTCCCTATATCTATGGGCTGTTCCCTACCTATATAATTAACTAAGGTACTTGCCATCATCTGGAAAATGTCTAAATCAAAAGACAGTCCACTGTCCAAAAAACAAACCCTTTCAGACCCAACCACTATTCAAACAAACTAAGGTCAGGAGATTGACTCCTTCTTCTGGCGGCGCAGAGTTTGGCTTAACTTTTGAGTTCTTTTAATATCTTATTTTCAATTAATCTCTAGCTGCCTTCTGTACCAGGGCTTGCAATTCTTGGATACGGTCTTTGGCTCTTCCCTTATCTTGTCAGTTTATTTTCCTGGGACTCTTTCGTAAAGTTTGTTTGATCCTTGCATCAATATAGTTTGGTAGTGTACGACCGTGGGTGATATATTCTCTTGGCTGGACTATCCCTTCAGGATTGTTATTATGTCCCCTTTTTAGCTCAGACTTTTCTTGGTCATCTTGTTTTATTTTTAAATATAGTTTTTATTAGCATTTCTTAAGGTTATTACAACAAACATGTCATTTCAATCCGGTACCATTCCCAGAAAAAACGTTCAAACAATAACCCTTTCCCCCCACGTCTCCCCCACCCTCCCCTAGCCAGTGAACAGGTGCCGATTTCAAGCTTCTCTTGCAGGGACGCGTTGTGCATTCTTGGAGTTCGGACTGTCAAATAGATCAGTGCACACATAGTCTACGGCTCAACCTAGCAGCACCCCATGGGGGGGGGGTGCGTGCCTTGTGCAACGGATACCTTTAGGTCCCCCGTTTCCTCTGGACTCAAAACCCCAAACAGGCCAACAGTTCATGGGCTCACCACTCAGGTCGATCGCTCATACTTTTCAAAGAAGCGAAGCCAGAGCTCCTCAATGTTGGATCTGGATTCATCCAGGACGTGGGTCAAAAGTTCCAAGTCATACATCGTCTGCACCTTCGCAACCCATTCCCTCTCATCAGGCATGTGCGGATTCCTCCACTTCTGGGCCAAGCAGCACCTGGCCGCTACGTGCATGACCTGCAACATGTGGCCCTGGGTGTCCTCCTGGTCATCACCCACCTCAATACTGAATAGAAGCAACCAGGGACAGAGGGGCCTAGAGACACCATCCACCCCCTTGACCCAGGATAGGACCTCTCTCCAATATGACTGCACCCTCGGGCAAGACCACCACATGTGCATGTAATCTCCTTTTTTCTTTTTGCATTTCCAGCAGTGTGGGTCGTAGCCCGGGCTCATTCTGGCTATCAGCTGTGGAGGGTAGTGCCATCTGTGTAAAACCTTGAGAGCTTGGTGTCTGTACTGGGGGGGGGGTCGTTGAGCAGTGGGCCCGGATGCACATTTTAGTCCACCTTTTATCATCTATTGCCGTGCCCAAATCTTTTTCCCATTGTATCCGTGCTGGCGTTGGATCCCTGGGTATCGGAAGCAAGAGAAGTTTGAACAAACGAGATATGACCCCCCTGGAGCCCCGTGTGGAGATAATTGTTTTCTCGAAATCCGCGAGTTCCCTCCCGAGTGTATCCCCCCCATGAGGGTTCGGAGAGGACTCCCTTCAGTTGAAGGTAGCGAAAAGTTGAAAGCTTGCCCAGCCCCAGGGCCTCCTCCAGGTCCAGAAGGGGCATGAAGGAGCCACCCACCCACAAGTGGCATGCCCCAACAAGGCCCGCCTCATACCACCTCTGATACGCGGCCGGCTCCGCCACCTTGGCTATGAATGGTGGCGCCTAGATGCAACTTAGTGTGGAAGGCCAGGTTGTGAGCCATCTATAGTAACCCCTGTTATGGGCCTCAGAGCGTGTCGGGTCTCACACACACACACTCGTGCATGCAGGCAGGCACACAGAGAAAGGACTCCGGAGACGTGTGTCTGCTCCGGTCGCCGGCGCGAACTGCCGGCGCACCGCCTTTAATGTTATTCGCGCATGCGCGAGCCTCGATGCTGCTCGCGCATGCGTACACAACCATAATTGCTACGCAACATCCCTCCTTTTCCCCCAAAACAAAATCAACATTATCAAACATGGGAACCAACATGGTCCATCATAACTTTCACGATACCTCTGCCTTAATTACGAGGTAGGGTCCATGATGAAGTCTTTGAACCTCAGCGGTGGCTTGCGCCCCGCCCGGCTCGGGTACCTGCGTGCTCTGGCGTCGGGGTCCCCGGGTGCCACCGGAGCTTCTGGCGGCCCATCGTCTATCACCGGCACTCCAGTATTCGGGTCGGGATCATCTCTGACGGCTGCTTCAGGGGTTGCAGTTTCTATGCGCTTGAAGAACAAAACATTTCTGGTAACAGTCCCTCTTGCATTGGCAGCCTTGACCATCGACCCTTTGACGTGGGTCACGCCCAGTGGTTGTGGTTCATACGGCAGTGATAACTTCCACTCTGGCTTCCTGTTGCGAACCAGCACGGTGTCCCCTATTGCGATCGCCCTCTCGGGTAGTCTCCGCCGTGTAGTCTCCTTCTCATTCAAAGTGGCCCTCGCTGTGCGCACGTTGCGGTTGTCGATCTCTCCTGGTGGTCTTCCTTCAACTTCGGGTAGTAGACCTCTTGGTATTCTTTTGAAAAGGGCTTCTGCGGGGGCGACTCCAGTGGACTGATGTGGGGTCGTGCGATACTCTCTGAGAAACTCGACCAGATTTCGCCTGAGATCTTCTCCCCCATTCACCGATATGCAGAACACTTTGTTGAGCGTTCGCATAAACCGCTCCACCTCGCCATTTGCTCTCGGCCATAGTGGGGTTATTTTGCGATGCTTTATTCCCCTGTCCTCACAGTATTGAGCAAAACGTTGGCCCTGAAACGGTGACCCATTGTCCGAGCAAATTTCCAGAAGGAATCCATGTGTGGTGAATATTTTGTCCATGGCCAAAATGGTGTGGTCGCTGGATGTGGATTCGACCAACCCCACCTCTGGGTATCGTGACCACTGGTCTGTCACCACCAGAAAGTATAAACCGCGGCCCGTGGATCCGAAGTCCGCATGCACTGTCCCCCATGGGCGGTCACTCCTCTCCATGGCCTGAATGGGTGGCGCCTTCTCCACAGGGCTTGCGGCTTGACATGGGATGCAGGCCTTCACATATTTCTCCACCCTTCCTTCCAGATCCGGAAACCAAACTTTCAACCTGAGACGAGCTTTCATCTTGGCCATTCCTTGATGTCCCTTGTGGGCTAGCTGTAGGACTTTCTCAACTAACACCCCTGGTATTACGATCTGGTGCCCTCTTAGCAGTATTCCATCATCCGCCACCGACAATTCGTGGCGTGCCTTCCAGAAAGCCTGTAGATCTCTTTGTGCTTCCGCAGTCCTTCGGGAGTTGTCTAGGAGGACCTCCCGCCATTCTCCTGTGTCCACAGCACCTTTTATCTTTCGGAATGCTTCATCGCTATTGGATTCATCCGCGATTTCCTGACGCGTCAGGGCAACAGGCAGTGCTGCCTCAACTACTAGATGTACGGCTTCCACGCTAATCCATTGTGCTTTGCACGCGTGGGTTCGGATCCCATCCTCGTCGCCAGCGTTATGGGCCTCAGGGCGTGTCGGGTCCCCCACACACACACACTCGTGCATGCAGGTAGGCACATGGAGAAAGGACGCCGGAGACGTGTGTCTGCTCCGGTCGCCGGCACGAACTGCCGGCGCACCGCCTTTAATGTTATTCGCGCATACGCGAGCCTTGATGCTGCTCGCGCATGCGTACACAACCATAATTGCTACGCAACAACCCCCCTCCTTCCAGACAGCCCACAGGACACCCAATACCGGGTGGTCCAGAACACGCCTGGGGATGTGCGCTCTAGGGACCCACAACCACTCATCGAGTGTGACCGGGGCAAGTAACCTATTGTCCAGTGCTACCCACTGCTTTTCTGACCCATGTTTGAAATGGTCGACCAAAATCCTCAGCTGGGAGGCCCTATAATATGTATCGAAATCTGGGAATCCCACCCCACCGTCTTCCTTGCGTCTTGTTAGGACGTCGTAGGAGATCCTATGTCCCCCCCGCCTCCCCCAGAGGAACCTGAGTAGGGTGTGTTTCATTGACTGTAGGAACACGGCGGAGACCTGAGTGGGGAGCATCTGGAAGAGGAATAGGAATTTGGGAAGTACCACCATTTTGATCAGGTTGAGTCGTGCCATCCACGAGAACCCCGAGACCGCCCACCTCTCTACATCTCTTTTGACCTCAGTCCACAAAGGGGTGAAATTGCTCAGGAAGAGGTCCTTTGGGTCAGGTGTGATTTGGATTCCCAAGTTCCGGAACCCCTCTCTCTGTAATTGGAAGGGAAGATCCTCCACATACTCTCTCTCGGTGTCCGGTAATCGACCCCCCATAAAAGACACAGATTTTCCCAGGTTGACCTTGTACCCCGAGAGGCTCCCATAACGCTCCAGTGCCCGCAACACATGAGGGACCGTTCGTGCCGGTTTAGTAACATAGAGGAGAGCGTCGTCGGCGAACAGGCTGATCTTACAGTGGGAGCCGCCCATCTGTACTCCAGTGATAGCCTCATTGTTACGCACCGAGATCGCCCAGGGTTCCATGACAAGGGCGTATATCAGGGGGGATAGTGGACAGCCCCGTCTCGTTCCACGCTCTAGGGGAAAGGCTTCTGATTCCATCCCGTTGGCTGCCACCCTGGCCGGGTCGTGTACAGGTCCGTGTCGGTTTAGTAACATAGAGGAGAGCGTCGTCGGAGAACAGGCTGATCTTACAGTGGGAGCCGCCCATCTGTACTCCAGTGATAGCCTCATTGTTACGCACCGAGATCGCCCAGGGTTCCATGACAAGGGCGTATATCAGGGGGGATAGTGGACAGCCCCGTCTCGTTCCACGCTCTAGGGAAAAGGCTTCTGATTCCATCCCGTTGGCGGCCACCCTGGCCGTGGGGGTGGAATATATTGCCGCCATCCATCCCAACCATCTCAGGCCCATCCCTATTGCCGAGAGGACCTCCCCCATGAAGGTCCAACTCACCCGGTCGAAGGCCTTTTCTGCGTCTAGGGACAGTAGGAGGACCCCCTCATTCCGAGTTTCCCTTGAGTGCAGCACAAGGAGGGTTTTCCGCATGTTGTCCGAGGCTTGTCTGTTTAATATGAAGCCCGACTGGTCTGGGTGAACCAGGCGGGGCAGGCATTTCTCCAGGTGAGTGGCCAGGATCCTGGCAAATATTTTAGCATCGAGGTTTAAGAGGGAGATGGGTCTGTAGGAGCCGCGTTTTGTGGGGTCTTGTCAGGATTAGTCAGGCGAGTACAAAGGCAGCGAATATGGCAAGGGAAATGTGCACCCAGGAACTACGACTCAGGTATGCTAGAACCCAGGAGTGCAAATAGAGTGTGACATCAAAACCAATATATGAAAAGGGATGTGGGGTAAGCACCTGACCGCGAGGAAAGTCGGCAAGCGCCTTACCCCCAATTGCTGTTACAGGTACTGACAGCGCTAAACCCACGTGGAGGGCAAGCAATGACAGGATCTGTGTACTAACACTCTTGATGGTATTACATAAGGGAACTTAAGAACTGTACTCACGAGGACGAGATAAACCTCTTGAATGTCAGCTAGCCCACGAATCCTGTTGAAGAAACTGGGACCCCGAAAGGCTAGAACAGCAATGGAAGGAAAACTAAATACCTAAATGGGAATAGTGTTTGCAAAATAGTGAGGAAAACATAAGCATTCACACAGGAGCTAGCTACTACCGCACACCACACCTAATAATCAAAGGGAAAATAAATGCAGAAGTGCAGTGGAAAACATGGAATGGATCCTCTAGGAAGTAAGGATCAGGAGCAGGGAAAAACGAAATAACCTATGCAAACTTCTCCCTACCCCTCCAAGGAAAAGACAGGAAACTAAACTAAGAGGAAGGCTAAGGCAAATGGGTAACAGCAGCAAAGGACAGAGTCAAAGAAATATAGAACACAGACAAACTGGGCTGCATCTAAAAGGGGAAAGCACTGAAAATTGCTGCCTGCAGACAGAGGAAGACAAAAAGGGAAATCAAGGGAGCAGAAATCAATTAGCGCATGAATCCGAAATTTAGGGCGGAGGAAACAAGAAAACAGGAACAAGGAAGTAGGGACAAAGTCAAGGAACCAGGAACCAGGGACTAGTCAAAAACAGGAACACTGCAATCGATGACCAGCGCTGGACTGAAGTAAGACTGAGGCTTTTAAAGCTGCTTAACGAGCACACGCCTCAGGTGTGCTGATTGCTGCACCTGCCGCCACAGCTGTTACCTATCCTCCACCCAACCTTGTGTTGCAAGGGTGGAGGTGGAGCAGTGGGCCAGGCATTCTGGGAAGCATAGTCATTTGGTTAAAGAAGCATGCTGGCTGCCAAAAACCTGGAATGGATCCGGAAGGGAAGTAGCTGGGAAAATAGGGATTTAGCGCTCCCAAATCATCACAGCACTGTAGCATAAGGTTCGGAGGAAAGGTCCAGTAGGGAATAAACCCCAAATCATGCCCCCAAGTGGTGGGAACGGGAGCGAAGGGAGCGAGTCGTAACAGTATACCCCCTCCTACGGCCGGCTTCGGGTGCCCGCCACCCGCACGAGACATCTTCTTTCCATGATGGGAGTGCTTTTTCTTTGGAGGTGGCACTGATGGAAATGGTGGCCTGTGGGCAAAGGCAGATGGACTTCCATGATAGGAGTGCTTTGTCTATGGAGGTGGTGCTGATGGAAACGGTGGCTTCTGGTGAGGAAGAGACTCATGGTTCGAAGAAAGGCATGAAGGACTTGCAGGACCAGAAGCAGAGTTGGAAGGTCCAGGAAGCTCAGTCACTGGGAGTGGACCCTTATAAGTCTTTGAGGAGGGAGGCAGGCTGGTGCAACATGCCTTAGGCAATGGGAGAAGCTCTGTTAGCCTTTCTGCCGAGAGTGGACATGCGGGAGGTGTGGAAAATGCTGGCTTCAGGAAAGGTTTATGCTCAGCCATTAGAGAAGGTGGTGGCTGAGGTAGAGGTTCAGATTTCCTTCTGTCATCCATCTGGGAAAAGGCTTTTGGTTGAAAGTGACTTAGGTTTGACTGCACATGTTCTACGCCTTGGAGACCTGAAAGTCCAATGGGTTGTACAAGGCTAGTACTCCTGGTGACAGTCGTGTAGCCACTTTGTTTCACGTGGGATACCACAGCAGGGATGTTTGGCATCCTGATAGGAGTGATAGACGCAGTACTTGGTATTTCAGGCAGACTCGCAGAAGGAGCAATAACAGACACATCTTGAACTGCAGCAGTCATTCCCTTCCTTTGGCTACTAGCACCCGACTGGTGCTTCTTGGCGGAATTCTGTTGCACAAGTCCTGTAGGTAATACGCCGGTCTGCACCACCCCTTGTGCACACCCAAGTGAGTGGTTCTGACTCACCACTTGGTCCAGCTTGATGACTCTGAAGCGGGAGCTGGCAAAAGTCTCAAACTCTGATGCTGCATCTTTAGGAGGCTCTGATGCTAAAGTGAAGCAGTTGGGAGAATCGACTTGTGGAAAAGGCAGGCATTCTGGTGCTCCTCCTGAAGCAAAAGAAAGGCAGGCTAGACGTTCATCGACTGTAAATGGTTGGGATTCAGGAGGAATCGCTGGAGCAGAAGAAAATACAGCAGAATCTGATGGTGTAGACAGGTATACCTCTGATATTGGCAGCGAGGCTATGCAGGATGCAGGCGTCTCATGAACTGAAGGCAAATACTCAGTATACTCCGGGACTGAAGACATGCTCTTTTGATGGACTTCCGGAGGCTCTAAAGCTGAAGGATGATCTGCAGGATGAGTCACTGTAGCTGAAGACAGGCAGGTCAGGGGAAACCTTGAGGCTGAAGGCATGCAAGCTGGAGCAATCTCGGTTGCTGGATACAAGCATGTCCAGGTCTTTGGGACTGGCTCTTGAGTAAATGGCAGACATGGCAGCGGTTCATTGGTTGAAGACAGGTGTGCCAAAGATGACTGCAGGGCTGTGGATTGAATCATAGAAGAGTCAATGGTTGTAGGAGGACAGACAGAAGTCTCAGAAGTTGACAGACCCATCGGTGGCTCAGGAATGAAGGGCACCTTTAGGGCAGTAGACTCCTTGGCACCAGTAACCAAAGACTGAGCTGTACCCTTGCAGTCCCTTTCTTTAGTGGGTGACACAGAGTCTTTTTCTTTGTAGAAGTCAAAATCAATCAGTGGAATCACCATAGTAAAGTCTCTGTTAATCAGGATTTCGTCTATTGTCCATTCCTCTGTTTTAGCTTCTGAAAGAGGTAGATTAACAATCAACAGTTCAGGAACCGCCTGACGGTTCTTTGGTTCAGTATACTGTGGAATGAGTCCATCAGAACATGAAATCTGTACTGTCTCTGACTGTTCGTATTGATCAGAAGTGGCAGAAGGAAGAGTGAACCCAGAGGTAACATTGTTTTCCACATCAGCTTAAACATCTACTTCAGTCTCAGCAGCTGTATCAAGAGCAGGGCCTAAGCCTACGGTAGTGACTGAATCTGTGTATGCCACCATTGTGGATTGTGTTTGGAAATCAGAAGTTTGTATGTGTGCTAGCTCAGAATTATGACAAACTGCTACACAGGGTATTTTTGGTAAAGGAGTGGCTTGTAACTCTTCAGCTAACTGCAATCCCTGATAAAAAGCAGAACAATGGTTAGAACCTGTGCCTAGATTAAGCGCTGTGCTAGACGTAAGACCTTCACTCCCAATAGATCTAACATATCGACCAATATCATGGTTTACCAAAGTCTCTGCACTCAGGGGCTGAACAGTGTTCACTTCCTCCACATCAACAGATAAAGTCTGAGGTGTATTCAATAAAGAGTGTAAGGTTTTATTTTCCTCTTGTGCAGAAATGAGTTTTTGTCTTAACTCCTCAAGTTTAGCTCTTAGCATGCCCTGCATTAACTGTAAATCACTATCAGTAGACACAGGGGGAAGCATAGTGGCATCAGGGCTGGATCCTGCACTAGCAATCTGGATGTGCATCGATTGTACATTGTCCTCTACTGCTTGCAGGTTCTGTGATTTATAGTTTATCTTTCCAACTTGGTCTGTGTTTCCCTTAAACAAACTATTGACATTAGACCTCTTGGCATTAGGGACTACAGTATGTACCTGTGCAACGGAGTATGTGTTAGACTGAGGGTAGAAAACAGAAGTTATGTAAGAAACCCCTCCATTCTTTATGTTGGTATCATGAAACTGTTCTATCTGAGGTGAAGCACAACTGGAATCATGGGGTTCAACAACAGAGGTACTCTCGTATAATAAGTCTAACAGTGTGTTGTTTTCTGCGGCTAAGGCTTGTGCTGACATAGAATCGGGATCAAAACCAAAGATAGAACTAGGATCAGGCCATGTAGGATGTGCCATCCTATGGGAAAAATATTTTGCACGTAAATGCCCATTCGTGACAAGGAGTTCATTGGAGTCAGGACTAGTGATTTGATTGTCACAGGTAAATGTAGGGGAAGCTTTCTGTACAAACTTGTTAGAGGCCTTGCTGCCTTTCTTTCTTAAACTTGCCATATTCAATGGGAATTTTGGGCTGGTCATACTGTCAGGATTAGTCAGGCGAGTACAAAGGCAGCGAATATGGCAAGGGAAATGTGCACCCAGGAACTACGACTCAGGTATGCTAGAACCCAGGAGTGCAAATAGAGTGTGACATCAAAACCAATATATGAAAAGGGATGTGGGGTAAGCACCTGACCGCGAGGAAAGTCGGCAAGCGCCTTACCCCCAATTGCTGTTACAGGTACTGACAGCGCTAAACCCACGTGGAGGGCAAGCAATGACAGGATCTGTGTACTAACACTCTTGATGGTATTACATAAGGGAACTTAAGAACTGTACTCACGAGGACGAGATAAACCTCTTGAATGTCAGCTAGCCCACGAATCCTGTTGAAGAAACTGGGACCCCGAAAGGCTAGAACAGCAATGGAAGGAAAACTAAATACCTAAATGGGAATAGTGTTTGCAAAATAGTGAGGAAAACATAAGCATTCACACAGGAGCTAGCTACTACCGCACACCACACCTAATAATCAAAGGGAAAATAAATGCAGAAGTGCAGTGGAAAACATGGAATGGATCCTCTAGGAAGTAAGGATCAGGAGCAGGGAAAAACGAAATAACCTATGCAAACTTCTCCCTACCCCTCCAAGGAAAAGACAGGAAACTAAACTAAGAGGAAGGCTAAGGCAAATGGGTAACAGCAGCAAAGGACAGAGTCAAAGAAATATAGAACACAGACAAACTGGGCTGCATCTAAAAGGGGAAAGCACTGAAAATTGCTGCCTGCAGACAGAGGAAGACAAAAAGGGAAATCAAGGGAGCAGAAATCAATTAGCGCATGAATCCGAAATTCAGGGCGGAGGAAACAAGAAAACAGGAACAAGGAAGTAGGTACAAAGGCAAGGAACCAGGAACCAGGGACTAGTCAAAAACAGGAACACTGCAATCGATGACCAGCGCTGGACTGAAGTAAGACTGAGGCTTTTAAAGCTGCTTAACGAGCACACGCCTGGGGTGTGCTGATTGCTGCACCTGCCGCCACAGCTGTTACCTATCCTCCACCCAACCTTGTGTTGCAAGGGTGGAGGTGGAGCAGTGGGCCAGGCATTCTGGGAAGCATAGTCATTTGGTTAAAGAAGCATGCTGGCTGCCAAAAACCTGGAATGGATCCGGAAGGGAAGTAGCTGGGAAAATAGGGATTTAGCGCTCCCAAATCATCACAGCACTGTAGCATAAGGTTCGGAGGAAAGGTCCAGTAGGGAATAAACCCCAAATCATGCCCCCAAGTGGTGGGAACGGGAGCGAAGGGAGCGAGTCGTGACAGGTCTTTTCCTGGCTTGGGGATTACTGAGATGAGGGCCTGTAGGAATGTGGGGGGGGGTTGTCTCTTTGTTGCGGATGTGGTTGAACAATTTGGCTAAGGGTTCCATCAGCATGGGCTGGAATTGTTTATAGAAATCAGCTGTATATCCATCACCCCGGGGGCCTTCCCTGCTTTAGGTCTCTTGATAGCTGCCTCCACCTCCTCCACCGTTCTGTCCCCCTCCAAGCCCTGCAGCTCGGCCTCCGTTAAGCGGGGTAGCCAGTGTTCTTCCAGATAGGCCCGGATCTCCTCCGGCGATTCCCCCTCTTGTTTTGTGTACAGGTCCCTATAAAAGGTTGCAAAGGAGCCCACTATCTCTGCCTTTATATTGAGAGCCATGCCCCCCCCCATCTTTAATAGGTCCAACCCTCCTCTCCAGTCTACAACCCCTAGCCCTACGTGCCAGTAGGGTCCCCACCCTATCCCCCTTTTCGTAGTACCTTTGTCACGTATATCTCAATTTCTTGACCACCTCCCCAATGAGGACCGTGTGCAGAGCCTGGCGTTTCTCGCGCATTTCCGATAGGAGGGACTCCTTGTCAACCCCCTCTTGGGTAAGTCTACCCCGCAGACTCTTGAGTTCAGCCTATATCTTGGCCTCAATGAGCCCTCTCTCCCGCTTGCGCCTAGAACCCTCGGCTATAAGGAGACCACGAAAGGTGGCCTTCGCCGCCTCCCACACTGTCGCCATATCCGTCTCCCCATCGTCGTTTATCTCAAAATACACCCCCATTTCGCCTCTCAGGAATTCCCTGAAGACCGGGTCCCTCAGGAGTGTATCATTACACCTCCACCAGGCTGACCAGGGGGATAGGAGGAGCGACCAGTCCGCCACAAGAAGCTCATGGTCGGACCATGTTATTGCCTTAACGCTCGGGGCTGTAGCCACCCCACTACTCCCCTCTTTAGAGGTCAAAAGGAAATCGATTCTGGTGTAGGTGTGGTGTGGGGGGGAAAAGAATGTGTATCCCCCGGGCTCCGGGTGTGTCGCTCGCCAGACATCCTCCCAGTAGTGTTCCCTCAGCAGGGTCTGGAGCGTAAGGTTGTCTTTGGTTATCCCTTTCGGTTCAGTCACCCTTACCGTCCACCAGTCCAGCCCGGGGTCCATTATGAGATTGAAGTCGCCCCCCAGTATCATGGCCCCTTCAGCCCATTCATCCATTACCCCCAGAATCTGGGTTAGGAAACCTATCTGGCCTGAGTTGGGAGCGTAGAGGGTGGCTAGGGTTATGCGTTCCCCTTTATAAGTACCCTTGACCCCCAGGAACCTCCCCCCAAAGCCTCTCTTGGTTTCTGTATTAGTAAGGTGGAGTGTTTTGCTCAAGAGAATCCCCACGCCTTCCTTCTTCGAGCTTCTGTGGGAGGCCCAGAAGTTGGCGCCGATGTCCTTCCCCCTGTCTGTAATGGGTTTCTTGGAGGAACAGCACCATTAGCTGCTGTTTGTGGAACATGTTACTGGTCAGGGACCTCTTGTTTTGTGAATTGAGGCCCTTGACATTGAGTGTGCCTATCTTGCCTTCAACCATTGTCGTCTAAGTAGTCCATCTCCAACTTCACCGTAGTATAATGCTTGCGTATGGCCCGCTGAAAAATGGAGGATTCCTGTTCGGACTGGCCAATCCCCCCACCCCCCGTGGACCCCTCTAAACATTCCCATTTTGGCCTTGATGATGGTTGTTCTTCCCCTCCCCCCTGCCCCTTTCCCCTTCCCCCCTCCCCCCCGTCTTGAGGCATTCGTCCATGTCACCCGATCTCCTTTGTGGACGGTCAATGAACCACCAAGGACTCTACCCCAGCACCGGGTAGTGTAAACGTGTGGATAACCCATTCTCTTTAAATCAGAATGAACGCTTGTGAACCTTTAAACAGAACTTGTGAGATGTAACCCTGCTCCCGCGGTCCCCCGTGTCCCCAGGCACAAGCCCGACGTGGAAGTCCATCGAACCAAACAACATACAGTATGAAAAGTTACAGTCACTTCAGGTGATCCTCAGAGGCCGATGACGGGTGCCTGTTTTTTTTAAACTTGCGTGCCCCCTTGACCTTGGTCTTGCCGCTGGGGTTACCCAGTCTGTCGGGGCCCCGCGGTGGGTTCCTGGCCTCACCCCCCGCTCCGCTGGACGGACCGGCACGATCTCCCACCAGGTCACCAGTGGTACGCAAGATATCCTCCTCCGTCACCAGGTGGTGTCTTTCCCCCGACCACTCGAATGCCAGGTAGAAGGGGTGGCCCCAGCAATATCTGACCCCCTTACCCTGTAACCATCTGGTAAGTGCTCCGCATTTCTTTCTCATTGCGAGGGTGAGGGCTGAGAGGTCCTGGTAGATTACCACCTTAGAGTCTCTGTATTGGATATCACCGAAGTTCCTCGCCTTCTCCAGGATCCTGGCTTTGTCCCTATAGTAATGCAGTCGGGCCAGCACCGACCTCGGGCCTCTACCACCTCTGCCGGCTCGATGCACCCTGTCAAATTTTATCTCGATGTCGGCCTCCGTCCCCATGACGATTCTTATGATGTCGTGGACCTTGCCTTCCAGTGCCTGCGGGCTCTCCCCTTCGGACTCCACAAGGCCAAAAATGTGCAAGTTGTTTCTCCTTTCCCTGTTCTCCATGTCGTCCACCTTGAACCATAATTCCTCCTCCCTTCGATGTACCTCCTGGAACCTGGCCTCCATTTGCGTCTCCAAGATCGCCGTGGAGAGCTGGTTGTTCTCGACTCCCTCCACGCGGTCCTCCAGGGTGGTGACCTTAGTGGTGAGGTCGGCCAACTTAGCACCCATGCCGATTCGAATCCTTCGTATCTCCTCCAAAATCATCTGGATGTTATTTTGGATGGCCCCCAGGTCGGGAGGTGGCACTGATAGGGACCCGGCGGCCATTTTGTCCCCTCCGGCCGCAAACTGATACTTGGAAAGGGCCTCCTTCCAACTCATGGGATGTTGGTTGCGGCGGAATGTGTGGGGAGGGACGCCGGGTGGGCGCCCTCGGAATGACTGTCTATGGTTGTGCCAGCTGAATAACTCAAGGGGTTCAGCGCCAGTGGGAAAGCGGCCAATTCATGAAGTCCTGGCCCGAGGGCCTCTCACCTGGCGTGTGCCTTCTCCACTGCCTTCTCCAGCATCCCCAGCCGGATTTAGTGTGGGTGCGCTCCCGCAACGGCCCGGGCTGGGGAGTTCTGGCGTGTGGTTAGGTGGGGCCATTCAACCCCGTGGGTGGGTGGAGTGTCGGGGCGATTCAGTGCGCGTTCAGCGCCTCAGGTGTCTTCGTTCAATATCGAGCGCAGCCACACGCCGGCTCCGCGCCGCCTCGCCACATCCGGGACGGGGCACCAGGGGCCCGGGGTGCGGTGGAACCTCCGGGGTCCCCCACTTCCGGCTTCTCCTCGCTCCAAGTGGGTACTCCCTCCGCAGGATTCCCCGCTCCTGTGCTCTGCTGCGGCCTTGGCGTGCCTTGGTGCGCACCGCCTGCGTGTTTTTCAGGACCGCGGGGGGAGGGGCCGCGGAGACCTCGGACGGTCAAACTCAGTCCGTGGGTGTCGTAGAAACTCCTGATTTGGAACCCTGGGTGGGCAGGGGTTCACACGGCCTTTTTTGAGATGCGTGCGAGAGATGGGCTCCTTCTTCCTGCTAAACTCTGCAAAATTCCCGGGGCTGGGTACAGAGCTGTCGGCTCAGGCGGCCATCTTGCCTGCGCCCCCTGGTGGCCTCCGGTCATCTTGTTTATCCACTTCTCTTGCTCGTATTTCACTTCTCCCCTCTTTCTAGGGTAGTCTTATCCATGGATTAATGTTCTCTTTCTCCTGTTTACATATGACATTCCCTCTTATTTTGTTATTATTCTCTTATTCAGGCTTTCGGGTCCTCCCATTCTCCTCATTACTTTTCTCTTCATGGGCGAATGTTTCCAGGGCATGCGGTCGCTCGGGACCTTCTTTCCTGCTTAGCTTATCTTTCTTGGTTGTCTTCTCTGTTAGCGTCTCTTTGGCAGTTTATCGCTTACCTTTCGTCCTACGGTTCGATGTCCCTCCCGGCAACTGGTGCCATTGTGGATACCCCGACGGGCTGGTGCCGACGTAGTTGTTTGGGTTCCCTGCCCACCACAAACTACTCGGGTCATGCCACCAACTGGTTTTGGGTTCTCTGAAGGCATCATGAAGCAAGACACAGACAACAAATTCAAGTTCAAAGTAAAATGGTTTATTAAATCAAATGTCAGGATGGTTGAAGGCCTAACTTGCCCTAAGGTGGGATTTCCCTACCTGAACGTAACTAAGGAAAGTCTGAGTCAGAAATGTTCTACTTAAAATTCTGTCTGTGTCCAAAACATATCCTTGTCCTCACACCTAAAGCTAAACAATGTGTAGGGATGTTACTAATGAAAGAAATGGTGATCAACACAAAGTTCTGAGCTTCTTCCAGCTTCTTTTTCAGTCGCCCTTACCCAAGTCCAAGAAAGTTACACAAAAGTCTTGAGATTCCCTTATCCAAGTTCGAATAGTTACACAAATCCTTGGGTCGCCTTCTACAAGTTCTAGGCAACACACTTCCCACACAATCCTTGGGGTTCCCTCCCCCAAGTTCAAGGCAACACAGTTCCTAAGAAAATGGTGTAGAGGGCTCCATCCTCAAGACAGTAGGCAGTTCAAGCCTCAGGGTTCCCACCCCCAAGACTTCAACATGTCTTTCAGGGTTCAACACAATTCCAAGTCAACTTGACACTCCTTCTGGATTGCATTAACAGTTCACTTAAAGTGCTCCTTCTTGCTTTGTTGCACAATGTCTTTTGCTTTCACAATTGAGGGTTCTCTGGTCTAGGTGCAGTTGTCAGACCACACGGACCGCCTATCACAGGTCGTGCAACCAGGAACCCTAGGCTCTTCAGCCCGCATAGGTTCTTCTGTATTTGCCCCGGTGTACAAATTCACTTTCACTTAGCTTCTCCTTGTTCACCTCTTGGCTTTGCCACAATGTGTTGAACATCCTCTGCCAGTCTTTTGCCTTGCCACACTGTATTTATTCATACAGTTCAAGTTGTGGTGGCCTAATTTATTCCCCGCCTTTTTTTCATGCTCTTTCACACTTGTGCTCTTATTTCGTATGTTGCTTTCAAATGGGCACTTTCTTATTTAACTTTCATCAGTTTCATAGCTCTGCCCATAAAGTATTCAATATTCGTGATTTGACTTTGCCGCACAATTCTTACTCAACCCATGGCTCTGGGTTTATTTCAATCTTTACTTATTTCATTTGGCATTCTATGTGGTTCATATGCCATTTCTCATTTACATTTACACGTAGCCGCTAGGAGTGCCCCTGCTTCCAGTGACATACCCCTGCACTCACCGGCCCTCAGCTGCGTTGCTCCATGTCTGCTTCGCCGGCTGGCTTGCCGGTTATTGTGAGCCCTGCTTGCACTATGGGTGCATCTCTCGACTCACTGGCAGCTCTGCTTTCCTTCCACAGACGCTTGCAGCAACTTTCCTTCCTTCTCCTTTGCAGCTTCAGCTGCTCTTCTCCGGTGCCAGAGGCTTGCAGACCTGTGGAATTCTAGCGGCCCAATGTACCCTGGGCTGCACAGGTCTTCCGGATCATTTGCCGGCATTCTGGATTCCTTTCAGGACCCACCATAGCTGCCTCCTCACAGAAAGGACTCCCTGCTGGTCTATCCCCAGAGGCATCCCTGTTGGTTGTCTCCCTATTGCTCTTTTCCTCTCTTCTTCAGGTTGCAGCTGTGAGCAATCAATTGGACTTGCCTGACTGTAGTTAGAGGGACATGCCTTAGCTTCACAGTACTCTGCAGGCATCTTCCTTGTCCCAGTACTAGAGTGGTGAAATGAGTTACTAGTGTTCACTACTCCTAGTCGCCTCTTTCTTGTCCCAGTATTGTTATTGGGAAAATGAGGGGTGATGTTTTAATAGCCTATACAGGCCAGGGGAGGGTTAGATTGGTTTTCAGAATGGGGGGGAGGGATGTCTCACCTCTGAGTACCCCACTCCCAATCCCCAAAGGCCCTCCACCCAGGTGATCCTCCCTCGATTCTCCACCCCCAAGGTCAGGATCCAAAAGCGATGGCCTTTCCCTGGCCACCTGAGAAGAGGATCCAGGGGGAGTAGGAGTGAGGATACCCTCAGGTTTCTCAAAGTTCACAGAGCCTCGGTTTCTCCCTGATTTGGTCACCTGACTTCCCAGCATCAAGTTCGGAGTAATTCTGAACACGCTCCACAGCTCTCATTGGTTCTGCCTGCCACTTGCATTACGCTACTAGGGGGCTTCCCCTGCTGCTGTGCGATTCTCTCTTCCCTCCATCTCAGCGTGTCCTTGTCCTTAAATGTCCCCGTCACAGTGAAGTTGTGGATTGTGGATTAAAGAGACAGCTTCTTTTCTCGGATACTCACGGTACATGTTAATATTGTCTTCAGCCCAGACTTGGTTCTATTGCTGTTCAGTTAGTCCCATGCATGTCATCATGATGCTTCCCCCAAAATAAAGTTGCTATTTAATTGAGGGCAGGCTTGCCTTATAGTTGATAACACAGCTTTAAGGATCAGACACACAGTGCACTACTTTTGGCCATTAATCAACACCAAGAGGTCTCAATTATGAGTACTCAATCCAGAGCCAGGAGGAACTGGTTTCCTGCTTCACCTGATCGAGGGATACTACCTGTAAGGAAGTGATCAGGGAGGGCCCTAGAAATCATGCAAAGAAGGAAATTCATTAGGCTGGTAGAGATGCATAGACATTTGTTTGGGGAATCTGAATGTGGCACCACCTTCTTCCAAGGAATTGGTTGGCTACTAGCCGTGATTACTTGGGCCACGAGGCATAGGAACTGAGAGGTTTCCATGAAACCAACTCAGCCTCTCCAACAAGGGATGGAAATCTCTTCCCAAATTGTCATATAGAATTGTTTGATGTAAAGTAAAGTGCTTGTAATCAGGCAAAGAAGAGACGCTCTTGTTCAGTTAGTGGCTAAAGGAGTGTAGTAGATCCCAGGAAATTTAGAGTGTCAGTACTGTATTATATTTGAATCATCCAAGAAGAGAAAGACTTCACAGATGAGGAGACAATACCATTTGGGGATTTTGTGAAAGCACTGCATCAACATTTTGAGAAATCTAAACCAACAACATAATCCTTCTACCATGACCCACAAGTGTATCCGAATGAACTTGCATATCTAGGAATGTGGACGGAGGCACCAATACAGAAGACGGTGTAAATGCACGCTTCCTTTCGTAGAGTTGCTAAATGTGTGAGACGGTCACCAATTTGAATCTTTCTGTCTTCATTATCTTTTAAGATAGTTCAGGTTCAGGGTAAATCACTGCATCTATTGTTGCTGTGGTGCCAATCTTTTAAAGGGCTTGGAGCTATCATGATTTATTTCTCTTATAGTGTCTTGGAGGCAGGTAGGAAAGCATTGATCACCGAGCTGAGCTGTCAACACAGATTATAAGCAACATGCAGAGCATAGCTCTTTTCTTCCATTTTGAAAAGTTACAGGCTTTGAGAATTCCATTTCCATGGAATAATGTTAAACAGCTTTATTTAAATAATTGTTATACGTTAGTTCAGTTTAAAACACCCTTAACGCATGTCAATGAAGGAAAAGGAACATATCACGGTCTCTAGCCCAATAAGACCACCATACTAAACATCACCCTAAAAAAGCCTCAAGGTCTCAGAGAAGGAGAGCTGAGGCTTTATGGGGCACACCTTGCAGAGGTTTGTATTTGGGGACTTGTTACTCAAGCCCTGAGGCCTTTAGGCAGGGGCCAAGGCAAGAATATTAAATGAGATATGCTAGCCGACCTCTTTCAGCTGGGAAAATGGGACACGCCAAGGCTACCCTTTGTCCAACCTCTTATTTAATTTGGCAATCGAACACCATGCAGTATTTATACGCAATAAGGCTGAGGTTGCAGGCTTGAGAATGTCTGGGGAGGAGTCAAAATCTTATTGTACACAGATGACATGTCACTACTGTTGTAAACCCTGACGGGAGCCAGAGACCCACTTATGCATCTGCTTGAGGATTGTGGATGTAGGATAGATTTGAGGAAGTACAATGCTTTTCCAGTCCAACCTGTAAGGAAGTAAAAGATAGGGATTTACACCAAACTTGCTGGATCAGCGACTTCAGATCACATGTTTCTCCTTGGCAGCAAAAAGCCAGAAAACAGGCAGCTGTTTCAAATGTGTCAGTGTCTCAAATAGTCTAAGCAAGTACTTTGCTAGTGTAAAGGAAAGAACACAACTTGCGGTTCAGGCAAGCAAATTGTGTATAATGTATCATTAAGAAAATGATCCTGTAGATCACCCCCAAGGACAGAAATGGATCTAAACAGGCCTGCAGCGGCAGGCCTTAGCTGTGAAGGTTCTTATGATTAAAGTGATTAAGAAACAGGAAACTGCAAAGCAGATGAACTCACTGAACCACAAATAAACATTCTGAGGAGGAAATGAATATGCAGGCTCCCCTAATGGCAGTAATATAACCTGGCAATATCTTGTGCTTCACATTGTAAGGTGAAACAACAGGGAACTATGTCAGCCATTGCACAAACAGATGTGGTTCAAGCTGGTGAAACATCAGCACTAGGGCATCCACAGTGCAGAACCACAGGATTAACAGAGAACACGTTTCAGGACTAAGTCAGTTTTTCATTTAAGATAAATCACAATAATTGGGCTTTCAGTCCTTTCGGCGAGTAGGGCTTGGCAGTGCTTTGGGTCTCAATGATCACTACATATTTTACATTTTTATCCTGGCCTCTTTCTCACAGCAGGAAAATGGTTCCAGATGGTTTAAGACAATACAAATGATAGAATGAATGGAATGGAGAAAGCTCTGCCACAGCAGGTGTGCCTGCACCTGCCCTCAAATTCACTGCAACCAGCCAACCCCTTCACTCAAGACACCCACCACAGGGCGCCAGCCTGCCCTCCAGACTGACAGCAGAAGGTGCCAAAATCTGCCAGGATTTCAACATGGAGCCTTTGGATCCTCAATGCTATGATCCAAGCCATCCCTATTTTCTCAGGCGTCCAATACAAGGATCCATTTCCAGCCCTCACTCAGCCAACTATTCTTATAGACTGCCACCACAAATGCCCTCAGGAGGATAAATCAAGGAGGCAACTATTGATCCACACTACTAACACAAAAAACCAACCCTGCCCTCAGAATGCAGCCAGACTGCTGATGTTAAGGGGTCAAACTAGCAACACTACGAGACTACACGCGCCTTGAAACTACAAAAACAAAGGGACAAGTTGTTGCCCGAAACACACCACTCACTATCTGCAGTGATGATCTTCTAGTGTGGACCTGAAAAACGCTCAAGGTCTAGGTCATGTAGACACTATGCCCACCCTCAACATCAGAAATCGATGCACTGATATCAAAAGACCTTTTTGTGCGGGCGATAGCGTATCCATCTGTAACGTAAACTAATAGACTGCTCTGAGGCTAACCTTTGCTATTAGATCTTTTTCCCACCCTCAACAACTGAGATCCACGCACTACTTCGAGCCTACCTTTTTGTCCTGCAGATCCGTGGACAACTCATAGCTGTCGGATAAGGCTTTGGAGCGCTTGAACTCTTCCTCCTCCTGCTTGCGCAGGGACACACTGGCAGGCTGCAGGCGAGCTCGCTGATTCCACTGAAGGCTGGCAGGTGATGGTGGTGGGTGTGATATGGATGGTGGTAGCTGGTAGTGGTCACTTCTGGAGTCAGCGTTGCAGCGGTATGGGATCTGGCTGTTGGGGCCGTCCACTATCGTCCCGGACTCGCTGCCCTGAGAGTCCCCCTCCACGCTATGAAAACAATTCAGAGGTAGTTTTAAAACACTGCACCCTCCCAGATGAATTGGTTTTTATAAACAATAAGGTTGACTCCAGGGTGGGGTGCAGGAAACAGAGGGGGAAAGACACATGACTTTTAAATGGGATTCATAAACAGTCTCAGTCTTACTTTCACAAGACACTTGGGGATGCACACAAAGACCTTGCCCTTCCATTGAGCACAGAACTTTCCCCAACTCTCACACAGAGCTTCCTTGACACTGATGACATTTATAAGAGAAGCAAGACTCAAAGATCTTCACATCTTTGTATGTGTGCCTCTTTTATTCTACATACCATGACCCCCATACCTTCTGCACTTGGAAATCACTGCCAGGAACTCTAACTGCTCCTATCTGTGCATCACTTATATTATCCTCAGAGGTAAGAAACGTTTCATCTTTTACACAACTGAACCACTGCAGTTACGTAATACTCCTTCACCTACCCATCAATGATATCAACTATGGGGGCAAGGACCACTGTTTTTATAGGTATGTTTTACTAATGTCATTACCAGAGGCAGGAGCACACGCCCCTTCTATACCTGTGGCTCAATTATGCCCCCTACAGGGACAACCACTACCCTGAGTCTGGTTAGTTTAACCTTTACACAACACTGGCAGGGGTCCTATTGTTTTCCAGTGCCAGGATAGTCTTTAATATTCTGCCTGGGGGGGAACACACATGCCAGTTTACAGAGACAGTTGCGATTTAACCCCACTAAATAAGGATGTATATTCAAGGAGAGTCAAAAAGGTTTATCTCATGGTCCCTTCTGAATGGAGTGTGTGTTTGGGTCTTTGTATTCAGATTCTTAAGTGTTTGGGCAACTAAAGCCACAGGTGAGATTGTGTGGGCATTTTGCGACATAACTCCTTCTGCTTACCTATGTGTGATTCTGTTTGGATCAGACAACATGCCCACTCAGATTGTGTGAGCCTTTTCTTTTTTCTATAGCTTGGTCATTTTAGGGAATGTGTGGCATCTGGTATGGATAGAAACATTTTTGGGAGTGGTCTCCCTAGGTAAGTGACCAGAAAAGCAAAAATACTGTGAGTTCCACTAGAACCTCTGTTCAGTCGCCTGGAAGGGCACAATAGTGGTAAGAAGCCATTGTAACACGGTGGGTCTTAAGGAAGTATCTTTTTGGGGGAAGTCTCCCATAGTTCTGCTCCAGGTACAGAGTTCATTTTACAACATCTAGTGGTTACAGCTGCTTGGAACCATCAGTCTTGTTTTAAGCCCACATTATTCTGAAGATAATCTTATACATTTTATTTTTTAGCTCAGTTGTAATCATGCATGTAACCGAGACAATTCCAAGCCTCTATATGTGGGGTTGTGGCCTGCACTCTCACTTGCGGCCATATCTAATCCAATTATAAAACACTCATGTGTGGAGACGCTCCTTAGAAGGCACACCCATCACACTATTGTACTTACCATTTCCTTTCTCTGTGTATGGGAGAGGCTACTAGAGAAGGGCTCTTCTAACCCAAGCTGCCAGGCAAGGCAAATAATGGAGGGGGGTGTGTGTGTGTGTGAGAGCGAGGGCTCAAAACGCAGTACCCTTGTTGTGCCAGGTCAGGTCATTGATACCTGTATGGCCAATGGACTTGTGCCCCATTCCTATATCTTGGTCTGACCTGGGGTGGCCCTAGGAACACCATGTTTTCAAACTATCACCTGGAGCTGCTCTCTTGCTCACTGGAGGCTGTATAACCTCCTTATATAATTTCTTTGGGGAGTAAGCTTTAAACATTTAATCACCACCTGTTATTACAAGAAGGCTAATGTTGGCCCAAATATATTGCAAACTTTAGACTCTGACCACTCAACTCTCTGATCACCTCAAATCAAACAGCCTACAGCATGATTAATATGGCTTCCTCCCTCATCAATGCACTGGACCTACTATTGTAGATATGCATGATTAATATGGCTTCTTCCCTCATCAATGCACTGGACCTACTATTGTAGATATGCATAATTAATATGGCTTCCTCCCTCATCAATGCACTGGACCTACTATTGTAGATATTCAAGAAGAGCCGTTTTCGCCAATGCTTGTAAAAAAAACAAGTGCCAGTGCCCAAATATTTTCTAGCACACCTGGCAGACACTGAGCGGGCGGACCCCGGCCCACTGCTACAAACACCCATGATTATTCCCCCACAGTGCCTACATATTAAGCGTTAACGCTGCAACTCCCACTGGCTATTCTGGACGATGCATGCACTAGCCATGGCAGATGTGCAATTTAAAGATACCAAACAAGATAAAATAATAAAACATACTAGTTTAAGACAAATGTTTAAGTGCTTTTTTAAACACATCATCATTGTTAACCTTTTGCTGGGATTGTATAGGTGGCAATTGGAGCATGTTGACCATCTATCCACAGGAGAACGAGCAAGCCTGCTGCCTACTAAGTTTAATTAAATTGACAAATGCAGAAAAAATTATTACTGAACGTTTAGACGTGTCTGTCAAACACTGCAGTAAACGCTTAGTGTATAGGTTGACAGTCATGAAAGGCACTCCCCTTAGGCATCGGCTTTTTCCCTTGCCTGTCCCCTGTGTTGGTGATGCTGGCTGGTGGCTGCCCTCCTGTTGCCGACCCACACTAATGGTGTAGTGTTGCTGCGTATTGCAGTAGTGGAGGAGCTCCAATGCTATGCAGGACGACTGGAGAAGTGTGTAGGCGTGCCCAGCACAATCACCCAGCAATGTATAACTACCACTCTGTTGTCTACGTGGGTCATCAAGTTCATGAATAATGATGCGCCGACACAGGGTGAAGAGAATGGGGCCAGTGCACACTGTTGTTGCTTGTTGTGTGACAACTCCTGAATGAGATTTAATAATAAAGTTGCCAAAACACAACATCATAATCAGACTGAGTCTGAGAAAATAAGTGCTGCGGCTCATAATTCAGTCCTGAGGCTGCAAACACCGCCACAAATTAAGCACTGGTTTTCAGCCAGGAATCAACGTCTATCATGTGCAGGCGGTCTTCATGCCTCAGAGGGCTTTGAAACAAGAAATCGCAGTATTTCGCTGCACCGCCTCTACACGCCAATGGGCATCGACACTACATCAGCCTTAAAAGGTTTTAGTTTACCCCTTTCCTTTGAAATTGCCTTCACCTTAAGGAAGCTGGCATGGCTCTTACCCACAAACATTGCCATCACACCTGGAGTGCCCCAAGGATTGGTACGATCGCAGATTTTCTTTACTGTCAATGTGTTCCTGTTAGCTTACAACTGCATGTTTTACAAATGTGACTAACACATGTGCACCGCTTGAAGCACACCCAAAGATGAATGGCCAGGAGAACTGTCTAAATAAATCAAAAACCGATATGCAACTAATTATTGGCCGCGTGGACACAGAGTCTCCTCTAATTCACATGATTCCGATCATTGGGCAGCATCCAGCTTCAAAGTATCAAGTCTACAACCTGGGAGGATTTAAGTGTTCCTTTTGATGCAGCTCTGTCCTTCATCCCATAAGTCAACTCAGTCAACCTTCTTCCTCTCAGGACTCCTGTGTGGACTCCTTACCTTGTTGCCCCACAGAGCAGTGTTGTTTATTGCCGGGGATCATCTGCCTTTTAGAACTATTATTACATACTCTACTCTGGGCTTGCTGTGATTATTTTGAAAAGAGCTGCAGCATTTAGAAAATTATGGAACCTGCCCCATCTTTGATCTAAAGCACTGAAACCATATCTCCCCATTCATGAGAAGACCATACATTGGCCACCTATGAAAGAGTGTGTAGAATTTGAGACGTGCGTCACAATTAGAACTGGTTTGTATGCCCATACCCTCGGGACAATCTAATGTAGGATACACAGAGGCTCTGTAGAAATATGAGAAAGCAGAGGCTAGCTAGCAGCAGATCCCAGTATAAAACCAGGTGAACAATAATTGCTTGACTACCCACCTCGAGGAAGGTAGGAAGTAGAGCTAAATGCCTCATGCAGAAATCTGGATGAATCACTTGGAAAATACCCAATAAGCTGGAAATACTTTGCCAGGTAATAGCGAATAAAGCCAGACAGGAGTATGTCCAGGGCAGGCATCACTAGGTAAGCCCAGTTTGCAGAGCCATGGGGGAGACTTAATTGAGCAAGCTGTAGTAGAAATCCCTTACCACCAACCACATATCATAGAACATATCAGGTACAGGGTGATGCGAGCATGAAATCCCCCCACCAAACAGAAGACAGAATGGTTGCTGGCACATTCCTTCTTACTCTGGCTTGCATGGTAGCCAGTGGAGGAGGCCGGACGGGGTATAAAGGAGGAATATGAAGGACAGCCAAAGTGTGGATGCATGGTCACATTCTAGCTTTCCCAACAATCCAGCGGGGATACTTGCATGGCCTCTGCGGTTGGCAACATAGGTGTGATGGCTTACATTCAACTTCAAGTGCAGGCAACAATGCAGGCACGATGTGCCGTTACCCCAAAAGAACTATTTATGTGTAGTTGCTTCTCAATAAGGATGAAATGCACAGTGGCACATTTAAGAAAAAAGGGCTTATGAAAAAAACAATTACTGAAATTGTGCATGTCACCTCTGACGAGCACAACTTTTCCCTGCAACTTTCCATGAGATGTAACTTTGCTATCAACACACCTGTATAATATTGTGGACTTTTTTGTTCTGACTTCCTTCCAGATCTTTAAATTCCATTTTGTCCCTCTGCACTTAGTCACCCTCTGGATTTAAGATCTTTCAGACTGTTTAGTGCAGGTGTGCTTGCACATTTAAAGGAAGTATATCCTTTAGTTTTATATGCATTTACCTGTTCAGTAAGGGAGAGAGCGTGTCTGTGTGCAGACCTGCTGCCTTATGTCTGATTGTCTGTGCTATAATGTCAGTGAAAGGTAGCGAGTTATAAAAGGGCTGTCCTTGGTGTCTGGTCAATGAAATTGCTGAAGAAATAGATGGCTTTGGATATTATCAACATATGACTGATTCATGCAGTATAACTTATAACACATCCTGAAATAGGTCGTAGCAAGTATAGCCAATAGAAAGGGCACCCAAGATATGATGTCGGTGTCGACTGGGTGACAGCAAAGGGAACCAATTTAGTGGCATGAATGGTTCCTGTGTTCTTCAAGAGAAATGGTCACCGAACCCACCCAATAAAGAGATGCCACCAAAGAGATGTCATAGTTTCTAAAGAGTAGACGGCATAGTAGGTCTTTGACTCCCTGGACGATTCAAATGGACTAAGCAAACTAAACACACTCATTGATAGTTTGAAGATAGCTTGGTGGACAATGATAATTAGGCGGCCTGCATATTACTGCTGAGGGATGTAATCCTAACCTGCAACCAAGGACAATCCTAACCAGATGGCTACATTCCAAAATGTCATAACACTTTAAATGGACCCAAACCTATACATCCTACCGATTCTGGAGAATTCAATATAGCAATTAACAGAGTGGGCGGTGGGGGGCAGGGGCGAGTTAGTTTATCAAAATATTCCGACTTACCTTACCTACCTTAAATAAACATCAATTACAAAACCCAACATCATACACGGCTGGAGCACAAACACGCACGTTTCCAGTGTACCAGTGAAATCATTGGCATCTTTGTCATGGGCAAGATACCACATGGCAGCAGGCAAAGAGATGGCACTGCACTGATGTAATGCAGAAGAAACATGGTAGGAGACATGGCGAGTGCTTCCATAAATTATACATTCTATTAGTTCCATTAAGAAGAATTCTTTTTCGGCATGTTCAATTGCCAGAAAAACAGACTTGTAATGTCACAACATTTACAATTTCTTAACTTAAACATTAGCTGCATGAAAGATATTACACAGCCACTCTCCCATGGACAGCATTGGTTCAGATGGACCCAAACAAGTGTTCTATTTAGTGTATACTTCTATGTGTACATAGCACAAACCTTTCCAGAAGTACAGCATAGGCTATACACTAAAACACAAGCACACGTGAACATTGGTTACACAAATTCGTTTGAGGAAAGCAGTTGACTATGTAAAAGGTTCCAAGACACAAGGAGAACTAGGCTCCTCTTTTTGTGGGATGGGAAGTGTGTACATCAATAATTTGAGGGTCTAGGAGCTTATCAGCGTACCATATTTTAGCCATAAAGGCTGCTTCCAAGATATAAAAATTCAGTTTTAACAGCTTTTTTGTTTTAGTATTTTAGTATTTAGAATTGCCAAGACGAGATGCCACTGTAGTGTTTTCAATGTGCCACAAGAATCAGAGACATGGGGTTTGAGACAACAACGCCAAGCAGGCAGTCATGTGTAATGCCAGAGTGGGCACAGACAATCTCTATGTTTCTTTTTATCGGTTTACGAATATGACACTATTGCCCCTTTTGAGAGAGAGCATGATGTTGCTATAGGTAGAGTGGGATACCTCACCCTGACCTTTCAAATGCTTCCATCTGCCCTGCTGGTTAAAGGGATTTGTGCCAGGGCCAGGGGTGTTGTTAGGTCTGGAAAAGATCAGGGGCTAAGCTAATGTCGGGACTGTCGGGACTGCCGGGACTCGGGGCTAGCTATAGCTTTTTGGTTGTAGCCCCTGAGCTTCTATCCGGGGCTACAACCAAAAGCACCGGGGCTATAGCCCCCGCAGAGTCCCCGCAACCTCTAGCACCTGGCCAGGGCTCTAGGAAGTAGAGAGCAGTGGGAGGCCACCTCTTTCACAAAACTGAGAGCAGTAGAACTTCACCCCAAAACTATCTCTCTCACCCCAAAATAACCAGGTTCTAAAGTCAGATTTTAGCAGAGAAAGTGTTATATTGGTGTATTTTGTATTATGTGTTCTTGTAATGCGCTTTTAGGGTTTTATTGGCGAAATCAAGCTAAACTGAACTGAGAAACCAGCCTTCTCAATCAAGTGCATCTCCTGTTGTGGCCCCTGGGCTCCTAGGGCAGCGGGATGAAAAACCATTAGAGGGTCTCCACTTCATTAGCCTTATGTTGTCCTAAGAGTCCAATATATCGCTAGATAGACAGAGGGCAATCTAAAAGGCCTTTGCCAAATTCCTTACTTTCACGACCAGCAACAAGCCAACGAAAACTGGAATAATGATCTCAGTCATCATTTTCAGGTACCTGCCGATATAGACACAGCGTGATATGAGCCTCCCCAGAAAAGTGTGGCAAATTGGTTAGCCTGTTTACTATTCTCTTCCCATGCAGCAAACCCCATTTGGTGTACCAAGATGGGGGCTGTTTTACATAGACACGCATTAGTATGCGTCCATGTGCATTCTGCAAAAAAAACCCTAGCTGGGGCTATCACATCCACACACATGTTCTAATGTGTTTTTGTGTGGAAGTATTTGAGAAGATGAACTAATTCGAAAACACTACGTTAAGAGAAAAAAATGAATGCTTTATGATAACACGGCACACTGTATGGTGTGTGTTTTATAACACACGACGGGTGCTTAAATTAAGATATATGTGCCTCTATGTTTGTAGGCCGATCTCATTTAATGAGGACGACCCCGCGTCTGGAGAAAACACCAGCGTGGTCCCATGGAATTAGCATCCACCCAACAAAATCACTTCCCCAGGATCTGAGCAGGCGCCAGGTCAGTCACCATCTCTACACTAGCCGTCTACCAAACAGTATGGAGACGGACGCCATATAAAACTAATTAACACTAATAAATGTCTTTTATCTGAATGTCATTTTTCAATATAGACTACACAAAAAGGGTTAGGATACTGACTAAGATTCCACAATCAATTCACATCTTGTCCGGATGAAGGCCCACTAGAACATCTAATGAGATGGCCGCTTGGATATGCGAACCATTATCAAAAGGGCTGAAACACCCCCATGTCGACGCAACTCCAAAAGAAACACCCCTTGATCAAATAGGAAAGCAGCTAACATACGTACTTGTGTGTAGCCATTGGGCGATATAGTTTTGCTGTCTGATTTAGTTATGGGAGAATGGTGTCACTTCGAGTCCAACTACACTCAAACACTATGGTTGTCTGCATACACCCAATAAACAAATACTGTATCAAATCTGATTAAGATATTTGTCAGCAGTCAAAGGACATTAAATACTAACCCCACAACAGAGGATTGCATCAGAATCAGTTGGGACTGTTGTACCTTAGAATGTATTGAAAAAACTTTTACTTTTATTTTCTGTGATATGAATGTGCTATTAATGATTGACACTATGAATGACATGAACTGTGTATAATAAGACAAAATAAATGTCTATGTATTAGAAAAAGACAAAAGGCGTTGTGCATCACTAATGATATCATTGCACTAAAAGTAGAGGGGAATACTAGACTTGGTAGAGGGGAATACTAGATCTGTGGCAGGGGTAGCTTTTCCAACTCTCTCTGCATAATATGTGGGAAGAAGGAAACAGACAATAAGAATTGGTCTGTTAATCTCTGCAAGAAAGAAATAGATAACAGAAACTCACCTAAATTCAACAGGATGTTGGATGGAGCTTGCAGGGACAAGATCCTTCTGAGGCCTGAGATACCAATGTCCAATAGGTTAGGCACGGCAGAAAGGAAGGGGTATGAGATTAGTGGGATTAGTAGAACCTATACCCTGGTGGCACGAGAGCACATTCTAAGAAGAGATAAGAAAACTGAGTCCTTCCGGTAATCCAAGAATCCAGGTAAAGTACATCAAGATGAGAGTCCAATGAACAAAGTCAATAGCAGATGAGCTGAATCCGATATGCTACTGGGCGAATAGAAATGGTACAGACACCAAGGAGAATCCAGTAGAAAAGTAAGGAGACAGATAGGTATAGATTTAGTATACAGGATGCCAAAGCAGGAACCAAAGGCCAAAACATCAAAGTGAATCTAAAAGAGGAGTCAGAAAGCAAGCAGGCAAAAGTTCCAAGCACATGTAGGCAATCGAGGGAGCATACACCAGACATCAAAGGGAATCCAAATGAAGAGTCAGAAAGCAGACATCACCAGATACTCAAACAATCCATAGCGGGTCTTGAAAGCAGTCTTCCACTCATCTCCTTCTCCTATCCTGACCACGTTATAGGCCCCCTTTAGGACCAGTTTCATGAATATGACAGACGTTTTCATCTGGTTAAGGAGTACAGAGATGAGGGGAAGCGGGTACTGATTCCTTATGGTGATGGCATTGAGAGCCCTGTAATCGATACCTGTTCTCAAGTCCCGCTCCTTCTTAGGGACAAAAAAGAGTGGAAAGGTAGCAGCTGAACGTGAGTGCCGAACAAATCTATTAGCCAGAGCAGTGTTCAAATATTCCCACAGTATCTCATCTTCCTTCACGGTCAATGAATACGCTCTCCCACAAGGGACGTTGGAACCCGGTATGGGTCTATAGGGCAGTCAAAAGGTCTGCGAGGAGGTAACTGCTCTGCATGTTTGTTGTCGAAAATGTCAACGATCTGAGGGCACTCTGATGATCACACCCACACATGGTACACATGAGAGCAATGCTGTACAAGGGGAGACTGGTATCTGGTCTTCTCCCTGCATGCAATGGGTGCAGCAATAATCGGACAGAAACAAGACTTCTTGCATTTCCCAGTTGACATAAGGGTTATGAAGCCGCAACCATGGCATGGCCAGGATTATCCTGAACTGCAGGGCAGTGATAAGTTCAAAGGACAAGGTTTCTCGATGCCCTTGTAAGGTACACATGAGAAAGCCTCTCAACTGGGCGCTTTAATAGACCAGAAACAAATGCAGTACCATCTTCCGCATTGACGGCTTTAGGACGTTTTGGGGCATGACTGGTAAACCATGCTGTTGTGCATACCGAAATCCATATATCAACGCCAAGGCCCTCTGTGTGGTACAGGATCCCAAACTGAAGCATAGGGGTCGATACACAGGCTTCATAGGATCAACAAAGATGGAGTCCAGAGGTGAAGTACTCATCCGAGGGACTCCCTTCTATGGGCGAGTTTTGGCATTTCCCTGTTTTTCGTGCTGGACGTTTGGAGCAACTACATATGATATCAACCAAAAACCCTCATCGACATAGAATGGTCTTTTGTCTACTCTATCGTAAAGTAGCAGTTAGTGGACCCCTCACCACACCTATCTGTATCGGTTCCAATTCTGTACATGCATGGGCAGGAGGTGTGCCTGTTTTAAAAGAGACAAACTGCGGATACCTTTTTTCTGCCTTCCACTCAGCTCTCCTGGTATCGAGCTGGAGAACCATGTGCAGTAATTCATGGAACCCAGAAGGCAAAACAGGAACTGTGACTAAGGTATCTTTGAGATCATCACCCTATAGAATATGGGTGCCTTCCGGTCCTCAGGCCATGGGGCTTCTGCAGCCAATTGATTGAAATGGGCCACGTCGGCTAACATGGAAATTGAACCCTGCCTTAGGTCTAAGAACTCTAAATCAGTTGCTTGCCTCTTGTAACGCGTATCAAAGACACAATTCATAGCAATCAAAAGGGTATCAAAATCATACAACACAGGACCGTTAGCTCCTACCTGTGGATTTGCCTAGGCAGTGGCAGTGCATCCCAAATGGGAGAGTACAAAAGCTTCTTCGGTAGTAGCATTGGTGAAGGAGCCAGGGCGACACAAAAAATGTAACTTACATTGATTAATGAATGTGCAGTAAGTTTGGGGTCTCCAAGAAACCGTTCTGTGGCACTAGAGGAAACTGAGAAAGTAACAAACCAGACACAGGATTAGGTGTGGGAACGGAATGGATGGGTGCTGCAGCAGCATCTCCTGCAAATTCGTCGTCTGGAAGTAAGGGATGGCTGACACTCTGTGGGGCGTCTATTCTCTGATCGATAGAAACATGAGCTTTGGCCATCACGGATCGGAGATCTGAGATCACCTTGACTAATGCTGCTAAGCATTCAGACTCTCTCCGCATGGTAATAATGGTACAGAGGTGCAAGAAAGGTTATGTTGGGCTTTCTCATCTGTTGTGACCCATGGGCTCCTTGGGACAGCAGGATGAAAAACCCTTAGAGTTTCTCCCCAATGGAGGGTGACTTTCCTCTCGAAACAGGTGTTCCCAGAAAACGGTATATGCAGTAGGAACTAATGATTTCAGATGGAAAGGTGGAATGGACGGCACCTGGGATTCTCCAGGCTGTGGGGAGAAGAATGTAGACAATAATAATTGGTCTGTTGACAATCTATGCAAGAAACAAATAGATAGCAGAAACCCACCCAAGTACAACAGATGTTGGAGGGAGATTGCACGGACAAGATCCTACTGAGGCCTGAGATACTGTAGAGGAGGTCTTTACATGGCACAAGGCCAGGCGAAGATATCAGAACTTTTCCAGACAGAAGATGCGGTCTCGAGGCCAACCACAGTGAAATAATTGACACATGGCTACTAAAGTGATGATTGATTTTAACAATGAGGAAGGCCGGCTAACTAAGGGGCACCTCGCACCTGGCCGACCATTCTGCGAGCTGCTAAGCAAAGTGGAAAAGTATGCATGGGGTTGGTGCCCACCCAATCACAATGGACCAAATAATCTACGGACCTATAGTTAGTAGAACCAATAGGACGTCATACTTTTAGTGACGTCCGCAGTAGTCATTTTGAAGGAAGGGCTTAGATGCCCACATGACAGTGTTTACCCAATCCCCTCACTCCGTTACCATATACAGATATAGTACCTATATTAAAGTTACCTTTTCCTAACCAATAGAATTGCATGTCAACTTTTGAGTGTTACATGTCAATGATGATGAGTTTTCAGTATAAATGCTATAATTTTTATGAAGTTCGTTGGAGTTGAAGCGAGAAGGAAGATCACACCATTGCTGATATTCATAACGGCCCGTTTTTTGTACTGGTCATTAAACGGACTCCCTTTGCCAAACCGTTTGAGTTGTTCTTATTGATTGGTGTTGAAGTATAAAATCTGCACCCCCATCCATCTCACGGGTGCTGCTATCTTGCCTTAAAGTGCTCCTGAGCAAACCCTGGTTGGGGGTCTCGGAGCACAATACCAATGTCTAATAGGCTAGGCACGGCAGAAAGGAAGGGGCAGGAGATTAGTGGGATTAGTAGGACCTATACCCAGGCAGCATGAGGGCGTACTCTAAGAAGGGACAAGAAAACAGAGTAAATCCAGTAATCCAAGAATCCAGGTAAAGTTCATCCAAGATGAGAGTCCAATAAACAAAGTCAGCAGCAGATGAGCTGAATCTGGTGTGCTGATGGGTGAACAGAAACAGGTACAGACACCAGACACCAAGGAGCATCCAGTAGAAAAGTAAGGGCACAGATAAGTATAGATTTAGTATACAGGGTGCCAAAGCAGGGACCAAAGGCCAAAACATCAAAGGGAATCCAAAAGAGGAGTCAGAAAGCAAGCAGGCAAAAGTTCCAAACACATGTAGGCAAACGAGGGAGCATACACCAGACATCAAAGGGAATCCAAATGAAGAGTCAGAAAGCAGGCGAGCAATAGTTCGGTACACAGGTAAGCAAAATATAGTCTCAAGAATAACAGAAGAACAGGGCAAAACACAGGTCACTTACTTCATTAGGAAAAGCACCGGAGACCCTCCACAGTCAGCTTTTACTTTCCCGGGAGTTGCTGAAGGGTGCTATGTGAAAGTGCTGACGCCACACGTCAGCGGGGCAGTGCATGTGATGTAGTTCTCCTGTTGTTGTGGATGTCGTTGGTACGCCGTCTGTGTATCCAACTCTGGGATAGTCTCCATGGCAACCGCTAGCCATGCTGAGTGGTCCAGGAGCGGCCACGGCTCCTGACAACCCCTCATCATTAACCTACCAATTGTTTGGTTGGATCCTTTGTCACATACAAAAAATAGGCAACTCAATGCTGCCTCGGTATTAGTATCAAAAAGGTAAGCGGAGTGGTCACGGGGTCAAACACCTTTTTTTTTGCAAAAAAAAATGAGTTTACCTGTGGCACTCATTTAAGAGAAGATTAAAGAAACCGCCCCGAAGACCTGTATCATGTCTTTCTCCTATACAGCGTTCAAATATAGTAAAAAGGCCATGTGGGGGAAAGGAAGAACAGGAATTCTCAATCCAGAACCTATGAAGGCAACAACAGTTATATCAACCAGCAGAACCCTTGGAACGGTCTAACCTACAGACTACAGAACTGCAGCAACGTGTGCAGACCCATGCACTACAACACACAACATTGAAGACTAAGGCAAGTGCCTCGTAACTTGCTACTAGGCTGCAGCAGATGCTGTGGGCCACCACAACAACCCTGGTGCTTCTGGCTATGAGCTCTGCAAAATCCCCAGGCGCACAACTCTCGAAAGTCAAGATAATCGCAACAAAGTTACACACATGTCAATGTGCCCATGCACAACTTGATCATGGGCCATTACTGTGAGAAACCTGAGGGTGTCCTCACACCTACTCCCCTTGGATTCTCTTCTCAGGTGGCCAGGAAAAGGCCATCGCTTTTGGATCCTGGGGGTGGAGATGTGAGGGAGGATCACCTGGGTGGAGAGTCCTTGGGGATTGGGGGTGAGGATGTCCGCAGGCGAGACATGGTATCCCCCTTTTCCATGTGATAACCAACCTTACCCTCTCCATGCCTTTATAGGCTGTTGCCAATCCCATTATATCATTCCCCCTCAGTCACACCACTATAGTACTGGGACAAAAAAGAGGCGACTAGGAGTGGTACACAATAACATGTCATTTCACCACTCTGGTACTGAGACAAGGAAGAGGCCTGAGGACTGTTAGGCTCAATCATGTTCCGAGAACATCAGGCAAATAGGCTTAAGGACTCACACCTGCAAGCAGGTGCATAAAAGGTAGAGCCGACAATCAGAGAGGGGAGACCAGCAGGAGAGAAGCCTGGCTGGGTGTGTCTGGCTTGGAGGAGATAAATCCTGTCGAGAAGGAGGCTGCCAAGGACAGTCGTGCCCAGAGGCCAGGACGCCAGCAAATATACAGTAGAGACTGCGACACCGAGGCCCAGGCGGGCCGCGGGAAGATCACAGCTGTTAGAGCCTCCTTGGTCGGGTACTAACAGCCGGAGCTGTGGGGCATGGAAGAGACCCCAGGGCTCCAAGCTACCGGCAGAGTCTGTGGGTGGCGAGCAGAGCTGCCGGAAACCAACAGAGAGGTTTCCAAAGTGCGAGCATGGCTTACAATGCTACGAAGACAGGGACGCAAAGCAGAAATCAAGGAAAGACGACGCCCGGAGGAGCCGACAGTGACCGGTGAGTGAACAAAAGGGAACATTTGTACCGGGCGCTCCTGGGGTTACTGCAGAGAAAATGTAATTGCTGGGTGAATGAAAATAGATATGCAAGCAAAAGTGACCCCAAAGTAAGGGGTTATACGAGCAAGTTGAACTATAAGAGAAAGCCTTGTGAATTAAGAATTGTTGAATACCGGACTAAAGGAAAGCTTTGATAAGCTTATGAATGGAAAGCAAGCATGTGCGAAACACACGTAATAAATACTGAAAGGCAATGAACGAATCCTGTGAAATAAAGTGAAAAGCAAGTGATGAACATCACTGAAGAATGTGAAAGTAATGTGGTGAAGGAAAGTAGGCACTTCATAGTGAACTTAGTGAAAAGAACACATTGTGGCAAAACCAAGATACCGGCAAGGAGAAAAACACATTGTGGCAAAGCCAAAAGACTGGCAAGGAGAAACCAAAGTGAAGGTGAACCAAAACACAGGGGCAGAGATACCTGTGTGGGCAAGAAAACCTAGGGTTATCGGTTGCGTGACGACCTGTAATGGGTGGTCCCACAACTGAGCCTAGTCCGAGGATACCCTCTCTGTGAAAGCCAAAGACACATACAGATATGTGTGAAAGAGATTGCTCTCTTCTGCTTTCACTTCAGCAATCTGTGTAAATTATTAGGCAATCAAAAGGAGTGCAAAGTTGACCTGAAACTGGTTTTGAGTATTAAGAGACTAAAACGAAGTGGGAGCAGGCAAGCTGGACAAGCTGATGTCTTGGGGAAGGGAAGCCTAAGACCTTGTGAACTTTGTTGTTGCCTTGGGGAAGGCAACCTCAAGGTCCTTTTGGAACTGTGCTATCTTCTTGGGGAAGGGAACCGTGAGACTTTGTGGAACTGCTTTGAACTTGGTGAAGGGGAGCTGGAAAAGAAGCCAAGAGCTGAGAAAAGCTCAGTACTTTACTTTGGAACACTACTTAGTTTGTTGTTGATATCCCTAAACCACATTGTTTAGCTTTAGTTGTGAGGGCAGGTATAGGTTTTGGACACAGACAGACTTTTGAGTTGAACTTACTGTCTCAGACTATCCTTAGGTAGGGAAATCCCACCTCAGCATAGGGCAAGTTAGGCCTTACACCATCCTGACATTTAAGTTAATAAAAGTATTTCTATTTGAACTTATCTGTTGTCTGTGTCTTGCTTCATGATGCCTCCACATTACCCATGAGCAATGTTTCTATGGAATGTGCACAGCTTTTTAAACAATGATGACCAGAAGCACATTTTTCTGAATAGGCAATGTATGCTTCATTTTTGCTGTGAATTAGCAACAATGTAAAATGGCTCAGGTGCATATTGATCGAACTCGGTTTGCTTTGCGATTAGGCCCTTAATGTGGCACAATAATGAGCACAAGAGCAGCACATTTTGCCATTCCCGAAACTGTTTGAAAGGATTTTCACCAATGAGATTATGACTAGCAACGACCTGTCAGAGGTGGTCCAAACATATTATTACTTAAAAGACACCATCTTATTATGAGCTGCCTATAGTAACACGCCTGATACATATATGATTTTTGAGGGTGTCAAGTAAGCCTTGGGCCATCCCAAAACCGCTCCCCCACACCTCCAGTCCCAGGGACCAATGAAAAACATGTTTTTGTCATGGCACTAGGGGCTCTCAGAGATGGCATGAGGGGTGGGTGCTCAAAATGTTGCAAGACTTGGATGACCCAGTCAAATGAAGTACTGCTGGGCTTTGCATGTGGCATGCTCTACGACACCGTCAGTCAAGGTTAACTAGTAAAAAAACGTTGCCATTGTATGGAGCCATTATTTGGGGTAACTTATACAGCACTAAAAAACAAGCTTAGATACCACTAAAAAACAAACACGTCAGAAAGCTCCACTGCGTTAGTGATGCCACAGCTAATAATATTGTTCAAAAGAATATGGGGTTTCATTATATTCGACTGCTGGTATAAGTCAATAAAAGTCTGACTGGGTGCTGTCGAATCCCTGTTGAGAAACTTGGTGCGTGAGTTAGTCACCTACCCACACACACTATAAATTCCGTTGCTATCCTCCATCAAAGCAACCTTGCCTCCAGTGCTTAATTTGCGAAACAATATGTGCCAAGGCCCAAATATTTTCACGCATTCCTGTGCCATGTTGGTGTGGCAGCTTCCCATGCTCGCCTGCCACCACCCACCGCTAATCCCCCCAATGTCAACATATTTGGGGTTGCAGCTGGAACTCCCAATGGCACATTCTGGATGACAGGTGCACCACCCATGGTGCCGTACATGCCACGCTCCGGCCATACCATTGGCACTGCTAGATATGCATGAGTGTGCCTGCCTACCTGTTGAACTGGTTTGAAAATCCAGCTCATTGTTATGATATTATATTTTATTTATAGCGCGCCCATACACAAGTGTTTCAAAGCGCGACTGGTTGTTAATGGAAATGGATAAATATCATAGCAGCATCAGCATGGCTCATCCTGATCACATGGCAATGAGTCTACGCGGAATGCAACAGCACATGGCCCATGCACACTATTAATGCTTGTTAGATGACTACAGCGGTTAGAGAGGAGAGGAATGAGGGACAATTCAGAATGTTGGGCCTGTGTTCAGGAATGTGGGACATTAGAGCACATTATGGGATTGCACAAGGGTAAGAGGCTTTTGGTTGGAGTTTGATAATGTCTGTGAAAAAGTAATAGGTGAGAGGCTCAAATACGATTACAAAACATAGATATCGGGTAGTGATTTGATGTTAGATGACCTGTCTACAGGTCAGAAAAAATGGATCTTCAGGAGCGCAATGGTGGGGAAAAGAACGATTCTGAGGGGTTGGAAGACAGCAGAACCTGTAACTATTGCCGTGTGGCTTAATGAAATGCATGATTTGGCAGAGATTGAGAGGGTACCGCAGAGAGAAGAAAAATTTATAATTTGAAAAAATTTGGGGGAAATTTCCTTTCTTTATAACAATTTGATTGCAAATGTGAACTCTGAGCTGTGGTAGGGGGGTAAAATTGAATTCTATGATATAATCTTTTTGAATTGTGTATTATGTGTTTTGTTTACTGTACGGTACTTTGTGTAAAGTTTAAACTAAAATAAAATGTACAACAAAATAAAAAGATGACTACAGCTACCAGTTATAGTAATGAAGTTGCCAAAACACAGCATCATCATCAAACTGAGTAGTAGTGGTGCAGATCAGAAGAAAGTCCCAGGGCTCAGTCCTGGCAAACACCCCAAGAACCATCTAGCGTCTAGCCCAGTCTCTGCAGAGGAGCACAATCTCCCTAGGAAGGTCTCAGGAAAGAGGCGCTTTACTAAAAAGGACTTCAAGTGGAGCAGGGTTAAAGGCTTTTGATTGTTTACATCAGAATTGGCTTATTACTTGGTTGTATCAATCATGGGGGCTGTTACATTTTAAACACTCTAAAAGTTGTTCTTGTAACGTTATAGCTACATACATATTTCCCCAATGTCCCCAATGTGGACGCCTGAATATTTTCATCTGTTATTTTATAAAACAATGTTCACTACTTCTAGACAAACCCAGGCATGAGGGACCCACAACAGAGCACTCCCACCCCAAATGCAACTGCAAGTTTACTCCTCACAGAAGCAGAAGCAGTGGAAGACAGGCTTTGCACTTCATGAATGAGGTGCAGTGTAACTGCTTAGGCACAGCAGGCACGGGACTCACATCTGGTCATGCCACCCCCAAGCCGTGCAGAATTTGCCTCAAAGTGGGAACACAGCTTATGAAAAATGGCACGCTTTGTGTGAAATACTTCATGCTCGTCAACGGGTGCACCACAGTGTCCTAATGAGGAGAGGCATGGGTAACCATTTCAAGTTGCAAGCTACCAGCCAGTCCTAAAAAGTCACTGGGCGCATCAATTCTACACATACAAACAGAACATCATTTCTTATTTGCCAAGTGTCTAATATGACTACCAAACGGCTATTAGTGCGTGCAACATTTGTGCCCTGGGTGTGGTATGAGGGCAATCACACTTCAATGTCATTGTCTGGCACCCGTTTCATTCATGGGCTCAGTCTGCACGTGTTCGACTCTCCCCCTTGAGTGACAGAAGAGTAATGCAGATAGCTCCACCCACCAACTTCAAAACATAGAGATGTCACTTATATCCATCCGCGTGCACTTAGGCCGCCAGAGTTTAAAGGGATACAAAAAAACCTGCATACAATCAAAACGGCAATGCCATTATAAGGGACAAACATTTTCACGAATACAAATTTTTGTTTCATTATTGCTAGTTTGCTATGTGAATTATTTGATCTGTTCGAACAATAGGAGGCAGTTTGTCTTTCTGCCGCACAGTCTTCATTTCCATGGCTGAGATGTGCAGGATAGCATGGGAAAGAGGGCAGCTTATTCACAGAGCCGCACCCAGAGAATCCATGCCGTTACAATTGGTAGTCTCATTCGGTTTGTTTGTGTGACTATCATATTAGTAATTCATTGTGCTTGTGTAATTCAGCAATTATTTTAAACATATGGTTGAGGGGTAAAACTATGCATGGGTGAGTAAGTGGACGAGTGTTGGATGCGTGTATTGGTGTTTGGATGAGTAAGAGGATGAGGGATGGATGGCTTGTGAGTGACATGGTCAGGGATGGTGAACGGCTTTGAAGTGAGAGAGTGAGTGTGGGATGGCTTGGTTGGTGAGGGAGAAGGTGGACATTGTATGAATATACAGAAGAGGTCGAGTGTTGGATTATTGAGCTAGGGTGAGTGTTGGATGGATGGATTGGTCAGAGAATGAGCGGTTGAGTCTTAGCTGAAATGGTGACTGAAAGAGTGCACTTGGTTACTGGGCTAGTGTTGTCTGGATGCACGTATGGCTACACGGATGGATTCTGTGAGGTTCTGCAGTGTGTACAATTTCAAGTTGAAAGCTACTAGTCACACATGAGATTCACTCGCCGTCATCGCGAACATAGGGCAGTGCATAGCAGAACCTTCCGTGTGCAAACAAACTCTAACATGGACCAATGAAATGTACACTCACTAGTGGCAAGTGCACATTGTTAGGTCTGGTACTGGGTGTTGGATAGATGAACTGGTGAGTGAGGGGGTGAGAGGGCAAGTGCTGGATGGAAGCTTGCGTTGAGAGGATGAGTGATGGATGGATTGGTGGGTGAGTGATTGGCTGGGTGTTGGATGGATGAGATGGCGAGTTAGAATGTGAGGATGACAGTCGGATGGATTGTAAGAGCTTTTTATAGGGTGAGTGTTGGATGCATGGATGGATTGGTGAGTCAGAGTGGGATTATTGTATCAATTAATTGGTGATTTTGACAGTGAATGGGAAGGTGAGTGATGGATGGATGGATGGATGGAAACACGGACGGATAGATGAATTAGAGGGGAAGTGAGTGCGTGACAGATGGTGAGTGAGGAATGGATTTGTGATTGAGAGAGAGAAATACAATGACAAATGGATGGATTTGAGAGTCAGATAGTGAGTTTGATTATGCATTTATGAGTGAGAGAATGAATGCCAGGGTGATTGTTGAATGGATTTGTGATTGAGAGTGAGAGGGTTAGTGTCGGATTCATGAATAATTGGTTTGGTGAAATAGGATGACCTTAAGACCCTACTTCTCAAAGTACATCTTGCCAAATCACTGATCGCTCCAATCAACCCTTTATTTCGGTCTAGTGTTCCCTCCCTCTAGGGATCCCCTACCTATCCTAGCTCTGCTGCTACCCTTTTACCCCACATGCAGCCCAGGAGTGGGTCCCCTGTGTCCAGTGCTCTGTTGCTTTACAGCTAGGTTTGTGCTGTATAAATTCCATGCATGCATACATACAAAGAGTGAGCACAGGGGTAAGTGCTGGGTGGATGTGTGAGTGAGATGGTGAGTTGGATGGGTGGACTGATTGGTGAGTGTGAATGCTTCATGAATAGATAAGTTAGTGAGAGATGAATGGACCGGTGATTGAGGGATGGCTGGATTGGTGAGTGAGGGGATGAGGGCTGGGTGGGTGCATTGATGAGTAAGAGGGTGAGGCATGGATGGATAGTGAGTGAGTGAGAGGATTTGTGTTTGATAGGTAAATATCACCCACAAAGCAGTCTTGAGTGGAACACCAACATACTTGGCGGCTAAACGCCACATCTCTGTAGGTTCTCTGTCCTCACGTAGAAAAACTATCAAAACATAGGAGTCTAAGCTGGCTTGTAAAGAGAAGACTATCAAGCAGTCCTTCTCCTGTCATTCTACTCTGTGGTCATAATTTCCTGTATTTTCATCACAAGACATTGTTGCAGCCACTGGAAAGCCTAAATATGCCTCCCCGGTTGACCCCATTCCTCTATCGTTGTTGAAAGACATCATGCCTCTGGCTGCGCCTATGATTACGCAGGCCGTCAACCTCTCACTTAGCTCTGGCTCTATTCCTGCTATGCTAAAGTACACTTTGGTTACTCGTCTTCTGAAGAAACCCTCTCTGGACCCATCTGTCACTTTTAATTTCCATCCCATCTCTCCACCACCTTCCTTATGAAACTGTTACAACCTCTGGTGGGCCACTGTCTTAGTTCTTTTTTTAGAAGACTCCTCTTTTTTTTACCCTCAACAGTCCAGCTTTCGACCAGGCTGTGGCACAGAGGGAGTCTTAGTGTCTGCTGTTGATGATCTGGCACGCTTTCAGGATCAGGGTGGCATGGGAGCGTTGATTCTTCTTGACCTCTCTGCTGCCTTTGACACTATTGATCATGTCATCCTGCTTGAGCGCCGTCTTAGCGATGGCCTCTCGGGTGCCATTTAGCTCCTCTCTCTCGGACCAGACTCAATCGCTTGCCCTCCCGCCTTTTGTGTTCTGATACTGTTTCTCTACTTTGTGGTGCCCCTCAAGAGGCCACCATCTCCCCGGTCTTGTTTAGCATCTACATTAAGCTTCTGACCAAGCTCATCCTCTCTCACGGCTTCCTGTGTCACTCCTTTGTAGATGATACACAAATGATTGTGCGCCTTGATCTTTCTCAGGCTGACACTGCACTCAGGTTTAGGACCTGCTTGGATGCCATAGGGGGAAGGGATGAGCAATAATTGGCTGAAGCTGAACGGTCATGAGACCAAGGTGTTGGTGGTAGGCCCCCCCTCGAGTATGGCTTTTTGAACTCCACCTTTCTGGCCCCCTTCTCTAGGCACATTTCCTATTCTGGTAGCAGCTGTTAAAGACCTAGGGGTAAAATGTGTGGCTTCTCCTTCTGACAAAAACCAGATCAGGGCTGTTTGCCAGAAAGGTTATTTCCAGTTAAAGATTTTGCGCAAGGTTCTCCCTGTTATACCAGTCGAGTTTAGGGCCACTCTCTTTCACTTTTCAGTACAGAACTTTTGCCATACTGTGCTTAATGCTGGTGCTCGGTCTGAGTCTAATTTCTCCAGAGGTTGGCAGAAAACGTTCTTGAAGTACAGGCAGGGACATCCTTTAGGGGTCGCCATAGGTTGCAACTGCGACCCCTGTGGTCTCCCTTGCTACCCCTAAGCATTTTTTTAAAAAATGCAACCTCCTTGGCTGTGGCCAGCACCATGGGGCTCTTTGCATCTGGAGTGTCTGGCTTTCTTGTTCAGCTCTTAAAACAAAAACAAAAAAACAGGGGTTCCACAAGTTTAACACTTTCAGCAGTGACCCGTAATAAGAAAAAATAGGAATAACAAATAATTTGCCTTTCTGGAATTCTATACAATAATTGCTAAACACATTAAAGGTTTATTTCAGGCACACTTCACGGGGTGAGTCACTGATTTAGTCTGTTCTTAAACACCTCAAGTCAGCCTTTCATTCTTCTGAAGTCGATAAATGAGTACAACACAGGTTGGGTGATATTGTATGTATATTTGTTCTATATAACACATCATTATCATTTGGCCAAGGACGTCTGCTTGGATTCAAAGTAATTTGGTAATATGGGCCTATACACACTGATATTAATGATAAATATGGCGATCCATTCTTGTATGAAATGTAGATCACATTATAGTGATATCGTAACCATATTTTTCGTAATGTACTTAGGAACAATGCTATGTGATGCAACTTCCTGTTAAGTCAAGGGGTGAAAGGTTGTGCTCCATCACTTCTCATGATATCAAATGACCTCATGTCCTGTGATGTCAGAGGTCAAGGGTCATGTGATGTCACTTCCACTACCCTAGCATTTTGGTGAAATGATGTCCCTGACCACAGGGAGCTAAAACATTTTATCTATGATGCCATGTTTATGGCACACATGGATTAAATACACTTCTAGGTCCAGAGTCAACAACGTAGCCTTTAAACTATGTCTCTGCATCTCACCACTCTCAGTTCTTTTTAATTTAACATAGCACTATATACCCGTGCTAGCTTTCTTTCTAGCCACTCTCAAATTTGGCAGATAAGGAAGCACAAGAAGATAACTGATTTCCCCAAGATAAAATACATTTGGGCATACAAGGAAACAGTGATCAGAATCGGCCCGATATTTCGGCAAGATCAAAGGGAGCAGCCGACGTGACATCACAAAATCCTCAGACACGTCACTGGAAGTCACAACGGATGATTTTTTATCACCATTCGTGGCAGAGTATTTTTAAAAAATAAATATTTATTGAAAACTCGAGACTGCATCCTGTTAATAAGCAGCGATTTACAACAGGTTCAAGCACCCAGATATTGAAACGTGCAGAGCAAAAAACATACTTTTAACAGATCAGTTGCACTTATTGAATTATGGAAATTTAAAATTAGGCTACTCGTGTTGCAAAGAGCAACAACATGGTAGTAATTGTGCCCCGGATATGAAGCCCATGATGTTCTGTTTCCAAAGAGTATTAATCAGCACTAGACCACACCTCTCTGCAGCAGTCTTCTTGGTATTGTTTAATTTTGTATAGTGGCGTTCAGATTGTTCGAATGCATCCCTAAGCCTCGAACATAAGGGACTACATAGGAGAAGAAGTGATCTGACCAAGATCAACCACATTTGGTTAAATGTACAAACTGGGATCTGAACTTATTTGTCTAAAAACATGACAATCTTTGGTCTCCAGCATGTTGGCCTGATTCCTTTGTGCATTGTGCTAGACCTAGCCTGGAGGTGAAAAACTTGGGCGTGATGATTGACGAGAACCTGGCAGTAACAAAATCGTGCTATTTCACTATCAGGAAATTGAGGAAAATGTTTCCCTACCTAACACCATCCCATCAGGTGCAAGTATGTAACGCCTTGGTTCTCCTCGCGTCTGGTCTTTAACATTTATGTGGGCTTGCCTGAATATGCCATTATTAGACTGCAAAAGGTACAAAACACAGCAGCAAGGATCTTAACAAGATTCCAACATATCGCTCTAGTGTTCCGCTCTCTGTACTGGCTTACTGTAAATAAGCAAATCACTTTCAAAGGTATGTGCATCGTCTTTAAATGCCTGCAGCACCCAGCAGCTACGCTGCTTCGAATAAAGCGTAATTCCTTCGCTAAGGCACACTCGGTCAGACCAAGATTGGACAGAAGACTGACCCCGCCTTCTCACAGGAAAGAGATATTCGGTGGCTGTTCATTTCTGGTACAGGCCATCCGATACTGGAACACTCTACCTGTTGATTTACGGAAAGAGGCAACCCTTCCAGCTTTTAGGAAAAAGCTAAAAACCTGATTTTTTAACTCATAATTTACTGCCGTCTTGGCCTTTGATACATTTGTTTTTCTGGGCTTTCTTTAACATTGGACAGCGCCGAGATACCAAATGGGAGATTGTTGCGCTTAATAAAACCCACACATAACATAACATAAAAGACAGTAACTGGTCAGGTTAGGCAACATTGTAGCTGCAGTGACAGCTCATGGGCCAAGCACCTTCGCACCCAGGCTGAACCTGCATGTCACGACTTAGAATCCCTACATGGCCGACTTAGTCCTTCATGCACTTACTCTATCAGAATTGTCCCTGGGCCTATTATGATAGCAACCTCGTCTGCCGCTCCCCTATCCCCTTACTGTTTCCCCCCCCCCCTCCCTCCAGCACTATCTGAAATGTTGTCAGGCCTAGTACGATAGTCACTTTTTTTGTTCCTCCCTCCCTTTCTGCACCCCTCTCCCTCACCTTTTGTTTTCCCCCGGCTCTACCTGAAATGTCATCAGGCCTAGTACGGTAGTCGCCTGTCTGTTTCCATTTCCTTCCCACTCTCCCCCTTCCTTCCTTAACTATGTCTTAGCTCTTGCACTATCTGAAATGTCGTCAGGCCGAGTACGATAGTTAATTTCACATCCTTACTGTTCATGGCTTGTAAGAATGTCGTTGTATATTCCCTTGTTCCCTTCCTTGCCTTAAAGTGCTTTGAAACACATTGTGTATAGGCTCTATATAAATAAACTATCATATCATATTATATCATATACTTCGGAGGTCGATGAATAGAGAACCATTAAGTTAGAAGAAGGAGGAATCAGGGATAAAGAGCTACATAAAACAGCGCTGTGTGTGAGAAATCTGAGGGCATTCTCACATTTAGCCCTCCTAGAACCCCCCCCCTCTCTCCCCCACAGATAACCAAGAGGAAGGCAAGACTGCCATGCCAGATCCCGACCCTGGGGGTGGACTCGCAAAGGGAGGATCACCTGGACGAAGGGTCATTTTAGATCAGAGAAAGGGTACCTGATGGCGAGACATGATGCCCCCCTTTCCTGACATTAACCTCCCCTCCCCTCCATTAGCCTTTATGGGCTATTGCCAATCACAGTCCATCACCCCCTATACATTTCCCTTGAGTACTGGGAAGAAGAAGAGGCAACTAGGAGCAGCGAATATTTCCCATTGTAAAAACCACTCTGGTACTGTTACGAAGAAGAGAGGCTTAGAGGCATATAGGAATGTCACACTAATGGGTTTGCACAAGGTCAGGTAATTAGGAATACCTTGTTAAACCTGCAACCCAATAGTAATCAGGGAACACATAAAAAGTGGCGTTGAGAACCACAAAGGTGCGAGAGGTGCAGAAGTTGGGACTGTGTCATATGACGAAGAGAATCCAGGGTCGTGGTGAGGGGAGAGGAGCCGAGATGCCAGAACGCCAACAAACATCCTGCTAGTCCTACCGAGAGTGCCGTACAGCACTGGGAGCGATTCAGAGGGGAGGCGGAGAGCGACCGCTGCAAAGGAGCGGAGGCTAATCCCGAATCACTTCCAATGTGCTTATGTTATGTTACTTGGCATTTATATAGCACCTTATGTATCATTGGTATGACCTCAAAGCGCTGGTAGGTTGAACGCCCTCAGGAACTATATTGAATGCCGAACGTAATGAAAGAGGCTGCTGAGGCCGAATCACTTTCAACTTGCATGTATTGGATGCTGAATGTAATGAGAAGGGTTGTTGAACCCACACAGTGAACACTTGCTAACATCAAGACTTAAATCACAAGCAACATATGTGGTTGTTGGTTGCGTGACCTGTGATAGGTGGACCGTGCGGTCGGACAACTGCGCCTAGACCAGAAACCACTAAAGGTTTGACAAGCAGCAAAGACGCATGAACCATTGGTGAAGTGAACCAAAGGAAAGATCATGCAAACCCTATATTCTCTTATAAACTTGAGAACTCGTGAATTGAAGGAACAAGTCAACTACTGAAAGTGACTCTTGGGAAAGGGAACCCTGACAGAAAACACAGGAGAATATTTGTCTTGGGGAGGGGAGTCCCAGGACTACAGTGTTGTATGAACGTTGTCACATTTCAATTTAGGGAATGGAGCCTCAAGACCTTTATCTGATGTGAACTGTAAAACATGTGAATCTACAGAAGGTAAGTTCAGAACTTGCTCAGTCCTTATTGCAAAGAGGTTATATTGGAACTGTTTGTGGGGATGACAAATCCGGGGATCAGTGTGGGCGCTGGTTGGATTATTAGTCCATGAGGTCGCAGTTGTGCGAATGGTGTAGATTCATGGTCGAGTCAAGTATTTGTCAATACATGTGTTGGTTTGTTTCTTGGTTGTTCAGCACCAAGGAAAACATCATTGCGGCAATGGTTGCCAATCATTTGACATGGTTAAGTGCAAACAGCCGACGCGCGTTTCAACCTAAGTCTTTTTGAAGGCCAATAGAATTTGAGGGTTGGCTCAGGTGAGCTGTATTCTGATCCTCCCAGGTGTGGGCGCCAGAAGGGCTGGGTAGCCGAGTCGATGCCGGGTTCGGCGCGCAGGTCGTAGACAGGGTTCTCACGAAGCGAGTTGGAACTGTGTTGAACTTGAAACAAAGAACTTCAGAGGAACTTAATTTGCCACTCTTTGAATATTTACTTTGGAACACTAACATTTTGGTTGAGAGCATTTTCCCCACTAGTTTTGTTGTAGTTGTGAGGACAAGCATAGGTTTTGACACAGACATGCTTTTTGCTTTAACATTGACATAGACTTTCCTTAGATTTATTTAGGCATGGAAATCCTGTCATAGCATAGGGTTAGTTAGGCGTTGCACCCTCCTGATCATTAATAAAGCTTTCTTTAAAATATATCTTTGGTGTCCGTGTCCTCTCTCTTGATACCATGCCTGTACCACGTGTGTTATCATACTGTGGGAATTATAACCTGTGCTGAATATTATGACGTAAAACTAACTAACTTTACACTGAAAGAAATGTAAACAGTAAAATAGAAAAATATTTTGAATAAGGAAGTTAAAAATAACAAAATGTATTATTTTCATTTTTCCTAAAAGCAAAGCATATTTTGTGCAAATGTATTTGTTTTAAAATATTTGTTTTTGATTTCTTACTGATTTAGCATAACCAGGAAATCCTACTACATCCTCCAGCTAAACACATCACGCCATCATTTGCACTTACTGATAGTCAGTCCTGTAGCTAAACTCTATAAGGGTGCCAGGTACAGTCTTGATCACCCGGTTGATATGTATACTATAGCAAAAAACGGACCAAGACCTTAAGTGATAGACAGAATTGATTAAATGATTATCGTACTACAAAATCTATCATTTTTATTTCTTCTCAAAATACATTGGCAACACGTGGCAATGTATAACATTAAACAACCTCTTTGTTTCAATAATACCTTTTAATTTGCTTCCACGAATACACACATACCAAGCTGATCAGGTGTACCCATTTACAACCACATTCACACTAAAAATCAATACACACAATACATATACAGGCCCTTTCATTAAATAAGGGCTTCACATTAAGAGACCAATTGACATATTACCATACATCCCATATTTCTAACAATGTGTCTAATAGACAATGTATTTTGAGAAAAAATAAAAATAATTCATTTTATAGTGCGATTATAATTTAATCAGTTCTGTCTAGCACTTAAGGTCTTGATCAATTTTTTTTGTTACAGTCTTGTAGGTATACTCAACCATGCACCAATCCAATCCTCCAGTGCCCTTATATGCGCTAAACCATACCTATCTCAGCAAGGAGTTATTTTTATGCTGTTGTGGTCTATTCCCCCACCCCATGCAGTCTTTTTGAATTGATAGAGCATTGTCCTGGTTGGTGTTCCTTTTATTTCTCAGCAATCCCAAGTTTGACAAATGAGGAAAGTGAAGCCAAGGAAGATAAAGTAATGTGCCCACGATCAAATTATGTTGGCTAAGTGAGAAGCCAGGATTAGAATCCAGGTGTTCTGGTTCAAAGGTCTACCCACTACAAACCACTACTGCACTGTCGAGCAACGTTTGCTAAAAGTAATTTGCTCAAAAATGACACAATTTGGTCAAGTGAAGAAGCCAAGATTAGAACCCAAATCTTCTGGTTCCAAGGCTGCTACTTTATCTTTATTTTCTCCCCTTCCTTTTCAATCGTATGCCCTTCCCTAACCTCCCTTTCCCTCCTTTGTCTGTGGTCGGTGTGGAGGGATGGGAAATGTGTGCGTGTAGAGTTATAGCTGGAGTGTGGTGCGACGCCTATGGAGATGGGTTGAAATGAAGGAAGTGGACGGGATGAATGCGTGTGTAAGAGTAGGAGGAGTGTGGAAATGTTTCTGAGTGGTTGTGTGGTGGAGGGAGAGCAGGTGTATCTATGTGGATTATGACGGGTATCCCTCTGGGATTTGCTTAGCTACTTCTTAACTCCACACTTTATTTTGGTCTAATAAAGTTTTGCTATGGTGTAATATGCTTTTCAGACTCTTTTCAGATATTAAGATACCTTAGCATTTTGATAACCTCACTTGGTAGACTTTGATTTGTGAGTTTTTTTTATCAATCTTTAATATTTTTCTCTTTAAAGTCATCTCTCACACACTCACTAGGCAAAGTCTTCCAACTGCCCGGGTTTCCTTAATCTTAGGGTTCCAGAGTGAGCACTGTCTCCCATCAAGCAGCAGTGCCCATGAAGGCGGTTTGGACGATTCAGCTTTCCCACAGGTGTGGTCCCAACAACTGGTCTGGCGTGGATTCCGTCACCAGCATGGAGTGGCTTCCTATAGATGTGGCTTGGGCACATCAACAATCTGACCGATGTCTCATGGGCAGCATCTTCACAAAGGGAATGCTATCCTTAATTTGAAGGGTTGCTTAGTATGGGCCTTATCCTATGGATGCAACCTGCGCGCTTCAACTCTATTACCTCTGGCCCCTCTGCAAGCTCATTCGATCACGGGGGACTTAGGCTCCTCTTTCGCCTGAGGTTTCCTTCTCTCCCGCTAGTCTGTTTAGCCTTGTTCCTCCTGATGCTCCCAGGGATGGCAGTATCCGTGTCTTCCTTGGCATCCGCGGTGGTTCTGCAAGTACCAACAGGGATTGTGGAGTGCTTCCTCGGATCTACACGATTTCTTCAAGAATATTTCCTCGAAGCCCATTACATCGATTTCTTTTTTAACACATTTCACCACAAATCAATTCGGGGGAGACCACCCGCAGTCCCTCCCCCCCACTTCTTTCCACCTTAAATAATATCCTAACCCAACCCCAAAGTCTACAATGCAGCAAAATGTGTGAAAAAATTCGATGTAATGGGCTTTGTGGAAGTATTCTGTGATACAATGGTAGGATACCTGCTTCCTCTGCCCGTGTGTCTTGTTGACTACATCCCAGTTCACCAGGTCCCTCCGTTCCTGTTCAGCGGTGCCTCCCACAGAGGCATTGCTAAGGGGTGGCTAAGGGGGCTATAGCCCCTGATCTTTTGGTTGTAGCCCCGGATAGAATCTCAGGAGCTACTACCAAAAGGCTATCTAGACCCCAGTCCTGACAGTTCAGACCTCAGCGTAGCCCTGGGTCTTTTCCAGACCTAACATCACCCCTGGCCTCCCAAGTTCCCTTGCTCCACTTACACAGCGAACCATAGGCACATACGAAATCCTTTCTACAGTCCAGTCTACCATCTAGCACAAGAGAACACATTTTTTACAGGTTTCATGGGGGCAGTTTGTTGCAGGATGGACGAGTGGATGGACTGTGGAGATGTGCCTGTGGGACTGCTGAGGGGGGGGGGGTGGAAATTAGGGAGATGTAGTTGATGGGAGAAGTACGGTGGGGCCCTGCCTGTGATAGGCGAGTTAAAAGGGGAGAACTCGGGCATTTCTGTAATCTTTATTATTTGATTTTGAACAAGAACGTACATTCAGTGAATACACGCGAATCCGGACCACCTGCCAATGAACAGCGTGGAACAACTTTCAAATAATAGATTGCTCGCTTATTATTATGCAAGAGAAGACTCAAGGTGGCTAGCAACTGAAAGTGATGAAAGACGTCCACAGACTGAAATGACACAATTGGAGAACCATACTGAAGGTTACTAATAACGTTAAAGAATTAACTGAAATGTTAGATTTCTGGAAGAGCAGCATGTCACATTTTTGTCAAGAGTTCGAAGTTCATAGACATTGCACTGGTCAATGTTGAAGCTGCAATGGGGTAAAATGACCGCAATTTTAGCACACAGGCAAACCTTTCGTCAGTTTCTGCTCGCAGCCTGCAAAACAGGAAGCCACATCTTTCTAGTGTTGTTGCCGCCCAGTGCTGCGCGACAGCGGACAAGCCTCGTGCAGAGTTTAGTGAACTTCTTAGTCCGAACTATTTTACGCCCCCAAATAAGAATTGAGGCATAGGACTCTCAGCAGTGTCATGTAAACAGAGGCAGGTTCTTTTTTGATAGTTTACAGGCCCACTAAAATGCTTAATGTGCACCTACATTGAAATAACGGTCATAAATGTAAAGCAAACAAATAGTCCTGGGGTGTTAAGCGACCTCAGAGCGATCACACTCAACAGGCCCAAATGGCTCCACCTCCAGCAGGCCCTTGTGATGACATGACTATTGGCATGCAGATGTCATGCAGCTGCAACAGATGCAGCGCAGCTGAACATATTCACCCCTCCCCCATTAACTGAGGTGGCGGCGGGTGGGTGGGGGGCGTAATCAAGGGGGGCTTAATATTTTCAGCTCTGGCTGAACATATCAAGCGAGGTGGCGATAGATAAGCCTGCATTCCCCTCTCCCACTGCTGCATGTGGGGACAGGACCTGGAACACTTGGGACTGTCGCAGCAGTAGTCGAGGTACAGACCGCTCAACTTTGTGTCCAGGGCCCCCATTTGTCCGGCCAATCTTAATCACATCCCTACCAGATAAACCAATCCCCACCCCCAATTGTCACACCCAACATTCTCAGGGGGTCTAAGCATGGATGAACCTTTCAACTAATTCCGAGGCTCCTTTGCTATCACATAATCTCCATGGTCCACACGTAACTTTCTTTTGTTGGCCATAGCGAGGTGTATACACAGCTTAGTTCATCTTGCTTCCATCCAAAACTGCCTTCAGCTCTATTTTGGCCACATCTCCCTTGACCATGCACTAAGGGTTCAGATGGTGTGCTGCCTTTGCGTACCCTCTTTAAGTTGAAGAGTACAGCTCATGCAATGGAGTGCAATGGGGTCCATATGCACAAATTACTTTCCAGAGGACCTCCTTCCAGTCTAGTGACCACGCTAGATCCAGCTGCATGCAAGGTAGTTCATGCTGCTCGCTGGTTGCGTGTAATCCCTATATCCTTGAGAAATGACTGCGTCTCTGTCATGCCTGCGCCATGGGCGCATACATTGGCGATCATTATGGACTAATTGTTATTCATTTATCTACAGAAAACTCCTGGAACAATCCCTATTCACTTTTTGGAACTTGTTTCCCATTTGCGAGACTTTGGTGCTTTTTTATTTTATCCAACTAACTACACTTACCACAATGCACTTGGCTATAACTATCTTTTCCTGGCCATTCCTATTCGTCATCATCGGAACTACAATCTCCAGCAGCCCTAGGGATCAGCTCTGCTTCCACCAGCTCAGGAACAGAGAGGGAGGAGGCAGATTGTATGCAGGTGTGCTGATCCAGGTGTGGCCAATTAGCCTGCCTCTGTGCTGGGCAGGGCGGTATAAAAGCTGCTGCCTACAGGGGCTCAGTCTCTTGCATTGAGAGTCCTTCCAGCACCTTTTTGCTTCAAGCTACGAATCTTTGTATGCTGTTCCTCCTTACTCCTGCTTTGATCCAGTGCCCTGCCGGGCTCTCTACATTGCAGCCGATCACGCTCTGCTGCTTTCTACCCTCCGCCTTTGCCCTTCCGGGCTCCTGCCTTGCAGCCGATCACGCTCCGCTGCTACCTTCTGCCCTCGTCTTCCAGGCTCCTGTCTTGCAGTCGATCACGCTCCGCTGCCTTCTACCTACAGCCTTCGTCCGCTGGGCTTCCAGCCTTGCAGCCTACTTCAGTCCTCTGCAGCCTTCTAAAGTCATCGGCCCTGCTCCTCTGGGCTCACTCCTTACTGCCCGGCCCTTCTGGCTCCTTGCCGCGCAGCCTGCTTCACTCCGCTGTCAACAGCCCTTGTCCTCGGGGATTCCTGCCTTGCAGCCGATCTCACTGCTTTCTACCTACAGCCTTTGTCCGCTGGGCTTCCAGCCTAGCAGCCCTCTACAGTCCTCTGCAGCCTTCTACAGTCAGAGGTCCTGCTTCTCTGGGCTTACTTCTTGCTGCCCGGCCCTTCTGGGCTCCTTGCTGTGCAGCCTGTTTCTCTCCGCTCCCCTAAGCCCTTTCCCTCTGGGCTCCCTTCCTTACAGCCCTGCTCCTTTGGGCTTGCTCTTTGCTGTCCTGCTCCTCTGAACTCTGGACCTTGTACCCTACAGTCCTATGCAATCCACAATCACTGAACACGCGGTAGAAAATCTGAAGGAGTGGAGCTACTAAAGGGAATGTCTGCCTATTGGCCAGGAGCCAAAAGGCCTGAAATGAGGGTGATAGAGTAGTAAAGTGAAATGCAGGTTTTTGTTTATGTTTATGTACATGTCCATAGTCCCCTTTCCTCCATACTTATCGGACATTCTTCCATCCTGTGGGACGGGACCGCGGAGCACTTTGTAAAAGCATCAAACATTTTGCACATTTGTTTTAGTCCTTCCTCTCTTTCTACGTGAGGTACAGCACGCGGCCGTAACCCCGCCCATTTTAGCTCCACCGCGCGCATTGCCCATCAGTCCTTTTCTATCGGCATGTCAGAGACCTTTAAGCAATAACAGAGGAACCTTATTAGAGGGGACGGCGGGCAGGCATATGGAGGAAAGGGGACTATGGACTAGGAGTAAGGTGGTCACTACGGTGAGTAACCTGGTTATACTCTGATGTCCCGTCCCCTTTCCTCCATACTTATGGGAGATTCCCAAACACTCCTCACAGGAACTACGGGTGGATGGAAAACCCCTTACTGAAAAAGGTTCTTCAGCACAGCCTGGCCAAACTGAGCATCAGATCTGGAGCTCAGGTCTAGACAATAATGTTTACAAAAGGCCGATGGGGAGGCCCAAGTAGCCGCCTTTGCAATGGTCTCCCAGGGGACATATTTTTGAAAGGCAACTGTGACTGCCTTGCCCCGCACCAGGTGTGTGTGCATGAATACCTTTAGGAGGCTGCAGTCCTTGGACAGTGCAAGACTCCGTAATACAGGCAGCGATCCATCTGGAGATAGTCGCCTTAGAGGTCTGTTTACCTTGTGGAATACAAAAGGCTACCAACAGTTGAGGAGAGCTCTTAAATTCGGATGTTCTGTCTAGATAGAACTTAAGAGCCCTTCTAACATCCAAACAATGCAGAACCCTTTCCGCTTCTGAAGCAGGGTTCGGAAAAAAGACCGGCAGGCAGATTGACTGGTTTAGATGGAAATCAGAGACCACCTTCGGCAGGAATGAAGGATTTGTCCGTAGGACCACCTTATCCTTGTGGAAAACCAAGAAGAGATGCTCCACCGACAAAGCCTAGAGCTCACTCACACGCCTTGCTGAAGTAACTGCAACCAAAAAAAACACCTTCCACGAAAGGGACTTGAGGTTCACCGTGACCATTGGTTAGAACGGTTTATGGCACAATGCTGTAAGGACCACATTCAGATCCCACGCTGGGTGCGGTTTGCGAACCGGGGGATAAAGACGTGTCAAACCCGCAAAATGTCTCTTAACCACTGGATTAGACAGAGAGTAAGAGCATTGGTCCATAGATAGGTAGGCGGATACCGCCGAAAGATAAGTTCTGCATGACAGAACGTGAATGCCGACTCTGCTAGGTGGGGCACGAAGGACAGCACAGTGTCAATCGTAGCCGTCCTTGCATCCAGCTGTTTGTCTAAGCACCAATGACAGAACCTAAGCCATTTGCTTCTATACTGAGGCCTTGTCGAGGGTTTCCTAGCTGCCTCAATAATGCGCATGTTCTCAGCAGACAGGTTGAGACGTTCTAAGGACCTGAACTCAGGCACCATGCCGCCAAGCTGAACGATTGTGGGGAGGGGTACCACAGCTGTTGATCCTCCTGGTGAAGCAGATCGGGACTCACCGGCAGCCTGATTGGTGCACACACCGACAGGTGTTGAAGTTCTGAGAACCAGAGCCTGGCCGGCCACCACGGGGCTATGAGCAGAAGAGAACAGTCCACTGTGTTCTTCAGCTTGCAAATTGTCCGAGGAATCAGAGGCAGAGGCAGGAAAGCATAGGCACTCATGTTGTGCCCAGGAATCTCGAGCGCATCCCCCAGAGAGGAGGCTCCCAGACGATTTCTGGAGGCATACAGAGGAAGTTTCTTGTTTGCCGCTGTTGCGAAGAGTTCCACCTCCGGAGTGCCCCAATGCAGGAAAATCAATGAGAGGATCTCTGCCTTCAGTTCCCACTCGTAGCTGACCATTGTCCGCCGACTGAGGGCGTCTGCCATGGTGTTCAGCTGGCCCGGGATGTGTACTGCTACCACCCAGACACCATGACGAACCCCCCACTCCCAAATCTGGATAGACAGGTCCACGAGAGGGGGCGACTTGGTTCCCCCTTGCTTGTTGATGTAATACATTGACACCACATTGTCTGTGCGAATACGGACCACCTTGTTTACAATGACCGGTTTGAACGCCTTGAGCACTAGGAAAATCACCTGACGCTCCAGATGATGTATGTGATGGAATTTGTCCTGAGGCGACCAAAGGTCAGAGACCTGAAGAAGATCCAACGTCGCACCCTACCCCAGAAGGGAGGAGTCCGTCGTGACCGTTACCATCAGGGCTGGGTCCTGAAACCCTGCACCCACCGACAGGTTGCTGAGAGACGACCACCACTCCAGGTCCGCTCTCATGGAAGCCAGAATCAATATCATCTTGGAGTCCAGATCCACAGCCTGACACCAAGAACTCCGAAGAGCCATCTGAGTCCACCTCATCTTGAGACGAGGGAGAGGTAGAGCCAAAACACACAAGGTCATGAGGCCCAGAAGCCTCTGGAACCACCAGGCCGACATGCTCTCTGACTGCGCAAACATCTGACATGTGGCCAACAGATCCGCCTTTCTGTCCACGGTCAGGTAAACTCTGCAGTCGATAGTGTTCCAGCGAAAACCCCGGAAAATCAAGTCCTGAGAGACCGTCATGGAAGATTTTCGCCAGTTCACCGACAGCCTGAGATGGAACAGGAGCTGAAGGAGAGACTGAAGATTGCACGCGGCTTTCAACGGGCAGGGCTGCGTAAGAGCCAGCCGTCCAAATACGGATACACATGGATACTCGGCAGACGAAGATAGGCCGCAATCACTGACATCATCTTCGTAAAGACACGCGGCGCCGAGCTGAGGCCAAAAGGAAGAGTCGACGTGATGAGCCGCGGCCTCCAGCAGATGCTGGGCCAAGACCCTGGCATCCGACAATCCCGCCTTAACGTCATCCAGCTTCTCGACCCGAATGAACTCCTCGAACTCCGCCATACCTTTCCACATCTTCATATTCGCCCCTGCTAACACCAGTTCTGCATTGGACTGCCTCAGCTGCAGGGCCGAGTTAGCAAAAGTCTTCCTCCCAAGGGAGTCGAGGAGCTTGTCGTCTTTCCCCAGGACCCGAGTAGCTGTCGTAGAAGAGGATGCTGCAGGCCTGGACTGTAAAGTGGCCGCAGCCACCACTGTGGACGAGGGGGGTGGACAAGATGCTAGGGCCACCTCTTCTGAAGAATGCAGCCTGTAGCGTGCGTCAATTTTCTTATTGACGAAAAGTCCAGAGTGTGGCTTTTCCCAGACTCTACAGACCTCGGCCAAAACGTCCTTCTGCAAGAACAGGCCGGTACGCTCCGAAGGAGACAAGTTGAATGGCCCCGAAAGCACACCCTCCTGCGGAGCGAGTGCCTCGGGCACTGGAACATCCAATAGACACATCATGTCCAGCACCCGGTCGTGAAAGGCTCTAATATAGCGGGGCTGGTCTTCGCTGTCCTGATTGCCCTCCACATCATCCGACAGGTCAGGGTCCTGCTGAACCACGTCGGGCACCGCCTTGTCCACGGGGGACAATGGAGGCAAGGGCGGAACGGTAGGGGGAGGTACCGTAGGCAAAGACGGAGCCGGCGGAACCACTGGAAGGCGCGGGTGGAGCCCGAGGCGCAGGCGGGCATATCTCCCTAAAAAGACCCTTGAAATACTCTCTCATGGGGTCGGTACGCATGAGTACCTGAAACTTGCCGAAAAAAGCATCCTCCGGAGAAATCTTTGGAGCTTCAGGAGAAGGCCTCTCATGAGGGGGATAATTCCAGGGATGTAGCGGGGAGGGTTGCCAAGCAGGCCCATCCCCAGAGGTGTCCACATAAATCAAGGGTGCTGAACCCACAGGCAGCGAGATGTTGTGCGGAAGGGGCATCCGAGCGTTCCAGTCGTAAACTGGACAAAACGGATGCGCACAAGGAACCTTATGTTCACCCACAGAACCAATCCCTACACCTGAGGCCGATGGCGTAGTTGTAGGGGAAGCGCCCAAAATGGCCACCGTGGTCTTGGCAGGAACGGCCGCCATCTTGCCGTCACCTGAGGGGAGCTGCGGCATGTGTGGAGTGAGGCAGGGGTCCCCACCGGTAGATCAGGGGTCTTCATTTTAGCCTTTACAGAAGGAACCTCGGCCGAGCTGGTACTATGCGGCCTGGAATGTTTCTGCGACATACCAATAGCCAAACTAGCCTTCACAGGAAGGACCTCGGCACTGCCGGTAAAGGCGGAACTGCGGTTCGAAAACTCACTCCTTGTCCCCTCAACGGTTCTGACGTCGCCACAAGAACGGGAACGGTGAGAAACACCTTTCACTGATAAGGCCTTCTCAGGCCTCTCAGAACTGTTGGTTGCCTTAACCTCTGTACGAGGAACCTTGGACCCGAGTCCGGTAGAAGCCTTTTCACAGCGGGCCTCGAACATACGTTCGGTATCACCAAGCCCAGCCGAGGCCTCGGGGCGCACCACGGTACTTTTGAGGGAAGCCGATAAGGAGGCCTCGGAGCGAGCTCCCACCACGACTCAGTAGAACTAGGTCTACAAGCAGCCCCCAGAGGAGGGGCCTCGGAGTGTACTCCGGTGTCCATAGGCCCCTTATGGAGACCCTCAGAGAAAACTCTGGTACACTTTTTAGGCCCAGAAGGCACCTCGGGGCACGCTCCGGTGATAGAGCGGTCAACGCTCCTCCCGGACCGGGAAGACCCCGGGAAGGCATCTCACAGTCGGGTTGCTCTAAAAAGTAAAGTACTTACCGGGCGTTTCTTCTTTTCGTCGATGAAGGATTGAAAATGCGTAGGAGGAGTGCGCTGGAACACCTCCTCCCACAGCTCTAACCGACGTTGAAGTGCCCGGACCGAAAGGGAATCACAATAGAAACAGGAGTCCCAACGGTGATCGGGACCCAAACACTCTAAACAAAGAGGATGGGGATCTGCCCTCACGAAGCGCCGCTGACACGAGGAACAATTCGGAAAGTCTAGCTTAAACGACATAGACAGACTGCTAAGCGATCGCTAGTGAGAACTAGAGAGGAGGAAAAAAGGAAGAAATTCTTCCGCAGATGCAAGTGCGTCCAGTCCCGAACGAGCGGAGAAAAGGACTGATGGGCGATGTGCGGGGCGGAGCTAAGATGGGCAGGGTTACGGCCGCATGCTGTACCCCAAATAGAAAGAGAGGAAGGACTAAAACATTTTGCAACATTTATGATGCTTTTACAAAGTGCGCCGGTCCCGTCCCACAGGATGGAGGAATGTCCCATAAGTATGGAGGAAAGGGGACGGGACGTAGGAGTATCTATGTGATCATTGCGCCGCCCGTAACTGTGTTGATGAAAATGTTGACGCCAGTTTCGGTGCAGCGCAGTGATCAAATAGATCACTTCGCCCACATTCCCCTTCCCAACTACCGCACCATCCCACCCCAGCCCATTTACCTTTACAGCAGCACAGTTCTATGTGCCGCCTACACTCCGCTATCCCTGTGGCATCAGTTCCTCCCACTAACATGGGTCAGAGCTAACCCCTGCTCTGCTTGGGCACAGTAATGGGTGTCACCCACATTTGTGTGCCCCCAAAGTCGCAGTGACTGTGGGGGCGCACAAATGAGGGCGGCATTTTGGTACGTTTCCCATGTAAACTGCTTTGTTATTGCACCAAGGATTCCCAGCCTGAATACTGAACAGCTTGTGAATCGATGAAAGATCCAATGTTGGAGAAATAATATGGATATCAGGTTGCACTTGAAGGTTTTGAAATTAGCTATTATGTCCATCACTAATTTGGACCAGACTCTGTCCAATATTTCCACCGATTGTAGCAGTTGGTGAGTGGCTTGTTTGGTCTCATCCATTAATTCAAATGGTCTGCAGTCTCTTGCCAACCCTTTCGTATTCATGTGCACAACAATTCACCAATATCTTTTTCTTAAGCATCCTTTTGTCCTTGGACGGACCCAGATGACCCTTGGTGGCCATATACATGACTCATTCATGAAGCCTCACTGGGGAACACAGTCTCTCTGCTTCCACGATTCCCCAGGATTCCCTTCAATCCTATTTTAATTTGTTTTTATATATTGGTATAACATATTTCTGGTGGCCTATCAATGAAGATGAGACAGAACATAGGCTAATTAGATGGTGCTTGTTTGAGTCGTAAGTATGATCTCCAATGGTGAAATTTGATTTTGTAGTGGTATATTAAGGCCACTTTAGGTAGTGGTTACAGAGAAGCATCTGCAAGGATAGCTATTTCTATGTCTATAAAGTAGTGAAATTTAGTATTGCTCATTGGGTAAATTAAAGTTCATACATTATACCCAGTACAGATCACTGAATGGATCAGTTGACGATTGATTCCGCTCAAGGAATCTACCTGGCAAGGTGACCAGGTAGGTTGGAGGGGGGGTTGATGATTCTCCACAAATTTCCTAGGAATGTCTATCAAACTGGAATCGGACTCCCCTGTCCACCCCCGAAGCACTGAAACCACACGTATGCATATCAGGGAGGAGCGTCTGCATAATGGAGATCAGCGGCTCGCCTGAGCCCTGATCCTGCTTCACCCGTCTACAGCGTTTCATATGGTAGATCGTCTTATCTTAATTAACAGGGTAATGGAAACCTTGGGCATGGGTGCTACGGTGCTGTAGAGGTTCGCCTCTTTAAACTGAGATTGCAAGCATCAGGTTAAGATGATCCCCTTCATGTTATCGATGAATACCATCAGTGGTGGAGTACCCCATGTTCCAGTAATGTCGCCAATCCATTTTTAATATTACCATGATCCCATTCACTGAAATGCTCAAATGTTATTATACTGGCTTTCACATGTACGCTAATGATACAGAGCTACATCTCAACCTCCAAGAAGACTCTGGGGAAGTAAGTATGTCAGTGACTGCCTACTTAGCATTCATGATTGTGTAGCTGCCAATCGCCTCTACATAATAAAAAATAAATTAAAAAAACAGATGCTACTGCTGTGCCCTGTTAACCTGGTCTGTATTCCTTCCACCTGGCCTGCGGCTTTAGGTCCTCTCTTTACCTTTAATTCTCAAGCCCGAAATCTGAGTGGTATTTTACAGAGTGAATTTACATTTATGCCAGCAATTATGGTGCTAGGAAGCCGATAGAGTATAGAAATTACCTTTGTTCCGAACAGGAAGCATAGTAAAGACCCCAGAGCAGAGCCATCCAGCTTACTCAGTGATCAGATCCAACTGTTTCTTCTCCTACCAGGAAGACCACAAAAAATTGTACATTCCCTTCCGAGACTTCTTACAAAGGGAAACCACAGGTACGCCGGCTCACTTACATGGGAAACATTGCCTATCCACTCTATTATATATTTTCATACCAGTAAAACTTAAACTAGATACATACAATAGAGTACAGAACTTCTTGTAACACCACACTTTCATGTTATCTGTCCTGATAGCAAACCACAAAGCCTCAGAAACTTTAAACGGCCTAAAAAAGTCGGACTACCCCATCCAAATGTGATTGGGTAGTCTGATTTTGACAAAAGTGCCTGGTTGTAACTGCACATCTTGACATGCATGAATACAGATGCCCATGTTTACTTTTAGAATTTACTTCAAACACCTTTCAGCCCAATACATTATCCTCAACATTGACATCATATGTTTTTCCCACTATCCATACATTTTAGGCAGAACTAAGCGAAGCGTTTTCTCCATCTCATAACTTCAAATGTTGAGATCCCCATCACAGCATGTAAACACCCTCCTATACAGCTTCTTCTTCAAACCTTATGACACATTATTCTCCATTCTTGCATCGTTCATGGTGGCATTATTAAAACACTCAATACACTTATTAGGTTGCAGATGATAAACTACAAACTTACTAAGGCCTGTTCCAGGTTCCTTTAAATAATTCTTCATCACAGACGATACCGGATATACACCATGATCACTTAAAAGCCTTATTGGAAAACCATTAATCCAGAATATGTTCTCCAAGGACTTTATGGCCACTTTAGTGATCTATCTGACCACGCACTCTTGCAGCCACCTCAGATACAAATTAATTAATTAAAGCAATTAGGTAACTATTTCTGAAACCACTCACATCCAACTAACCCACAGCATCAAATGTTACATTTTCCTGTAGCATTCTAGGTAGCTCATATGCCAACATAGGATTCATCCTTGCAGTCAACACCATATTACTATCCCAACATTCCTCACATTCGTCGATCATCCTTTCAACCATGGCATCAATCCTTGGCAACCAGAAATCCTCAATCGCTAACCCTTTGATCTCATACATGCCTATGTGACCCTCACGCGAAATGCATACAATTATTTTCATGCAGAATTGCTAGTGAAATAAATCTCCTGCATCTGCAAAATGTCCCACCTAAGCTAAAAGTCCACACTTTACATGTCTGAACTCTATGACTATGCCATCACTATGCCATCTTCAGCCCCAGTCAAACCCCATCCCTCAAGAACACATTTCGTTACTCGTCTGTAAATTCCATCCCCTTTGATACCACTTACCACTCTCCCCCTTGCATCAACAACCTACAACTTGAACTAGTCCCTGGCTCATCAATCAAACGGGGTCTCTCTTGAAAAACCCTCAGCCACCACAATACCTTTTCCAGATATGTGCTTCACCACCATGATCTAACCCTCACAGTCTAATTCCCCTGCGCATCGCCTGCAAGGAAATGCCATAAATATCTTTGTTGGTAAATACAGACGTAATTGCTTATGATGTGTCCTTACTGTGATGTTTCCAGCCCACACATATCTATTGACTGTTGATGGCCTGCATGCATCCCAGAGCCCTCCTCTCTATGACAGAGTATCTTTCGTTGGCATCATGCAAGGTACTAGAGGCAAAAACGAATGTCTTTTTAGTCCTGTCTTGAACCTGTGCCAATACCTCACCCAAAACAAACTCACACACCATCAGAAATGATAATAGTCTCACAGTTCTCATCAAATCTTGCCAAAACTGGAACTTGTGCTATTTCATATTTAACTTCGTTAAACTCGTTTTCACAATTATCTCACCAAAATACTAGATTTGTTCTACTAAACTTCCTTGCCCTGGTCTTATCCGAGAGTGTGTCTACTAATTTTAATTTAACATGAAAATCTCTAAGACCGGAAAATAATGTCACCCTCTGCCTACACTGAAGATTTCCCAGCTCCACAATGGCATCAATCGAATTTAGTTTGGACCTTACCCTTTCAATGTTTAACTCATGCCCAAGAAACTCACCCCTTTCCTTGCCAGAGCTGCACTTCTCCAAACTCGGTGCCTGTCCTGCATCTTTCGGAAATGTGGAAGAGTCTCCTCAACCTCAGGTCATGTTCACCTTGATCCTTCAGCCAGATAAAAATGTTGTCGTGATAACACTTCACACCAAGGTCCTTTACAAATAATGAATGCATAATCCTCTGAATCACACATGCTGCAGAGACCAAATCAAACAGCATCTGCCAAAAGTAAATAAACCAATCCTGTTCTGGTTTCTTTGAGATCACGGTTTACCAGTGTGGTCCATGTATTAAGCATGGTCATCCCAGTTCGGTCTATGGCCCTTTGTCCAGGAATCATGATCATTTAGCCTATGGTCTCTGTGCCTGTAAAAAGGGTATACAAGGACAGCCAACCACAGCTGTTTGTTGTCTGCTTTGATTGCGTTCTATGTGATTTGACCATGATTTGTTAATTATTCGTAAACATGGATTTTTGAATTTGTTCATCTCTTTTTTGTGGAGAATTATTAACTAAAATGGTTTTAATTTTAGGGAGGAAAATTATTTTTCTGATAATTAAATTCTAGTCAATGTTTTCAGCACCTGCTCAAGGAACGCCAAATCCAAACCCCCACCCTTTTAAATTTCCATTTGATTTCATACAAAGCCTGATGATTCCCTTTTCACTCAACCCTCTAAAAATCTACTTCATCTAAATCATGTTTAGAATCATCAGTGAAATGTGAGCAGGTTTAATGAATTGCGTCCAATGTGGGGAAGCGCTACCAGGATGGAGCTAAAAGGACAGCGAACGGCATGCTCTGCTGCCCGGGGCTGATGCCATTTACATACCCACTCTCCTTGGCACAATTACAACGAGTTATGTATTAATTCCCACAAGAATTAATACATTTGTGATAATAGCTCAGAATTCACATATGTTTGTTTCTCTATAACACCACTAAGATCTTTTCAATTTGCAATACATTAATGCACCGTGACATTGTTAGGGTCATTTCAATGGGCGGATTTGCAATTCGAAGGAGATACGATCTGTCATAACAGAATTGTTTTCTATGTTGATACTTGGTGTCTGCTTTCCCAGATACTCTGGTATTCCAAAGATACACATCTTTCAGATGGGGTTGGGGTTTCAGCCCCATAATATTTAATAAAACAGTGATTTTTAAGGGTGAGTTATTGTTTATCTTGGTCGTGTACGTTTTTAATTGTAAACCATAAATTGTTGACAATGAACAGGTGAAATGCACAAGGGATAAACATGCTTGACAGTCTAAATGTTCATGTCTAGCCATGGTTATCCAAGTTCATCTGCAGGCCTCAGAATGTGCCACTAGCCACTGGCAAGCGATAATTGACTGTTCACAAGTAAGAAATTACATGCTGTGTGTATGCAGAGAATTGAGGCGGCGAGAAACCTTTTATCCCTGGCTTGTAGTTTGCAACTTGAAATTTGAAGCCCTGTCATCAGGATCAGGGACAGCCGCATATGCCATCGGTATCATGGATGCCAGTAGACTATGACTATCCATGGTCTGTACCAGAGCCACTTATCTGTGGTTTTCAATGGTTAACCATGGCCAAAATCATGAACACACATGGACTTGGTCCACAGTTGGCCATGGTGGAACCATGGACATCCAGAGTTTGGCTATGAACTTAAAAATGGGGAGTGGGAGTGATAAATTCTATAAGAAATACATCCTCGGGGTGTAGACGCTTAGGAGAGTCAACTGGAACGATCATTAACTCTCGCCAACGCTGCAATGTTGGGAAGTGGAAACTGTTCAACAATCACATTCTTATTTAGGCCTATGAAGTCCACACAACCGTATCAGGGCCCTGAGCTTGCGCAACACCACTACAAATGAAAGCAACTACGACATACCAACAGACTTATTTACCCCCAGCGTTCTCCATCCTCTCTGGCGCAACAACACCCTCACTTAAAGGCAAAAGGAATGTCGTTCACCTGTGCTGTGACCTGCATCACACCTGGTCCCAATTTCATTACCACCCTTGGCTTACTGATGAACACTGTTTTGTTCGCGTTTCTCCCTTTTAAATCCTGGGAAGCTTAAAAAATAAAATTCAAATGGATTTTCTCCACATCTTTTTAAAACTGCTTCTGTATCTTTAAGATCACAGTCGTCAAAAACAGTCCTTCCAATAAAGGATGCATAGTAAAGACCACAGTGCAGAGTTACCCAGATAGACCCCTCAGGGATGAGTTCCAGATGCTGCTTTTCATGCATGGAGCCCCAGAAAACACCCTAAAGTCCCTTCATATAATTCTGACCAAGTGTAACACTAGGCCAGGAGACCTAGTTATGTAACATACAGCAGAAGGGTATTACAAAATCTGCTTATTACCATCTGAGGTGGCTAAGAACGACTCCCCATCCCTTGCTAACCGGTCCCCAAAGAAATGCCTTTGAGCGGTAATTGGTATTGTCAAGCTATCACACCTGCAAAACACACAAACATCGCAAAGAGTTCAAAGCTACTCTTCTTGGCCGATTTTCAGCATGAAAGGTCAAACTGCATTGACTGGGCCCTGAATCCCTTAGGCTGTGCAGTTAGATCTCTTCACCGCCGGGGCACCTCCCTTTGGAAGTCATCACTGTTGTATATGGAACTCAAACCACGCAGTATGAAGTTTTAATGAGCCCAACGGCAACTTATTTTATGCTATCGAGATTTGTGCCGTGAACCGATGCTATTTGCATGGCTTCCAGGTTCTCCTGTGGATCTGAAAGAGAAGGGGTTGGGTTTGGTTACAAGGGAAGAGTGCTTAAATTGCTGTTGTGTTGTTGTGTGCAGGCCAGAAGTACCTGGAGTTCTGCATGCATGTCTGTTTCTAAGTGTCAAGTGATGAGAGCACAGAGGTATGTGTGTCCAGAGGAGATGCTTGTGCGCCTGTGTTGCTAGGATGCATGGTCCAGGACTGTGATGTCTAAGAGGATTATAGAGGTGTAGCAATCTGCCGTTTGATGTTTGTTGGGAGGGTTTGCTTAGTGCCGCAAAGTGACAGTGATTCACAGATGGCTCCTTATAAATCTACAATAAACCAACACATATTATTCAATCGCTGTGTTAGCATGCATATGGTGCTTTTGAAAATGGTATTTAGTAGAGGGCATGTGGGGTCATGCTCCATCTCAGTAGGGGTGCCCCCTGGGCAAAGTCTCGGCGTGGTGCCCTTTGGTTAAGTTACTTGTGAGGTTATGTCCCAAGGCCTCCTTGAGTGGGCTTGTGTCTCTGGAAGTGAACAGGGGGCCGCGGCAGGTCCTGGAAGAGAGTGGATTAATGCAGCTCTGCGAAGCAAGTAGACCGTGAGAATGGTTAATGTGTGACGTACGTAGTAGGTATTCCAGAAAGGGCAAAGCCCTGGTGGACTCCCTATGAACATCTGAGCATGCTACGCGGTCAGGGTGAACATATCTAGGAGCCAGTCACGAGAATTACATTTGGTATCTGGGAGCAAAAGCAGGCTAGGTCACTAACTGCACTGTGCCCCAGGTGGCCAAAGCACAAGGGTACAGCGACAGAAAAACTTTAGAGTGGGAAAGTTGCAAAGGGACACGTGGGAGCAGATCCTATTGGCACATTCACAGTCGGACGCCCGGGAGCAGTGCAGTATACAAAAGAAAATAGAATATTGAGCAGGTTAGCAAGGGAAGCAAACAATCCAGCCCCGTATACCAAAGCATAACAGGGCATAGTAAAGCATGAGAGAAGCACATCAAGGCATAGACGTCGCAGCAAGGCATGCAAATGCCCAATATGGCAAAGTAGCAGGGTCTCCCCGGCCCGTGCCACTGGCCTCTGCAGACAGATGCCATTTCTTTCTCTCCCTCCCTCTCTCTCTCTCGCTATGACAGGGGCAGATTGGCCATTGACGGTTCAGCCCTCCGCCCACTGGGCCGGCCCTCATGAAAGGCACCAGAACTGCTCTGGTGTTGGTTCAGGACTTCCTCCTGGTGTGTGGCAATTGCCCTCACCCTTTAAAAGCTCCCATTAGCATGACTGATGGGCTTGGGAGACTATTATAGAGCACCTCCCTCTACCTCCCACACTACTTGTCTGCATCTACGCGGGCAGTTTTCTATTGCAGGACTGGCAGCTCGCAGCTTCAGGGGCATGTGGTTGCTCTACAGAGAAGGTGTTCGAGTCCAGGCGGGGCCAAATCATTCTGTTTCTGTCGTGGAGGAAATGTGTCCCATTAAAAAGGCTATGAAGACAAGTGCAACAGGAGCATCACACCGTGCACAGCTGGCACTAGTGGGCATACAAGTCTTCCGGTTTATGGCAGTGCTTATGAGCGCAGAACCTTTCACAATGATGTGCGTGAAGAGGACTAGTTGAACGTTTTTCAGGCTGGAGTCCCTCACTGCCCGGGCTGCTGGTGGCCTCCCAGTCTGCCCCGGCTTTCCGATACACTGTGTACTGTGTACAACAATGATCTGGGAGTTGGCAGATAAGGGGAGGGGAAATCTGGTGATACCACTCACTCATTGCCAAAAGCAAAGTGCTAAGGGCTATGAGAGGCACAACCTTTTTAGGCCCAGAGAACGGGCTGCCCGAGAGATGGAAACTCCAGGACCTCACTTCACCTTATTTTATTTATTTTATAATTTGTAAAGCGCACCAAGCCCGCAGGCATCAAGGTGCTGTTTACAGAGAGCGCAGTTGGGAGAGACATTTAACAATAGTACGGTCACAGAGATTATGACAATCAGTCAAGAGCTTAGGATCACTGGTAGTACATTGCGCCAAGAGTCGGTAAGTAGTGGGTTTTAAGTCTTGTGAAAAGAGCCAGATTTTGAGGACTTTGCATAAGGCCTAAAATGATGTTTCCGATCATCGAGAAAGCGGATGGAACATTCCAGTATTTTCCCGCCACTAGCAGAAAGCTACGGCCCCCTGCTTTATGCATTTTGAATCTGTGGATGGATAGTACGTGGGAGTAGGAGGCCTTAGTAGGTCTGTTAGATTGCGATTTCTTTCACTTTATTTGATAAGTATCTAGGGGCAGTGTTCTCCAGGCATTTGTGGGTTATGGTAAGGGTTTTGAATAGGATGCAATCTTACTATTTTGAATGGCATAGTGGGTGCCAACTCAAACCTCATTCCAACTAGCTCATGTGCTGTGCTCAGTGGGTCCTGATGTGATTTTTTCTCAACGGGCAAAGCCTGTTGGGTGGGGATCCGGGGGGACACACAGACTTCATTAGGAATTACTAAGGCGATTGGGGCAAGGCCAGAATCCCTGGTTGTTTCTCCTGTAAATCTAACCCCAGTGTCTCCAAAGAGGATCCAATGCCATCTTCGACAGGGGACGCACTGCAGGCAAAAAAGCAATCCCTGCACCCCGAACCCCATCTATCCCTCCCACATACTTTTGAGGTAGCTCCATAACTTCAGTTTCAGAATAATGCTGAAGCCCTGCAAGTGGAGTTCGATGAGATAAGAAGCTGGCAAGGTAAAATGTGAAGTCTGGATTCCTTGAAGTGGCTCACAAAGCTCAACCATAGTGGGTGCAGAGGCTGCAGGAAGGGAAAGAGAAGCATGCTGACAGCGAAATAATGCAGGTCATGGCATGGGAGGAGGGTAGGATGGCAATCCGAAACCTTGTGAGTTATTGATCTTTAGCAGAACTCATCGGAAAGTTCTGAACACAAGTTAAAGAATGGACCATGACAAAAGGCAATGGGACAGAGGGTTCCATTGTAAATGAACACATAGAATTTCAACCCCAGGAGCAAAGAACGTGAAGGCTGCCTCCATCGGGTGTCAGGCTCGAGCTGTGGCAGGTGGGTCGTCAATCTGTCCCACAGATCAGGGCGCATTGTCTCTTGGCTTAGTGTTCCCCGTTTCTCAAAAGAAACATGGATTTCCAAGCAGATAAGCAGTACGTTTTGTAATCCTCATCTACCATCCTCTCCTTCCACTTACATTCCTCCCTGATGACTTCTTAGCGTTATGTAGAAGGGGGATTGCTACTCGCTTATCGCCCACAACAGACCTTCCAGAGGTGGGAAAATGGCAATCCTCTACAAACCCCATTTCTCCCTCATTCGTCGAAACCCAGACATGCAACGCTTCCTGTGAATACCTTCTAGTAAAACTCTCGCTACCATCAACAACACTCGGGAGGATAGCTCATGGGCAACGTGCTCGCCTTAGAAGCAAGATGACACGGAGCACCACTGGTTCGATCCCGGGTCCGCGCTTAGAAACCTCTGGGTATTAAGCGTGTTTACAAACAACCTATCATATCATAACACTCACCCACTGCTTCCTACTCATCTCCAGACCCCCTGGATACGACTGATATTTTGCCATCAATCTCTGTGACTCAATAGCTACCATTCAGGTAAATCACACAACTCTTACACTATTGGGAGATTTCAATATCTGGGTTTGTCCCCCCTTTGTCTCCCCTCCCTAGTTCGGTTGAGCCTGAAACACTTCATGCACTTGCACATGCAGAAATGCTGTCAGGCCTAGGATGCTAGTTACTTTTTTGTTAGATCATTTGGAAACTTCAAGGCCTAAGAATGACTACTGTACTGTGCTCCCTTGCTCCCTTTCTCCCTTGAAGCGCTTTGAAGCACTTCACTTGTGAATAGGCGCTATACAATTAAACAAATATTAAGCAAAACAACTGTAACTAATTGTATTTAATAAAATATATTTTCTCACTAATTATATTTTCTTTTTCGTTTTACAGACAAAAAAGCATAAATTATTCCCTTCTCACCATATAGAAGCGTTTATACATAATACGATGCTTATTGCAATTTGTAATGTTCATAATCATTACATAATCACTCCATGGCTAGTGCCCAGATGATTTGGGACATGGCCTATGGCTGTGCCCACTGCATGTAACCATACCATGGCCACAACTGTACAACCAACTATGGCCACAACTATACTGGTGACAACACTAATTACATTATGTATGACATCACTTATGAAATCAAAGGCTGCGTGCATTGAATGCATATAATATGCCCCAATATGTTTAAAGATCTTCTATGTTCCCAGTGCTCTCTGAGAACTCTGAGAGACCATCTGTTTGCCTTTTGCTGAATTGCATTCCGGTATGTGTAGTCTCCCTTTCAAGATGGGGGAATAACGTCACAACTGTACACCTTTTGCCTAACATAGTTCTATAAGGATTTATATATTTGCATGACACTATGGTATGTGTACTTTTCAAGTTATCTTTATAAAGCAGAGTATTGCTGAAAGCCAGACATGAGGGCGGGGAGGGGAATTTATGAGCGGGCAAGTATGTCGTGAGTATTTGCCCAGGATGTGGGAAAGAGGTTGCAATCCTGGACACATTGTGCAGTTATTTTCCCCCTATTGGGGCTGCTTTTCAGTGCACAAGTAAAGGACATTTTTTTTGGAGGATGGACGCAATCCCTTTTTTTGAGATTGGAAATCTTGTTCAAGTATTTGCCTACCAGGATTTTACTCAGGTTGTCATGTTCCCAGTGCAGATGCTTACCCACAAGACCAGAAGCGCTTGTTTCATATTGGGATTTTCTTTTCCAGGGAATATTTCACTGCAGTTGGCTCGGTTTAAAAGGTGAGTACCTTTTATACTTTGCCAGCATATTTATTGGAACATTTCCTCTCTCAGGTTATTTTTCTGGTGTTCATTTTTTAAAGTCCAATGATATTTCATCTTGCATACTTTCTTTGAAGTGGAAGGTCTATTGAACTACATTTGTCTATTTCACTTTAAGATATATGTTCACTTACTGTGCGTATATTCATGGGTGCTAGCTTTTGACTTCTGCTATGGGGGCAAAAGTACCAGCGCATATGGTATTCTTACAGCCGGTAATTTTCCCTTTTCTGTGCTGCTTAAAGGCAGTTCGTTGGGATTGTGCGATGTATCACAACAGTCATCGAGAGACTGGCCATAACACAAGGGGGTTGTAGCACGCTGCTTAACCAAAGTGTGTGATCCTTAGCAAATAATTTTATCTCACTGCGCATTGCATAAAAAAAATTGTGATTTCTCAAAGCCCGCCATCTTTTATACATACCAATACCACTATCAAAACGGGTCAAAATCCGTCTGTGATTGATGAACGTGTAAGCAATGTGTTGCAAGTGTTTTCAAATATAGAGTGGGCAAGTCAAAGGCCCTGCCCACCGGCCAAGGCTGAAAGCCATGGCTCATGGTCTGGTAGTGCTCTAAAATATACAGTGGGTAAAGCCAAAGGCCATGGCAAGTTGTGCGGAAAAAATCTATAGAATAACAAAACCCTTAAAATTCAATGAAAACACTTTATAGTTAATGATCCATTAAGGTAAGAAACGTATCGCAACAAAACCCCTGAAATTCAACGCATTGGAGAACTCAGGACCCGCTTAATTCAGCGCCTTCCCATTGCAAAGCCCAAAAGGACATATTAGATGAGAAGGGATTCACAATGCCATAGAAAATGGAATTTTATGGATATAGTATTAGAGGGGAGATAAATAGGAACGCGCAAGCATTTAAAAAATATAAAGTGGGCATGGTCAAAGGTCATGGCTAGTGATCTGGTAGTGATTTAAAAGCCCTCTGGCACGCTATGCCTGAAATGACACAATCGTGGACCGCTGCCGCCCAATCACAGGCCCTGAACTGCAGAAGAGGCAGGGGCTCTGAATGCCGGACATCTCTCGGCCCAACAACCTTCTCCAAGCACCTGGACAGCGGCGCCCACAGGTCCATGCAGAGGGCACTCATCCGCAGCCTTGCCCAGGCCCCGGGACAGGCCAGACACGGACCCTATGTCACTGCGGACATCAGAACTCAGCACTTGTCCACCAGGCCCACACACAGGATGCCCTTCTCATAGGATCTCACCCCCCAGACACAGAATGGTACCAGGGGCGTAGCCAGGATTGTCCCAGCAGGTAACTGCCTGCAGCTAATGTAGTTGGGCCCACCACAGTGACAAGAACATCTGTAAATGCCCACCCAAAGCACTGCTGGGTGGGCATTTACAGATTTTAGCAGGGCCTTGTCCGCTCAGGCCCTACCCTGCCTACGACTCTGCAAAGCAGACACGCAAGTGCCTCCTGCAGGCAGGAGATAAGCACGGGCAGGCTAGGCCAGGGCAAGGCACGGGCACGCCCCAGGCGGTGGCAGTATGAGAGAACACTGGCTGCAAGAGGGCTGTTGTGAACAATAAATGCATTTACTTCATTTTAATCTGGTATGTTCAAAATATGCGGCTTGAAACATTGGACGTTAGCAATGATTTACAGTGTTTAAAACATTTTTTTCGTCCTGCCTGTCCCACTCCGGGTGCGCCCCACACTGCCATGGCATGTGCACTACGCTGCACATGGTGTGGAAGCCTTTAAGCAGTCAACAAGTGTATGAAAGCAAGCGGTAGAAGTATAGCCGGTCAGATAGCGCAGCAAGTTGAGTGCCCACTCTGACAACCTTGTGTAGCCTGCTGGGGCAGGTTCAATTCTCGGCAGGGCCAACTCAGCCTTTCATCATTCTGAGGTTGATAAATTGATTACCACGCAGTGGGTTAATAATAACAACTGGTATTGCAGCACTTAGATAGCTGCGGCTTTGTAGCGCTATATGAAAACTAAAGTTGTGGGGGTCGACAGGTGCCATACTCAGATAGAACTGCGAATGTTAGCATGCTAAAGGTCAGGTAACCCACTAACCAATATAAGCTCAAACTCTGCATACTTATCTCACTCAAAAAACTCACACAACAAGCCGCACGCACTTCACAACACTGCAACAACACATAAACAGGACCAACAGCACACGCGGCCTGACACCGATCCAATACCCGCACCAAAGCTCAGCACCCAGTGTATACAGAGTTGAAGCTGCCAACAGAACACCACTTCTCTCACTATCCTACTCTCTCTTCACCTTACTAACCCATCCCACTTTATCATTTGCAGATCCGGCAGAGCGCCTGGGGACCAACGCCGTTGGTCCCCTTTAAGATTTAATATGTTCCCTTGTGTCCTGTCCCTGCTTCCCACAAACCCCATCACCATGCCCCCTCCCACGCGCCATACAAACCCCTAAACAAACACTCCTGCTGTTAAAGGGAACGTTCAGTGCAGTGCAAGTTTCAACTTCTTCCTACACTTTTATTTTTTTTAATGAAACCATTGCGAACGGTTTCTTTTTAAAATAAAAGTATAGGAACAGTGAAACTTAATTTAAAAAGTAGAGGAGCATCACCCCCAATCGCTTGTCAAACTCCAGGGCTCGAGAGCCGGAAACAGGCTGCACTTTCAGGATCCCCTCCATAATATGCCTGAGATCATTTTGCATACAATAATTCTAAATATATGCAATTTCTTTTCAAGAATATTAAAGAGGGAGATCGTGAAAACACTTCGGGATTGTGGCCCTGGAGTTAGACAACCCTCCTTTAAGGTCCCTGAGTACAATGACGCCAAGATCTCGCCCCTCTTTGTTAGTTTTACACCCAGACTTTTACCCAAAGTTTTCCATGCACAAAATAAAATGCATGACTTTGTACCGAGATGATTATTGCATCGCTCTCGCCCCTTAAGGCGGCCACCTTGTCGGTCGAATCGTGTTATCAGCCGCCGTGCAGGCCATATCGTCATCTGCACAGAGGCAGCACGTCCCGCAGAGCCCTCCTGCAGCATTACTGATAAAGGCCAACCTCAGGGGGACTCCAGCTCAAGGAGTGTGACCCAACTTCTCAGAAGGGTTAACTCCTTTTACCAGCACAACTACAAACGAAACGAATCCAAAAAACATGCATTCTCAAAGCCAACATTTAGCGTAGGCATGTCGTAGGCATTTGCCAGGCATTGCCATAATGGATCTGCCTGGCCATAATATGGCCACAGTTTGAAAATGGCGCGAGTAGCTGGGAATATGATGCCAGTGCCTGGCAAATATTGATCTAATAACTACACACAAGTTAAAACGGTTGGCTTTCCAAATGTTCGGTTTCCAAAGGACTTCAGTGCAAGGAACAGATGTGAGGATGCGCATATTGCTTAAAAAATCAAGTGGCAGATGAACACTTGGTTAAGACATTTAATCGCCCCCAGGACTTAACTTGCAGCTGCAATTCAGCCATAAACTCTCAGAAGACCGCTAAGAAATAACACTGGCAGGCCCCGTACAGGTCAAAGTGTAATGTTACTGCACGATAAAGCGGTCTCAATGGGATCCCAGCAGGGTATGTTTTAGGCCGGCGGGGAGCAGGTTGTGGATGGGATTAGCATGGTTATGTACTCTCAATGGATAGGTAAACAAAACAAAAACAAAAAAACACCCACAAGATCTGTGTCCCTTCCACATCCCATCTGTACTCCAACGCAATCGTTTTGGCTTATGAGTGGCAGTAAACGGCAGGCAGACTAGCTGGCTCCAGTTTTAATGACAGTGTCCTACAATCCTGCAAAGTTACGGTTGCCCATTAATTTGTGCTAGAGGGCGACAAAGAACATGTATAAACATGCAACATGCATAAACAGGCAATGTGGTGTGCATAAAAACTGGAAATGTAACGTCCCTCTGTTTTAGAGTGCTCCCAAGTTCACACACATGCGAACCGTAGCAAAGAGAGATAAAGAGAAAAAACAAAAGATCACACAACTTTGGTCTAACTGTGGATCAGAAATCATATCTTCTGGATCCAAAGTTGGCAACCAAACCACAGTGCATTTCTTCCCCTCTCGCCTGCAAGCTGTTTGATTTACGCTAGCACTTCATTCTGGGGTTTGCTTTGTTTTTAAGCACGCCCAAAAGAATGCCAAAGTGCGTTAGACAAGTTAAGCGCTAGCAAATAAAGTGAAGTGTCCAAGCTCAAACCATCTTGGTGAAGAGAAAACTGGGATCAGGACATTCCTCTCCTTTTAAAATTGACAAATTGAACAGTGGGCTAATCCTCCTTTCTACTGTGGTCCCTTTTTTGATTTCATGTAGCTCATTACATTGACGTTCACTTTTTTCCTAACTGCTGCCAATTTGGCAAATAACGGAAATGATTGAAGATTGCCAAAAATCACACAATTGTGCTCAAGTGGAATTAGAATGATTATTTTGTCAAATCCATACAGAAGTGGAAATGACATCGTACAGCCGTCATCCCCAAAACGATACCACAAGTGCCTTGATATTTAACCTCGATTATGGGCCACAGTCTATTTTTTTTAATGATACTAATTGAAAACTAGAGGCTGCAGGAGGTAAAACAATTTAGAAGCATAACAGCCACAGACACTTAACTACAACCAGCAAATTCTAAAGGTACATTGACTTTTAACGGATAGGCAGTCAGATTTGTTAAAACAAGCAGATTGGAAAGTTGACCTCAGCAGTTGTAAATTGCAATTTAGTGTAGCAACTCTTTTAAAAATGATCCTCGTGATTAGAATCCAGATCTTCCATTCACAAAGTCTGCAGTATAGGGTGCAGGCCACCTCTGTCCTCCTCAAGTCTTCTAAGAAGTTTAATATAGTGTATGTCTGTCTTAAACTTGTTTCTAAACACTCCCAAAATTTAATTAAAAGGAATTTGCAGGAAAATCAACTGATATGCACAAGTTTAAACACTTTTTGGTTAAATTGGACAAGCCAGGATTAGAACTCTGATCTTCTGGTCCCAAACTGGGTAATATGGAAACATCTCCTCCCCTTTCCTCTCCTCTTCAATCTACTTCATTTAATATAGCACCTTACACTGATTTTCAGTGTATTTCTAAGCATGGCCACACTTGGCAGATAAGGAAATATTGAAGCATGGGGTTTTGCCTAAAATCATACAATATTAGCCCAGTGATGAAACCTTGAGTATGTCTTTAAATCATAAAGGACTCCAATACTTGGAATGAATTGTTGCAAACGCTCAAAAGTAAAATAAACAATGGAACTAGCATCCCCGATTACCAAATAGATTAAGGCCAAATGGTACAACATCTTCAAGGGTTAAATCGTGAGCATATTTTAGTTCAAATATCAAAGGTGCTGCAGCTTTCTGGCAGTAATTGCACACCTGTTCTACAGCCCAGGCAAGGCGTCCCTCTGATTGAGCCAAGGTTTTAGGGCACTATTTACTAGGGCCAAAGTCTTTTGCAGGGGACCCATCTGGATAAAGTTGGATGGGGGTTAGCTGCACCCAAAGGACTTCTTCCCTGCCTGAAGTCTAACACGCTTCTATTTTGCAGAACAGCTTCAGAAACACGTTGTGAAAACCTATTCAAGGTGTATCAAAAAGAGAGGACTCCACCATCCCCTTAAAAACTACAATAGTGGGTTTGTAGCATATTGCTAAAAGGAGCTGACAAACACATTCAACAAACCAGCCGACAAGAAGGGTCTCCGCGAAAATACAAGTATATATTCTAAATCTGTAACACAACACATTTCACAATTTAAATCCTTCTTCTCTCTTTAACTCAAACTAAGCGCACTTCTTAGAAACACAAGCCTTTTGTCACACTTATCCATGGGAAACAGTTTCAGTTATTACAAAGCACCTTCCCTGGAGGCAGCCTGATTCAGTCTGGAAAAGACATTGAATGGGACTGTCTGAAATGCTGACCGTGCAGTGGAATAGCCGAACGCAGCATTGTAATGATGCCGCAACTTTTGGCTCCCCAGATGTTTAGGACTACAACTCCCATCAGCCCTAGCCAGCTTAGTCAATGATTAACGATCCTGGGAGTTGTAGTTCAAAAGGTCTGAAAAGTCGCAGGTTGCAGACCCCAGTCTCTAGCCAGTGTGGCAGGACAAAGCAGTGACTGCTCCTCATGACAAATGCAGACAGTGACACCGTGATTTGTTTGTGGCATTGCATCCTTCTGGGCTGTACCCAGTACGGAATGCACACTGCAACCCAGTCTGGTCTTTATCGACTGCCTGCAGTGTAGATAATGGACACACTGTAATCAGCAGACTGTGCGCATGACATTGCTCTGACGGTCCTGAATGTGGAGTGGATGTCATGCCATTAACCAGTGAAGTCATGGCTCCTATTGCAGACTGCTTGAGATCCCAATGAAGAAGCAGTGACATTGTCGTCATTCTGAGGAGTGATCTGAGGAGTGTGCCGTGTTAGGCACTATTCTGGGCTGCCCCAATGGTGTGAACGGATCCAGTGAGATCCTGGCATTTGTTTAGACGCTCTCCGATGTCCTGATCCACTTAAGCCACTACGTTCAGTGGGGCAGCTAAAGGTGGACTCGTGACAGTGCGCGTAGTAAAGGCCGGACTCAAACGCATCTGGCAAACGAAAACAGTTCTGTGCCAGAGTATCATGTATCAAAAAGTGCAGGGCAAGGTTGCAATCTGTCTGTGGTCATGCATGAATGGTCCGAATGGCTGTGTGGCACTGAATGAGGACACCCTTAGGTGAAAATGCAGTATGTCTCTGGGTTTTATGCATTGAAACTGCCATCAATGCGGTGTGTGGTGGTGAGACTCAGAACCTCTCTAGGAAGAAGCCAGAGGCAATGTCAAAATGCTAAAGTTGCCTGCTTATGATCCAGTACATCAGTGCACTGCGAGACATGCACTTCACATGGCAAGCTGCTGGACCACGAGGATCCAGGACCACGAGGATCCAGGACCACGAGGATCCAGGGCCACGAGGATCCAAGACCGCTTGGAGGAGGGCACATGGTTGGTTTAGGAGTTTGTTTAGGGGAACTGCATTTTGTGCTGAGCCACTGGGGAGACAGACGCGCTGCATAGGACACCTGTTCAGGTATGGGCAAGGAGGAAAGTTTAAGTGACAGAAGGTCACCAAAGTGTTTGTGGGTGAGACATGCAACAACAAGACATGTGGCGGCACCCGGAGGCGGGGGATGGGGAGGACACCACTAGTTAGACCCAAAGGTATTAGAGAAACACGCAGGAATAGGACATCCCAACAACTGCCTCCGACGTCGAACATTCCGAGTGTACTCCCTGGCCGGCTCAATGAGAAACTGTATTGAACTTTAGGGCGAACAACGGGGGCAGATTTAGAGGCACGCTTGCCTCCGCTACAGAGAACAGCGACTTGACAAGCCTCTTTTGCTCTGTTCACTGCTGCTTGCATTATATACCAAACTGTTTGCCTGTGGTGTTTCTGCTTCACACACCTTTAATATATACCCTTCGAGATGCTTCGGAGTACTCTGGTATACCAGGCATGCAGACAGGCCAAAGCAACACCAGGATGGCGGTGTACCCACATTCACCTGCAGGTGTGTCGGAGCTCTATGGAAGGCACTCAAGGGCGAGAGTGGACATCTGCCTCTGGATTCCCAGCTGAGTGCAGTGCCCTGAGCCTGCTCACTCGCCAGCTCCTGTGTCCTGCCAGCAGCCTCTGGTCTGGGAATTATTAACAAAACTTTACTGCCCTTTCAGCCTCTTCCCTGTGCTAAACTTGCATACATTAAAGAGGGAAGCCAGGAAAACACAGCATGCATAATAAGAGCATACCAGACCAGTGCACAGAGAGGCTTGCTCTTCACACTGTGCACTGGCTTACGTAGACCCAGGACTGCAAGGCGGGTAGACGCTGAGTAGCCTTAGCTAGGCACTCAGCACTGGCGTGGCGCCAGGTCAGAATTATTCTATGTACTGGCAGGAAGTAGATTTTACAGTGATACGCTTACATTCACACCTCTTCTGCACGAGACCACACGCAACCCCAGGCATGCTTCAGCCACATTGGCTGTCATGTAGCCTGCGTTTCTAGGCACAACAAGTTTGAGACCCACATTGTTTAGTGCCAAGAGTCAGATACCGTGACAGTTAAAGTGAAAGTTGGATGCCCAACAACAGCCAGTGGTAGCCACTATTAATCCTTTGCTATGAAAATATGCATCCGCACCATCTACATGATCGTTCCGCTCTTAAAAATATCCAATTTAGAACGCATGGTGCAGCCCAACGTGGAACCAATCTGCCCCGAATCTGAAATGTATTGGAAACGGCCTGTCGGCAACTAAAATCCTCTTTGGGTGCATACTCACTGCTCGACCCTATCCAAATTGCAATCCTGAACAGGCATCGGAATGGAAACACTACTCTTTACGATTTGAGACAACGGGTGTCATTATAGGCTTGCCGGTATCCCGCCAGTAATTCCGTCAGGATACCGGCAAACCTACCTACTGTTTCTACCGCCTGATATCACGGTATTACCAGGATATTACAGTGGGTAGAAAGGGTGGTAACTCCCCATTGCATGGAGTGCCACTGGAGTTCATGGAGGGGATTGTAATACCAGTGCCGGTAATTCCTGCATTTCTTTGTCAGTGGGGGACCGATTTAGCTCCAGCTCTTGGCTGGAGGTTAACCAATGACTGCCACTGGCAAACCTGTGGTTTGGCAGTGTGGTAAAAGTTAAACACATGAATGTTTTACCCAAATTGTGGCTCAAATCAATTGTGATACCAATCTACAAGAAAGGAAATAGACAATTACCAACCAACTATCGGGCTATTGCCTTGTTGGATGCTCCAAGCAAAATATTTACACATTTCATTCTCAGGGAGTTCAATAGATGGACCCTGGACTCCGGTTGTCGAGATACCTATCAAACAGGATTTGTCTCAGGTTTGGGCACCACGGTCAACCTGATGATAATTACAGCTATTCAAGTGCGAGCTTCGATACAAAAACAGTCACTTTATTTTGCTTGTATACATTTTCTTACCACTTTCGATTCTGTTTCAAGACAACTTTTGTTCACCAAATTAAGAACAGCAAACTGTCCATCATCTCTTCTTAGTTTAATTATGATGTTTCATACAGACACGTCAATACAAGTCTGGCTATCTTTGGATGGTTTACTATCAGAACACATTCCCACTTATAGATGTATCCTTGCCTCAGCCCTCTTCATTTTTTGAATTTTTTTTTAGTTAAAGATCTCTTGCGCTTGTTGACTGATGCTCCTAAATTAGGTCCTCATCTGATTCCTTGTTTATTTTACGCCAATGATTTGGGCATTGATTTCCAAAACTCCCAAGGGTTTACAGCGAATGCTGAATGAGCTTGCCTCTTATGCTTCACAACATTTTCTGGGCATCAACTTGGACAAAACTAAAGTGATGGTGTGTCCAGGCACCAAGTCCAGGAAAAAACTCACCATAAAGTGGACCCTCTCACAAACACCTTTGGAAACTGTCCACCAATATATTTACCTGGGAATAAACACAAACAATCATCCATCTGGCCTCAATCACCCACAAAATGTCTGTGGCTGTCTCCCAAGCTAAAAACGTACATGCCAAATACGGCAAATATTCATGCCTTCCCATCATAACCTTTTTTAACCAAAACGCTGCCCCAAAAGTATTATATGGAGTTGAATCAAAGTGGATCATATCGGACATGATTCTGTTAAGATTAGAGGGCAAGTACTGGAAACTACTTTTAGGCCTTCCTAAAGCCACCCCAATCAACATGATTACGCTTGAATGACCCCACTCGAGTGAAGCGGAAGTTACTTCTCTTCGATTGGATAAAGACTTGCCAATTATGTGTGAAATATCAAGATTTTAAGTAAAATCCATTTGCTTCTAAGGCCTTACGCTCGGTAGAAGGCTTCTTGGCCAAATGTCCTAGCCCAAGGCTTAGAAATATATGGCTACGACTAAGACTTAATTTATGGCCCACTAAACAAATCTTGGCTCGTTGAAAAATTATATCTCAAACCGATAATGTTTGTCGATACTGCGAGAAAATCGAACATCCAGAGACTGTGAAACATTTAGTAGTGTAATGTACTGTATTGAGTAAGCAAGGTAATGTGTTTTTTAAACCACACTTTTTGACTTGCCAAACTTTAGACGTTGACACCTTTTTGGGCAAGAATTTTTCCAAATAACAAAATCACACTGAGAATAGCCATAATGCACGTTTTCTAAGAAGCTATACACTTGGATGATATCGAATAGGCCTTCTCTTTTCTTTTGTTAAAAATGTTGATCAATTTGTAAGTCTATCCATATGGTTCTTTAAAAAACTATGAAATTATGATATTGTATAAATTGGACGATGTAAACCACTTATTTTTAAAAATGTAATATTATGTGTTTTTACAATGTTAAAATTCATTTTATGATAAAAATATTGAAAAGTTGATAATCAGCTAAATCTATTTTTTTAAAAGTGCTGGTACCATCCAAAACCTACTTAAGAGACAACCTTCAGTAAGGAGTGCACAGACATGGTTCAAGACCACAGTGCCAATGCCTAGAAAAATAGCTAACAGGCTATTAACAAAAATTATACAAAACATTAGTGGGAAGCTTTGAATCAATCGTAATCGCTAGAAGTCTCCTGAACAGTTTTCCAGGCGACTGTTTTTCAGCCTGTTAAGTCATTGCAGAATGGGAAAAAGATACACACAGCAATCATGGTCGAACGTTGAAAATCCAACCCGATCTGCTAAAACACATTCCCTTTGCACTGGATCCTAATTAACCCCACGCACGTCTCTACCTCACAGAGCCATTAAGTGAGGGCAAACTATGACCCCTGGCAGAGCAAGCTGGAGACCCAAGTCTTGGCACACGCATGCCACATAGGAAAGACTGGGGCAACCAAAACGAGATGTGTGTGTTGCTGTGGTTTAGCAGCTAGATTGGACTATTGCTTTGGTTGCAGGGTCAACACATAGTTTGCATATTGTGCGTCCCCTACTGCACTGCAATGAGACATGAGAGAGACAATGTTGGAATGCTACCCAGTGTAAATTACAAGTGATAAATTAGGTCACCTCGAGCATTTCTATCCATGAACATTTAGTGGAACCATCAATTTGACACCAGGAAGCACTAGTTGGCACCCAGTCAAGTTTGCCAATAAAAGATGTTAAAAGCTTTAAAAACTCTTCTTAAACTACTAGCAACTCACTTGGGCTTTTAGAAATTAGAAAGCATAAGACAAAACTCCGCGGGAATGGGTACTAACCAGTCATTACTATTATTCACTCGCTATAATTAGCACTCTCTCATCTCTCAGTCACGCTCGTCATCCATCTCTCACACGAGCCAGCGAGTGCTGTCACCAGCGTTGCCAGCTGGAGAACCACTGGCCCAATTTAGTGGAACTTCTTGACCTTCAAGGGCCAGTGGCCAACCCCCAACCCCCCCTGCATTTCTACGGCCTGCTTGTTTATGCTTCGACACACAGCCACTGCTTCTATCTATCCGACATCTGTGCTCGCAGCACAACCTCTGGCGAAGGGCGGGGCCACCTTGGAATCAGCTGTGCCCGCGCCCTCTCGCGCCACCCCACCACCAGCCCCGAGGCGAATGCAACCAACACACACACACACTCACATGTACAGAGCTGCCCTGGGGGGCAGCGCCTGCTGCAGCTGCGGTTTCTTCTTCTTCATGCCTGCTTCCTTTTGGGCCACACCGGAAGGACGCCGGTGCCGCTGTCTTGAGTTCTGGCAAGGCGGGCCTAAGACGCAGGTAGATCCGTGCAGGACATTATCCCCCCCAGACTAGGGTCCGAACTCAGCCCGGGAAGGTGTTGCGTCCGAGAGTCGGGGGGGTTTGTCGCACTTTTGGCGAGTCTCTGGAGACGTTGTTGGAGACCCCGTGCCTTGCTGAGGAGTCGGTCGGGGAGAGGCGGAATAGTCGCGGGGGGCCTGTGCACAGCAAAGGGGAGTGTGTGGTTCCGGGGAGCACCTGGTGTTGTGATTCCGGGGAGCGCCTGGTGTTTTTGTTTCCGAGGCAAAGTTCCACTGCTCTGGGCTGAACACAGTCCTCCTCCCCCTTCCCAGCCTTGCCCCTCCCTCCGGCCCAAGAGCTGCTGCCTTCTGAGAGCAGCAAAGCTGACTTTTAACCAACATTGGCAGCCTTGAGAGCTATAGCAACCGGGCCACTGGGAACCATCACAAACCCGGCAGGGAGCTCGTGTTTACTGTAGCCGGTGCCAGGATTGGGCGCTTCCTGGAACTCCGGCACACCCAAGGGCACCTTAAGACAGCAGCATAGACAGAAACTGCCCTCAGCGCATAGAGGCACGCAGCCTGCAATGTAGGCACACAAGTAAAGTCATGAACGCACTGCAAACACACGTTGCCCCAAACAGGGCTGGCCTTTGCCCAGACAGCACCGCCCACACAAAAACGAAATCTCATCACTGTAATGACACTCTGCTGTCTCATGCATTCCACCTGAAGGCAGGGTGCACTGGTATGCATTGCAGCTGACAGAATTATTTCAAACTATTGACTGGCGACCAGACTGGGATGCAGATGTTCATGAGCCAAAGAGAGGGGTTGAATTGAAAGTAGAAAAGTAGGACTGGTGCCTTAATTCCCAACATTTACTCTCATGTAATAGAAATGACATAACTATAAAAAGCCTGAACCTTACTTGCTGCTATGTCCTTCCCCGCAAGTGCGTAGATTCACCACCGCCTGATGCGAATAAACCGTCTCTAGTTATTGGCTATTTTTTTTTATTGTTATATGGCTAAGAAAACGTAACCTTTACATTTTAAAAAAAAGAATAAAAAGAAAGAACACGACAAGCAAAAAGTACATCAGTACACAAACAACAATACTAAAAAAGTGAACTAAAATATTCTCCTTCTATACCAGGATCACAATTTCATATATATCGTAAAACACCATTCTAAAATACTTCAATTTTCACGCATTTAAAGAAATGAATCACTGCAAGAACTGTTGAAGTAGTATGACCCGCCAGGCAAATTGACCAAATCTGTTCTTCATCCCCTAACACAAATAATTCAGATTTTTTTTAGGAGATTCCCTCTTAAGCCTCGAACAGCTGGACAAACAGCATCAATTGCTTAAGAGTTTCACATTGATTTTCAACCTTACAGAAGCGACAAGCTGCCCGATCCATCCCCAACATGGCGTATCTGTCCAAGATCTGATTAGTCAGGATCAAGTTCCAGTGAAAACGCAAGAGGAAGTTCCTTATAGACTTGGCAGGATGTACAGCTAAATAAGGGCCTAATGTACCAAGTTTCCTATGGTCTCGCTGCACATGACTGAGGGACGGGTACAAATGCATTTTCTCTGTGGTTCCAATCCAGTCATAACTGAACAAAAGCTTCTTAACTTTGGTTGGATTGTCCACCAAGTCCCTCAGAGAACTACACATCACTGGAAGGTTGTCACAGCAGAGTCTGTGAATCTCACCCAACCAGGTAATAATACCCTTTCCCTCCAGGATCAACTTCAAATCAACAAACAGTGAGCCTTCCAGCGGTAACATGATCTTAAGAGTGAAAGAATTTTCCGTTGGGGTCTTGTCCCGAGAGAGACTATACCCAGCTCATATCTAATTGCACATATAGGAATGGAATTAGTGAGATGTAGCGTTCTTCTCCAAATAAGCCCCTCCAGGGTTGTCAGATGTTCCAAAGTAGCTAGAGGATACACATCCATTGCATATAAGAGCTTAGGAATAATGTTCCCTTCGTAGTACTTTATACATAAAACGGAAAATCTACAATATCTGGAGTCGATCCTGGTCAATTGATTAGCAAAAGCCAGAGCACGGCTCTTTAACCAATTTTGGAGCTTACTTATGGATTGTTTCGAGAAAAGCAGAAACCCCAGATAGACTAAAGATTCCACTCGCCCCACCAACCCAGACCCCACACTCCAGCAAAACAAGCTTACTTTCCACCTGAAGAACACTGCAAAATGTTAGTTTTGGCAGAAATGATTTGCAAAGAGTGTTTATCCACAAAGGCGGAACATGCATTAATGAAACGCTGGAGTCCAAAACAAGAACAATCAAAAATAAGCACATCAACAGCATATGCCAACCAAAACGGTCTCCGAAGAAGGAGTTTCAGAAAAACAAAGGTTGCCGGCTTTAGGTAGTCTCCTAAATCAGCCATTTATCAGCTAAACAGGCAGGGTGCCAACACGCACCTCAGCCTGATACAACACGCAGTCGTAATGTGTTATGATAATTGACCAGCCAGGTTTAAGCTAACTTGGACATTAGAATTAGTGTACAGGTCAACAATCAACCATACAAGACCTAAAGGAATGCCCAATGCCTTCCGTTTTGACCATAAACGATTTCGATCCACAGCATCGAAGGCAGAACTAAGGTCGATTGATACCATAAACACTGATTCATAAGTGCCTTCCCAAGCAAGATGCTGTATGCATTTCACAATGAGACCATTAAGGGATGTTCCCATTTTCCACCTAAACCCAGTTAGCCATTTTTTCAGCCTTCCAGTCTCTAGCGGCCATAGCTCAAGATGCGACAGCAATATGGATACACAATCTTTACTGTCTGCATCCAATAAGGCAATTGGTCTGTAGTTTAGGGGATTGGATGCAACTCCCTTTTTGTATATAGGAACTACGGAGGCTGTAGAGCAGGAAGGAGGAAAATGACCTGTACTCACAACACTTTAAAAAGGGTAGACAAAGTTATAGTAACAAAATTTGGTAGAGGGTGGGCACCACTCAGTTTCTTAGGTGTTCTAGTCTCTTAACTAGAATAAACCCTTCAATGTACGAAATATGTCTGTGGAGCACCTTTGCAAACAAAACCCTTGGCACAAGAATATCAAATATACACACAAGGTTCAAGGTTGCCACTGGACCAACCAATCACTCTATTTCTTCCCTGATCACAGGTTGAATCAAAGCTTAGATACAAGTTCCAATCTTCTCTATGCAATAATCCTTCTGATTAAATTATATCTTCCACATATGTTGTTTTTATGACTCAGTACTTTTTTTGCTTCATAAAAGGCTGTGCAAAGCCCAAAAAAGTGTCTTACAGCCAATGCATTTCGGAGGTTAGTCCGCCTTCAGGGCTAAACATTAGCAAACAAATAATGAATATACAGACAAATCAAAGTATACCGTGAAAACTAGGCACACAACATGAGACCCACGTTATGTTTTTTTCTGCATGTCTGTCTCATGTTATGTGCGTTTATTTTTCACAGTATATTTTGATACCACCGATTCCTGCTTAAATAAAAAGTTTGATAACTGGTTAGGGCCCAGAGCATGAGAAGGATTAATCCTCTTAATTACTTCCAAAAAAGTATCATGTTCAAGCAGGGATGATTTCAAATTATCGTCACACCCCCAATCAGGAAAGAAATGATAGATTCACCTGGCAGTCTGGAGTACAGAGCATGAACACGGGACGCCCGATCACTCTCAGCATCTGCATTAAGTGCATTAAAGTGCTGAGAGCTTTCACCATTGTTCATTAGGCGCCAAAAAGCCCAGGCATTTTTGTTAATAAGAATTGAAAACAAGGCTTCTGCATCCACTTGACTCCTTCTTGCTCGACTCTGCCTAAGCCAATTCAGGCAGGACTGTCGTAACCCCTTTATTAAACACTTCCTACTGACCAATGATAAGTCAGGCCGTTTCCTTAACAGCCAAATTACCTTTCTCAGTTTGCACTTTTTTGTGGCAACCTCCAGATTATACACATGTTATTATGTTATGTTAAGAGCTTTTATAAAGCGCACGTTCGCCCTAGGCATCATGGCGCTGATGGAAACATTAGGAGCAGAAGGACCTAGAACAGAAGGGTTTTCAAGCGTCGAAAAGCCAAGGTTGGCGGGTATTGCTCAGAGTGACAAAGGTATGGTGTTCCACAATTTGGCCGCTGCAACCGAGAACGAACGTCGTCTACCCATCCGAACCCGTCCAAACTGAGGGATTAGCAAAAGCCGGGCATCAACTGACCGAAGTGCACAGCCAGGTTGATGGTGTTGAAATTTCTGCAGCAGAGGTTCTGCTCCCACTCCATTGTAGGCTCGCTGGACAATACAGAGGGATTTGAAAATAATCCGCTTCTGAACCGGTAGTCAGAGTGGGCGCAGAACCGGAGAGATGTGAGCACCATAGGTGGTGTTGGTGGCAATAGGAGCCACAAGATTTTGCAGTAGCTGCAACCGATGGAGAATGTAGGCCAGTTGCAGTAGTCAAGCCGGCTAAGCACAAGGGAGGAGACAACAAGAGGACAGCTTAGTGGGAAGGAAAGGCAGGATTTTCCTTAATACCCTTAACTGAAAATGGCCCGTTTTACATATGGAGCTGGCTTGGGCTGCACCTGACAAAGGTTCAGGAAACATGAAACCCAAGTTCCTTACCAAAGAGTCAGGTGAAGGACAGGGGCCAAGTTCCCGGGGCCACCAGGCGGAGGACAAAGGTGACAAAGAAGGTGAAGAAGTGCAAGAAGAGGAGCCCACCACCAATACCTCTGTCTTGTCCCCATTGAGCTATGATCAATAGCAACCCATCCAGTTGCCCACCGCCGCCAAGCAACCCCTAAGCGAGTGAATGATGCCTGCCAAAGAGTCTGTTTTGGTAGAAAGAGACTGTACCAAAGAAAAGAGTTCCTTTGGTTGAATAAGCACCCTCCACTTTGGTTGTTTAGAAAATGGTTTTCGCAAGGCGAATCGCTTGATGATAAACATTAGAGCAGCATCTAAAAAGTCATCTATCTTCCAAAGTATAAGAACGACACCACCTGCGTTTCCTCCATTAGGCGCTTTTTTAAAACGTAAGGTTTTCAGCCCGTCATTGAACCATGGCCCGGAAAGGCGGCATGTGGCCTTAGACAAATTTAGAGGAGGCAAGGAATCGGCAACAGCCTTAAAGGTTTGAGCTATCAGAGAAAGGTTGACGAACTGAGTATCATTCCATTTAGCTTGGATATTAGAAATAATATCTTCGCTAGATACCCTATGCCAGCTATGCTTTATAATCTGTCGGTGGCTGGCACCATTTGGGGAGTGGGCGTGTGAAGTAGGAAAGGGACCAGGTGGTGGTCTCACCATAAGATGGAAAACTGCAAAAAAAACAGGCCTAGGATAATGGCGCAAAGATCAGATCCAGGGTGTTCCCAGCACATGCATGGGATCATGAACCAGATGCTCCAGATTGAGGTTAGCCATGGCTTTGAAAAAATTGGCCTGCCGGAATTGTTTTAGGAGGGTTACATTTATGGTTAAAGTCACCCACAATCAGCAGATTCGGGAACTCCAGATATAAATTAGCAGCAAGCTCAAGAAATTGATGGCAGAAGAGGCAATCGGTCCTGGGAGGGCGGTAGACCATCAAAATGTGAATGGAGAAAGAGGGCAAGACCACAACGTGATCCAAGAGGGCTTCACATTTAATACTGTGACTTAGGGGAAGGAGGGTTGCCGTAAGGGGGGCTTTGTAAATAATAGCAATGCCTACACCGCTATGCGGTCCACACGAAGCATATCATATGTATCCGGTAGATCTTGAATAACCTCAGGACCGGAAGTGTCCCTTCGCCAAGTCTCTGTAACACAGATGGGGTTGGGGCTAAGCTCTGTGAGCAAGTCATGACAGGCTGCTGCATGCAATACAAGGGAGCGCGCATTGACCAACAAGGCATGCCACTAGGGACAGGCAGAGGGATAGCCATATGAGGCAGTAACACGGTCTTCGGTGGGGCTAGGTGTAAGAGATCTTCAAGGGACCAGAATATGCGGGCGACAGTAGGTGAAACTGAAGAAGGCGTCCATGGCCGATACTGCACATGGACGTGCACAGATGGGCTGGACTTGGCGCGACTTCAACACGTGAGGTTCTAGCCCGCTGTGCTCGCCCGCTGCACGTCCTGGAATTCATTACTTTTATACACCTCGTATCACAGCAGCTGGGTCCCTCCCACTCTGAAGACAGTGAAGAGAGACTACCGGCTCCCCAGTGTCTGAGTGGAAGAAAGCAAAAAACGCCTTCTTCCAAGCACGAGACCTTGGGAGGCAGGAGAAGGAAGCCAGACACCTTCCTGCTGGGAAGTCCAGCTACAAGGTAAGCACAAAGAAATTAAAATAAATAGTTAAAAAAAAAACGTGAATGAGTGATAATGCCGTTAACAAACTAGCTGCGCAGTCAGCCGCTACACTTGCGTAGGGAGTTATAAAAGGAAATCAAATAGAAATAATCAAAATAATGGGCAAAGTAAAAGTAATCAGGTGAGTAAAAACAGATAGCTAAAACAACAAACCCAACTGGATGCCCAGCCGTAACTGATGTCCCGGCATACACATGAGAGTGCCTAGGATGTTTAACCTTCTTCCTTACATTCGCGGGACCTCTGTTTGAGTTTACTAAAACACTGACAAAGTCCTCAAATTGTTCACGTAGAAAGTAAGATATTGCCATTCAGAGGAGGTAGTATTCAGGACTTTTTCAAGGGAATAGTTCATCCTGGAAGCGAAGGCAACATTCCAAGATATTTTATTGCCAGCTGAATTAATCAGCAGGTCAGTAGGGCCCGATTCATCATTCTCCAAACCTTTGGCAAAATAAGCCACCAGCATGGAGTGATCACTAAATGCGCTTGATATTACATTCAAGTGAATACAGTTGACATACAACAACCACCCTGCAAAGATATAATCAATGGTCGAATACGACTTCTCATTTGACCAAGTCGAGCAGTGTGATATGCTCCTCAGAACAGTCCCATTTAATGGAAACAAGCCCAACCTCTTCAATGTGCCCAGCCATATTCTCCCATTTTCGGAACTTATTAGAGCACCTGGCACTAGTGGATCTTGGACATCTAGAAAACTCAAATGTATGCAGCCTGAGTTCAGATCGCCAGAAGCTGGAAGGTTTTCCTTAGTTGCGTTTCATCGCACTCACCAACCAGCAGGGGAGTTGCTAGGTCTGGAAAAGACCCGGGGCTAAGCTGATGTCGGAACTGTTGGGACTGGGGGCTAGCTAGCCTTTTGGCTGTAGCTCCTGAGATTCTATCCGGGGCTACAACCAAAAGATCAGGGGCTATAGCCCCCTTAGCCCCCCCCAGCAACGCCCCTGCCAACCAGGACCGTATCTCCAGTCTCACCTGAGGCCTTCATCTCGTACTTTAAGGCTTGAATTTCATCACCTAGCATTTTTCCACTCCGACCCATTGGTTACAACATCAGTCATTGTTTTCTCAACATAGGCAGATAAATCAAAACCAAATGCCTGGAAAAATCCACGTTCTTGTAGAATAATGTCATGTACTAATTTGGATTTAAGCTATACCACAAACCTGTCCGTCCTGTATAAGTCAATAAAGTGCACCTAATGAAAATCACTCGAGGAGACAGACGCAAAGCTAGGTACCCCCCGAGAGTAGACAAAGAATATTAGAGTGATTAAAGGGATGGTCTAGTAAAAATTTTTATTTAAAAAATAGATAGGCCACATAAAAAAAAATACTAGCATCCTCCGTTTTAAAACTTCCTATGTAAAATTTTGAGCTGTTCAAGCTCAAAATTCGAAAAAGCAAGCACAGGGGCGCAGCCATTTTGTGAAATGGAGGCCCTCCTGTGCTGGCTTTTGCTTTTGCGGCACTAATGAAGGAAAAGCCAGCCAGCTGTAGTAAACAAAGTCTACCGCTGGGTGGCTTTCCCTTCATTAGTGCCGGGACTCGGAGGACGCGGACCGGAGACCAGAGCAGGAAAGCTGCAGCTGAATCTCGGTAAGTGCTATTTATTTTTTTTACAAAAAATAAGCACTAGCTGCGTTTTTTTTTCTAAGTTTTCCGGGCTGGAGGAGCCCGGAAAACTTAGAAATAAAACTGCAGCTTTAAAAACGTTGTATTTATGTTTGCGGTCGCTTTTGAAGCGACTGCAAACATAAATACAACGTTATTGTGTTGGAAAACGCGGCGTTTTTCTTTCCAAGTTTCTCAGGCTCCTCCGGCTCGGAGGAGCCTGAGAAACTTGGAAAGAAAAACCGCAGCGTTTTCCAACACAACCGCGTGTGTTTCTGCCTGCTGTGGCTATGACTTTGGGTCTCCGGTGCTCCCAGGGGAGCACCGGAGACCCAAAGTGAAAGCCACAGCAGGCAGAAACACACGCGGTTATGTTTACATGCCGCGTAGTGTTTCTACCTGCAGCTGATTTCCCATTTGGGGCTCTCGGGCTCCCCGTGGGGAGCCCGAGAACCACAAATGGGAAATGCTAAATGCTGCGTTGTCTGCCTAAATCTGCTTTCCCATTTGGGGCTCCTGGGCTCCCCGTGGGGAGCCCGAGAGCCCCAAATTGGAAAAGCAGATTTAGGCAGAGACAACGCGGTTGTTTTCCGCAATGCCGCGTTGTGTCTGCCTGAATCTGCTTTACCATTTGGGGCTCTCGGGCTCCCCGAGATGCTCCCTCTTCTGCCCCAAATGGAAAAGCAGATTCAGGCAGACACAACGCGGTTGTGTTGGAAAACGCTGCGGTTTTTCTTTCCAAGTTTCTCAGGCTCCTTCGAGCCAGAGGAGCCCGAGAAACTTGGAAAGAAAAACCGCAGCGTTTTCCAACACAATAACGTTGTATTTATGTTTGCGGTCGCTTCAAAAGCGACCGCAAACATAAATACAATGTTTTTAAAGCTGCGGTTTTATTTCTAAGTTTTCCGGGCTCCTCCAGCCCGGAAAACTTAGAAAAAAAACCGCAGCTAGTGCTTATTTTTTGTAAAAAAAATAAATAGCACTTACCGAGATTCAGCTGCAGCTTTCCTGCTCTGGTCTCTGGTCCGCGTCCTCCGAGTCCCGGCACTAATGAAGGGAAAGCCACCCAGCGGTAGACTTTGTTTACTACAGCTGGCTGGCTTTTCCTTCATTAGTGCCGCAAAAGCAAAAGCCAGCACAGGAGGGCCTCCATTTCACAAAATGGCTGCGCCCCTATGCTTGCTTTTTCGAATTTTGAGCTTGAATAGCTCAAACTTTTACATAGGAAGTTTTAAAACGGAGGATGCTAGTATTTTTTTTTTTATGTGGCCTATCTTTTTTTTAAATAAAATTTTTTACTAGACCATCCCTTTAAGGATCAAAGATCTATTCTCAGGAAGAACACATTCAAACAAAATCCTAAATGAAGATTCAGGCTTCTTAACCCCCTGTACAGAGCCCTTAACCTGATTTTAAGAGGTTAATAGGGCTCTAGGACCCAATGGGCGAGACTCAGATGGGTCAGCACAGCCAGAGGTTAACACAGTAGAGGACTTCACCAATCGTTCCACAAAACAAGGAGCTGGGCCAAACCCATGATCCCAAACTGACTTCAAAGTGTTGTCTGGCTGTAATTGGGTCAGCTCTAAACTTGTAGCCAGACAAAAGAAGCTTCTTGTATAGATAAGAAGAAGAATGTACTTGAGACGGCTAAACACATTGTGGACAGAATGTTGTCCACTAGACTGTTTTTATGTGCGTCATCTGGTTGAATTTGTTCATGTGCTAGATTCCATTAAAGACCCTACCTTCTGGAACTTCTGTTTAAACTCTGAAGAATAATAGCTTGCACCTTGCACTTTACAGGGTATGGTTGATTGTGACCCACAAAGTGGTTTAATTTATTTATAATTGGTTTTAGGAAAATGTTAATGAACTACAAAGGAAATATTAATGAATTTTGGAAACTTTTGATATCGATTTGTATAAATGTTTTCAAATTGAGATGTATTTTTAGTATAATGTATTTTGTAAATTATACCACATAAAATACAAATTAAAAAAGAATTCCAGCTGGTTATTTGCAAATGATCTCTACCAGATCACGTTGCTGACATATGGGTGTTTGTACATCGCTTACATTTCTATCAAGAAAGGTGCAGCGGTTATTTTATAAGGCACATTCCACTACACATCCTACACCTTGATCCAGTAGAGGGGCCTCATTACGACCCAGGCGCTAAGTGTTTAACGGCGCCGTAAAAGGCTGCGGCGCCGTTAAACACTTAGCGCCTAATTACGAGGTCCCTTTGCGGGACCCAACCTTAACGGCTGGTTTTTCCAGCCGTTAAAGTTGGGACCCGCAAAGGGACTTTGGTGATAATAACGGTACCGCAATTTGTGGTACCGTTATTAGCGCCTTCCCCATTCCCATTGAGCCCTATGGGGCAAAAATGAGAATGGGGAAGGGCTATGACGGCATGGGGAATTACCGCCCCACCAACCTCGGAATGGGGTGGTAATTCACACCGGCATGGACCATGGTGCTGATAGCACCATGGTCCTCCGCCTGGGTCGTAATGAGGCCCCACGTCTTAGATATCAATTGGAGTTTTCACAAGCATGAGCTACTCACAGTTGGCATAATACCACATTGCATATCCAGCCCCAACCAGCCCTTTCTGTCTAATTTTTTGTACTTTTAGGTAGGGTGTCCTTGTGTGTATTCTACTTTGCTATTTCCAATTGGTTTCTACTGGATCCAGTTGCTGACATGGGGATTTGTTTATCTCCTGAACGGTTATGAAGAAAGTATTCGTGGTTTTTGTTTCCCTCCATGTGCACCATATCACCCTCCATCTCACTGTGAGTACATCTGTAGACAGGGCCATGCAAGCCTTACTGCTTTCCTCACTCCCCTGCACGTCTTTTCTGCACCACCCATTTGTCTCCCCCCCCATCTTTCTCCCGCTCCTCACTGGCCCATATTCCATCACTCCTCACAGACCATCTTTGCAATACCTATACCGAAGCAAAAGTATGCTTTTTTAGTTTTTATGTGGCGCTTAAGGTGGTCAGAGTTTTAGGCAAAGCCAATTATGGCACGTAAATGGTCCAAGGCACAGAGAGAGAAGGATCACACCATTGTGGTGATGGGGGGATTCCAGCTCTCCAGCATAAAAATCATACACCTGCGACTACAATAATTTGACACAAATATGAACTGTCAAAAACCAGCTGAAAAAAGAATTGCCATATTATGCATTGAGGATAAATGAGGATCATACCTTTATTTTTATTTATTGCGCTTTTAGTAGGTGCTTATACAAGAAAAAAAAGTTTTAAAGTGCCTACAGGGCAACAAGGAGCGAACATGAGATAGAAAACAATGAATAAATTGGAAGATAAAGACGAACCTACGAGGCCTTGTGAGCATTCAGAGCGTGGTTTGAGCGTTTAACCAGGGCGATGCAACATATCTATCTGTCATCTATTGATCTATTATCTTTTCTTTCAGACACCCAACACCCATGGAATCTTCCCAGCCACCAAACGTTGCACTCTTTTAATTTCTTTGAATTCTTTGATAAAGAACCATGAGTCATAAGTGTACCTGACTAAATGCAAGAAGTTACCATAGAAACATGTTAGGCAAAACAAGCATGTCTCATTCTTAGGGGAGAAATGAGCACTAGAGCGAGTACATAGCTCTGCAAGGGAGTGTGGTAAAATAGTTGGATTACAACATTAGAAATTAATCTTTGTTATTCTAACGAGTGAAACGTCAAATAGATGGAAGGGAAAGGAATGTGAATTAAGATGTGAAATGACAAACTTATTAAAAAATACATACTTCCAGATTTCAATAGAGGTGATGAATTGCTACATTTGACTACCCGGCGGTACAGTCGGCATAAAGGTGTTTAAAAAAAACAAATGAATGGGATAGGGTGAATAGAGCAGCTGGTCCAGGTACCCCCAGACATGTCGACCATCACATTGGCTGTCTGTTGTGCAACAAATAATTAATTTTAGGGGAAAAGTATTAGTAGCTCCTAGTGTTACCCTCATACTTTGCGCCCTGGGCAGACACCCGGGTCGCCCATGCTTCAGACTGGCCCGCACATGCAGAGAGAGCCAGAAAAACTGCTGCAAATGTGTGCGCAGGTAGGCAGAATGCTTGGACCACACTGCTGCACAATTAGAATGGTAGCCGTGAACCAGCAGGTGTGCATATAGTGTACATTCTGACTACACAGCCGCAAATAAATTCCTCCCTCAACATAATTATGATTTGTTTAATCGTTTACTCGATTTGTGGAGCACCCATATTGCCCTTGGTCAGGGACAAGTAGCTCATTGACAACTACATTCTGGGATGAGTTATCCTGCATTTAGATTAGGTTATGATAATGTGCTTTTATACTGTGACAAATTTCTACCATAGTGGTATCAGAGCGCCTAGGCTTTTACACGGAGTGGCACAGTGTGCCCCACCAGAGGTTTCCAGACCTTACTATGCTGGAAGAAATTAAAGGATCACGGGGAAGGAAAGAGGGTGGAAGAGCGGGAAGTAGATGCTACAAGCACATGGAGGGAGGGATGCAATGGGGAAGAATGTCTTGTGATCGCATGTGTGCAAGTCGGTCATGTTGGTTGTACCATGATTCTGCGGAAGGGAAAAGTTGGGTATGTCCTAAAGTTTGCAAATAAAGGGTTGCGTTTTCAAGTCAGATATTGAGAATTGTATACTAGTACACACTATCATTTTGGATGCATGAGGAGCTCAAGTTATGTTAAGACTTAAGCATTGTGTTGCTGCAGTGTCTAAGACACATGGACCAGCAACTAGAAAAAGACTTTCAAGCAATCAATGCTCTGTGCACATTACAAGGCAGTATGAAATGAAGCAAGCAGGTTCACGGGTGTCTGGAGGAGGTTTATGGTTATCTGTGGGGTATCATACCAAAACATCGAAGACCATTGCTGCGAATCACGAAACATTGATTTTATCATAATGATTTTAACACAGTTCATCGAAAATATAGATGGGGTTGTGTTGGGGTGTTAATTATGGTGGGGGATGTGGAGAAGGGCAGTGGGGGTCTCTACCCGCATTTATTTTCAATGAACTGCATTCAAATTTGTGAAAGAAAATTGGATGTTTTGTGATTCGCATTTATTTTTTCGATGTTTTGAGGTAGATCCATCTCTGGAGGATTGGAGGGGAAGAGGTTTTTTATGGAATAGAGTGGACACAGATCTGGGTTAGTAGCTCACTGAAGGCTACTTGTTTTGGGCTTCTTAAAAGCTATGGGACTGAGACAAGAGACGGGAGGAAGAAATCGATAAACCCAAGAACAAACGCCCATGTTTTTCTTTTTGCAGAACTCGTTTACGCTGTATTGTTTGGGCAGGGGCTATAATTCCATAGTCCACCAGAGAGGAGACTGCTGCTTCCAGAGGCCCCTCCCTCACGCTGATCCACTCAGAACTAATTAACAATCTGCACGTCGCGTGAGGACAGCACAGGGGCAACGTGCTCGCCTTGGAAGCAAGATGAACAGAGCAACACAGGTTCGATTCCCAGTTCCACGCTTAGAAACCTCTGGGTATTAAGCGCGTTATAAATAACCTATCATATATCACGTGGCGGGAGGGTGTTGATACCCTCTCTGCATGAATGCCAGCTTGCAGGCTCCCCGGGAAATATGTGTTTGGCGTACTAATGGCCCCTCTCACTATGAAGGACAATCTTTAGGTGAGCATACTGGAAAGTGGTCTTCTTATGTATTGCAGGCATCTACAGAGAAAGGTGTGCAGGACTCTGTGCTAATAACAGACACCCTTCATTTGTGTTGAGTGTTGTCACATACAAATTGACTATAAACTGCCATATATGGTTTGCCTGTCTGTCTCACCTCACCCTTCTTCAATCCTGTTACATATTAAGACACATTTACAATGACCTTAATGTCACAAATGAAAATAATGTTTGATTACAGCCAGACCACAGAAAGACACAAGAAAAGTGCTAATTACTTATGGTTGGGATTTGCAAAAGAGGACATCATGTAGTCTGATTCAACCCGTGGAAAAGTCCTACAGAATTAGCTTTCCGAGTGGCTCTAGTTCTGGGCTTCCTTCAGAGGTCGTGTCAGGATCCGGTCTGCACACGGCAGAGAGTACACTTCGGGCCGCCGTAACACTGAGCTGTACAGCACATTGAGCTGACAGCCACTGCACAACATATTTCGTCTGTTGACAGTGTATAGCGACGCCGCTGCCCGACAAGCACACTAGGCAGCCGCGCACGAGGTCCGCCCATAGAAGCCTTGAACGGAGGATTTTCATATCAGAAACAAGAAACTTTTTTCCACAACTTGCGGGACCTTCCCATGCACACTGCATCCATTTTTGATGGCCAACTGTATGAAGGAAGGCCATAATTTGTCCTTCCAATATCCTCCAGAATACCCTCCTGAATCTTCTGCCTGAAAGGCTTATGGTGATACGCTGTGTTACCAGTTGTCACGTTTTGGACGCACCTTCAACCTTCTATTCTCTTTTAGGTGTATGAAGTGTTTTCAAAGCATACTTTAGTGCCATATGTAATTTAGATTGTTTCTCTAATAGATGGGATAAACTCTCGATGGTATTGTTGTTTCGCATATTGCTTACTACAGTGCACAGTATTTACCCCAGACAGGCCCTGACGGATTTCCCTGTAATCCTGCACTTTTTTACGATATGGAAAGAAACATGTTGGATGTATTTGTTGATAGTATGTGGATGAGTGAGTGACGGTGAGAATGAATGGAGTGTTGGATGTGGTTTAATTGCTTATTTGCACAGCACAAGACACTTTCTGACACTACTGACTTTATAGGGCAGTTGATTAGAAGCCCATAATTTAACCAAATTTCTGCCTGTCATACATTTGCACTGTTGTACCAGTTTTGAGTAATTATTCCATTTGGATGACTACATTGTGTTGGTTTCTTCTCATTTGTATTTTTACATCAAAATCTACTTAAATCTTTTTATCATTGTGACTATTGATTGATGCTGTTTGTACATTAATAAAATTGTTTATTTTTGCTACATTTGCCTTGCTTCACAATTTAATGTACTAGAAGCATATTCTCTCATGCTTTACAGGTTTTTCCCTGGCAATCACTTGGTAACAATAGAGCTTGTTGCCCCTCTAACCCTTTTTTGTTTGTGTCTAAAGGTTGCATACCTATACAAGGGTTGGTTAGAAGTGGGCATTCCATTTCCCTCAACCTCTTGTTGTGTTTTATGGCTTCCTTCAGAGGTCTACAAGTGCCCAGCCAGTGCTGTCAATTATATCCGCAATCAAGCGGTGACCCTGATGCCAAGAATCTGCGGTCCCATGCAGACCTCTGTGGGTGGCAGGGGCAACAGTAGTCCGTCCTTTACAGTTGGCCACCCTCTCTGTCGTTCAAGTAAGGTTTCTCGCCAGTTTCTCTCTCCATCCCTTCATCACTCTCATCACTACCCAGACGATGGGTATTGCGATCCATCAGCGGAGGATCTGTACGAATGGTTTATGTAATGTATTCGAGCAAACAGATAGGCTTCCTTGGTCTCACATTCAAATGAACGGGCCAATACTTAAGAGCAGAACCAATGCAGATGGCCTTTTCTATGACTACGGCACATACTCACCCATAGGCCTAAACATCCCCAGTCACTTATTTTTTTCATCACCATTCACACCGCCGCTCACCCAAACCTGCTTGCACACCCACAGCAACTCGTGAACAACTGCCACGCACACCACTGCTGACTTACAGTCACTACGAAAACTCTCCCAATTCCCACTCATGCTCCTTAACTAGATACCTACCCACATCCACTTGAAGTAGTACTAAATCCAGTGCTTAATTTGTACAAAAATAAGTGCTGGGGCTCATATATTTTCAAACACGTCCATGACACATCAGGATGGGCAGCTCCCCGCCCACTGTTGCCACCATCCACGGCTGCTCCCCATGCTGTCAACACATATGGGGCAGAAGCTGCAACTCCGACTGGCTTAGTGTGGTTGATGGATGTACTCACTATGGCAGATGTGTGATTTACAAATACCAATCAAAATAGGCATAAAATAACATACTTGTTGTGTCTTGACATGAGACAAATGTTTAAGTGTGTCTTTAAACACAATCATCATATATATTTTCTCTGATGCTATAGGTGTTTATTATGTGACTGGCAGTTAAAATAATGAAGTTGCCAAAACACCACATCACACTCAAAGTGGGTCTGAGACAATAAGTGCCAGGGCTCAGAAATAAGTGCCAGGGCTGAGCCCTTGCAAACACCCCCACAAATTAAGCACTGACTAAATCACTTGCAGCACTGCTCCGACACAACTTTACCCAGCACCACTCTGGCAAAATGTCTTGGTTCCCCATCAGTAGATACAAAAAAAGACTGAAAGTATATTTTTTAATGTGTATGTTTTGAAACGAGTTGTTCTTATGAATCTGCTGCCTTGCACCCTTACACGGCTTCTCGTCGCTGCCCAGCTGTCAGTTCTCCACCCATTCCCCTTTTCGTGGTCACTGACCCGCTTCTGTCAGCTTCCTTCCATGTTCCTTTTGCTGTCCTTGATCCACAGTGCCTTTCGCCCACTCCAATTGTCTTTTCTTGTCACTACTCTACTCTGGGCCAGCTGAATGTGAGCAGGGTCCCATTTCAAAATGATGCATGAGGGTCTCAGGCCTATACCCGTTTACAGATTTGCAGGCCCATTTCACACGCTTCTTGCATGCACAATGTTCTTATTCGTATTGGTACATGGATTTCAGTTACAGCTTCCCCTTTTATTCAAACATAAAAAGAAAATTAAATATGATGTATGCACTGATGACTTAAAATTATTACCGTTTTTATGACATTAAAAATACTATTAGACGCTTCACTCTTCTTCTGCGATGCTAGGGCCCTGACTCACAAGGGACGTTGCCATGTGTGAGCCAAGACATACTTCATGTTAAGTAGCTAATTTCCTTATGATAACTCACCAATAAAATTATATATGAGGTAACACTACATTCTATGTTTTTCTGCAGTGCGAGCTGAACAGAATCATTGCAACATGATAGAAAATTCAGCTGTTTTTAGAGCAGACCATAGCGATATGTCCTCTCTCCCTACAGGAGAATCCAAGTGGAGTCACAAAGGATTTTTTTGTTCTCGACGTTTCTTCTCGATTGGCTTGTTGGAATTTAGTCAGGGAGACTGGAGGAGAATTTTTGGGGATCTCATTTTTTTTCCACTTTGTATTTATTGGATTTATTCATTAAAAATAGCGACATATACTCAACTCAAAAACCAGTCCAAACCAGACCATAGAAATCACCCCAACCCCCCACCCCCTGATCCCCCCGCCCCACCCACCCCCCAAACAATGAGCTACACAGGGTTCACAGACAAAAGAAAAAGAGGCACCACATGGTTGGGAGCACAACTCGGTACAATCACTGGCTGCCTGACCGGTTAGCTCTATCTGCAAGGTCCCCGTCAAAATACATACTTCGGGTGCTTTTGTGCAGAAGCCGATCTGTTCCCACCCCCACCCCCCATCATCCAGCTCCGCACACGATCCCAGACCTCAGAGTCTCAGTGCAGCACAGTCTATTCAAAAGCACTACAGTCCAATCCTGCAAAAAAGAAGGCATGCCATTGTGTACAATAGCTGTAAACTTCTCATAGGTGAAGATTGTTAAAAGTTTATGAAACCAATCTGACTTCGTTGGGCTCTGAGATACTTTCCACTTCTGGGCCAGAGCCATTCTTCCTGCCCTTAGCATCGCACCGATTACCCTGGGGAAGGGTCCCTCCTCACACTCAGGCCTAGGGGTACCCAGTAAAATCTCCACGGGGTGGAGGGCAGGACAGGTTCCCAGGATATCTTTAATCCAACTTAGTAACTCTGCCCAGTAGACTTGAATAACCGGACACTCCCACCACATATGGAACCAAGTTCCTCTACCGGCACACCGAGGACATTTAGGGGAGACTCCGGGAAACATTTTAGACAAAGTGGCGGGCGAACGGTGCCAAGAGTGCAGAATTTTAAAGTTATGCTCCATGGCTGCAGTATAAATCTTCCCCCTAAAGACGGCCCGGAGAACGGAGTCCCAATCCCGCTCCTCTAATGTTGTGCCAATTCTCTCTTCCCATATGCTCCTGAACACCTGCCTCCCCTCTAGTTCCGCCGTAATTAACACATTATACATTTTCGATAGGGATCCCTTTCTGGAGTTGGCCTCCACAAAAATCTTTTCAAAGGCGGTCAGCTTACGAGAAAGGGAGGCCACCCAATCTGCTTGCGTGAGAATGCCCTTGAGTCGCAGGAAATCAAAAATGGAGGGAGGCCTTTCCGGAAGGAGCTCCAACAGCTGGGGAAATCCAATAAAGCCTCCCTGGTCAAAAAGCTGCACGGCCCTCTCCAACCCCTGGTCAGACCACATCTGCGTCCCTCGGAACCCCCTAGTCCCCAAATCAAGTGGCGGTCCCCACAGGGAGGACAAGGGAGAGGGCCATGATGATAGTAATTTGTTATCCCTACATGGCCTCCACAGCCGCCAAAGAACCGCTAGAATTGGGTGGGACCGAGCTACAGCTGGCAGCGCGCGCGGAGGGGCCCAGAGCAAGTCCCTAACCTTGTGGGGATGAACATGCACATCTTCAATGAAAGTCCAATATGTCCTAAGGTCATCTCGCAGATGCTCTAACATGACTCGCAACTGGGCCGCTTTGTAGTACAACTTAAAGTCAGGAAGACCAAATCCCCTGAACGCCTTAGGGAGTGTTAAAGTACTCCGCTTTATTCGAGCTCTCTTACCACCCCACACAAAGCGAAGGATTCTCACCCGAAGTGAAAGAAAGAAGGAGTCCGGGACAGTACAAGGCAGAGAAGAGAAGAGATAGAGAAGCCTAGGCAGCACATTCATCTTCACAGAAACCATTCTACCAAACCAAGAGAGCGTCACCTATCCAGGTCGCGACAAACTTTGGCCACCAACGGAGGAAAGTTCAGCTCAAACACCTTGCTTAGGTCCCTCGGAATTACCACCCCAAGATACCTGGTACTGACTTTCTCTGTCCGCAACCCAAACACCTCCACTCTACCCTCAATATCTTCGTCACGCACTCCCATGGGAATAATACATGATTTAGAAACATTGATTTTGAGACCGGAGAACTGTCCAAAAACACGTATCAACTCTTACAACCGGGGCAGCGAGTCATTAATTCCAGATAGATACACCAGGATGTCATCGGCAAAAAGATACAACTTAAATTCGTGCTCCCCACATCGCACTCCTGTAATCGCCTCTTCACGCCTAACCTCGATAGCAAAGGGCTCCATAGCTAGAGCATACAAAAGAGGAGAAAGAGGACAGCCCTGGCGAGTTCCTCTAAAAAGTGAAAAGCTCGGGGACGCGAAGCCATTGACCAGAACCCGCGCAGATGGCACATTATATAGTGCAGCGACCCATCCACAGAACCTATCACCAATACCCATCCTTCGAAGCACGTTCATCATGTAAGACCATTCAACGCGATCAAAGGCCTTTTCAGAATCTAGCGAAAGGAGATAAGCCTCAGACTCATTCTTGGACACTTTGTACATTAAGTCCAATGTTTTCCGCACATTATCAGATCCCTGCCGCCCTGGAATGAAACCCACCTGGTCCCCGTGAACCAAAGAGGGAATAAGCCTAGACAACCTATTCGCCAAGATCCTGGCCAATAGCTTCACGTCAACATTTAGAAGCGAAATGGGCCTATATGATTGACACAAGGAGGGATCCTTCCCCTCCTTCGGGATAACCACAATGAGAGCCGACATCATGGAGGGAGGAAGAGACCCCGTCTCCAGGGCCAAGTTATACACCTTAGACAAATGCGGCGCCAAAGTGGAGCGAAATGTCTTGTAAAAGCGGACGGTGAATCCGTCGTCTCCCGGCGTAGTGCCGTTCTTCAAAGACGCAATAGCATCAACAACCTCCTGATATCGGGAGTTCCAAAGAGGCCGAGCGCTCCAGCGGCAAACAGGGGATGGGGAGAGACCCAAAGAACCGATCAACATCTGACCCATCACCAAAATATTCAGAAGTATAAAGGGTTTCATTATATGACTTAAATTGTTCCGCAATTTGGTCATCCCCCAGCCACCTTACACCCCCCCGACCAGATATGCAATTGACTCGTCGACTGTTACAGAGTTCCCTGAGTCTCCAAGCCAATATCTTGTCCGCCTTTTCCCCCTTCTCCATATACCGCTGCTTTAGAAACGCAAGCTTCTTCTCCGTCTGCCCCACAAGCAAGGCAGACAGTTTAGCTCTCAGCTGTTGAAGCTTAGCCCTCTTGTCCGGGTCTATGTGCGTCTTCAGCTTCCCCCCTGGCTGAATAGCCAGAATCTGCTCCCTCAGTTTATTCTCTTCCCTAGCCTTTTCCCTCTTCCTCCTAGCTCCCATTTCCATCAAAACACCTCTGATCGTAGCTTTAAATGCATCCCACACTCCTCCAATCCCAACCTCTCCAGTGTCATTTAAGGTGAAGAACTCAACTATCGAGTCTAGCAGGGACTGCCTTAACACACTATCCTGCAGGAGCGAATCATTACATATCCATCGCGAATTGCCCCTGACCCCCGGGGGAATCCCCAAACTAACACGGATCATATCATGATCGGACCATGGGATAGACTCCACCTTGAAGTCAGAGATATATTCATGGACCACTGAATCAACCAGCACATAGTCAATCCTAGAGAATGATTGATGTACTGAGGAGAAGTAAGTAAATATAGGATCGTGATTATCAACATCAGGGTGAGCATCTAAATGTTGTAGGTCCATGTTTACCTTCCGAAACGAATCTGCCATCTTCCTCTGGGATCTAAGATCAGGACATGGGTTTGAGGATTTCCTGTCTTTATCTGGATGCAAAACCATATTGAAGTCTCCCCCTACAATGATTGCTCCCTCTGCAAAATCTCTGATTTTCCCACTCATCCCCTGCCAAAACACATCCTGATCCTCGTTCGGTCCGTACACTCCCACCAATGTGAACAACCTACCCCTCATCTCCCCCTTGACCATAATAAAATGCCCCTCTGGGTCCACTTTATGCGCTCTGGGAGAGAACTGCGCATCTGGGGAAACCATGAGCACAACCCCCTGTCTTTTCACCCCATTTGATGATCGAAATAGGTATTGAATAGCCCTGGATTTGAGGGCGGGTTCTCTCCCCTTAACCCAATGGGACTCCTGCACAAAGAGAAAGTGCAACTTCAACCGCCGGAACTCCCTGAGCACCAGCAACCTCTTAGTCGGAGAGTTCAGGCCTCGCACATTTAGAGACCCCACAGAAAGAGAATAAGGAAAGTCATTCATAAGGACAGACGGAAAACCACATGAGAGTGCCGCCCCCGAACCAAGGTGTCCACCAAAGAAGAACCAAAACATACATGATGAACCCAATATTCATGGTAGCTCTTAACTCCCCCTTTTGCCTCCCCAACCCCACCCCTCTCCCCCCACCCAACTTCTGAGGGTCTGAAAGGACTGCATCCCCCTACAGTCAAGCCTTCAGACCACCAAGGCTCGCCTCCACCAGGGCGAGCAAGCTCACACAGAACACCACAGTTTCCGGGCCCCCCCAGACCCAAAGATCAAAAGAGAGGAAAGAAAAAAACAGCTTCCGGCATCCCCCCTCCACCAGCCAGACCATGAAGCGATCCAGCTTAGAGACCGGAGCTAAACCAACCATACTCAACCCATTTCAAGCACAATAGCAGTCAGAGGACAGCAGAGGCTCCGTCCTCCAGTTAGGTCGGCGCTTGCCCCGGGGACGGGGACGCTATCTTCCTGTATTTCCTGTTTCCCCGGACGCGCCGTCGTCCCAGGGATACGGGAGAGTCCCCGCGGGGACCCTCAGTGAGAACGTCATCCAACTTGACCTGCTCCCGAAGGGAGTCACTCAACAGCTCTGTCATTGCTCTCCTGATGTCGGACTCTAAGGTAAGCACATATCTCTCTCCGTCGAGTTCGAAAGTGAGAGAAAATGGGTGCCCCCCATCTATACCGCACTCCCTTCGAGTGCAACCACCTCGTTAATGGCCCACAGAGTCTCCGTCGAGCCAATGTGAGTGCAGAAAGATCCTGGTAAATGGAGATTTTGGCACCATTCCACTCGATCACACCTTTTTTACGAGCGATCTCCAATATCCTAGTCTTCTCTCTATAGTAGTGGAACTTCACTAAGACAGAGCGAGGGCCTCCCGCACGGCCCCCTGCTCTATGAGCTCTGTCAATGGTAGGAACAGTAGTAATCTCTCCTTCAAGGACAAGGCTTATGACTTCTTTGACCTTTCGCTCCAGGTCAACCTGCGTCTCTCCCTCCTGCTCCGGTATGTTGAGGAACCTCAAATTGAAACCTCTCTCTCGATTTTCCAAGTCGTCAAGCTTGAGGGCAATCTTTTCCTCCTTTCTCTCAAGCTCCGCCAGCCACAGATCAAATTGAGTCTCAAGGATATCCACAGAAGATTGATTGGCTTCGAGGGCCTGAACCCTATCCTCCACATCGTCCACCTTCTTATCCAGGGAGTCGAGTCTCTTCCCTATGTCTGCCCTAAACCCTCGAATCTCCTCAAGAAGAGCTGCCATACCGCGGCCCATATCCTGGGTATCAACAACTTCTTTTTGGTCAGAGACCTGCATATTGTTGACCTCTCTTGAGCCCTCGGGCGACCTCCGGAATCGCTGGAGAGCCCTCATTCCTTGCATCCGCACTCCAGACTCCCCATAGGCCGGTGTTCAGATCAATTCACCACAGGAGGAGCACTAACAGACCACAGGATCAAGGAGGGCCTTCAACCAGCTCTGAGAGAGCACCCCTCCAGAGTGCATCCAGAGACCACACCGAAGCCAAAGAAGTGAGCGGAATCAGGGCTCCCCTCCAACCCGTAGGCAGTATCCACTCCTCGCACGCCTGCTTCCAGCACATAACCAGAGAAAGACAGACACCGTCGGGACTCAGGCGAGGTCCACAAGCTCCACAGTGTTTTCAAACGTCGCTACTACAATAGCCAAGATTCCCCCACAGCTGCGACCTCTCGCCAGAAACAGCCTCTGGGTCCTTTTTCAAACAGTCCTAGTCTCTCCTTGCCGCCCCCTCTCAGCAGGCCATTCCGACAGGGGACGTGGGGAGCCGGGCTATCACACCCCCATTCTCATCACCGGGCTTCACACATCCCGCGACTCCCCCGCCGCGCTCCAGACACGGCGCAGACCCCTTCCTCGCAGATCCGACCAGCTCAAACCAGGCCCACGCAGCACACCGGCACCTCGCGCCACCCCCCTCAGATCACCATACCGTAGGCAGATGTTGAGCAGGTCGGGGGGGGCGTTGTTTCAATCAGTGGGCCTCTTGGTACCTCCTTGATCCACCTCCACCGGCCAGCCACTTCTGCACAGGTCCTCCGCCGGGGCTCACCCCAGTACGCTAACTTCACGCTCTGTCCCCTCAGCAGGATCAGGGGCCTCTCCTCGCTTCACCCGAGACGCAGGCAGGCGAACACCGCAGCTCGCTCCCCCAAGATACTCTCTTCTCCTCAGGGGAGAGCCCACAACTCCCTCCCGCGGGAACTGCAACACAACGGTCGCCGCCGAGGGGGGGCCACGGATCCGCAGCAAGACCGCTTGGGGGGCGCCGATCCGGTCGCTGGAGCCTCCGCCCCTCCTCCACCGCCAGCGAGACGGCGCCGCTCGGTTCGCCTCGGCGGGGTCGCACTCTCGGCCTCGCTAGGCTCGGCACCCTGAAGGCTTCGAACTCCTCACTCCCGGCACCTCCCGACACCGGGAGTTCGCTCCTCCAGGTCACGGAGCTATACGCCAGCCCCAGGGGGGGTCCGCACACGGCAACAATGGGGCTGGGGGGACCCAAATTCAGAAAAAGGCCGCCCTGGGGAGGAGAACAGCCGAGAAGCTTTAGCACATCTCGGCGCCCCCTTGTGGCTCCCGGGGATCTCATTTTTAAGATGTAATTCTCGACTATGTATTCTCTCAGGCCTCTGTACTTTTTCATAGGATGGAACTCTGGGAGGCATTTTACGTCATTTTTGGAATCTACCCCTTTTCCTAGATCTCTTAAATATTTTGCTGCTTCAAAATGGGTTTGGACAACCTGTATAGCTGTCTCTAACGAGGGTTACCTGGCTGTGGGGAGGAGGGTAGGGCAGTCATAAACTGTTCCACTGCTAATTTTCTTTTCTGCGTCCATTTTACCAGAATGTTTTGTACTCGGCCTGCTAGTTCTAGGGGACTTTCATTTGTTAAGATTCGAATGTCTGAAATGCTAGCCCATAAAAAGTCTCTGTTTGTCCCACCCATTCAAATAGGGCTCTCTTTATGTCAGAAAACAGGGTTATTCCTTGTGGGTTTATAGTTTGGTATGACACCTGTGACTCTCCTTTTAATAAAGGGGATAAATAATATACTGGAACTGAGTGGCCATTCGTTCAAAGGTAACAAAAAACACCCCCAAATCTTCTCCCCCCGATACAATTGAAGTACACCATGTGGTACTATCCAGTGGGGTAAATTTATTTGTATTTGGGTGAGAGCATCTTGAATACAGTGATCTACTTGGATCTGGTGATCTATGATCTGCTCAGTGATGAATTGAAGCCTAGTCGTTTCCAAGTTGGGATTTTATGTGGAAGAGGAAAGTTCTGAACTAGGGTTTTGCATGTCTGACTCCCACTTGTCTGGATCTTCCTGGAGTTTGGAGCTAATGGCAGTGGTCTTGGAGATTTCCAACTACCAGGTTTACTACCTAAGGAGGCTTTAGTTCCCACAAGCCCTATGGGTGGGAGCTTGCCAATGGGCTTTGCCATAAACATTTTTCCTTTTCTGTTGGGCTGAGCTCTCTATCGGTCCCTGACTATCCCACTTCTGACACCGTATGGTGGCAGGTAGGAAAAAGAAGACAGACTTTCAATAGCTAGCCTAACTTTCCCTATTACTAGGCAGAATACCCTATCTATCTAAAGAAACTAAAGGTGCTCCACAGTAGTCAAAGTAAACATGTCCTCCATCCAAACTAACCCTATCTAACCCTTCCATTAAATTTAACTAATTTAGAGCATGGGCAGGTATTGTCTTCACCAGGTCTCTTCATTTCCTTTGATAGTCGCTGTATTTATAGATTTTCTCTGTGATACAGACATTTCTTGATATAATCTTCTTGGATAGTCTTTGAGATCAATTCTTGTAGCTCTTCAAAAGTACTCATATGCTTTGTAGTTTCTGTGTTCCTATGTTAAGAATATCTTCCTCTCAGACATTTCCTCACACTGTGATTATCACTTGCATATTCTTCCCAGTCCACCCCCCATTTCCCGAGGTGGGCTTCTCTTGGCCCCTCTTTAAACATCCATTGTGATAACCTCGCTGTTTTACAGTGTTTGTTTAGTTAGCTTGTTCATTCAGGCATTTTACATCCTGGTTCTCATTATATTATTCTGCGCTAGATTCCTCCAGTCTTGAACTTTAAAGGAAGGGGGTTTCTTCACTTCCTCCAGGGAACTTGTTTGCAGTCTCTGTTAGTCCCTTAACTAGGTTGCTCAACCCCCTCTCTTCTAGGCTTTTCACTTATCTTACTTGGTTTCCTGCTTGATATCTTGTCCTGTGGAGCCTTGTTGGCCGGGTTTTTCATTATTCTTTCACAATTCCAATTCTACAATTTTAGTACTATTTTCTCATTTTTAAGACATGGACGAGTTTCTTCCAATATATAATGGTGCCCTAGCGGCCTCCCCCTTCTCCCGCGGTACCTCTCTCTGTGCCAAGGATGGTGGCGTGGCTCGGCTCTCGCTCAGGATTGCTTTCTCACTCTTCTTGCTTCTCAGGTTCCCATTCTCAAGTCATCAAGTTCCTGCTCCGTACAGGGACTGGCGACTGGAAGCGGCATTTGCTTCCTGTACCGGTGATTTTGGCGTTGTTCTTTGGGCGTCCTGTCTACCATGCTAATCTTGTGGTCACTCCACCACTTAGCAAGTCCTTCCTCCTTCTTTCCTCACAATGCCCTCCTTGCATCTGCATACGCCAGGCCGCTGGCGTCTTGTACTGGCGTTCTCTGCCTCGTTGAAAGTCGGGCGCTCTGCAGCTTGCATTTGCTCCACCTCCATAAGGCATAATGATATCAGGGGGCTTCGCCTGCGCACAAGGCTCTCCTCATCCTCTCCTATTTGTCAGTTAAATATGTGCCTCTTGTTAAAGAGACCTCTTTATTTCCATGCATAGTTGGATTTGTTTTTGCACTGCCTTCAGCCAAAAGGTAAATATGCCCCTTTATTTACTTTCACAGGCAGTTCCATGTATGTGGCTAGAGTAGTTAGCCCAAAGGGGGAGCCTCTCCCAGTGAGGTTCCACTTGCCTCGATCCCTAGGGTGGGTTTTGCAGAGCGGACTCACTTACCTAGCCTCACGGGGCCAGGCTCCCCATTGGGGAGAAGGGACAAATCCCTGTGATTCGTCACACCATTTGTTTAAGTAGAACTCACCCTTTTATTTCATCATTTTAAGTTAAATGTATTTATGGTTTAAAAAGATGGATACACACACACGGACACACACACACACACACACACATACACACTAAATTGGCACTAAATTGCCAGCTGCCAATCAAATTACAGGGAAGAAACAGTGGAGATGGGAGAATAGCAGTCACGTAGAGACTAGCAGTGGTGTGGGGAGTAGCAGTGTGGAGAGGTGTCATGTCTTCGGGTAGTTCCTACGGCCATGTCCCGACACCCAGTCCAGTGACCTACCCCTCCCATTCACCTGTCTCCCGGGGCTCACGCAGGCAATCCAGTTTGGCTCGCGCGCTAGCCAAACAGACACCATACACCCTACAGTCACGATTGCGGCCGTTTCTCCATTGGCAGTTGCCATGGAGATTAGGCCACCGCACGAGCAGTAACACACTCGCTCGTACCGTTGTGGCCCGATCACGTGACCCGAAGAAACGGTCACGTGCCCCGGGTTCGCGGTCACGTGACTCCGTTTAACATCATGTGACCAGGAAGTGGACGATATTTAAGCAGTGCAGTGCCGGTATCCCACGCTTCACAGCTGGTTTACCAGGATAACTCTGTTTGGCTTTCTTACCTTTGTTGCTTACCTGGCTTCCTTGGACTTGGCTTTCGTTTTCTGGACTTCTTGTGGATCACGCTTGGATTTGGCTGCATCGGCTTTTCTGCTCATCACGGCTCCTGACCCCGGACTGAACTACGGACTTCCTCTGGATCACGTTTTTGTTTTTCCCTTTGGTTCGGACGGCTCTTCCTGGCTTCAGAGCTTCTTCTGCAACGGATCTCTTTTGGGCCTCCCTGATTGCACCTCTGCACGGGTAATCTCACTCTCCAGTTGGTGGCTGCCATCTGATTACCTGGGGCCCATCTACAATACACTCTCCAGGTGGAGACTGGCGATGAACATCTAGATCTATCCCGCAGGGTGGGTCCTTTGCCTACGTGAGTCCCGGAACCATCCTCCCGTTCAGGTTCACCATCCCTTTCATCAGATCCCCGGTAAGACTCTGATTGTCTTCGGATTATTGTATGTAGTATCATGTCTGCTTGGTATCTAACCATTGCCTTTTTTCACAGCTGCCTTGGGGTTCCTAGTACGTTCGGTTCCGGCTTCGGATTATCTCCACCTGTGGCCTCAAAGGTTGCACAGGGAGTGATTTAGTGATTCTCCCTGTGCGGCACTTGGGGACGGAGGTCTTCTATATCTTCACGACTCTCAACACAAGACAAGAGGTGAGAGCAGCAGTGGTGTGGGGAGTAGCAGTGTGGAGAGGGGAGAGTAGCAGTGGTGTGGGGAGTAGCAGTGTGGAGAGGGGAGAGTAGCAGTGGTGTGGGGAGTAGTTGTAGTATGGAGAGGGCAGAGTAGCAGTGTGGGCAGGAGGGAGAGAGAAAGTAGCAGGGAGTAAGATCAGAGGGTGGAGGTAGATGCTAGAGAGAGAAACAGTGGAGGGACAGAGGAGGCATTGTCAGGGAGAGCAATAGGATGAGGTACAAGGGAGGAGAGTACAGGCAGGTAAGGGAGAGTGACAGACAGACATAGGGAGAGGAACATCAGAGCGTGGAAGGAAAAACGAAGTGGGGCCTGAGTGTCCGGAAGGCATAAACCCTTAATTACGTCACATCCGGGATCTTAGAGCAGGGACCATCTAGATTATTCCCAGAGTGAGCTGCAGGTAAATAAGGCGTTTGCCATTAGGCCATCACTTTTAGCTAGACCGTTTTTTCAAATAGTAGGTTTTACCGATCTCTGGTGCCTGTCCCGGGGCTAAGGGGTTCCTGGGTTAGGGAGGAAACACCCCTCACTAGACAAGATAGAGGGGGAGGGCCCTTAGCAAGCCCCTTTTCTAGTAAAAAAAAAATAGAAACCCTTAAACTGTGCCCAAGAGTTGGTGTGTTCTTGCGGCCATTTGAAACAATCTTTTTTTTTCTCTGTCATTTGGTATGTTGTCTTTTACCTTTTTTATTGAGTACAATACAAATAAATGTATGCATTGACCTATTTTCCAACGTTCCACTAAGAGACATGAATATTTTAAATACTGGCAAGTGCTAGACCAAGTCGGCCACTTGACTGAGGAAGACTGATTCATTTTGGGACCAGTAGTCCAAGGGGCCATCAAGAGACTTGTGGGAGGGAGAAAGACGGATGCCTGCTGTGACTTGAAGTTCAATGTCCCAAGCCAAGTCAGAGGACCATTCTGAGAGAGAACAACAGGTCAGGCAGTGCTTAAAGTGGGCCGGGGCCTGCCGGGGCCAAGCCCCGGCAGTCTCCAAAAAGTGGGACTGAGCCGGGGCCCTGCCGGGGCCCCCGTCCTACTGCAACATTGGCGGGATGCATTACCCCGTCGCGGCCGCAGCCGCGACGGGAGATGCCCCTGCAATGAAGTCAGGCGAGCTGACAGAAGTGGCAGCCAGCCACAGCATCGATGTGACTGGCTGCCACTTCCATCAGTCATAGTAACTGCATTTGGTGACCCCTCGCGCGAGAGGTCACCAGAGGCACTTACTGTCCCTTTGTTTCCCCAGGTCGCCGAGGCATCTTTAACCCTCGGCGAACCTGGGGATTCCTCGACATATTTCGAGGTTTAGAAAAGATGGCTTTGAAAGTACACATTTCAAGCCATCTTTTATAAAGCTTTGCCGACGACAATTTTTATCCGTAGTCAAAGCTTGATTAAAGATGGCTTGAATTGTGTAGTTTCAAAGCCATCTTTTATAAACCCGAAATGTTTAAAAAAGATCGACTGAAAACTAGGCAAACCATAGGGTATGCACACAACTATATATAAATGTTATATATTTGTGTGCGTACCTTACTATGGTTTGTGTACTTTGCAAGCCATCTTTTATAAACGTAGAAATATGTTACATATTTCTATGTTTTAGAAAAGATGGCTTGCATAGTACACAAACCATAGTAAGGTACGCACACAAATATATAACATGTATATATATTTGTGTGTATACCCTACGATTTGCGTACTTTTTAGACCACGCCCCTCCCACAAGCCACGCCCCCAAATGAGGGCCCCCCTCGATTTCTTACCCAACTTAAAGCCCTGAGCTCAGGTGAACATGAAATATTAGTGACTAAAGGATAATCGAATTGCATAAGTCTATCACAATGCTGCTGTTTGAAGGCTGCATCTGCCAAGTATATTAAAAAAAGAAGGGGGCTCAATGTTAATTTTCAAAGTGGAGGAAGCAATGAGAGGGAATAGTATAGGGAATGAGAGGGGAAAGAGAGGGGATAGCATAGAGAAAGAGAGGGAATAGCATAGGGAAAGAGAGGGAATAGCATAGGGAAGGAGAGGGGGAAGGAGAGGGAATAGCATAGGGAAGGGGAGGGGATAGCATAGGGAAGGAGAGGGAATAGCATTGGGAAGGAGAGGACATATTATTATGTCGTTTTTTAATAGTGGTTTATGTGAGTGTTCAGCTAAAGGATGCAAGATATTACGCTGTTCGCTTATATAGCACTTTACACCAGTGTTAGATCATTTCAAGTAAAGAGGAAGAAGAGGAACGAAGGGAAGTAAGTGGTGCGAGGGATCTCGCTGTTGAGTTTATTTCTCCCTTCTCTGTGTACATGTAATTACTCTACTTAAGGATTATTATAAACGCGGCCTACAGGGCAAATGGACCTGGATGCTTGCAGATCAGGTCGCCAGTTAACTACTCCATCGATCCCGTGTTGCGCAAATAATGCCCCTATTAGTTTGCTTCGGCTGCCTGCCGGCTTCGGTTCTCTGGAGTACCCCACGCAGGGCCATGGTTAAACAGCTTCAGCTTTGGAAGCTAGTATTCACCGATGCGTCCTCTAAAGCCAAGCTCCTGAGCTCTGAGGCCAAGCAGGCTGGCGCTACATCAAGGTCCATACAAACCTGGCGGACAACAACTCATAATGCTCGAGACATGCCAGACGGGTGCGGGGCTACCCATCACAAGGTGTATGTGTATTCATACACATGTTCCTTTAACCACTACCTATACAAATAGTTTTTGCTCCACTAGATATTGTGAAAGCAACACAGATGAGCCAGAACATAGTAAACGCACACGTTTATCCTGCCTCGCCCTTAAAACCCCCTCAAGGAGTGAAGAGGGCAGAATAATCTCCAGGGCCATTGCAAGGATGATGACGAGTCATTTATAACGCGCTTAATAGCCAGAGGTTTCTAAGCGCGGATCTGGGGATCGAAACCTGTGCTCCTCTGCCTCGTTTTGCTTCCCAGGCGAGCGCGTTGCTCTTGAGCTATCCTCCCGATACTTATTTCTGCCCCAGGCACAAGGGCTTGCTGGCAACCTGGGAATTGGGCCATATTTGAGGTTTCTATCTTCAGTTTGGCACCTTTTTCGATAATTGCGCTCTAGGAGGCTGATTAAATTCCCTTGCTAATTAGGCCGGAAAAACTGCACGTGACTAAATGAAACCAGACACCTAGAACGAAAATCCACAGCGGGAGAGCACGCGGGCGGCCATTACCATGCTTCTATCTTCTGGATTGTTGTATGTACTGAACTGTGATTGTTTTGACAACACCTGTCTGGATTCTCATTCCAAAGAGCCCCTAAAACCCTAAAGCCTAAAACGAGCAAGGTGATTTCTGAGACATGGACACTGGGGTGGGCCCTCTTTAGGCATGGATACTAAAGTGGGAGTACCTTGGGTCTAGCCACAAGAAGGGGCACTTCTTAAATCTGGACAAGAGAGTGAGGATTCATTAGGTGGGACAATAGAACTAGAACTCCTTAGGGCTGGACGCCACAGCTGAGACTTGCTAGTGCATAAGCGCGTTACTCCTCAGTGTCATAGCTAGAGCTGGGACATCTTGGGTGCTGAAGTGGGGACATATTTGGGCTGGACACTCGCATGGGGACTGCTAATTGCTGTACACTAGAGTTGGAGTTCTTCCTGCCTCGCCATGAGAGCTGGGAAGCCTTAGGATGGGACACAACAGCAGAGGCTCTTTAGGTCTGGACAAAAGAGCTTTTGGCTCGTTGGGGCTGGAAACTACAGCTGGGGCTCCACACGTGAAGCGCGATTGCTTAGGGATGGAAAGTAGAGCTGTGATGCCTCACGAGGTGGCAACACAGTTGCAATTGCTTGGGGATGAACACTTGGGCCTTGTGATGCCTTAGGGCCAGGCACTTGAGCCAGGACTCATGTAGGCTGGTCACTGCAGATGGGACTCAATATCTGAGTAGTGACTCTTAAGCAATGGAAGCTAGAGCGGTGACCCCTTTGGACTGGACAGTAGACCTTCAACACCTCATGGTTAGATACAAGATCTGCAACACCCCAAAGCAGGACACTTACATTGCAGCTGCTTGGGGCAGTACCTTTGAGCTGTGCTGCCTTAGAGCTGGACATTAAAGTTGTAACGACTTAAGGATGGACACTACAGGGGTGACCCTTTAAGGAGGAACACTCATTGGTCGAAGTGGGCAGCAGGGGTTGTGAGCAGTGCTCCTCTACTTTTTAATTCAGTTTCTCTGTTCCTTTTATTTAAAAAAGAAACGGTTTCGGAATGGTTTCATTTTAAAATAAAAGTGCAAGAAGAAGTTGAAACTTGCACTTGCAAGTGGAGACACGTTTTCTTTTGCTACTGGGGTCTCAAACCTGGGACCTGCTATATCACCTCCTACCTCACATCATTGTGAGCTATCAAAGAACTGCTCAATTGTGGTTATTTTTTCAGTGGCCTGCTTGGGCAAAGCCCATTCCAAGCCCCATCATAGCTATGATCCAGCAGTAATCCAAATTTTTCCTTTTCATTCAAGCTACTTAACGTGAAAATACTGCCGGTACACCTGTACCCAGTGCTCCAGATGGGATTTTGGAGTGAGAGTGTTTTACTCCCAATTTTTAGAATGAGAGAGTAAATCCAATTTCAAGAAAGTAAAAATTATTTTCCTTCTTCGCAAGAGAGTAAAAAGTGTCTGACAACTATATAATTTGTGCGTACAATTAAAACTTTGTTCAAAAACATCAGTGACAAAACCGCTGTATTTCAAAGTGGTTCTAAATAATGTATTGCACCTGTGGAACACATTTTCCCCACACAAGGACCTTGTAGATGCATAGTACCCAGCTTCATCTTCATGATACTTGGGTACAAACTCTGTTAAGCGTTACTACAGATGCCAGCTAGTTACATCGGGTGATTCATAAATCAAGTCCCTCACTCTACCAGCATCATTTCTCTGCCTCGCGGGCCTGCTGTTGCAGCCTGCCACTACCTGCTTGACAGCCACTCCATATTTTTGCTCCATCTCTCCTTCCCTTTGCTATTTTGTTTCCCCTCTTTCTCATTTTCTGATGTTATGCCTCCCACCCTCAAGTGTTACGATGCCACATTTTGCGGTCTGTCGCTCTGTCACTCTGCCTCTCCCATCTCTGCATTCTATTGTTGCTTTTTCCCTCCTATATCTTGCAGTAACAGGTGATATAACTCCTCCTCCTCTCTCGGTTGTGGTTGCTATTCCTTTTGAATATCTTTCTTGCACTGTCTCTTATGTTATTGGTCTGTTCTTCTCTGGTCTTGCTTGTCTATTTCCATCTCTCCCCACTTGCTGTTGATCTGTGTTTTATTTTACTGTCTCCAAATGTCTCTTTTGCTCTGCTTCTAGTCCTCATTCCTATTGTGTGTTTGTCCTATTACGAACTCTGTTTCCCTTCTCACTTTCTTTGTTGCCCTATCAAGTAGCTCATTGCTCTCTCTTCCTGTTGCTCGAATTCCTGTTTTGGATTGTCTAGTATGTTCTCTGTCCCTTTGTTCCCCGTCCCCGTCACACCTTTGATCTTCTGTATTGCTTAGGTTCAGAGTTGCTCTTCCTCTCCTGTTTTTCGGTTTGTCTTTTAACATAGCACCAATAAATATCAAAAAAGCTGAAAATGCCTTTTCTATTGAAAAGATCTAGTGCAGCTTTACTATTGGTGTCTCCTTTTTATATGTGTGCAAACCTTCTTTTGGCCATTAGGCTGGGAATTGTAGACTTAGAGGTTTGTCTGACCAGATGCATCACTTGCTTGAATGCAGATGCTTTACCAACACTGTATGCCAGGTAGGTGGAACCAGGGGGTTGGGCGCAAGGGTACTGGGCACCCAGACAGGGGCAAGTCCTTTCGAACACCGCCACAAGCGGGGGACAAAAAGAGCATGTGTTGGCCATTCAACACCAAATCATGTACCAGGACAATATGCACATTTAAACATGCAAGCTCTTTCTTCGGGTTGCCGGGACACCCTGAGCAGAGATGTAACAAAAAGACAAGGGCTAGGGAACACAAAAAGAATGAGTAACAGTCCCCCGCAGCAGACCCCCTTGTCCTCGCCAATCAAGGCAGATGTGCTCTGCTTGTGGGCTAATAAATACCTGAGGAACAGAAGGCAGAGGCATCATTATTGGCGGCAGAATTTGGCAGTCCTATGCACGTGCTCATACCCCTGTCAGTGCCAAAAAAAATCAATTTTCGGCATCAGGTAACAACGGGATACTGATGGAGAAAATAGCAAAAGAGAAGAGGATGGGGGTGATAGGCGGCTCATTAACGCACCCTGTCCTCTTCCTTTATCTGTCCCCAGGTGGGTATTGTGCCCAAGAAAGGAAAGTTCAGAATGATTCACAATTTGTCATTCCCAAAAGGGGCATCAGTGAACAACGTGATTGATGAAGAAGTATGCTCAGTGAGATACGCATCATTCGACAATGTCTGGGCCACTTACGGATGCTGGGAGAAGAGGCACTGCTTGCAAAAGCAGATATCGAGTCCACTTTCAGGTTACTACCGGTTCACCCTGATGACTACTGGTTACTTGGTTTTCAAGCAGGGGGAAAATGTTACCTTGATAAATGCATACCTATGGGATGCTCCATATCATGTTGTTATTTCGAAAACCTTCCGCTCGTTCTTAGAATGGGTCATGAAGTGGCGGTGGAAGGGGGCTAGAGTGGTACATTACTTAGATGACTTCCTGTTTTGGGATCCACCCCACTCTGGGCAGTGTTTGGGCATCCTACAGGTTTTCCAGGATATGGCAAAACAACTAGGGGTCCCATTGGAAGAGAGAAATACAGAGGGACCCGTCACCATGATCACCTTCTTGGGTATTGAGATTGACTCAGAGGGAATATGCCACCTCCCAGCAGGCTAGGTGGCCGAGTTCCAGGATTTAGTGCACATATGCTTGCAAGCAAGAAAAGTGATCTTGGCGGAGCTGCAGCGCTTGGTAGGGCAGCTGAACTTTGCTCTAAGGATCCTACCGATGGGGTCCCTCTTTTCATGCATCAATTTCAGGGGCAATGTCAGGGCTCACAAAGAAACACCACCATACAAGGTTGTCCACCTCCATCAAGGGAGATCTCAAGGTCTGGGATGATTTACTATCAGATTACAGTGGGATGCAAGTATGGCCAGAAAAGGCTCTCCCCAACGGAGGGATTGGGATCTAGACAAATGCCCCAGGAGTGTTGGTTTTGGGGCAATATGGGAAAACAAGCGGTGTGGTCAGCGGTGGCCAGAGGGCTGGTTCACCAGTGGACTGACTAGGAATGTGAGATTTCTGGAATTGTTCCCCGTTGTGGTGGTCCTAACTATTGGGAGCGAGGGCCAATGGGGAAAACATGTGATTTTCTGGTCAGACAGCATGTCGGTGGTCATGGCAAACAATCAAAGGGCATCTTCCCCCGTGGTACTTAGACTGCTGAAGCATATGTTATTGGTATGATTAAGGATGGGATGCATTTTCAGTCAAAGGATGTCCCTGGGGTGCTCATTAACGCTGCAGACACATTATCTCATTTTAAGATGAAGGCAGATGGTTAACGCAGGCAGAGATAAAGATGACTCCTTTTCCCGACAGACCACGGAGTTTTGGTGCCCCGGTTTAACACCCCTGATCGCTGGTTCGCTGGCTTTGAAGACAAAGGCAGCAGGGGAGTTGCTAGGTCTGGAAAAGACCCGGGCTAAGCTGATGTCGGAACTGTTGGGACTGGGGGCTATCTAGTCTTTTGGCTGTAGCTCCTGAGATTCTATCCGGGGCTACAACCAAAAGATCAGGGGCTATAGCCCCCTTAGCCCCCCCTAGCAACGCCCCTGAAAGGCAGCATATAAGAAAGCTCCAGACCTACAGGCAATTCTGCGTGTATAAGGGGAAGGCCGAGCTGTTTCACCGGGACACCTTGATTACTTTCCTTGGGCACTTGTGCGTCTCAGGCGCATCAGCGGGATGGCAAAAGGTAAAGTGGTAACCATTAGGTTTGTGGCTGGCATGCACGGGGTAGTGTCCTGTCCAACAATGTTGCTGTTATAAAGGTGCTAGCAGGATGGCACAGGCTGGGAGTCAGGAGACCCCTCGATCCCCAAAAACTGGAAAATATGGTATGGGCTCTGGGAAGGATATGTAGGGACGCCTATGAGGGGGCCCTGTTCTTGATCATTTTTGTCACAGTTTTCTTTGGGGTGTTCAGACTGGGAGAGATAGTGGGAGCCACTAGGACTGACCAGTGTCAGCACTGAGGGACTTTATCCCGGTTAGGGGAAACAGGGAGGGCCCTCTAGTCAGGCCCCTGGACGGGACTGGGGCCTCAAGCTTTCAGTTTAGGATGCCAAAAAAACCATTGAAGCAGCGGGCTTGGGGCAGAGGGGCTAGGGTTTGCACCACATTCACTCCAAATAGGTGCGGCTACCACAGCCACAAGGGATGGCCTCCAGGAGGGGGAAACCATGATGCTAGGGAGATGGAAATCAGGCGCCTACAAGGGCTACATGAGGCCACACTTGGCCTGTTAGTGGAAAAGGGGGCATTGCCCGGTAGGAGTGGAGGGGAGATGGGCACCCGTTCGCTTATGTAGTGTTGTTGGTGTAACAATGCCTGTACTTCACTTCACATGTCACTCTCTTCTGTTGTCTGTAGAGGAAGCCGCTGGTGCTAGTGGTCTGGATGATCGGTCACTCCGTCATAAGGCGGATGGAAAAAAAGAGTGAGGGAAGGCCATAGAGGACTCAGGCACACGGAGGCAGCAATACACTGGATTGGATAAGCGAGGTGCGTGACATTGTGACCAAACACAGGGCGGCGCATCTGCTGCCCGAGCCTGAAATTGGTGATACTCTACATAGGGGGAAACAACTTGGTGCCCATAGAGCGAAAAGAGCTGCGAGTGGCACTGGTCTCGCTTTTCGGATGGATGGGCAGGTTGTGCCCACAGTCTTTGATCGTTTGGTCACAAATCATCCCAATTGACAAGGTGGGGTTTGCTGGGCTCTGCAAGGCCCCTGAAAATGTCGGCAAGGAAACTGAACAATGTACTGGCCCAGTTGGCTAGGGACCAGCGTGACTACGGGTGGGTGCCAATGGTCTGGTGAGAGGGACTGAGAACTTGCATGACGGCATACATTTATCGAACCATGGAAGGGACTTATTATTTTATGGCACTGATGTGCACAACATGAACTGGGGGGGGAGGGGAGTACCCCCGACCGGTTGGTCAAAGGTCCTGTGGCAGGTGGGGGTGGACCATGTGGTCAGTTATTTACCCCTTCCGCGGAGGCCAGGTGGTCGGTGTGGTGCATTGGCGAGGGCATGGTCTGCCTCTCACTGAGTGTCTTCGGCCTGGCGGGGGTCCAACGTGGAGGGGGTAAAGGGGGTGTGTGGGTCCAGGAGGCGGAAGGTGTCGGACAAGAGAAGGGTGCCTCCTGATATCACCCCCCAACATAGGGTATGGCGGGGAGGTCTGCAGCTACACAGGTGGGAACTCACCGCTGTACATCACCCAGGCGGGGCGGAGTTAGAGGTTCCACCTGGACCACCTGTCACTCACAGGAACCAATGAGAAAATGTGTATATGAATCGATAGGAATCTATGATGATTATGCTTTAAACCTTTTTAGGGTCATGTTTATACTTGGTGTGTGATTCTTTTAGAAGTGTTAAATTAAAGGTGGCTGTATAGTTCCAAAAAGGATGGTGTCTGCGTAGTTTCTTCCGCTGTCTGGCACTGCCTGCCTGCTAAGCCCAGTATCTCTGGGACTGCAAGTAGACACTGTGCAGCTCATATTTGCCAAAAACGTTATTTGACGGCAGGTACCTGGTACATTTGCACTCAGCCAGGTCCCCGGTGTCAAATGTTCCTCATTTGCACAGCGTCATGCAAATGTGCAGGGCAAAAGGCGGTCTACAAGCCCTGTACTCCACTGTGCAAAGTGACAAAAAGCTGTCTGGCATGCCACGCAGCGTTTACTTTTAATTGTAGAGGCTGCATATCATGCTCATATGCCAGACTGCGCATACCATTACAATTAAACACTGCCAGAGAACATGCCGGGCAGCGCCTAATTGTAATTGTACAATGGATCCCGATGTGGTCCGCCTACTTTAAGCTGGTGCATAAAGTCGGCGGACGCCATAGGGATCTCCAGCATTTGCAGGGCATGGAAATCCATGCCAGCGCAAAATCCTGGAGCATTTGTATGGCAGAGAGGAAGGGCGGCAGTGGCAATGCAAGTTACATTCCGCCCCTCTTATCCCCCATACAAATGATTGAAAATTAGCTATGAAGACTTACACAAGACTTTTACGCCTTCCATTTACGCTACAGCTCATTGGACCATGAGCTTCTATGTCTCTGCATAAGGGAAGTACTGCTTAAAAGTAAGACTTTTCAAACGCATCGGGGGAAACAAAATTGCTAGACAGCCCAAACATACATTCTCATTCAAGACGTTGTGTCATGTCCCTGGAGTACAACCCAACCATTAAGACATCTAGAGACTGGGCTATTTCCGTGGCAGGCTGAATAAACAGCAGCTCTTTTGGAGAAAACATGGTATTTGCTCCATGGTGAGGGCCCCCATGTTTCCTTTGTGCGCTTCAAGCATGTGCTCAGATCAAATTATCAACGGTGGCCGCCATTGAACCGTCTGCCCCCCTACCCCCGACCCCCGTCCCGCAATTCAAACTGTTAAATTGCGCCTGGTCTGAGCTGGCACATCATCACTGGGCCCAATATGCCCCATTTGACAGATCCTGATCCCCTGCGGATCTACACGAGTAAATGCATATAGTGTTACTTCGTGTACACATTTTGGGTGCATGAGTGCAGTAATTATGCCTGTTGCTATGATATGATATGGCATTTGTAACACGCCTATACGCAAGTGTATCAAGGCACAACGAGGCAAGGAAGGAAGACCAGAGGGAGGACAGAGACAACGATCTTACTAGGTCAAGTGACATTGTGATTGCTCAAGTACAGGGGAGGGGGAAGTGCCAGGGGGAAGGGGAGGAGGTCGTGCTGTACATGGGATCAAAACAATAACAAGAAGTGCAGCCAGCAGGTGGCAGGTGCAAGGGTAAGTGTAGACAGCAGGTGTCCAAAAGTGCAGGTAGGGAGACTGTAGGGTTACTGATACAGACCCAAGTGCAACGGTTACCGGGATGCAGTCCGGGTGTGCAACTGTGTGGGTAGGGACCTGGGCCCAAAATCAGAGGGTAGCTAGGTGACCAGTGCAGTATCAGAGAGGAAATCAGCAGGGGAGAGGAAGAGAGAAGGCAGAAGCTAAGAGGAAGGTCTTGAGGTGCTTCCGGAACCGGAGATGGTTCTCCTAGAGTTTCAGAGAGGCAGGGAGACTGTTCCGGAGAGAGGCCCTCTGATACAGCCAGAGAAAGAGATCTACCACCAACTTGATGCTCGGAGAAGCAACTGACCCTGAGGGAGTTGGAGGTGGAGGAGTGAAGAGCTTGAGTAGAAATGTATTTATGAAGAGAGAGTTGGAGGTGTTGAGCACCCGGGCCCCAGAAGGCCTTGTGGACAATGCAGAGGGTCTTGAACCTAATCCTTGCAGTTACTGGGAGCCAATGCAGAGATTTAAGTGCTGGAGAGAAACGATCCCTGGGCTTGAGGCCAAGGACAAGTCTCACATTCCTGTTCTGGATGAGTTGCAGAGGGCGTAGAGTAGAAGCAGGCATATTTAGAAAGAGACTGTTGCAGTCGTCCAGCCTAGTCTAGCCACGTGGAATTTATGTGGAAAATCTAGACACCTTGGCAGTATGAATTTTCCTGGGTAAATAAATACAGAATTGGGAAACTCTTCATTGAAGCAGTGGGCCTTTCTTAGTAAATCTTTTAAACTTAAATCTTAAGGAGCTCATTTGCTAGCAAATACGTGTTTTCTAAGGAGTGCGTTTGGCTTTTAAAAACGGAATTAATCACGTCTTACTGTCCATGCAGGAAAAGACATCACTTTGCAAGGGATGATGTACTGAACACTTTTTGTTTTCAAATAAAGGACAATCTTCACATTGTATAGTGGATGTTTCTTACTACCTGTTTTTTTTAAAATAATTGGTGTTCTTTATTTTTGCGGCATTTCATAAATCTATTGTACTTCCAGATGATTTGTTTATAAAGTTAGAAATTAATAGAATTGTGTTGACATCAGTAGATGTGTTTTGGAACACTTTTGTTATTAAAATGGCATAATTACAGATGCTAGTTTGACACATTATGAGGACTGGGTCTCCCCTTATTGGCGATTCTGCACGCTGCTCCAACTGGCATTTACTGGAAGATGCTTGGGGATACCCCAGAGATCCAAGACAAACCGTGTTAAAACATTTTGGTGAATACGCGTAATGTTTTATTTAAAAAAAAAACTTTTATAAACGCCTTTGAGAATGTGCAAAGCTACATATGGGGTATGACTTTTGGTCTTAGTGTCAATAGATACGAGAGCAGTGCTTCCCCTGGGATTTACAATGGAGCTGTGAAGTCTTAGGGCTGGACACTTAAGTACTGACCCTTTACAGCTGGACAATAACACAGGGTCCCCTTAAAACCAGAGCCGGCAGTGGGCCGGATCCAGTAAAAAATGTCTCCCCGGATCGAGCTCCCCAATCCAGGGAAATCCATTAGCACGCCACATTTACTTTAGAATGTTTGCATTGTTTTGAGCTGTCCTGCGGCGCGTTTGCATTGCTTTACACTAAGCCATTTCGCCAGGATGTGGTAGTTAGGATCATGAGCAAGACACTTCCCCACAAGACCACCACTGCATCTGATCGGGACCCCCGAAAATCCCTTGTTAATATTGCACTGTACAGGAAGTATTTAAGTACAGCTTTTTAGGCTTAATATGTCTGCAACTTTTATACTTTGCTTACAACATTATGTGAAACAGGGCTATTTTCCAGGTTCATGATTAACCCTCTTAGGAGCTGAAAGGAAAATGTTTAAGGGGGGCTGAGAAAATGACTCTCACCCCGTCACATTATCCCCACCTCCCTTCTGGCCTGGTGGGATCTCCTGGTAAAAAAAAAAAATCTGTTTTCAGCACTGCTTAAAACTGGGCAGGAGAGCTGTAATTGCTTGTCATTAGAGGTCAGGGCTGGACATGAGCGCCAGGATCACCTGGCGTTGGAGGTAGCAGATACGAGGTCTGCCATTCATTAGTGTTGGTTATGATAGGTTATTTATAACGCACTTAATACCCAGAGGTTTCCAAGTGCTGACCTGGGGATCGAACCTGTGTTACTCCGAGCTGTCTTGCTTCCAAGACGAGCGCGTTGCCCCTAAGCTATCCTCACGAGACAGCGTTCTGGACTACAGTGACCCTTTAGGGCGATCACTTCAGGGGTGTTCTCTTCGGCTGGATAGGGGAGCTGAAACTCCTCAAGGCTGGGTAGAAGGTGGGGGGTCTCATATAGCTGGACACTATCAGTACCTCCAGTTTGATTCCTTTTGCCTGTGACTGCAGGAAACCAGCTCAGCGACAAGAGAGACTAATAGGCACAATCCTGGCTCTGCGTGATCCCAACATTGGCTGCATTTCAGGAGCCGAGCCGCCGCTAATGCCGGCCCAGAAGCAGAGTCTGCAATTTCTTCCAAGCTGGCTCCCGCATGGCAAACAACGCTGGCCATTTCATTTCTAGAATGTAGCTGCTGGCTGCCAGGAAGACTGCGGGCTGAGGGTTCACGTAAGGCCTTAAAGCACCGGGTGCTACCCACAGAGCCTCCCATTTGCCTCTATAAACATCCAGTGCGGTAAATGGACAAAATATACTGGGTAACCCCCCGACCACCCGCCACACTCGCTTCAGATGCACAGAGAGGGGCTAGCAGGGGGCAGATTGTCAGTGGTGTGGGCAGGACTGAGGGGCGGAGCTAGGTGTTGAATAATGTGGGTGCACTGAATATAGGATGCTGGCTGCTTTGCATAAAAACAAAGTGCATTTTGGGAACATAAGAATGACCACCAATTTATCAAACATGTCTGAAATAGTAATTCTAATGTACATTCCTTCTGAGTATGCAATGCACACTGGGTATGGTGCTCATTTCATCTGTCAGAATAGTCACGATGACAGTAAAATGTGTGTAAAGCATGAGACATGTCTTTCATTGATTGAGTTTGGGCTGTCCCGGTAGTAAAGGATGACCTTAAGAGGCAGTTTGTGAAGCCACATATTGCCGCTTGCTGCACGCATCGTGACTCCAAACGCACAACGTTCAGGAGACTAGTGGCAGTTCGGGGCAGAGAGCTTCCTCAACTTGGAGGGTGGTTTGGGCCTCAGGTCTACACGGAATGGCACTCCTGCAAGACAGTTTTTTACTGAGCTCGGCTCTGTCTTGTTCTGGCCCAATTCCTCCCCTGTAAAGGTCGCATATCCAGCATAGCGCACTCCTTGCATGTGTAGGGGATGGTTTGAAGCTGGTCTATCTTCCTCTCTCATTTTCTGTCCCAAAACCAGCAGGTTGTTAAAATGGCAGAGGTGCCGTTTACAGCTCAAATGTAACATAAGGACCAGTCTTTGCTCTGAACACACTGGGTTTTCGCTGAGAGCTCAAATAAATCATGGGTGCCCAGCTGTGGCCTGGGGCAATAAATGGGCCTGGGCACCCCAAAAAAGTGCCCCATTTTGTGACGTTTCCTGACAAACTGTGGGAGAGTGGAAAGTAGTGAATTGTAAAGCACATTGAGCTAGCAATGTTGATCAAAACAACCAGCTGCACGAGGCACTAAGTTTTCAAACTAGCTCCCCTTGGCCTTAGCTCACAGGCCCACACTGATTTGTCAGGCCAGCGCTTTGGACATTGCCATGTTGCCGTAGGGGCCAATCTGGGCGAGAAGTGTTTGTTGCTCTACAGCAGCTGTCCACACCTTGCATTCAACTCAGGAAATACTCCTCGGTCTGAGGTTGCTGTCTGGAAGTTACAAGGTCACACAGCAGCCCACATTAAAATTCTTACAATGCTATGCAATAACCATCAGCATGTTATGACAACAGTTTGCATGTGACCCACTATAACAGTACCAAACCAGTCTCCATCCCCCAATACTGGATGGATTTTCACCTGGCACAACATTACCAGCCTCCACATGCCCCTTTCTCTGTGTGCCTCTCACCTCGCCAGGGCATGCGATCTCTCAACCTCCGACAACTATCCCCCTATTGCCAGTGTGTTTGTATTATCAACCTCTCCAGTACCAACAGATTGCCACCCCCATACCTCCCCAATTACCTGGTCAACTCTTGAACACATTTCTTTCTAAATGCATTCTTAAGTACCAGGTCAGCCCCTCAAATGGCAAACGAACTGCCCTGACCATCTCTCTTATCTGGCGGGCTGTCCCTCATCTCCCTAATAGGAGGTAAGCTGGCCTGCTGTGGATGACGTGCATTATTCCCTCATCATGCCTCTACATTACCAGAACAGCATTATTTCATGATCAGCCTCTACATATGCCACCTCACCAACACCAGGACAGCCTGCACTAATCACACCCCTTGCACCAGATAGCTGCACCCCATTACACCCAGTTACCAGCCTCTGTGACCCTCCCTCCTGCCCATTACGAGGTTCGCTGCCACCCTCTGCTGGCCTCCATGCGCACGCTGGCTTTGTGAGCACCAACCCCTTGCTTCGATACCAGCCCATGGGTTTGCTGGTCCTCCGTAGCACCAGGCCACTAGCCTGCCGGTATCTAGCCACCATGGCTTCCAACGCCCCAAACTAGTACTAGGCCAACTGAGCTTCCACCGCCAGCTGCATTATCAGCCTCCGTACCTCCACCTCTATAGACCTTCTCAACTGCCCTATTACCCACCTCTATGCTTCCCACCATCCCAGTACCAATTACTGCCCACATTACCAGCATTCTATTCTATTCTATTGTATTCTATTCTCCTTGAATTCAATTGATATTTTATTTCTATCTCGCTCGTACACAAGTGTTTCAGAGCGCGACATTGCAAGCTTACGATCGACTCAGTCTTGAAATTAGGGGGTCTTTTTTCCAAATCATTTTACAGAACTGTTGGAAATGTATCAACTGGAGGTGGCTGGGTGTAAAGATAGAATTGGTGAGGTGACAAGCTATTCGAGCAGATAACATGGAGATCAAAGTGATCAGATGGGTTTGATATGATAGGTTATTTATAACCCTGATTAATACCCAGAGGTTTCTAAGCACGGACCCGGGGATCAAACCTGTGGTGCTCCATGTCGTCTTGCTTCCAAGGCGAGCATGTTGCCCCCGAGCTATCCTCCCAAGACTCTTTTGGTACTTGGGGAGAAAAACAATCTGATTTCTTGAAATACTTTCCGTTTCAGAGGGAGAAATGGGGTGGGTACCATTAGTTAGACTCCCTCGAGTCTAGGGGTTCTAGTTATTTCAAATTAGACAAAGGAGAATTGGCCTAACCGCCAATGAGAGACTTTGTACAAAATAAGAAGAACCTATGTTATTGTTATAATAATTCGCAGAGATTTGGTTTATACCGGTTCGTTCAATGGAATTGTTGGGTGAAAGCTGCACAGAAATCAATCAGGAAGACAACCACGAACCCGAGGAGGCTTGAGATGTCTGCCAGAACCGGCAACTTTAGCAGGCCTCGTTTCACCCCATTACCAGCATAATCCCCAACTTCCACACAACCTCAAATCACCCAGTCCACTGTCATCAGGCCGCATGCAGCACCACAGGCGTGCCACGACCACCCCGGAGCACTACCAACACCAGGCTATGAATCACCACTTCCTCCATCATCCCACCCTCCATGTACCATCCCCTTCCCTGGTGCCCTTCCCCTATTACCAGCAACCTCATAGCCCCAAGCAATAGTCAGTTACATGCCTTTATATCGAGATATTATATAAAGAATGATTATATATCGAAACTTTTAGAACTAAAAATGTTATAGTGAATGGACTTTTGTGGGGGTGGGGCGAACCCTGCTTTTCGACCCCTAAAAACCCACCTCACCCGTTTCCCAAAAATATTTAACCCTTTACCCCCAACCCTAAAGGCATTCATTATACAATTTTCTGATATAAAATATTTGATATATGTTCTTTCAATGTAAAATGTTCCAATATAAACACTGCATACCGTAACAGCCCCCCTCCATCCCCAGTCTATCGCTGTGTCCTCAGCTGGGCGGTTTACCAGAATCTGTCAAGCTAAGCTGGAGGCAGGGCCAACTCTGGGGCGCCCCATTCATAGTGTACACGCTCTCACCCAGGTCCCTTTCTGTGTGTACGGGAAACGATACGGTGCGTGACAGCGCTCCCGTGTAGTCTGCACTAGTGCTGTGCACGAGGGGCTGGCCAGCAGCATCCCTTGCAGTCTGCTCTGGCAAGAGGAAGTCACTCAACATCATCCCTAGCGCCCTGCACTGGGAGCAAGAAGTCGCTCTCCAGCATCCCTCGCGCCTGTCCTGGAAACCGAGGCAGACTTCATGCTGCAATACTAAAATGCACCGGGTGGGCCCTAGAGCACTGCTCTGGGAGGGGAGGTGGGGGGGGGGGGGGGCTGGTTAACAGCAGCTATACCTGATTGCTCTGGAAACGGGGGTGGGGGCAGCGAGCATCTTGTCTCCCTGTACAAGATATGCTATACCACCTCTTCCCCGTGCACATGTCTCCTGGGGGGCCACGCGCGCACATGCTGCGGCCAGTTCCTGTGTGTCTGCGGTTGGGGGGCACGCTTTGAGCGACTGGGGAGCAGATCTCATTCCACGCACGGGGGTGGGGGGGGGAGGTTGGAAGGAGCCCGTCCGCGTTGCTTCACACAGGCAGGCTACGTAAGGGCCAGCCTGAGACAATACAAACGAAACTCTCCCGTAACCCGCCACGCCCCTGACCAATAACATTCCGAAGGGAAGTGGGGGGACATTGAGTTTGGTCTTCTCTCTGCAATGGAGTCAGCGGCCTGTGCAAATGTTGACTACGTCACTTGTCCAGGTGCTTCTGAACGGAGGTGCGTGACTTGACCCATGGAGGAGACCCATGTGCAGATACTGACGTGCGAGGTTCTTCTCGGCGCTCTTGATGAGGGAATGCCACCGAACCTCCCAAAACAGCGCGGGCCAGGCCTCAGGGCGCTAAGTCACTTGGATTGGCTTCTGGTGCCCAGGCATGTCAGTGTAATGACCTGACCATGGCACACATGATGCTAGCACAGGTGACGGCTCCCAATGCGCAATGAGTCTGGTATCCACACAACAACTCAACGCAGACCACACACCTCGGACACAGAAATCAGTGCTGGGCTCAGAGACAGGTGTGAAAAGAAGGCTCATTCCAAGCCCAGGATGCTGCAATCAGCCTGAATGACACCCAGGAGACATGCCATTCGCCCTTCCTCTCAGAGGCTGAGGAAAGCCTTGCACATTAAGAAAAAACAGCAGACAAGACAGACACGTGTGTGCTCGTCTCTTGCGGGAGGGAGTCCCAGGACACGTGGTGCTATACACAAATGAAATCCAGAAATGACAATAAGATCACTACTTGATGGAGTGGGTGCAGTGGAGACCAGTCCGGCTACTGAGCAAGAGGGCCGGGGTTTATAGTAGGGCTGCATGACAGAAGGGACGGAGGAGTGGCCCTCGGTGGGGCAGCCGCAGCACAGATGAAGAGAAGTAGAGAAGTTGTGAAGCCATGGCAGAAATGATGAAAAGGCCGCCCTCCATGCCTGCCGTGAGGATGGCAAGTGGGGTGAGAATGGAAAAAGCTGGAACAAAGACATGGTAGTCGTTGGGGAGAGGGAGCATAAAAAGAGGACCATAGGCGGCAGCGATGATGAAGTGATGGCTCACGGTATTGGCGGTAAAGTTGAAGAAACGGTCATTGGTGGGGCCAGCAAGGAAGAAGAGATGGTCATTGGTGCAGACAAGAGGAATTAAGATGAGACAGTGCCTGGAGAGAGGGGGGATGAAGGGTTGGCCTTCCCATGAGCAGATGGTCCACAATGGGTGCAGCAAGATGAAGAGAAGGCCATTGGTGGATGTAAAAAGGATGAAGTGATGGTCTCTGGAGGGTGATGATGGGGGAGCATGCAGGGTGTAAACTACATGGGCAGGCATTGCTTATGTGCTCTGATATCTCACCAGTGACGGAGTTTTTGCTGCAAGAGGTTCGGAGTCTTGTCCGACGTGCAGTGAAGGCACCACATGGCTGCTCTTTGGATCGGCGTCTAATCAAAAGCTCCAATGCCCAACTTGATCGTCCTCATGGTCCACCTAGCTCTCTTCCTGCTGACCACCCTGACATTGAGGCGCCTGTAAGCCTGCAACTCAACTTTCTACTGCCTGTCCTTGTCTTCCTTGAGGGCTTGGTGTCACCCCCCACATCGCGGCATCATCCATGGGTATTGCGATAGCTTGGCCTTTCCGTGGGCACCTTGATGGCTCGCTGCTCCAGCCCATTAGCCGCCTTCACCCTTGGCGCCTTGAACTCTGTGGATTGTCCCTCCCTGAACATTCCTTGCGTTACTTAGACCAATCAATGGCTGCTAAAAGTGCCTACCACTACAGGTACTCAGTAGTGTCTCTTGTTGAACACCCACCACATTTTCTACTGCAGCTCTGTGCTATTCTGCTGAACGTCCATAATGCCCTCTCAAGGCCCCTAGACTGCCTCTTACATACGGGCGCCTTTGAGGAGGCCCCTGATGACCACAAAAACCATGATCTGCTCACCCAGGGATGAGGCAACGCTACCTGCCTTAGGCCCCCCGTCGCTCCAACCTGTGCATCCGTAGGACATTCTACCCCCGCTTTACCAGCTGCCCCACCTTGGGGTGACCTCGTTTATAGAACCTCGAGTTATCCACTTTCCCAACCCACGTGCCATCCCTAGTACCAGCGGCACTAACCTTTTGGTCGGCCACGCCTCTTTATCGGCACGGCAAGTGCCTGCTATTACAGATGTGTCGGCTACCAAGGGCACTTCAAGTGTCTTCTACCAAAAGTGGGACAGCCAACAGGGACACCGCCGCTGCCATCTGGCAGCACCACAGCAACGCCTACGCATCTCTAGCGCCTGCGAGCCCGGCTGCGTGCACTTCTTGGCGGCTCCCGCGGCTGCTGCTAATCTCGGAGCCTCATTGAGACCCTCTGCCAGCTTCCCCGGGGTCTGCGCTCCTCCCGCCCGCTCACTCTTCCCGGCGGCTGCCTCCTATTCCCACTCCTCTCCCAGGCATTCATTCCCGTCCCAGCTCTCCTGTTCTCGATGTCCCTTCCCAGACCCCGATGCTTGGAAGGGTCGGTGGCCCCCGAGTGCCGGCGCAGGTGTCCGCAGGCTCCCCCAGTGGCGGCGTTCCGCTCGGGGCTGCCCTGGTCTCTCTCTCTCTCCCCCTGGCCCGGTCCGGTCTGGTCCTCCCTCGGCCTGGAGCATCCGCTGCTGCCACTGCGTACACAGGAGAGGGGAGGGGGCGACGCGGGGAGGAGGGCGATGGGTGGAGAGAAGCAGAAAAGTAGGAGGGAAGAGGAGGGGAGGCGAGGAAGCGGGCGGGAAGGGAAAGACGGCTGGGAAAGGAGAAAAGGAGGACGAGGGGTAGAGGAGGAAATGCCATGGGTTGGGTGGAGTAGATAGGAAAGGAGGAGCGAGAAGGATTAGGGAGAGGAGGGGACCGCGAAGCCCCCCGATGAGGAGCCAGTTAAAACTCAAGAATGAAAGGCAGGCCCCACAGACACGGGGGAAAAACAACCATCTTATGACCCACACGAATTCTGAAACGAGAGGCCCAGGCAGAGCTGGAGCCATACCGCCATAATACAAGGAATCCTGGGCGCTGCGAGGCGGCCACTGCCCGGTACCCCGACATGAGGGTCCAAGTGCTAAGGGCCCCATTGGTAAAGATAGGGAGGTGTGTGGGGCGCCGGCCTTGGCCTAAACTCGCATAAGTGCACATGTCAACAGAGACAACTTCTCTATAAAGACGTTTAAACCCAAGGAGCATTGAGGCTGGCAAAGAACAAAAACAGCCCAGGAGCCGAACTGGGTTCCTTCCCATACACCACACACAGGACACGGCTTCCCCCTGACACTGACCAACACGCACGAAAAGCATGGAGAAATACAGCCACGTTTTCATCTTAGAAAAGAAAACACTTCTGGATTCAACTTGACACCTAAGACTAAGGGCCCGATTCTTGGAATTATTTGCAGGTTCAAAGTGACTTTGCATTGCTGACACAAACCTTGATTCATGAGACTGTGCAAAGTGTATTTTTGCAGTGCAAAGTCGGTGCAGATTTCATTTTGTACTGCAAAAATGACTTTGCACTGCAAAAATACACTTTGCATAGTTCCATGAATCAGGGTTTGTGTCGGCAGTGCAAAGTCTCTTTTCAGCAATGCAAAGTCACTTTGAACCGTGCAAAAAATTCCATGAATGATATATGATAAGATATGGCATTTATAACGCGCCTATACCCAAGTGTATCGGGCCCTAAGCATCAAATGTGCTTGCAGGGATATCATTTCACCAAAATGCCAGGGTTAGCGGAAGTTACATCATATGACCTTTGACCTCTAATGACATCACGGTGTGATAATGTCATTTGACCCGACCCCAAAGTGACATCACGGGAAGCAGTGGAACACAACTTTTAACCCTTGAGAAAACAGGAAGTGGCATCACATAGCATTGTTCCTAAGCACACTACGATAAATATGGTTACAATATTAGAATTGGAGCGTGTAGATCCTTCCTCTCACTAGCCAGCTGCATCACCCTAGCTAAGGCTCTTATCCTATCAACACTGGACTACTGCAATGGACTGTACTTAAGAGCTAACAAATACATCATCAACAAGCTACAGATACTGCAAAATAATGCACTCAGAACAGCCCTGAATCTCCCCATCAGAGAGCACATATCCAATGCTAGGAGAAACCATCGCTGGCTGAAAATTAGCGACAGGATCTCCTCAAAACGGTGTCATTAACATTCAAATGCCTCAATAACGCTGCCCGGCTTACCTAAAGGAAAGAATAAACAGGAAAACCTCTATACGACCCTCTAGGACATCTAATTCCTACTGCCTTCAAATACCCAAATTCAGACTTAAAAAACAGGAGGCAACAGCTTCCCAGTAAAAGCGGCAGGTCTGGTGCAAAGTTGGCCAAATGTTAAGCCTGCATGGATCTTATTTTCAGGCTTCAGAGGTTGGCAAAATACAACCCATTGGGAGGGTTCATAACTGTGTATTAAAGAATTTAGAGTAGCGCAGGAAAAGCAGCACACTCGCACGGCATCCCATACTCTGGGCACTTGTTACCTCCTACATGCAGACAAACATCCTGAACAGCATGCCATGGAGATAGGACAGAAAGACACATTACAACAAAGCATACATTGTGGCACAATGACATCAAGGGCCACTTTATGTGCTATGGTCAAACATTTCTACACTGTACACAAGCATTTAGGCACAAGGATTTTGTCAAGTGATTGAGGACACCGAGATGGAATGTCTTGTGATGATCATAACAGAGACGACGGCAGAAAAAAACATGCTATACTGCAACTTGCGAAAAGCAAAAGACATAGGCTGAAATGGATGCTTATTGTATTCTAAATACATTTTGGAGGTTTTTGTCTGCATTGTGAATTTGAGGTGTTTAAGAACAGACTAAATCCGTCTAGTAATTATTGTATAGAATTCCAGAAAGACACATTATTTTTTATTCCTATTCTTTCTTATTTAGAGTCACTGCTCAAAGTGTTACACTTGTGGAACCCCCTGTTTTATTTAAAAAAAGAAGCCTGAACAAGAAATCCAGCCCCGCTAGAAACAAATAGCCACATGGCATTGGCCACAGCACAGGAGCTTCAATTTAAACAAACAAACCCCCCCAAAAAAGTTGTAATTCTTTTTTTAGGGGTAGCTAAGGAGACCACAGGAGTAGCAAGGGAGACCTCAGGGGTTGCAGGTGTGACCCCTGGCAACCCCCAAATGACGTCCCAGTGTGCTTGTAAGGCTTTACCACTCAAGGGCCCAACAGCGCAACTAGACCCCCCTCACCCTCTCCATACCCCTCCGATCCCCACCCAAGGTGTTCTTCTATACACTGCTGCTCGAGGCTCCTTAGGATCGAGGGGGGCTATGTCCAATATTTCGGTTAAGACTTATTGTTCATTTATTAACGTAATAAAAACGTCATCAAGAAATGGGGCCCAGGGATACAGTTTCTATGGTCCACATTTGAACTGTATTTTCTTAAGCTGTCTGACTGAGAGTTTTCCCTCCCACTTCCACTGAGTCCCAGATACATTAGTGTTGGTGCACACCGCGTGCCAGTGCAATATTCCGGTTGGTCCGCAAACAGTACCAACATACAAAAGGGAAAGTATTGGCTCTGGTGTTCACCTCCTGTGAACATTCCATGCCAAATCTTTCACTGCTAGTGTGCAACCTATACTGTCAAATGCATTAGTGGTAGTGTGCAACTTGTGTCAACCTACTGTTAAGATTGCTTTACTTTTAGTGTGCAACTCTGTGGAGTGGATCGCCACTCACCAGTGCTTAATTTGTAAGAAAATAAGTGCCAGGGCCCAAATATTTTCTAGCACGCTTGTGACACCACGCGCGGGCAGGGTCCCACCATTGCTGCCACCACCCACAGCTGCACCCCGCAGTGTCGACACATGTGCGGTTAAACTACAGCTTGCACTTTCTCTTTGGGGTTGATGGATGCTCTGGTTATCATTACTTCATAATCAATGTGAGACAATAAGTGCCAGGCAAACACCCCCACAAATGAAGCACTATGTACAGCACGTGTGAACATGCTCTACAGAATGTCTGACTTCTGCTCATGAACAAGCCATGCCAATTTATACAACCAGCTTCAACTGCTGTCTATCCTCCACTTCCGCCTGGCTCAACCTCCAAACCAGGGATGGCACCAAATCAACAGGCGTCATGCCCCCCCCCTAAAATAATCGCATATACTAGGCAGTAACTGATTGTTAAGGATGCAAGTCGCCTCCAAGCTTCAATATCCATCACATGCACTGGAATAATGTCCTCAGAATTACTGGGTGAAGGGAAATGACATCGGACACCATTTAACCCAGAGCGGATTTAACAGCAAGTGATTTACACAACTATTGACACCGATGACATCACAGGGCTGGACTGGCCTATATGGACCTCTGGAGATTTCCCAGTAGGCCTCTGCACTCTGGGCCACTTTTGTGTGGTATTTCCACATTTTCCCATAGGAAAAGGGCTGAAAATATGTAATATGGGGCTACTTTGAAAATTATTTCCAGAACCACTTTTGGTACCCAGTCCACCCCTGCATCTCACGGCTTTTGACCTTGATGTTAGTGACACCATCGCAATGGGTAGTAACAAAAAAAAAATGTGAAACATTTGTGTAACACCTTTAAAATCACACCACAGTCAATAAAAAGGCAAATTGAGTTGTTAGCCATCTGTTCGATCTCCAAGCTGACTGACCAATATGCCTGGATTCTGGCATCATATCATATGCCAGGCGTTGCATACAATACTTTATAGAGCCATCATGCGCCAGAAGTCTGCTTAATAAGGCAGGGCGCTGCCACTATAGGCCACAGGTCTTAACACTATGTTGGAATGCTGCCATTAAAAACTTTGCTTCTGCTCAATATGTCTTGGTGTTGCCACTATATGTCACTGATCTGCCTAATATGTCTGGTTGATGTCATTATAGGTCTAGATGCTGCCATCAGATGACAGTGGTGTGGCCCAATGTGGCCATATGATGCAAGTCATGTTAGGTGCTCACTGCAAAATGATTTCTTACTTTTCTATGGACATACGATCTGGCACAAATTGCATTCCTGGCGCACTTTGCATACTGAAACAATGCAAATTGCACGCACACAACTCATATCGTCCATGTGGTCAATTATTGGGGATGGTTGTGTCATGGGGTTTTCAGTGAGTTTGTGGATGTAAATGGTGTGTTTCCTGAAGTATACACCCACTTAGCTGTAACAGAACATACTCACAAAAGGTTATTACTATCTCCAAAAACCTGTCTCATGTTGCTTAATTTGCAACGGGATGTTTTTAGTTTAAAACATGGTGTGAGAAGAGGGTCAGTTTGAATTTGAACCCCGCGTGGGACAGGTATGCTCACACATGGATCTCGAGCCGGTTCAGCTTAGACACCCAAGCTACCCAGATGATGCCCACTGAGGCCGAAACATGTCTGGGGATGCTTGTGGTCTCGTGCAGAAGGGATGTGACCAAGCAGTTCATACTGGAATGCCCCTCTTGGGGTGGGACCAAGCCTGATTTGCATATGGCCTTTCACTTCCTGTAATGGCTTGGCGGCCTGAAAAACGATGGTCTGGAGGGTTGCCCAGAGTAATTGCCAGTAATTAATATTCGTTAATAACCTTCCAGCCATCAACTTTCACATTTACATTTTCAATGAGGACTAACACTTGAGTGTGATATGCGGAGAAAGTGAAAATGTGTCAACGGAAAATATTTTGCAGTATTAGCAAAAAAAAATTTCCTTGAGTAATACAATTTTCTGTTTCACCGAGACAACCACTCAAACAGGCGTTTGTTGCACTTATTTTTTTAATTGGGTGCAAATTACACTTTCCTGTCACCTTTTATGAATACCATCTTCAGGTGAATGTTGTAAGGAGAGGTTGCCATAACTTAGACCAGGTGTAAATTATGCCAAGAACAGAATTCTTTGTGAATTGGCCCCTAATGCTATGGACAGCTGATGCTTTCTGGGAGTTTTTTTTTTTAAAACAAATGTAACCCTCCCTCACAAAGCTTTTTCAGGCAGAATATCTTATATGCTAGCGTCCTGAAAAAACTTGCCTTGGAGCAGACATTACATGCCTGGGCTTGTTCCAATTTGCCAAAGAGCTGCTCACTTTTCCTGTGCACCGTTAGAGCGCATGGAAACTGCCCCTGGTTGGTAGCAGTGCACGTTATAAATCAACATAACATAAGTAAAATTGCGATGCTATGATCATTCTTGATCTCTTATTTATTTATTTGTAATTCCTATATAGCGCTACTCGCCCGTGGGCCTCAAAGCGCACAATGACCCAATGAGGCTCAAAGCTGACGCTCCATGTCAAAGAGAAGGTTGGGAGACCAGCACTTGATCCTGATGCAGTCCAGGGTGCAATGTGCGCAACCACTTGCACCGTGCCATCTCTCTCTGCAGGAGCAGGGGGAGGGGTGGATTCAAAGTCCGGTGCTGGCGGGCCATCTCTCCCCTGTACCCTGTTCTTCAGGACATGGACACTGCAGCAGCATTGTCTGGGGTGAGAGTACCGGAATACACGTTCCCACACTTTACACCTCTCAAGGGACCCCGGAAGCTAAAAGGAAAATGCTGGGGAGTTTTGGTAGAATTAAACATGGGAATTACCACAGGGAGGAGAAGAGGTTTGTCACAAGCACTTAACTTGCTCTCTTACTGTGAGTGATAACACGATGCCCACCCTAGCAGTGAATCTATTTAGGGGGCTTTGTGCAGCGCCGTGTGCAGTTTTTATCACTACAAAGGGCTCAGGATTAGGATGGAGGTGATGGGGAGGGCACGGAGGGGTGTAAGGATGGTAACGTAAGAGATAGGAAAAGGATGCACAACATTCATAGTCTAATGGTCCGACTACCAACCAGTGCACGAGTGAGTCTTCTCCATCCTCTAATGTGGGGGTGAAAGAACTCCAGGGGCGATTGATGGTGGGCTCTGGGAGTCATTAGGTGCTAGAGGAAAATGTGTTCTGTGTTCCTATGATCAGTGCTGGAAATGGAAAAAATGTAAAGGGGATCCCACAAGGGCCGGGGTCAGGGTGGAGTTTGGAGGAGGGGCAGAGGTCCGAGGGGGTCGAGTTCCGAGTGGGGCAGAGCTGGCAGTTAGACTCCGCTCAAAGAAAATGTTCCAAATAATACTTTTTAAATGGTGCAATTTCTTTCATGCTGCTTCTTTCCAAACTCCACAATGTAGATCCATTCCTCTTTAAATCACTTCCATGGCAGTGGTGCACCCAAAGTACTGTTGGTAAAACAGTGATTTCTAGTACATTAAGGGATCCATAGACACACTCTACAGTAGAAGGATACCAGGGTAGCTCAGCAGGTTGAGAGACCGTTGCTGAGATGTTATATATTCAAAACTGGTTGTTAATGGTATGACTTTTTGCAATTCTTCATAAAAGAAGCAAGTGCTATAAAATGTGTTTGGCCAGGGGATGGGTTGGGTTGGGCTGGTTGCTTGCTTATATTCAGGATGGAGGTGGGGGTATTTCTGCCCTTGCAGTGAAAATCACTGCACCCATGAACCCACAGTTTAATTTCGTAATAGCTGCTATCAGCACAACAGAAGCGTTGATTTGTGATTAAGCAGTTTGACAAGCATATGACATCTTTATAAACGTAACTGGTGATAAAACACAATGGAAGGGGCACACAAATTACAGAGTATTTGTGTGGTAGTCCAATAAAAAAATAAAAAACTTTTAAAGAAAACAAGTGAATGCAAGTAACATTTTTGAGATTGGAAATTACTTTTTTTCTATGAATGTGTAAAATGCACATTTGGAAAAAAATGTTGTGCCCAGCATGTAGAAAGCCTGCTTTCAAAAGTGATGGCCCCCACCCCAGTGATAGTCATGTCCTGTTGATTCCCGTGGTGTCCCCTTCAGGCCAGAAGAAAGAAACGGCCTGAGCAAATCGGACCTGCAAACACGCGAGTGAGAGAGCATTTTAGATCACTGATCCCGCAGGTTCCCTCAGTGAAGGTGGGAGCTCGGTAAAGCCTGGTCAGGGCTGAGGCAGGCTGGGTTCCGAGATCCAGCCAGACGTCTGATGCCGGATATCCAACGTGGTAAGAGCCGGCACATTGACCAGCACTGCCTATGATGTTACAAACTAAGGTCAAGTAGTGTCTAAAAGGGGAGGGGGAGGAGCTGCTGTTTGCCTTGGTCTTTCTCTGAAGAAGTATAGTGATTCTGGTAAGGGGGAAGTTATAGGCAAAATTGTAGTGTTCTGGTGGGGCCTGTGTATGTGGGAGCGCAACTGAGTGCAGCAAGGTGGGTTCTGTGGAACCGTTTAGGGACTGTCATAGAACATAAGGGATTCATGGGCACTTTGGCCATCAGAAAGCACACAGGGGCTTGAGTACCTTCCTGTAGTGAACATAGTTCTTCCGGGGTTTGCGGTTCAGATACAATATATTCCATGCCGTGGGACCGGCCACGCTAGAACTGATGCCGCCACCACTGTGCTTCTGCTTGTAAATGGGTATGCCAAGGAGGCCGGTGCGGAAAAACTGTAATTACTCTGTCAGGTCTCTTGACCTCCTGCACCAGATCACTCGCTGCAGTGCCGGCTATAGTGATGGAAGTGCCCCGGGTGGTTTGAGAAACATGTGACACCTCCCTTCCCCTGGTGCCCCTGGTCAATGCCGGGGCGTGAGGTGGGGCAGGTGTGCCAACATTTGTTTTAACTCCCTGTTCTGGCGCTACAGCAGGGAATTAATCAGTGGAAGAGGGAGCTCATGCATTAGCATGAGAACCCTATTCTAATGAAAACCACCTTGCTCCTGGGTCGGAGCAGGGAGGTAATCATCTCAATAGGGTGTTGATGGTTTTGCATCAGCACTCTATTGTTATTAAATGCGCCCCGCCACCGCTGGCACAGTTAATAACAATAGGATGCCTGCTGCGCCTTCACCCACTATGCCAGCTCGGGGGATTCCTTGAAAGACTCCTCTGAGCTGACGTGGTGGGGGTCTGGGGGGGGCTATTGGCATCCTGGCCCGCCCTGCCCTAAGGCCGGCCCTGGCTCGGTGGACCATGCACACGAGTTTAACTCCACTCTTTGTTCAAAAAGCCGCCAGAGCGTGCTTTTAAGCTCTGCCGTGAGTTCTACATTGTTTTGAGGCCCAGTACCAAGCAGGCTGCCCTCTGCTGGACCAAATTCAGATGCCTAATGGTGCATTTGGGAACTCCCAGACAGAGGCTGCTGCAGTAGTCAAGCCTGGACAAAACAGGCGCACAGACCACACCCACGTTCTGGAGGAATTCCAGGCGCGGCAAGATTTTGAACTCCTGACTACTGCATTCCTAATCCATTCCATACTGCTATTTCAAGCATGCTGATGAAACCCGAGTTCTCCTCAGACTGGACAGCATCTTCTGCCAAGTCCATCCTCCAGCACTCTCCTGCGCAGACATCTCTCCGTATTTCCACTCTCTTATAGGGGCATACACTGCAGCCTCCTCTCTGACACCAAACACTATGAAATAAGCAAGCGAAGAAAAATATATGTTCCAAAAAGCCAGCCCCAAACACCCACTGCCAAATAAATCATCACCATAACATATACATCTTGCCAACTACTGTTCCATTTCCCACCTCTGCTGGCTCGCTAAACTCCCAGAAAAAAGTGTCTTTCATACCACTTCAGCAACACAGGGAAACCCAACTTGTTATGCCTTTGAAGCAACCAATCAGGCTTCAGTACCAAATAGTCACTTTTAAATGTTTGAGTGAGGACAAGTCCCTCTGGATTCATACAGCTGAACGCTGATCGGCGGATGAAACTAGTTTCAGCCAGGGGTGTTGCTAGGTCTGAAAAAGACCGGGGGGCTACGCTAATGTCGGAACTGTCGAGACTGGGGGCTAGCTAGCCTTTTGGTTGTAGCTCCTGAGATTCTATCCGGGGCTACAACCAAAAGATCCAGGGCTATAGCCCCCTTAGCCACCCCCTAGCAACGCCTCTGGTTTCAGCAGTCGACAAGCCTCTTACATCTGGAGGAATTGGCCGCTTGGAACAAGGCGGTGGTGGTCTGGCTGGAATGAGGGTGGGGTGTCTGGTCTGATGTTCCACAATCTCCCTGATTAAGTGGTATTAACAATGATGATCACATCGCAGGCAGCTGCCGTGCACAGTCCTCTGGGGGGACCTTTTTGGAGGTATGGTCAAAAAGACACAGTTAATGGCTAGAGAAGAGGGGCAGCCAAACAAGTGCCAGCCCCAGAGCCACCTATTTACAAGGCGGTGGAGTCTGAGGAAAGACATAAGATTTCCCGTGAGAGCACTACCCGAGCTGGGTTCTCAAGAGAGAACCATGAGGAAAACCCAAGAAGTTGCACGATGAACAGTGATAAGGGACACCTGTGCAATACATGCGGAGAACCCCATCCTGCAGTCACCGGCATGCCTGTAATGACGCTGTAAATTCTCTCTCTGTTTTACCTAACAGAATCCCACAGACAGACCCCACGGGAACAACACCTCAACCAATGATTTGCAGAAACCCGCATGGTCACCGTGCGAGGCCAGGACTGCTCCTAAGTTTTATAAAACTGAAGGCACCACAAGATCAGACAGGAGTGAGCAATGTGGGGTTCCCTTGCACTAGACATCAGCATGGCATAAGCACAAAGCGTATTCCTCTCAGGGCCTGAACACAAAAGAAAGAAGCAAGACCAAACAATAGGGAAAATTAGCCCTACATCGGTCCGACACATCACTCATGTTTTCATGAAAACCCTGAAAATAAGACCTAGTTTTAATTCCCAAGATCTTCACTGCACCTCAAACAAGGAAGCAAAGGAGAACAAAAAGATTGCCAACAAAGCCGCCATTGCCAGTCCCGGCCTCTAATAACCTAGGATGGGTAGAGCTGACTCCTACCATTCATAACCAAAGTGCACCGGGGCTTTTCACCTCTGACCCACCCAGTGGGCCGCCTGGGGCACCTTACCAATCTTTACTCAGTCCTGAATCAATCCACAAAATGGCAGCTAAAATGCAATACATCATGGAATCCGGATCAGTTGAACTCCTAAAAGAGCCGCTCAGACCCCACAACACAACGACGCAGTGAAAACACATAATCCTAAAAGTGACAATCATTAAGACAGCAAAAACTACTTAAATATCTACAGCAAACTTACAAACACCAAGGGCCTGATTCACAGAAGAGTTTTATAATGGCACAATCCCATAGGAAAACACTCTGTGAATCAGGCCTCAAGTCTCTAAAGAGAATCAGAAATGAGCATCCACTCAAAGGGAACTCATTAATGCCCTAAGGAAGCTCATGCGGCCAGGCTAACCCCTCGCCACTTTCACCAGTGATAGCCTCACCACTTGAAGATAAGGCAACTCAATCCACTGGAATGACTACATCAAAACCAGAGTGGGCAACGTATCCTCATCCACCTATCACAACAAGCATTGGCAATACCAACCGTTTGGGATTTGGGTACTAACTGGCCATTAATGACAGCAGTTGCAAAATGTTGTGAGGTCCTGAGCATACAATAAGAGTGCCTGGCAAATGCCTACATAATGCCTATATGCAAACCAGAACTGTGGGCTTTGCCAATGCTTGTATTTTTAAAGGACCCTGAAGTGAGGGTCCCTGGAATAGCACTGATGACCCCTATGCAAATGTCAACTCGCAAGATGAGAAATGAAAGGTGTAACTCGCTGTTTGGTCTGTCACCGACTACACCAATGTATCAAAGACATGGCAAGAGATATTGGGCCTCATTACACGGAAGGCGGTGAGCCATGGCGCTATTAGCGCCATGGCTCATGCCGGTAAATACCGGCACCGCCTTGGCGGAAAGGGGATTTACCGCCCCATTCCAAGGTTGGAGGGGCGGTAAATCCCCCTTCCGCCATTGCCCTTCCCCATTCCCATTTCTGCCCCATAGGGCTCTATGGGAATGGGGAAGGCGCAATTACGGCACCGCAATTTTGCGGTGCCGTAATTAGCTCCGAGGTCCCTTAGCGGGTTGGTTTTTACCGCCTGCAAAAAGCAGGCGTTAAAACACCAACCCGCTAAGGGACCTCGTAGTAAGGCGGTAATGGTTAACGGCCACCGTTACCATTTACGGTGGCCGTTAACCATTACCGCCTTCCGTGTAATGAGGCCCATTCTCTCAGTCAGCCATTCAAACCGTATCCAGGTGATGGTTTCGAAAAGACAGAGGTCTCATCAATGGATCCGATCGACTGACAATAAAGCCAGGCATCGATTATGTCATTAGTGACATCACGACATAGCCGCGTTGGCATGCATGAAATTACACATACATACACCAGACTGACATGAGAAACATGCTTATAACTCCTGTAGGTAGAGGACGGATACATGTACATGATGCTAAGAACCTCTTCTTTCTTTCTCTCGCCAAAGCAAAAACGCAAGTCAAAGGATAAACGCGGACCAAGCTTGCATATGCTTTATTGCAACTAACCCCAAGAAGCCATGAAAACACGATACCGCAGAAGTGACCGAATCCTATGTTTTCGTGGAAGAAGTGACCAAATTGATTTTTACATTTTTTTACTGAAACAAACTTTAAAAATATAATATTTCTGGGGGAGGGGCAAGGGATATTAAAAAAAGGCCTCAAGTACATGGAAGGGGAGGGATGATCCATGCAGCTCGAGGCACAGAGTTGGTGTTGACAGCCAAGGACAAGGGCGGATGCAAAATTCCTGGTTACGGAGGCAGCAAGCCACCTGCAAGAAGTCCGAATAAAACCCTCATAATTGCAGAGTTCCACTCGCATGTGACCCAGCAGGACAGGGCAATGCCATTTACTCGTGGTGAGAAGAGAAGCAGTTCCCAGCAAGAATAAGAGCAATTATACAAGTGTTGCCCACCAAAAACTGCAACCTGCAGGCACTCTCCCAGGCTAGGTGATCAGACCAGTAGCAACAATAGGGAACATACAGCCCTCTGTCCCTTCCCATCACCTTGAAAAGATACACCGAGCTATGTGACCAGAAAGGGTCCTAGGCCTGGGAGGACCCGCTCTAGCCAATCCTGAAGCTCGATTTGTAAGGTGGTGGAAAATGTTGCACAGGCCAATGGTCCTCCTGCGACCCTGCAACAGTGTAGTTTGTAACATTTAGGGGCAGTCTCAGGCGGAGCCACCTGATATGGGGACCAACAAATACACTAATGTATAGTTTTTGTATATGTAGTTAGTCTAAGCTGACCAACAGGACCACCCCATAGGTTGTTGGGGTGGACTTCCTTTTTGTGATATTACTCACAAATAAAAACGTGTGACACAGGTTCAGGAGACGAGATTGCTGGATATTTGTTTTCCTGTATGATCCCTGTCTCTATTGGATAATAAAAGACAGTATACTTTGCCCCATGGCTGAGTCTTCCGTTTTTGCATTGGGAGTCTTTGATGGGCCCGAAATTCTCTGCTAACATGGGACATTGTTACTGCTAATCCCCAATTCCTCTGGTACACAACAACACCCACACTGTTTATAATTCAAATGGCTGAAGGCAGATATACTTAAGACATTTTTATTAAACAAGTAGTGCATGTATTGCTCCAATTAGCCATTAACTCTCAGAAGACTGCTTTGAAATAATACAGTCAGGCACTTTGAGTGCTAAAGATGATGTTACGGCTTGATAAGCTATCTTAAAGTGATCCCAGTAGTATGTGTTTTGGGCAGAGATGGGCCGGAAGTGGGTGGGAATGACCATAGAAAATAGCATGGCTATCGGCTAATGGGTGGGTAAATAGCCAAGCCAAACCTGCAAGCTTTGTGTCCCTCCTCATATGCCAGCTCCCCTAGCTGTACTCAAGTGCAACAGTTACAGCTTATAGGGGGCATTTTAGCGCTACCTAGCATCCAAAACTAAAAATAGAACCTGTTACCACCCTACTATTAGCTTCCCATATCCCAGACAAGCTAGCAAGCTCATTCAGCTGCACCACATTTAAAGCATGTGTAACAGAAGAAGCTCTTCCAAACCTTGTTTCTATGCATCCCTAAACTTTCTTTGTATGATCAATGTTATTTATCAATTGGTTTGTAAGTATTCTTATATAAAACAATGATCAGACCACATAACCAACCATACCAACTGCTACAATCCAGTGATACGATATTCCCTAGGAACTGTAACCTCTGCAGGAGAGACAGTTTGCCTGTCCTTATTCTCACAGCTCTGTGGCAACAGTCTCTTGCTGCTTTGTAAAGAGCAATATCTGACAGTGTATGCTCTTGACCCCACCATCTGCAAGCCAGGCAATGACACAGAGTTGAATGTCCTGACCACCTAATAAGGTCCTTCATGATTGCCCGGGAGCAACTGAGAAACAATGGCTGGCAAACAGGGACATAAGAACACACGGGCCAGGAATACACACACCGGCCCACTATCCAGCTATGCTGCCTCGTCTCACTAAGCACAGTCAATTGGGGAAGGTTGAAGATCTAAATAGTAACACAATGTTATAACAAACCCTGATAGTAAACATCACTCATAAATGAAAAGAAAGTAACTAAAACAAGCGGGCCCTTGCTTCCAGCTGTTCTCGAAGAGCGTCCAAAAGAAGAGACCAACACAATCCCACCCAGAACAAGCAATGCAACCAACCAACCTGGCAGTACAAAATACAATGCTTATATTGGAGACACCAAAGCTGCAGATTCAAGAGCTCAAACTCAGTCAGCACTACACATATCTAATATATAAGGCATGGTTCAAACCTTCTGCTCTTGAAAAGGGAGAAAGGCCTTGAAGGCATAGAAAGGCACAAAACACAACTAGGGGTTTCTGCGTTCCCCACTCCACATATGGGAAGCCCATTCAAACACAAATCCCTACAAATGTTCCAGAATGTACCTCACTACCTCTATAACCCCCCCACAAAGAAAATCCCTCAGTGCACTCAAACCTTTGAGTTTGAAAGGTTACCCAATAGCTGGGCTCTTGACAAAGGAATCCCCCAGAAGCCTAGGCCTGTGCTGGCTCTAACTTATTAACATCTCTCCCTCTTTCTTATTCAGGGAATTTACAAATAGTTTGAAAGTGGGTCAGGACACCCCCTCTTCTTAAAGGGCGATTTGAAACAGTTTTGCTAATTGTATAAGCGCCTAATAAGTGACCAATAAATAAAATAAATAAATAACACATTTGGCACACCACACTGATTGGAACAGCCATTGCCGGATTGCCCCCATCTTCATACTTTCCTGGCAAAAACCATTGAAAGTTGTGTGATTACACAAATAACCAATCCCTTCTCTAAACTGCTAGAAGGCTGCACACTGAAAACCACCATGCTCGAGGAAGCTTCACAATAAAGTGGCTTGCCTCCACAGCCTCCCGGACCACTCTGCAGCACCTGACAAGGTGAGCCACCCACCCTCCACACACCATCAAGCCGCACATGTGTACCGATAGCAATATTCTGAAATCCTTTACCAAGTTATTCCAGTACCACGCTCAGTTGGTTAAAATCCAGGCTCCGCTTTTACAGCATTTACCACACCGTATTTTGTCTGCAATAATTGACATATAATCAATCATGCCGTTTGCTTTGGAAAAATTCTAGATCTGGATCGCGCACATTGATTTAAACAAATCTGAATTCTTGCTTCTCTCATCTTCCACATCACCCGACTTCTCATTATGCTGCACCAGCCCCAGATAGAAGCCCTGCTTATCTTCAAAATGGCCTGCATTTACCTACAAGGCCCTCCATTTACACTAGGTGAAATACTTTGCAGGCAAATCAATATCAGGAGGCTGCAAGACTCTCCTCAGCAGAGAATCTCCGCCGCAAGAATCAAAACTTAAAAAGCGGATCCAACATCTGACACTGAATTGTTTAACTGAGCCTATTACCATTAATAATGTTTTTGCCGATGTCTGGGGTGAAATTGCACGCAATATTCCTGGACTTGAAGGCTGCCTTTGACTTGGTATCTTGAACAACCCTATTGCAAACTCTATCTAGTTGGAATGCCCCCACTCAATTGGTGGAATTAGTGAAACTGCTGTACTCAGAGGATTCTGCTTCAGTCCATTTCCTGTGAGTAGGGGAGTTCACCAGGGATGTACCCCGGGCCCCTTCTATCCTGTAATTACATCCAGGGATTGGTGGATGCATTTGTGGAGGGCTGTCTAGATGCCCCGAGGCTGGGGGCAAGGAAATGGCCAGCCCTCTTTTACGCGGGTGACGCAGTTATTTTGGCATCGACCCCCAAAGGTCTGAAGAATTTGTTCGATATTTTCACCAGTAAATGCAGGGAACTCCAGCTAGACGTGAATATTAATAAAACCAAAGGGATGGTTTTTAAACCAAGGTTTGCTAAGAGTAGCTCTTTGAAAATGAATTTAAATCGACGCTATCAGGTTAGAACAGGTCAACTGTTTCGATTATTTAGGCATTAGATTCCGGGAAGCGGGCGGTTGGTTGGAGCAGCTTTTAAAAGCTGAAACAAACCTGGGAAAGTACAGTGGGGTAACTCAATCATTTTTTGCACGCCATGGCAGTGGGGCAATCTCCTCGGCCCTGGACCTGTACAGGAAGCAAGCATTGCCAGCATCCCTTTATGGGTCGGAGGTCTGGGGCTTTGCTAATTTGGGGTCTTTAACCGCACTAGAAAACAAGTTTATTAAGAAATTACTCCTGCTGCCTAAAGGTGCACCTACCGCCCTGATACTCCTGGATCTAAGACTCTTTCCAATAGCTGACCAGATTGCTCTGAAACCAGTTTTATACTGGATTAGACTTTGGCACTCCCAGGGCCTGGAATTATATCAGGAGGCACTAGAAAAAGTCTTATCCATGGAGGGGGGAAAGAGCTGCAGCTGGTCTGTCTATGTCAAACGTATACTGATTGAGTTGGGCGCTGGTGCTTTATGGGGCAATTCAGCCGGGAGCTGCGCGCCTCCTCTGCCGCTAGTTTGAAAGCAAATGCCCAAACGAAATCCAGAGCTCGACTAGTTGACAGGTTGTCTCTCCTAAAGGACAAACCGGAGTTCCTACCAATCAACCCATTGGGTAACAGCAAAGCATTTCTGGACAAAATAGCCCCAGCATATGAGCGCTCCCTGTACGTCCGCCTCAGACTTGGTATTTTGCATGTAGCCTGGTACACCAGAACATGGTCACCCCAAAATTCGGGACTTTGCCCACTGTGCAGAGTGGCAAATGAAACTATCTCCCATTATTTGCTGATCTGGCCTCTTACACAGAATTTGCGATGCATGTATTTGAGACCACTCGTGAAGGAAAAATGCATTCGACAATGACATGCTGCAATGCTGTTTTTGATACAAACTGTCGAAAGAAAGCTTGTCTTTGCTGCCACGCGATATACCCACAGAGCATGTCTGCAAAGAAAGAAGGCCCTGGAAAACGGACTTAATAGGATCTCTAATCCAAGCTCCTATAGTGACCCTGGAAAATGAGTGCCCGAGCTCCTGATAGGAGTAGTCGATGGGTGAGCAGCAGACAGATGGTCGCTTTAGAGGCTGCAAGCTTGCTCTTCTCTATAGGTTTTCTAATCCTTTTTGTGTTTATGCATTGCTATTTGTGTACGCCCAACTATTTTATCTTGTGCTGCTTTTTGAGAGAATTAATTTTTCTTGAAACTTTTATGAAATGCATTAGCTAGATTTTTCTCTTTTTGTATTGAATGTATAAAATTGTGCTTAACGCTGTACACCCAATAAAAGCTTTGAAATGAATTCATAACACAGTTGACTGTCCTAGAATAATGTCTGACACGCTGCATGCTCTGTTGCACTATACACTTCTAAATGTGCCCGGTCAATGCATTCAGCGTATTGGTGAAGTGAGACGCTAAATATCCAAAGGAGAGTTTGTAAAATTGCAAGAACTATTGAAATGAGCCATTGGACCTGTGAGGATCTGCATGAATAGGACGCTGCACAGTGTTCACATAGCAATTGCTGAAAGGTCACAAAGCTGCTTATCTCCTAAACAAAATTAATAAGTCAACAAATAAATCCATCAGTCTCTTTGCAGAGGTTTGTACAAGCGCTTGCTATTTTAAAATCCGTTCAGGTACATTTAATATTAGCAAAAAATGCCTGTACTCTGCATGGGATCTGTAGACAGGCCCTTAATAATCTCACTTTGATTTTGGATTAATTTGTCCTATGGATTTTTGCTTATTGGGAGGTATCTGGAAAGAAAAAAGCATAGAAATTCCACTAAACGTAAATGTATTTGGTGCAGTGCGGTGCAAATATCTCGGAAACGGTGCATCCTATGGCCTTGAAACATGGTTTTCAAGGTCCCATAGGGACCGTAGAGTTTTGCTCCTCATGTTGAGTCACTTAAATTAGCTTTATCCAGTCCTTCTACGACCACATTGATGTTTAGCTGATTTCAGGCAACCGTCTCATGTGTGAAGAGGTTGAAATCCAGGGAAAGGGGGTGGGAGGGGTGTCCAAATGCCATGTAGCCAGTAATATCTGGAGGGTCCGAAGAGGTAACTATGCACAATTTGGTGCAAATTTGAGGAATGGTGTGGAATTATATAAGGAACAAACTACCAGATGCTCTGCTTTATATATATAGAGATTGAGAGATGCTCCCATTTTACCATTTTTTTTCTTCAAAACCACATCAGGATATAACTGATATCTGTTGTTGAATTTCCTGTATTACTCTATAACAAAGCCTTCAACTGGTTGAATGGTGCTTCTGTTAACTCAGAGCAACTTGCATCCATTGCTGATAATACAAAACCAAGGTTGTAGATAGGGGATGCAGTTGCCTTTCATCAGCATTTGTCAACTCTATCTTCTTGCCAGTACTGCATTGTGACAGAATGGCTTTCTGGTAAGGGTGGAGTAGCCCAAAAAGTTTTTTATTTTTATTGATATAAAATTATGCAGGTAATTCTATTCCTGAAAGGGAGGTCTGCTAATCAGACCCCCCTTTTCTAAATCTCTATGCTAACATTTTACCACAGATTTTTGCCTCCGTTGATATAGTCTGCAGCACCAGCACAGCAATGGCAAAGGGCAGGTTCAAGGGTCACATGTGCCTTCCTGACAGCTGCTGGAACATAACGTGACAGCAGGTAGAGGTGGCTTTTTAATCTTCTGCACCTCTGATTCAAAACGTGATAATTGTGTACCTTAGTCAGTCTGCTCGTACATGCATCTTTAACTATAAGCCATGCCTGGTTATGACATGGTGACTACTAATATCACACAATTGTACATCCACAGAAATGTGTATAATACAAGCATAACTTACGTTTGCAGGGCTGCTGTTATGACAGGGCCAATGTATATCAGCGTCTCACCTGACTTTCTCCACTACAGCCAGGTGGCACAACGGACAGGAAGCTGCCTTCTTTGAACAACCAGAGGAAGGGCAACACCTTCATCCAAGGGACAGGCAGCTTCCACCAGGAGGTCTTCTGGGAACCAGTGCTTCAAAGGCATCACCAACACAACAAAGCCACACTCACACCAGGGTGCAGTGTCCTAGTCAAAAGCTGGATACTATGCAACAGGCTCCAAACTATTCTGCCTGCCTCGTTTTGAGCCTAAAGAGAATGGACCACATTTCTGGGAGCATAAAAAAGCAGCACTGGCTATCAACTACAGAATATCTCTAGTTTACGGTCTGGCGCCTACCCACAAAGCTGTTCATGGCTTGCAACAGCCTCCCACAATGAAACTACCACTCTACCAGGTGCTGAGATGCTTGTGGTTGGTTTAACAAAATGAGCTGGCTTTCGACCAGTCTAAGCTTGCTTGCTTGTTCTGGTGGTGATCCCTTCACCATCAACCCCGCGCCCCTCTCTGGAACGCTGTACCGTTGCACCTCCGACTCACACTGTGTCTTTTGGAGAAGTTCTGACCACTCAATAGTTCGTCAGCGGAGCTTGACTCTAGACTCTGTCCCTTCCAACACCTTTGGTGCTTTGAAGCCGCCTTGTTGGCAAAACAAGCAATTCACATAAACATACAAAGTCGTTTTGTTTCTTGTGCATTTATGTGCCCACATTTCAATTTTAATTCTTGAGGTGCAAAAGGCCTATTAGTTGGTATTTTATAAAGTGTATAAATGAAATGAATAATCAAATCCAGAAAACAGAATATCTGTAACCAATTCTTTTCTTCCACTGCCTTGAATCTCTGAAAATCTCTCCCTTTGCTCAGGAAACCATCTTACCATGCAATCACAGGCTGTGTGAGTTTCACATGCTCATGTCAGGTGGCTACCAGCGCTATATGACTGATTACCTGCCCTCTCTCTTGGTTGCCCTTGGCAATGTCTTTCCCATCACCCCTAACCTGTTCATCACCTTGCTGTGTACCACCGGCCCATGCATTTTAGACCTTAAATGGATGAGCCGTTCTTGCCTTCCTCCTGCCAGACCCATCTCGAATGATTACAGCTTAACTGTTAGCCTCCGCTTCCCTGCTTGTGGGTTGCATGTTATATATGAAGATAATTGTTTGTCTCGGGAGGATAGTTCAGGGGCAAAGTGCTCACCTTGGAAGCAAGACAACATGGAGCAACACAGGTTCGATCCCCGGTCTGCACTTAGAAACCTTTGGGTAGAAAGCGCACTAAAAATAACATATCATATCATATCTAAATCCTGAAAGCACATCTAGGGGTTAATGCCATCATCTCCCTTGGTTACCCATCAGTTGCTTTCCATCCTTCTGCTGTTGCCCCTTATCCCTACTTCTCTCCATCTATCCCATATCAGCCACATCCTTTCACCCATCTGTTCAGTAGGTTTTGGCATTTTGCTTTCCACAGGAAACTGCCTACTGTCTGTGTTTCTCTTTTGCATGCCCGCCCTCCCATGGCCCCGCAAACCTGAGCTAGAAACTTGATAAAACTGCCCCTAGACCCGTAGACCAAGCAACTTAATGAAGTTTCTTTTAAATGCATGGGTTCTACACAACAGTATTCATAAAATGCATCTATATGGAAGCAAAACCACCTCTCCACCCAAAACATCGGCTGTCTATTGAAAGTGAAAACTATAAAATTGCCTTTTATGAGGGCATAACGCTGCTCTATGTGTGTTGCACAACTACACAGCTGATGTCCCTAGGTTAAAGAGTGTGTGGTAGGAGCGGTGCTTAATTTGTACACATATAAATTCCAGGGCACAAACATTTTCTAGCTCTCCTGTGACACCACGGGTGGGCACCACTGCTGCCACCATCCATTGCTGCCCCTCACAGTGTGGACATTTTTGGGGTTACACTACAGCTCATAGCTGATCATTGGGGTTGATGGATGCACTGACTATGAGCACTTCATGATTAAAGTGAGTCTGAGACAAGAAGTGCCGGGGCTGAGCCCTGGCAAACACCCCCACAAATTAAGCACTGCCTGCCAATTGGGTTGACGGCCTATAGGGAACTCTGGAGATTTCCCGGTGGGCCTTTGCGCACTGGGCCTTTTTTGTGTGGTAACCTATTTTATTTCCACATTAGGGTTAGCCTTGCTGAAAATGTGAAACATGGGGCCACTTTGAACGTTATTTCGCGAGCCTCTTTTGGTTCCCAGGTCAGCCCCGCATAGGAGGGGTCATTCATGTGCTTGTATCCGATGTGCGTGATGGCCAGGGGTGTGCTCTGCTTGGGAGTGCTGAATGCTCGCCACTGAAACGCAGACACACGCTCCACGGTAACAACAAAGGGTGCTGGGGCCTGATCCGAGCGAGGAGGTAAGTACCTGCACGCTGTGCAGTGGGATGAAAGTAGAACATTTCGTACACACGTTGACGGCTCAGAAGGATCACCTTGAACATGTGTCGATGTTCTCGGCAGACCACGTGGTATACCCATTGAAATCTCCATGAAGAAAAGAAGATGTGGGCGAAACCGCAGGAAAAAAACAAACCAACGCAGCACTGAAAGACAGCCTGACTGACATGCGGAATTCAAACCCCAAAAACCTACTGCAGCCAGACATTGTAGTGGATGTGGACATACAGCAAGTCAATTCGGATTTCACATTTTGGAACAGTATGAAGCACACTCGAGAAGAGACTGCATTCACAGGAAGTGAAGGTTTCATTGATTTAGGGTTCTACTTTACATCTATTTTTGAGTATTTTTTTATGATGTTCCTTCAATGCACTTGATTTCATTTAGAAAAGATATGCGTATACCTCATCATACGTGTACTTTACTATAGTGTTTGAAAAGAGATTGGATATCGCTAAATATGTTCTGCCTGGGTGGGGGATATTATTTGCTGATGGAATGATTGAGTCCTGCTCCGCTTCACAGGTACCCGAATGAACCAATAAACACACGTTTCATCCATTGTCTCGGGGACATTTTTGCACGTAAAGAATTGCGGGCCTGGAATTAGTAAATCAGTGTATCGAAAATATCCTTATTCTGGGAGTGTGCACATCACCAGTGCAATCTATGGAGTGCCGAGGCTCCAGACGCCGCTTCCACGGCTGATCCAAACGCCACCGACACATGGGGCCTCATTAGCACCATGGCTGCCTCCAAACCGGGCTGCATTACCGAGTTCCTTCAAAGAGGAATAACGGGGCCATTCCAACATTGGAGGAACCGGTAATTCCTCCTTGAAGGAACCATTCCCCATTCCCATCTGAGCCTCCATAAGGCTCAATGGGAATGGGGAGGGAGGTAATAAAGGGCACATTACAAATGGCCTGTTATTACCTCCCTCCTCCCCTCACGGGACCCAGAAAAGACGTCTGGTTTTCCCAGACATCTGTTGCCAGTCCCACAAATGGAAACTCGTAATCAGTGCTCCCTTAATGAACCGGCACCCTTCATTACGGGACCACAAGGGTCGTAATGAGACCCATAGAGTCTCTACAGGGGTCATGAGCACAGTGAAGCAGCCAGGCATCACACTCACATTTCCAAACGCGTTTGGTACAAGTAGCAACAGGCTCTCGTTTGCAAGGATGAGTGGAGGACCTTACCAGGAATCTTGTTCTTTTGTCCCTTGAAGATTTCAAAGATTTCAGACTCTTTGGATACACAATCCTTAAAATCCCCCTCCCCCCAACCCCCTGGCTGTTTGCATCACCCGAGTGTCTCAACAGCCTTTCAGTATATACCAAAGCTTTTCAAATCTCTTGTACATGTTGTTGTACTGCTAAGGGCCATGACTAGTGCTTTTCATCTTAAAATGTAAAGGACAATGGGCCTCATTACACGGAATGCGGTAAACCATGGTGCTATTAGCCCCATGGTTGCCGCCGGTACCATACCGGTACCACCATGGAGGAAAGGGGAATTACCACCCCATTCCAAGGTTGGCGGGGCGGTAATTCCCCCTTTCTCCATGGCCCTTCCCCATTCCCATTTTTGCCCCATAGGGCTCAATGGGAATGGGGAAGGAGCTAATTACGGTACCGCAAATTGCGGAACCGTAATTAGCACCAAGGTCCCTTTGCGGGTCCCAACTTTAACGGCTGGTCTACACCAGCCGTTAAGGTCGGGTCCCACAAAGGGACCTCGTAGTAAGGCAGTAAGGGTTTACCGGTACCGGTGCCCTTACCAGTACCGGTAAACCCTTACCGCATTCCGTGTAATGAGGCCCAATTTGTTAATGCTGCTGCTAATTGTAGTTTTGTTTCTTTTTTTTTTCTTTGTTCTACTTTGTTTAATGTGTGACTGTGTGCAAACTTTTGTTTCTTTAAACTATATCACCCAATTTATAAATAAATAAATATATTTTCAATACTGCCTGCCAGGGTGTAAGGACCCTCAATCCCAAAAGCTGTGACTGAGTCACCTCTAAGGATACTAAAACAGAAAGACAGGGGACAGTGCGTTTGTAAAACTACCGGATGCCATGTGACATGCACTCTACACACTGCTGCTTCCCCCCGTTACTGGACACAGGGAACCCATGCTGCTACTAGTGAAAAGGAGGTACACCCACCACTGTTTCCCTCAGCCTTGAGTGGCACATGGACACCTGCACACCACCACCTTAAGAACTTATCAACGTTTGAATTTCAGATGAGCAAAATCAGGGTGGATTTCTAGAAAGTTTTGCAGAATAGAGACATTGAGAAACTTGAAACCCTAATGGGTTTTTTTTTTTGGGAAGTTCTGTTCCTCTGACGAAACTCAAGCTCGTTGAAACCAGGACTCAAGAACGTTATTGAATTAGTTGTATACCAAGCATTCGAACCTATTATTATGATTTTATTCCATTGTTCTTCAGTTCATTACAAAACCTTTCACAACATAATACTAAAACTATATAAAATACATCTTGATTTTTTTCAATTAGTTAAAATGTTAAGGAATGATTAAAAAAATAGCACTGATTAAATTATATACATATCTCATATTACTCAATTTCTAGGCAATGCATAATTAATGAATCCAACAAACGCTAGTATTAAGAAATTCTGAATTCTCGCAAACAGTCTAGACATGGGGTCTGCAACATGTGGCTCTCCAGATATTTTGAACTACAACTCCCATGATTCCTTACCATTGACTAAGCCGGCTACCACTGATGGCAGCTGTAGTCCAAAAACATTTGGAGAGTCAAAGGTTGCAGATGCCTAGTCTAGACAAGCAAGAATTCCATCAAAGACAAGAATGACCCATTCTGTACAAAAAGTCCAAAATTGGGCATTCTACGCATCCCGGCACTCCGGACAATCGAGTACTATATGCTTCAGTGTTTCATCTTGGTCCAAGATCTTGCAGAACCTATACGATCTCGCCTGACTGCTGATTCTTGCATGGATCTGCAAGACCACCTGCGTAGGGAGTACATTTAAAATCAAATCTTAGAACAGTATCATCACACCAACATGCATTTGGGAATTTACATAAATATGGAGGCAGAATCCCCATCTCTTTCCTCTTCAGCGAAGTCCTTTATGTAGTTTGTATCCTAAAAAGGCTTCCCGAGTTACAGACCAGTCTAATATCCACACTTTCTTTTGTATAGAAAGTGGATTATAAATCATATTTTTATAATTAAACCACAACATATCAAGCACTATATTACATTTCTTTACAAATTAATTGAAATCTCTGTCCGATCTGAACTTGATATAATTGTTTATATCTACAAATAAAGACTCTTGAGAAGGTACTAGCAGCTTAGAATACAGAAGCAATACATTGCAATGCATCTCCCGCACGTTGGGGGTTAAGTCTCATTTCATGTGTGATCACTCGAGCAGCAACTCAGTGGGGTAGCAATAACTTTCTCCGCCATAAGAATCCCTCCAGAGTGCGGAGTTTATGCCGCTCATCTAAACGCCACAACTCCAAAGCGTATGAGACATTGTACCACCCAGGGGTGTTGCTAGGTCTGGAAAAAATCCGGGGCTAAGCAAATATTAGGACTGTCGTGACTTGGGGCTAGCTAGCCTTTTGGTTGTAGGCCCTGAGCTTTTATCCGGGTCTACAACCAAAAACCAAAAGACCATGGGCTATAGCCCCCTTAAGCCCCCCCCCCTCCCCAGAAACGCCTCTGGTTCCATTATAGAATTTGATAAGTGGAATCATAGACAAATTGCAGAATCTGGCTCTCAATCACTTTATTTGCGCAGGACATTTTTTTTTTAGATTTCAGCATGGCATAAAACATTTTCTAATTTATGGAAGACCGGATAACCTGATGTGCAAATACCTCCAATTTAGTTCCTTCATTAGTTTTTAGTTCAGGCTATTAGGTGTTGCTTGCCGCACCTATAAGCTGAAACTATTGCGTTCGAGTACAGATAGGGACAAATGGCATATGTGGAGGGGCACACAGACATGACATAGGAGGGAAACGAGTCTGTAGGTGTTGTTTGGTTATGTGTCATTTATTATGTGCCCCACCAGACCCCCTCCCATTGTTTGCCAATGCCCCAGCTAATCCCTATGGCCATTCCCACCCCTTCCTGCCTCTGCCTGCCATAACACCTCCACGTGGGAACTCTTTGAGCTCACTTAAATCAAACCTTACCATCAGGCTTTGCATCCAAAGTGCCTGCCAGTTTTTGTTCAAAGCGGTCTTCTGAGAATGAATGACTTAATTGGAGTCGTAAACATGCTGTTTTACCAGGCCTGCCTTCAGTCGCTCGATTTGTAAGCATGGCCTTCACTGAACTCCTGTGTAAAACAAGCATTGACACAGCCAACATTTTTGGCTTGTGCATACGTTTTAAGCGTTTGCCAGGCACTGCTATTAGATGCTCAGGTATTCGCACCATTTTGCATCTGCTAGCAACAGTGGGTAGTTAATACCATTATGGATGTGCCTGGCAAGTGTCTTTCCCGTGCCAATACAACTTTATGCCACACTGAACCTATGGGGCATATACCTGGTCACTCTAATTGAGAAAGAATCTCTTTAAAATGTTTCAATCAATTCAGGAAAATATAGCCTCTTTTCAATCAAACTTTCAGAAAACATAAAAACACATACTCTGTAAATGGCTTTTAGTAGGTAATTGTATTCATCATTCCTACAATATTCTTGCTCATCTGAATTTCACAATTTCATCAAATACAAAGATATTTCATCAAACAAGAGCAGAAAATTCTTAACCACAAGCAATATTTGTTAGAAAAAAGCTTTTTTTGTTCAGCAAATTTGCCGAATTTGTAATTTCTAAGATAAGTTTCAATTTAACAAAAGGGGTTTTGTTTCCCCACACATCACAATCACATGATGTTTGTCCACTACGCGTTTCAGGGTTATCTTCACCCCTTCTTCAGGTGTTGATGTGTTGTTTTTATCAATCTCTCTGTACCCTAAAAGTAAATTTAACAAAAATCAGAGATTTGTACTAATATTGCCTCTATGGTCCAGCGAGCGCCAGTATCCCACGAATGAATTTTAAGTTAATTTCACTGACCTTGGAAATATCCAGGGTCTCTATAGTCAATTCCGACTGCCGTGTCACTTCCTGATTAATCTTCCAAGGGTCTGGCTAGATATTGCAATCACTCTGTAGAGAGAACAATAATAATGAACTTTTTACCCACCACAATCTGCTATTCGCTACATCTGTGTCAAAATAAATCTAAAAAGAATCAAAAAAAGCCAAAATCCCATTTCCCAAACTTACTTGCCCTCAACTCAACTGGTATCACAAACACAACGCGGTGACGGCAAAAAGGCTGCAACCACAGCGTCGCCTCCCGCGGTGCGGTTTTAAATATAGGATATCAATGAGTCACGTGATCATAATTCTGATCACGTGACCCAACATACCTTTCTTACGGGACCTACAACAATACCAACGCTTGTAAATACAAATATGTATAAAACGTAACGCGGGAACGGCGCATTGGCTGCAATCACAGCCTCCCGTCCCGCGATGCGTGAAGTTAAATATATTAAATCAGTCGCGTGATCAACCCGATCACGTGATCGCGAGTGAATATGATGCCTGTCCCTTGGTGTCGCCCCACGTGATACCAAAGTCATCACGTGACGGCCTGTCCGTGACGGGTCACACAATTTGAAAACGTAGACTATTCATAATTAGCTCCCTTCGGATTGTCCAGACAGTTGTGGATTCTTGTTTGTCGGAAAATCAAACAATAATACACTCATGTACATATTGCGTGTATGAGAAAGAAAACCCCCCAGTGGATATAAAATCCAGTGCAGGTAAGCTCTATACCAATGTCTATTCAATAACTATACTAAATTCCATTCTCTAAAGGGGCAACTATATATGATAAATATAAACCAAAGTTATCCCTGCTCTACAAAAAAGTGAACTGGGAAGTGCCTTTCCCATGCCCACGCAAAAGCCCACACGGTTGGCATTGCCAATGCTTGTTTTGTCAGCGGTTGTGAAACTGATCATTTTTGTTTTTGGAGTGTTTATCACAAACTCGTCCTCTCTGGCCCATATGGAATTCTAAGAAGCGCTGCAGGCCAACTGGAGAATGATGGAATAGGACGATATTGCCTGCGTGTATGCAAGCCATCATATAAGCAGCGCGCCCATGAGGAAGGAAAGGAAGTGCTTTACTAAGATCAGAAATATAAAGATTGACTAGGCAGAGTGCCAAAACGCACTCTTGCCCCTATCTGCTTTGATATAGTGCCTTGATCGTTTAATCAAATCAGGATAACAGCATAAAAATCAACGTGCGTAAGAATACTCAATAGCCCCAGGCTAATCCCCCAGGTCACCAATTGTCCCCATAAATGGAAGTGATTGACAATATTGAAGGCTGCGGTCAATTAATACAAGCTGCAAATATATATGCCCTATTTTTATTCCAAGCCCGTCTCTTGAAAGTGGCCAGTATATAGCCATTCAAGGATGTCCCCACTTTCATAAATCCTGTTTGACATTTTCCAGTCGGCATGTATCCTTAGCCCATTTTTCGAACTCTTTAGGCATGATTGATGCAAATAATTAACTGCTTATATCTAAACGATCTATGAGTCTACAGTAGAGGTGTGTGTGGGGGAGAGATTTCAGCGGTAGGGCCAAGCCACGGGGTCAGGCCTGGCTCTAGGAGCCCACCACGGGCCGAGCCTGGGAAATGGCTGCACAAAACGCTTTCTCCAAAGCGCTGTACATACAGCATATTTGCATGTCGATAAATGTGTACCAAGGTTGGAACCCTTTTATCTACCTCCGCGGGGTGAAAGGCTGAGTTAGTCTTGCTGGGATGAGAACCTGCAACCTGCATAATACACACAGATCACAGCAGCAAGCGATCAACCTGCTGAACTAACTTACCAGCTATCATATAGAATTAGGACACTCCCTATTATTCTTTAGTTTGGAGTTCATATATAAAGTGATGGTGACCTTAACTGTTACTAAGTGCACTTGCAGGACGTGTATTTTGTGCCCTGCATAGAGATGGAAGTGTAGTATAAATCATTGATGCCGTACCACAAGTTCTTTTCATTTTTTACAGAGTGTACCTTTAGTTTTTAGGCTCAAGAAAAGCGTCCTTGACTTTCTTTCCCCTGATCCAAATATAGAATCGTCTCAGGCCGGACCTTCAAGCACTGCCAATTTCCCAGGTCTCAGCGAGGCAGACACACACACAGTGTCTGTGGCTCTAGAGGGCGTTCAGGTTGCAAACACATTTCTTTGTTCAGTGCCAGTCAGCTTGGGTGCATGTTTTGGCAACTGTTTGCACAGATGTACTAATGGAGTAATATCTTCCATATTTAAAATTGTTCATTTTCTCTTTATACAACACTTGCTATGTCTTTCGTTATTTAAACAATTCCAACAATATGAGCAAGCACCAATCGTCGCAAGCTCCAATCCTGTTTTTCCACAAAATTTTATATCTTCTATTTTACTAAATAAACATCAGGTTGTATTTTACAATATTTCAAGTATCGAATTGCGTAATTTTTATGCTAGTTCCTTGAAGGAAAAGTTTTCGTCCTATGACGTCACAACAAATAACACGTAACACAGACGTTCACAGACTAGACAAACTCCATCTGGTTACACAGACCTCTGCCTCTAATATTTACCCCGACATGGAGTTCAAACTCATCCCTTTCACGATCGTCTTTAACCGTCGTGGTGACCTATTTGTTCCTCTTTATTCAGGACTCCGGATGCAAGTTTCTTCTAGTCAATATATTAAAGCGTAGAAACTAGGCAAATCCTCTCCCTTCTCGGGTGTCTCCCCCCAGTATCCTCTTTTGCTTCTTTAGTCACCCTCTGAGTCACTATTTCCTTCCCCTCATATATATATATATATATATATATATATATATATATATATATATATATATATATATATATATATATTCTTTTATATATATATATATATATACATTCTACTCCACTTCTGACTATATTTTGTTTTCTCGCCTCCCTCCATTACCTTTCCCTCACTTGTTCTAAGGCATGCACTTTTTGCCAAAGCATTAAGTCTTTTTCACTCACCGTTCGCATGTTACCTCTCTCGATGCTCGGAATCACCACCTTCGTCACCGCCTCTCCTGCCGGTTGCTCGCTCAGCTACCCATAGGAGTGGGAAGGGGTTATGTGGGGAAACACAGGTCCCTTCATACCTCTGTCTGCAGATTCTACTTTTACTCTAACCACTGTCTACGGGGAGCTTCATGGTCTACTCAGCTGGATGGCAAAGGACTCATGATATTGCCGAGGACCTAGAGTTATTTTATGTCGACGGTCAATGGGTGTCTTATTCTAATCGATAATGGAAAACCATCCAATCTCTGCTACCAAGTGTGCTCCGGGACCCCTAACCGGCCCATACAGTCGGGGTTTGCCCAGAAGCACTTTAAGACAAGATAGCAGCACCCTTGAGATGGATGTGGGTGCAGATTAATACTCCAACATCAAATCAATAATGACACCTCGACGGTTTGGCAAAGGGAGTCCGTTTAATGACAAGTACAAAAAACAGGTAGTCTCATGAATATCAGCGGATGAGTGATCTTCTCTCTCGCTTCACAACTCCAACGAACATCATAAAAAACATAACATTTATACTGAAAACTCGTCATCATTGACGTGCAGCACTTAAAAATTGGCTTCCACTTCTATTGGTTCAGGAAAGGTAACTTTAATATAGGTACTATATCTGTATATGGTAACGGAGTAAGGGGATTAGGTAAACACTGTCAGGTGGGGCATCTAATCCCTACCTTCAAACTGGCTACTGTAGATGTCACTAAAAGTACAACGTCCTATTGGTTCTACTAACTATAGGACCCTAGATTACTTGGTTCATTGTGATTGCGTTGGCACCAACCCCACTCATACTTTTCCACTTTGCTTAGCAGCACGCAGAATGTTCGACCAGGTGCAGGGCGCTCCTTAGCTCACCCGGCCTTCCTCCAATTACTGTTACAATCAATCATCACTTTGGGGGCCATGTGTCAATTATTTCACTGTGGTTGGCCTCGAGACTGCATCTTCTGTCTAGAAAGTTCTGATATCCTTATCTGGCCCACTACCATGCGTAGGTGTGAAGGTCTTTCTTCTTCTTGCTCTGCTGGTCACGTGATTCAGACACAGTGAATCTGCCATTTCTTCATATAATTCCTGTATTTGATTTTCGTTTCACCCACCACCTGCCTTTGGCTTCTTATCTTAACCTTTCAGAGCAGGAAATTCTGTTCTTTGCTTCAATTAATTGTAGCTCCTGTTCGTCCATCTTGACTAATACTACCTTGCCTTTCCTGGCACGATTTGCCTCTACTGAGTTCCGTTTCTGCTGCTTATTCTTGCTTTTGCTGAATATGAATCTCTTCTCGTGTGGCCTCTAGTAACCTTTGGGTTGATTCTGCTTCTTGTGCAAAGTGGAAATATACTTATATAACATACTTCTTTTGAGATAGATATGTATAGGTGGCGCTTGCCGCACTATCCTTCTACTAAGCATAGCAAACCACACGATTTTCTTAGCTTTCTTGCAGTTCCAAGCATATGTACACGCGTAAACTGGTCAACTATATTCATCATGCTCGTGGTTTAAGCTTCTTACATTTGACATTGTCCTTTCAATATGGGTTCATGATGTCCTTTATTCATGATGTTTCATCTCTTTTTATCTTTCTCAGGTCGTCATATCTTCCAAATGTAAGTCAGTACAGGTTCTTGTGACATCACCATTCGTCTTCCATTAAGACCTTTTTGGTTTCTTCAGGGACTGTACTTAGACGATCTTCATTTCGTTCTATTTGTTGATATGGTTTTCTCAATGGGTACCTTACTGTCCATGGTTTCCTTGGCATCGGTACTTCAATAGGTGCTGTTTTTCTGATAGGTACTGGACAGAGACCCACTGCAGCTCTCTACAGGTTTATTTGCTCATCATACGTCACATATTTCGGCGTGAATGTTCCTGGTACTACAAAATGGACTGTTGGAGTGCAGACAGCATTTGGGACCTCCTCTACAGGAGAAAACAATGGCATTATTTTAATCCACAAATCACACTGATATTATGAATGTTGGCAAACATTGCCTCCTCAATCCTTCTCTATGAAAGTGAAGCTTATGGTCAAACATTTCATAAGGAAAACCTAAGTTAATGTTCTGCAAACAATTCCTAAACATGCACAAAAATGAAAATCTATGCATCTGTCTCAGGAGCATGCAGTTAATTCTGGGACTACCCCAATTGTACGTAAGACACATTCAAAGATCATTAGCCCTTTGGCTGCCCTGAGAGCACATAATATATGCCGAATCATGAGATGTCGTCACTTCTGCCCGAGGGGGAGCCCCTTCCCATGAGACCATGGTGATGAGGCAGCTACCCGATAGTCCCCCAGGGGGTGGACTCAGCAGGAGGATTTCATGTTAAGAGACCTCCCTTCTGGTGACAAGGGAGACCATCTCAGGAGAACGTGGTATGCCCACCCTTCACCCATGCCCTATACAGACCTACAGTCCTTAGACCCCTCTTCCAACACAGACTCCCATAGAGAGAATAGACCCATGTACTTTTGTTTGTAACATCTGTGAGGTTACCCTAACCAAAAAAGTACTGGGACGAAGAAGATCATTGAGAGCCCTGAGGCCTTGCCTGACCCAACTACTGGGATTAGGTGGCTCATAGGATGAATAAGGACTGACATGACAGTCACTATTGCAGGTGTGGATGTTGCGCAAGGGTGGAGTCTGCAAAACAAAATGAAAACTGAAGAAAGACTTGGGGTCTTCAGCCTGCGACAAACCCAGGAGTTTCAATCGCATCTAGAGAAGAACCAGGCAGAGCGCCGAATGGAGGCGAGTGGCTGTGGAAGTTCAGAGGAGGCCAATCAGTTATCAACCTCCCTGCTAGTCCAGAAGAACCGTTTGGTGGTGAGGCCATGAGACTCAGACCACAGACCCGAACAGCCGATGAGCCAAGGGAGAAGGAGCGCTGGTGCTGCCGCAATGATGTCTGATCCAGGAAGAACCAGGAGCTACCCTATTCAAATGGCAGGTAGGGGGAAACTCAGGAGGCCTAGTAATGACACAGGGCATGCAGCAAACTGGTCCTGCATTAGAGGAACACTTCCTCGGCCCAGTGGCCTAACGAAAACCACTGGCCACCAGAGAGTGAGAGACACAGAGGTCCGTGACCACATCAAGGAGCGAGGCATCATCCTCGTACCAGTACCTGGTGAGCAAGTAAGCAATTAAGCTGAACCAGAGAGTGAGAAAAATAGGGATTGGGGGCCCACATAAAGGTGCGAGGCATCTTCCTGGTATTAGCTCTTGGCGAGAGTGTGAGCCAAGAGAGCTGAACCGGGGAGCGAGAGAAACCAAGTTCTGGGACCCAAACCAGGAAGTGAGACACCTTCCTCAGGATCCCACTTAGCAGGAGGGTGAACTAAGTGGACCCAAGCAAACAGAGCCAGGGTCAGGGCATGTTTGAGAGCTCTGTATTTGACGCTACATGAGACATGCACCAGGGGAAGGAAGTCATTGATGAGAATTAATATCTTCCCCTGGTCTCTCATTGTAGATACAAAGTTTAGTATCATCAAGGTCTTTATCAAGGCAAGCTTGGATATTTCTCAATCTGTGTGATCACCGACCAGAGAGGGGATGGCAGATTGAGGCTATTGGCTTCCACAGAAGCACTACCCAGTGCACAGAACCACATCAGGCATCACGCCCCATCCATTCAATTCCATGAAATATCCAAGCTTGCCTTGATAAAGACCCTTGAGTGGCCGAAACACATGTCGGCACCTTCAGTAATAATAAAGACCCAATGGCACAACTTTAGAGCTAGTAGGCTCCATTTTCAAATCAAGTGTGATCCAACAAATTAAAAGAACTTTCCACTTTAAGTGCTTATGAATTTTGTGCACAGCGCCAATAACGTGGGAATCCAACACTCATTCTCCAACTCTTCCGCTTGGGGTACCAGACCACTACCCCCTCGGATTCCTGCAACCAGCAGCTCCTACGCAATGATCTCAAATAGATAGGTTCAGTGCGGTAGTCACATGTTCCTGGTGCTCTCACCCCCTCTCTAGACTATGTCAACTGTGTGGCAGTCTCCTCCTTCCGCACCCTTACTAAATATATATATATATATATATATATATATATATATATATATATATATATATATATATATATATATATATATATAATTTATTTATTTGACTTATATTCAGGAAAAACCTGTAATTTTGTCAAAGGAGTGTGGCACAGTTTTGTCCTGCAATTTGTTCCTCTTGATTTCATTGAAAATGAGTTCCTCGACAATGGTTTTTCACAGATCTGACTTATTAGAGTGCTTGTGAGAGACCTCCGAAGTCATCTGACTGGTGGTTCTCCTAGCCATGCTCTGCTTCAGTAGGTTCAGTGGACCGGGCCTCGTTTATCTGTTTGAACGCCATTTCGAGTAAATTTGTCATGCCTATTGTCCACCTAGTGGCTTCACCGGCGATGAGTCTGTTCCACAAAGTTTCTTCTTGAATCATCCAATGATTCGTGATCAACGGTGATAGGTAGATGATTCTATTCTGTTTCGTGCATTGGCAGTTTAGGATTAGGTGTCTGATCGTTTCCACAGTGTCTGCGTTTTTACATAATCGACATACTTGGTTTTCTGCCATATTTCGAATGGCGAGTATTTGTTTAGTTTGTAGTAAATTTAGTCTTGCTTTCATAAACAAATGTCTTTTTTTCTTGTCCGGGAATTTACTCACGTATTTCATTGGAACCTTTGGTTTGTTGAACGTAGGTGGAAGATGTTGTAATAGTTTAGTTTTTATTTTTATATATATACATATATATTAAAGCCAAGTCCCACATGCTACGGCACCAACTAGTAATCACTTAGTTCACCTCAAGATCAGAGCTACATCAGTAAGGCATTGTGGGTATGCAAATTAGCCCAAATGCAAGCCGTTTGCTCCAGACAATTCTCTTCGTGTCACTGGGCAGTACTACAATACACATGGTTCCTTTAGCATGGCACCTCCTGCATGCTGATTCTCGTTCCCTCTCCCTCTGAGCCTGAGAAATGTAGGCCGCTTACTTCCAGAGAAAGGAAAAGGAGGGTGGCAAAGTATGTCTGTTCCATGTCATCACCGCTAAAGACCCTCCACTCTGAGCTTCAACGCTGGCTTTATTTCTTGAGGAGCAGAAAAACTATTTATTATGTTAACAGGCGGAGCACGGCAAATGTAAGAATGTCAAAATACTTTACTGTCTGAAAGAGTTCTGCACCACGCGAGCAAGACCAAAGAGCAATTTTCACTATACAAAGTCATTTCTGAAAGGAAAGATGTTTTGCATGTTGCCAAATCGAGACTTTTTGATGCAAGTGCAGCTAAAGGGAAAATCCCTCCTGTAAGAGTGGCCAGAGAAATATCTCAGGCAATGTCAGTGAGGCCAGAGTTCCCATCTTGCCACTCAGGCGTGAGGTATGTGTATGTGTCACTGTTTCCTGACCGTTTTACTCACCCTTTTGCATAATGATTCCTCTCCTGGGGCCTCAACAAAGCTTCAAAAGGTGGATGCGCCACTGGAGGGGCACGTGTGTCTCCATGGCCCTGACTAGGACCCCTCACACTGCTAGTGTGTTGGCTCGACTGGTTGGTGACAGCTGCTTTGAGATTTCCATGGGATGCAGCCTGCTCTAAGCAGGGGGGCATAGGGGCTATCCGGAATCCCCATGTGGCATAGATGGCTTTAAGAAGCCCAATAATCCAGCATATGGTTCAGGGGTTTGCATGAATAGTTATTTTCAATCTTTGTGTCAGAGGTCTGAGACTGTAAAATAATCCAAAGAATGGGTTGTTCTCTCTGGTCCCTTAATCTCCCGTGTGGACCCTCCACCCTAGCCCAGGCTTCCTTATCACCTACGGTCAGCGTGAGGTCTAGCGATCGGTAACCCCGACTAACTACTGTAACCTCTCTACCCTGGGAGGGTCTAAAGGCCAAGGCCTTACCCATGTTTCTCCCTGCTCGACTTTCTAAGGGGGCACTACTCTAGTGTCTCCACAGTGATGGTCTCAAGGATGGTTTTTAAAAGGGGGTCTGTATTCCCTCAGACACTCCCCCGTGATCTCTCCCTCTCACTCCTTTCCCTACTCTCATCTCTGCTTACTCTGTACTCCCTTCCCCCCTCCTACTCTCCCACCTGCTCCTCTTACTGCCTACAGCCTCCGATATTCTCCCCATACTCTCCCACCTACTCTTCTCGCCTCCTACTCCCTCTGGTGCTCTTCTCCCGCTCTTATCTCTCACCCTCTTCCCTTCTGTTCTCTCTCTATCTCCTCCCACCTCTTTCTTCCTCTGTCCCTCCAATACTCTCACACTACTCTCCTCCCTGTCTCCACCACTTCTCTCTTGCCCCTACTACTCCCTCACCCTCCAAGCTTACACCCTATAACTCCTGTCTCTCTCTCCCTTTTTTCTCTCTGCCAGTCGCCCCTCTCTCTCGACCATCCACCTCTCACTTCCACTCTCATTCTCTCTACGCTCCCTTTCACCCTTTTACCCTCTCTTCTACCTTGTGCACCCCACCCCACTACCACTCACTCTCACAAACACACCTTCACTCTCTCTACTGGGTCCCACTCGCTCTCATACATTATACCTCACTTGTACTCCTATCCAACTCGTCCGCAGACTTTTCAGCACTCCGCTCCCCCTTCTGCTCTCCTCTTGGTCTCCCTGTTCACCTTTCTGGATCTCTTGACCTCACCTGAACACTCCTCACTCTCAGTGGCTGCCACAGGCCATTTTGTACCCATGACTTCCTACCTTTAACTTCCCATTCGCCTCCTATTAGGTCATTTCAACTGACCCTGGAGACCAGTCTAATGTTGTCATTTCCCCCAGGGTTGGCCCATTGTAGTGAAAAGCCAGATACACCCCCATTAGCCCTGCCCCCTTTTGGTGCGCAGCCATTCAGACAGGCTCTGTGTTTTGCTCGGCTGGGTCTAGGGTCAGCATTCCGCTTAATATACACTGCGGTGAGTAAAGATTCCCTCCGAGGACGGGCACAGGAATGTCAGGGTCAGTGTGGGCATGTCCAGTTCTCTCCAAGGGTCTGCTGGGCTCACTCATTTTGGGGGGTGCATGCTGCTCCTGAAAGTAAGTCAAGAGAACTCGGGCCAGAAAGTAGGGTGCTTGGCATTGGGGGATTGGAAGCAGTAGCGGTCTTCACACTCAAGGCGCATTTAGGGTGTTTCAGGGACAGGGCCCCCAACGCCCTCACCGCACCTCTAGGGTAGGGCTGGCTCTGGTATAGACCATGGTAGGCCTCCTGCACCAGAGTGGTAGGGGTACCTGCCCCCCCCCCCCGACAGGGTCAAGCCCCTACCCATATCACACCATATTAAACCCAGTCTAATGCTCTACAGCCAGGAATGCTTCCTACGAGTGAATTAATGCTATACGGAAGTGGTCCTATATGGCCAAAGCTTATGCCTGCTTCAGAGAGCAAGAGCCACATTTGCTGGGCCCAGCAATGACTGGATTGTGAGCGACGTCTGGGACTCTAACGTGGGTACACACTTGAAAGGAAGCCAAGAAGGAGCTCACTAAATTAAAAGTGTTGACTCCCATTGAATGGATGGAATGCTGTGACTGGTGCCTTGATTTTCTTTACAGCCACAATTCTCCACAAGTTTGGAAAGCACACTCCATCACCTTATATAACCTGGGTATGAGGCTTCAAGAACAAAAGCCGGATACCACACAAAAGGTTCCCTGCCCGGGCTGGGCCTGTAACCTTCCAAGACCATCCTTACAGCAAAGCTCTGCTTCTGTACAGGTTGTAATGACCTCTCTCGCCCAGACTGAGATCTTGTCTGGTGCTCCCTTGGCATGGCAGGACCAGCTGGGTTACAATCCATTGAGATCCCAGCTCTCAGGAAGCTTGCTGCCTGTTTCCATTGCTGCCAAATGGCCCCATGTCATGCGTGACACGTTGAGCTAGTCCTGGCCTTCAACTTTTGCCTCCTGGGACTTAATAGGCCCATATTTGCAATGGGAAAAACGAAACTAGATATCCCAGCGCAAGGTGTCACGCATGGCATGGACCAGTTGGCAGATATGTGTCCCCTGAACTAGCACAAAGAGGCGCGGGCGCTGGTAACCAAAAGCAGCTTCAGTCCTGTGGCTCATAACTACCCAAAACTGAAGGTCAGCAACAAAGAAGAATACCAAGTGAAAATAGGCACTAGTAGAGATGCTTCTCCCACGCGAACCGCCATCGCTGGGCCCCCGTTCGCACTTTGCATCACCAGCACTCTGCATCCAGAGGACCGGGTGCCGCACGAAACCCGGCTTAAACAGTCCCTCTTCTACAGCAACTCTGTGGATCCAGTGGCTCCACTGCTGTCCTTGCTGTTTGGAGCTCCTCTGACAGGTGCTCCTCCACTGACACCAGTGATGGCAATACCAGAAACCAGCCCCACTGCCGTCCAAACTCCTCGGGACCCGAGCACCGACTGGTCACAGTTAAAAACCGCTGAAAATACATTAGAGCAAGGCTGTGTCACTCGGCCTTCCTTTGGTTAGAATCCCAGAGAGACCAGAAGTACGAATTCCTACCTTTAACATTGGGCTCATAACACAATATAATAAAAGGCCAGATGTATGTTTGTCCGATTCAGTCATGCACAGGAGAGACTGCCCGCTTTGCCTGTTGTCACTGCTAGAGGGCGCTGTTGCCTGATGAAAGATATCAGGCCAGATGTTTGTTTGACAACCCAATAGACCACATAACATATTAAAACTCTGAAAATGTCTTTCTGCATGCATTTTGGCCCGTGCACACAGGCTTTTCAACAAGTATTTAATATATGGGTACAGTGAGGCATCACAATCAGATTCCTGCTCAGTCGGTCTTCCGCTCCCTGCTGTTTTCTATGCAAATAACCTGCAGTTGATCAGATACAGGTCCAATGGTGCAAGCTATGCATGTTATGATACAGTTGCTATTCTAAGTTCCTGACTTAACATGGACCTTGCATGACAGGGTCAGACGAAATAAGGCACCCCTCAAAGACCTCTTAAATTGAAATGACTTACCTGTTTCTGTACATCCAATCCTACCAACCCTCCACAAGCTATAAATTGTATTTGGCCTATTCCTCTGGGTGGACCTGCCCTCAGTCATCACAACACTGTGCTTCCCCCTAGTCCTGTCCAGCCACTCCTCACCTTGGTGCTTGCCTTAAACACTCGACCACCGCTTCCTCAAGACAGGGGTCAGTCAATCTAAGGGGCTGCCTTGCCTGCTTGTCTCGATATCTAAGCCTAGGACATGAGGAATCCCCCAAGCAATGGCCCAGGGGGCAAGGGTAGAAAACACACACCTGCGCTTTTCAGTGGTGCAGACGCCAGTGGCTTCTTAGATGCCTGGTGTCATCTAGACTTTTTGACATCGACTTCAATCATTTTCTCACACGACTCTCAACCCTCACGTCTTTAAACATCGTGTCCCGCTCCACTTTGTAGAGCCAGGAGGGGACGCGTTGCAAACCTATCTACGTGGCAGCCATGAACAGAAATCAGCAAACATATATTTGTGAAACCTTATAGGTACAGCAGTATACGCTACAACGTTCTATTAAATCTGCAGTTACTCTTGGACCGTGCAAATATATATTTTTAAAAAATCAATGAAAAAAATACGAAATCTTGTCACTCGCACACTTCGAACCAGTCTTATAAACTGAACAAAAATGTGCAGCAGTAAAATATTACTTAAAGTGCTATTTTTTAAAAGCGTGGGAATTTGACATCTTGCAGACTTAGAAAATGAACGCATTCAATACTTTATGACGTTTTTGTGTCTCACTCTACAGGATGGGGTCATTATGGAATACTGCATACGGTAAGGCAAGCAGGAACCTGAGAGAGTCTTTATTGCGGACGTACTGACCATGCAGGGCTGTCCATTTCTAGGCCTCAAATGCTCGGATGCTGACGTGTTTTGAGGAAATCCCTTACTAATACTCATGAGGAAAAATGTGCACACATTTAGAATCATTGAATGCAAATTTATCTCAGGAATATTAATGAGGGGTATCCTGAAAAAACGACATGGTCCCGGCCCTCGAGGCCTGGAGTTGGACAGCCCTGAAGGCAACAAAACCATGTTGCGCCTGCAATATTTCAGAAATAACTCATGTCCAATTGAAAAAGAAAATGCATTGCCATCCCTGTGTGAGGAACGGATATGCATAATGTAGTTTGTATTTTTATTTGTATTCATTTCTAAAGTGCTGATGCCTAAGCGCCGAACAATAAATGAACAAAATGGTGCAATTTAATGAGTAAATACAAAACAACAATAATGAGCAAGTAAAATGAACAGAGAGAAAACAAGAGAAAGGTTTTAAGTCGGTCGCAGAGCACAGGCAAAGTATAAGAGCGGAAGGCAGATCCAGTCCTTCCGGGCCTGCGGCGTGAAGGATGGGAACGGGGAAGAGGCACAGGAGGCTTAGTAACGGCAAGAAGAAACAGAGACCGACAGCAGAGAGAGATCGGGGAGGGGAGTAAAAAGAAAGACGCTAGGACAGATAAGGTGGAGCAAGACCACAGAAAGAGGGGACGAGATTCAAAACACAGCCAAGACAGTGAAAGGAGGGCCAAGGAGATGGAAGAACGTGGAGGAAGAGAAAGCAAAGTACGAATCGAAAGATGGCAGACCGAACGAAGTGGCGCGAGCTGATAGGCAGGAAGACCAAACAGAAGAGAAGAGCAATAGAAAAGGCGAGGGGAAATAAAGGCGGAAATACGAACTTTAGAAGCAGACAAGGATAATAGTGGGCAAATCGTATGGCTATTAGAGAGGTGAAACTGACAACTGTAGGCAGTAGAGTTGATATGGTGGGAGAAGGAGGGGGAGAAATCAAAGGTTATGCCTAGCTTTCGAGCAAGATAAGAAAAAGGCAATAAAACAGGAGGCAAAGAGAGCAGAAACAGGAGGAGACAGAGCAGAGGAAGACTGCAATAAAAGAACCCCCATCTTGGAGGGGTTTAGATGAAAGAACTGACTGTTCTTCCACTGCTGGATAGTGATCAGACATTAGGGAAGAGAAGTGTGGAGAGTGTCGGAGAAATCAGAGAAAGAAAGGAAAAGCTCTGTGCCGTCTGTATAGAAATGGAAAGAAAAAACAAATTGAGAGATAATGTCAGAGAGAGGAGAAGTGTACAGAGAGGAAAGGAGGGGGACAAGAACCCCAAATAAGAGAGATGCGGAAGGAGAATGAGAACTTTACAAGCAATAACAAAAGAGCGCTAAAAAAGATAGGAGGAATCAATGGGAAACAGAGTAAGAAAATCTAAGTGAGGCGAAAGAAGAAAGAACAGTAGGGTGATCGACAGTATCAAACGCTGCAGAAAGATCGAGAAGAATAAGGATAGAGGAATGTTTCGAATGTCTGGCACTGAGAAGAGAGTTGGTGACATGGATTAAACCAGTTGGTGACATGGATTAAATCAGTTTCTGCAGAGTGCATGGGACGGAAACCTGGTTGGTGAAGAGGAAGAAGAGAATGACAGTGAACACAGTGAAAGACTTGGGAAAGAACAACACGCTGAAGCAGCTTAGAAATAAAAGGAAGAAGCTAAATTGGATGATAGTTAGAGGGGAGGGATGGATCCAGAGAAGGCTTTGTCAGGATGGGAAGAATAATAGCCAGTGTTACAACGCAAGTTGAGGGGTTGCAATGATGAGCCAGGAGACCAGGTTGGGTTAAGAGACGTAAGTGGGTTCGTGGTACATAAGTCACAGGTAATAAGTTACAGGCAGGATAAGTACATAAGGGAGGGAAGCATCCACCGGTCCCCCTCTGTCCAGCTCATTTTCCAACTGAACAGGGAGAACCTTGGCACTCACACCATCACACTCTACATGGAATGCACCACACAAAACATTCTGGACTCAAGCTCACACATACATAGGGAATGGCCTCAGACCCAGGGTAGGTTAAAACATAACAGCATGCTTAAAGGCAGAAGGGAAAGCAGAGGAAGACAGAGAAGAGTTGATACGGGAATAGACTAAGGGAGAACTACAAAGAAGACTTTAAGAATAAGAGGCAAAGGCAATGGGTCAGCAGGGGAGACAGTAGGGTGACAACTAGAAAGAATTGTAGCTGTTTTTGAGTCAGAGACGGGAGTGAAAGAGGACAAGGAAGGGCAATGGGAGAAACAGGAGAAGGTAAGGAGGATGGCAGTTGCAAGATCTTAGAGGGCAGAGAGAGAGAGGAAAAGGAGGCAGTGTCAGGAGAAGGCGGTGAAAGCAAACCATCTACCAGCTGGACAAGACATCAAGGGTGAGTGGAGAATTGTTGAACGAGATCCGAATAGTAAGATGTTTTGGTTTGAAGAACAGCTGAATCGTAGGAAGAATGTAGAGAAGTGAGTGAAGAGAGATCAGAGGAGGAATGATATTTCCTTCAGCGTCGTTCCACTTGCCTAAGAGAGATACGCAAGGAACGAAGTTGGGTGGACAACTAAGGTTGAGAAGGTTTCTTTGTGGGAACAAAGGAGTGAAAAGAAAGAAGAGCATCAAGTGTGGAAGTTAGAGTAGAAGAAAGACAAGTCATAGCCATATCAGCTGAGTAAGAGGAGAACATAGTGATAGAAGGTAAGGATGAAGTAGGAGTAGCTCGAAAGGAGAAAGGAATAAAGTTTGGAAGATTACGACAAAGAAAAGATGGAGAATTAGATGACGCAGAAATTATATGCGGCAGTACTGGTTCAGAAGTGTCCCTTCTGCATAGTGCTCCCAATGGGCATAGTGCACGCCATGGGCATAGTGCACCCCATGGGCATAGGGCAATCCAATGTGTGCTCATCCGTACACATTCCGATTTCTTTTCAGTGCTACATTTGCACAGGGATATGCAGCACAATGTTTCATTGTGGGGTAAAATGTTTTTTGAGTCTGCCTATTATTTACCCCCAATAATATTTTTGGCTCTAACTTTTAGGCGAAGGTATTTGTGCCTCATAATCATGGATTATTAACCGAATGGGAAAAAGTACCCCACTACTCACAATGGGTATGGTTGGTACAAAACAATGGCATTGTTAATATTGACTGTATTGTATTTTACTACCGTCATTGTTAATTGCATCGAAAATGAGTTCCTGCACAATATCCAGCGGTGTTTTCTCTGATTTACTGTTTTAAAAAACACCTTTTGTCCTTGAGGGCCTCATTTCATTTTAAAGGCTTTTTAAAACGTTCATGTTGCAGGAGATGCGGCCAGGGACGTCATTTCACCAAAATGCCAGGGGTAGTAGAAGTGACATCACGTGACCCTTGACCCCTGAGACACCACAGGAAGTGATGTCATTTGACCCCACCCCGAAGTGATATCGCGGGAAGCGATGGAACACGACCTTTCACCCATTGACAAAACAGGAAGTTGCATCACATAGCATTGTACACTACGAAAAATATGGTTACGATATCACTATAATGCGATGTACATTTCATACAAGAATGGATCGCCATATGTATCATTAAGATCAGTGTGTATAGGCCCACATTACCACATTACTGTGAATGCAAGCAGACGTCCATGACCAAATGGTAATGATGTGTTATTATATAGCACTTACGCTTAGGCGCTTTATATAGAAAAAATATACACCCGATATCACCCAACCTGTGTTGGTACTCATTTATTGACCTCAGAAGGATGAAAGGCTGAGTTGAGGCGTTTAAGAACAGACTAAATCAGTGACTCAACCCCTGAAGTGTGCCTGAAATAAACCTTTAATGAGTCTAGCAATTATTGTATAGAATTCCAGAAAGAAACATTATTTGGTATTCCTAATCCTTCTGATTTAGGGTTAGTGCTGAAAGTGTTAGACTTGTGGCACTCAGATTCTTATTTTTCTTCTTTTTTTAAGGGGCCTGAACAAGAAAGCCAGCCACCTAGAACCAAAAAGCCACATGGTGCTGGCCACAGCGCAGGAGCTTGCAATAGAAAAATAAATAAAAAAAAGGTTTTTTGGGGGTTTTTTATTTTAGAGGTCGCAAGGGAGACCACAGAGGTCGCAGTTGCGACCTCTGGCAATCCATAAATGACATCCCTGGATGGGGCATGAAAATTGCATTTGGCAGTTAAGGGAACTATGTGAAGTTTTGCCTGTGCCAAAACCGTTCCCAAAAAACAATGTGCCGTGGCAACCAGTATGCTAACAGGTGCTCGGAGTGTATTAATGCCTTTTTCAAAAGTATGCCGCCCGATACTTTGCATCCAAATTATTGAGCCGCCAACAATGTGTATAATTCAAAAGTATCAATCATTCTGAATGTAGTTATTACACATGTGTACATTCTAATTAGTTCATTAGAGCAGCTTTTAAAAGTACTTTCACCAGGCATGTCCAGATTAAGAGACTTGCAGCTTGCTGACAGACCATTTTGCTGATGGCTGTATGGAACAAAATCAAGAATAATACATTCTTAATTCCCCAAATAAAGGTTACATAATATCAAACAACACAAGCATCCCTAATGAATTTGTTGCATGCCTGTAAATCATTTTTTGAAAATAAGATTGGCAAAAAATAGAAAACCTTACCTTGTTTAAAGGGTTGTAATCGCTCTATGAACTCCTGTCCTGTGACCACAGACCGCTCTCCTCTTTCTATAGCTTAATACCCTCTTCACCCATTTTTTAGGTTAAACGCTTAGGGGGTATGTTTAGATCTACCCGGTCATGGCACGGATGGGACTGCACAAGAGTGCACATCCGTGCACACAGTCCCACCCGTGCTACACTGATCCTTTTTAACAGGAGCAGTAAATTTACCATGGAAATCCAGGTGGACCTGGGATTCCCTGTTAGATTTAGACCAGCAACAAAATGTCCATTCATGGGAAACCACAGCACCTCTCCCCGCACCAAAATCGCATGCAGCGGAGGTGCTGTCAGATTCCTAAAGGAAGCGAAATTGGGATGGCGGGCTCAAAGTATGATCTGTCCCACCACTGAAGGTTTCAAATTCATGGAAAATGAACTGTCCTTAAAAAGCACGCAAAAACATTTCAAGGATGCTGTTAACGAACAGTTGAATGGGACCGTGAGTCTGAAAATGGGCACTTAGCTCTTCCTCCTTCCACACACACTCCTTTTCTTTCACTTTTCCCTGCACTGGTTTAAAGTTGACGCTCGACACACACATCTCATGGCAAGTTTCCTTTTCAGCTCTGAATACTTGTCAGTCTCTCTCGAATCGCCTCTCAATTTTCCTTTCAGAGTAGGCCGATCTCTCATTTACTTCGCAAGCCCATGTGTGCTTTGTGGGCTTCCTGCATCTGCCGGCTCGTTGCGCAAGGGGTACAATGTATCTATTGGAAAGGGGAGAGAGAGGGAGAGAGGGAGAAAGAGAGAGAGGGAGAGAGAGAGACGGAGACGGAAACGGAGACAGAGAGACAGAAAGAGAGAGGCCGGTGGTAAGAGTGCATCGACTCCCCTCTAAGATCTCTTCCCAACTTACATTACACACAGAAACCATCCATGGATGGCCGCCACAGGCCTAGCCATTAGCACATCAACACCAACACCAATTCAGCCATGGCTACGCTCTCCTGTGTAGCCCTATCACGTTCTACCACATCAGCGGCTAACCAGACCCAAAGCGAGGACGTCTACCCCTATTCGATTTTGGATTCTATCCCTATGGATAAACCTAGTCCAAAGTTTCTGAGCCAAATCCACAGAAAGCAGACTGGCACACAGAAACCGGGGACTTCTAACCAGCACGCATCAACACCACAGACTTAGCATCTGCCTGTGCCACTGAGATCCACATGCGGCAATGCCACCAAAAGTGGCAGAAGGAAGCTATGCAAGCCGCTTACATTTCATTACTTTACATATTTTTCCAGCATAGTTTTCCACCCCAGGCCCTCCCCTGACTCCCCTTCCCACTCACATTATTCTCTGCTTTCCAGACCAGCGCAGCGTGCCTCCGGGATCCCCTTCCTTCTTCTCACACATGTTTCCCCGACGTTTGCTGAGAGCTAGCCTTATTCAGCAGGGAACTAGTAAGTTACCAATTTGCCTGTAAAGGTATGTCGCAGAATATTAACATCAGAACAAATACAAGGGGAGGCATGGATATCGAAGAAATTCTCCTCTTCAAGAGTCTGTTTCGTTCATGGATCACAGGGGAATCGAGGAAACACCCCCTAGGAGGGTCACTTTGGGAGTCACAGGAGGATCAAAGACACATTTTATTTCCAGAGTCTCACAACACTCAAGGGATCACAGGGACGTCCAAGGCACATTGTCATCTCAGAGATGCGTAACCCTTCAGGAGGCTACAGAGGTATTATGGGTACAAGTCACATAAGAGGTTCAGGACAGTCTGACACAGCATGTGCCCTAAACAGCACACTAATCTAGTCGCTATAAGACTGCCATCTGCTATAGTCCTGCATAACAAGGCCACTTTCCCAGTATGCTAACCCTTGCTGAGTGCAAGACAAGGAAGGGGGTTCAGCCGTTTGCCTGGGCCACCCTGTTCTGGATGGCCGGAAGACTGGGCAGGAAAGAGAGTGCTTGTGAAAACCAGCCTTTTCCCCCCAAGCTTTAATGACAAAAGATTGAGTACAATAAAACATATCCAAAGACCTTGACAGGTAGCGGCCAGGAAGCCAACTCAAGTTTTGATAGCCGTTGGTTGCAGGTTGTGGGTTTTTAGAAGATGTGTTGATTGTGTAGTGGGATTATGCAAGTTAGGGTTCTGATTTGTGGCTGCTCTTGGTGTGGCTGTGAGCCGGCAGTCCGTTGTCATCTTGGGCTGAAGCAATGGCGACAGAGCTGCAAGGGATTGTGGATGTGGGATGATTGCAGTTGCATGGCATTGGGTTACAGCAGATCTGGCAACGAGCCAACACTCTACAGAGACTGACGCTTGGATTTGGGCTCTTCTGAGCATGGCCAGATGTTACAATATGAATGGATTCCTCTATCATCCCTTCCAGGCCATGAGCAATGAAAAATCAAGCCCTTCTACGTCACTCCTTTGTGGAAGGTAACAACATCCTTGTACACATACAGGCTGGTTTTATCCAATGAGAGGGACCGAAATGGTGCTCATGTGCACGTTTTGGCATTGCCCCAGAAGAAAACTGCTCCAAGCTTTGTAAGACCTCTCTATGAGTCAGCCCTGCAGGTAAGCGGTGTACCCGGCGCATTTACTCATTAAAAACATTCTGAAATTCCAAACAAAAAAATAGGGAGTAAAAACACTCCCTACAAACATTAGGAAGCAATGGACACACGTAATCCCACCCTGCTTCGAACCACTCGTCCCTGCAAATATGCCTCATCACTGGAACCAGCACAGCATTGACACAGGAAGGAGTTCTAATATTATCACTTCCTGATTTGAAAAGGAACGCCAAGATACAAATTCACATTTTAATTTGCTTGAATTACTCTCTGCAAAGACGTATGGATTACAAAAAGATGTGTGTTTTAGAGACAAAATGTATCTTTTACTTGCCTGAAAAATACCCTCATTGGAGATAGAAATGACATTTTTTACTGCCTAAGTAATTATTTTGATATGAACACTTCAGGAATCTCATATAAAGTGCTGCAAGGAGAGGTTGAAGGCACTGGTCTGTTTTGAAGGTGGATGTGCGGGAGTGAACCCCCTTTTGGTTCTAGGTCTCAGCATGTGGCTGCAGACAAGGCCTTATAATCAACAATGCATCCCGTGAAGGCCCCTGATAGAACCCAACAAACAACCAACATTTCTAGATCAAGAAGCCACCCCAGGTTTCCCCTCAATGCTGTAAGAACCTAAACTTTGCGATCCTTGACACAAACTCCACCCTATTGTGCCATCTTCATGGTGCATAGCAGCTGTGCTTTCGTTCATGTTTAATATAATTCAGCACGTTGCTGCACATGTGCAGGAAAGGACCCATCGTGCAAACTGTAGAAAGTCTTAAGTCTCTGTTGGAGATCAGGCACCAACAGCCCTTATGCCAGTCAGTGCAGCACTTATTTTAACCTGGTCCTCTGCTCATTGACTGAAATATAGATATGTCGGCCCCATTTGCTATCATAAGTGCCTTGCAAAAATAAATGGGGCCAGGGAACAGGAAATCCCATTTTGTGATGCCATTTGGGCCGCTTTGGACATAAGACGCGCCTGGGGAACCCCCGTAGTGTCCGCTGCGTCCATCTGAAACCCAGATAGTCCAGGCATTGTGTTGAAATTAGATGCCCAACCTCTGTTATGTTATGTCTTTGCAGGAATCTTTTGGGCCCTGCATCACTAAATGGAACCCTCAGACAAAATGAGTCTGAATTTCGGAAAGCAAGACCATTTTTGTTCACCTCTTACTAAAGCATTATAGTAGCAATCTAGACACAGCCAAGAAGGGAACTAAAATTATGAAGACTAAAATATGTGCTTATTTGTATCTCCCTTTACGTTGTAGAATATGACAGATGACAATAAAAGGGAGACTATACTTTGCTTGATCCCGGAAAACAGAGCCAACAAGGAGACACCACACGAAGACTCATTTGAGACAACAGCCCTTGTCGGTTATATGACGGGAGGTGACCTACTGGCTCGCTAGGTCCTGAGGAAGACAGTTTGTATGGTTAAATTTGGGTTTGTACTGTCGAAACTAGGAATAGGGAAGATATCATTCACTGACTGGGAAAACCAATGTGTTTTTGATGTGTTGGCTCATATCACTCTCTAGTTGGCCATTGGCCACTACTGATCATCTGGTATTAGACCGTGCTTGTAGTGTATGGTTCAACGTGATCTTTGTCATATTCAATATGGCACTACCAATCTTTAATAATCCTTGAGTTTTTTTTGCATTTTCCATAGGCCACAAGACATTTAGCACCCTTGAAAGTCTGATCATTCATTGCATATTAATGTATTGTTTGTTTTTCTACCACTCTGTATTCTTCAACCATTTTTCATTTTATGTATTTAAAACGTTTATTGTGAACTGTTTGAGTGTTTTTTTCTGGATTGTTGTCCTTTCCTGCACGTGGTATACACTTTGTGATTAAATGTGTTTATGTTCTTTACATTAACTTTGTTATCGTGAGACACCGCCCTCTGTTGTTTAACTTATTTTAGTAGGGGTAACAGGCATACATCATGTGGTTAAGGGGGGGGTGGGACATTGCACTGCGCCCTTCCACTCCAAGGAAAGCAGAGGCTACCGCCCAACTGTCATGCCGATCTCTTTCACGCATGCGCTCTGGCTGTTGGACCCTCATGGAGAGAAAGACAGATACATTGATAGCTGGTTCAGTGGCAACCCCTGTGTATTCCATTTGACTGGCCCGCCACGTTGGGCACTCCCACGCCAGCGGAGGCAGTTTAAAATCTGTGGGTCATTGTTTTACTTCATTTAGAGATAATGCAAGCCAATCAACAATCTGGCAGGAAGTAGATTTTGAGCTAGGGTTAGCTATGGAGGAGCCTGCTTGAATCTCCAGTGACCAGAGCTCTGGGCGCGCATGGCTGCCACATAAGGCACGTCATTGATTACGTGGTTCCTCACAGTAGGTTAACTAGAAGGATCCTTGAGAAGAAGAAGCAGACGGAGGGCAGTTCTCCATACACTTCAAGTTCACATTCTTGTCTTGACACACCAAGTTTATGACTAAAAAGGCTCCATTATGTAGGACCAGCCTCAGCGCCAGGAGACCATGGTAACGGGTGCAGCACAAAATGCCTCTTCCATTACATTGATGGGTCTGCAGTCACCCACGGGGTGGGAAACGGGATCCTCAACAACAACAAAAACATATTCTTGTTATTCCTAGCTTTAAAAAAGTGAAAGTAAGGGGGTCACGCTTTTAATACAACCCCTGGAATGCCAATCCTGTTCTTCATAAACTGATATAAAAAAAAGTTCCTTTGTCTGACAGCCCCTACCCCAATGCCCCCATGCCCCCAGAGGCAGCTGGTGCACCACCGTGAAGCACTGCCAAAACGTACTATACAAAAACATGTTGCCATGGTTGCTGAATTCTTAACGTCAAGAGCATGTATCATTCATTCCTCCATGTGCCCACACATAAGTACGTGGTGCGCAGTAATTGCGAGGCGATACAGCATGGGATCTGTGTCACAATGGTACAGGGGATCCTTTGTTGTTGAAAGCTCTTGGAAACCACGAGCAGGTCGCCTGGAGAGCAGGCCGTTTGCATTCTGAAGGGCTACTGACCGTGATTTTGGCGAAGACAATTTAGTGGCAAGTGTTGCCAATTGAGCCAAAATAAATTGGACATTTCTTGACTTCAAGTGGCAGTATTTTGTATCTTTATAAATTCACCCGAAAATAGAATGTGTAGTTTTTAAAGGGCCTGTTCGCTGTTCTCATTTAGGACTTTTCCTAGCTATTTACTAGTCTGGCAATGTTGAATTCTGAGGGTAGTGATGGGAATTTAGCATCTGATTTCATCCCCTATTCTTTTGCCTCCTCATTCTTGTTCTCAAAATTCATAGGACTTGTGAGTTCAGATACGAAATCTGCATTGTTTAGTCTAAAAGTCAGTTCTGACTGCATTCGGTAAAGTGGGGGGGGGAGGAGGGACGACTACCAGTGCGTCAGTAACAAGCACTGCCAAAGTCAATAGCTCTGGCTTTATATACTAAAAGGCGCATGCCTGTTGGGCATAAAAATATGCAGTGTGTACTATTTGGTAGGATTGTGTGGAAAAAGAGTTAGTAAAATTATTACACGTCTTGTGTTTGTCTATCAGGGGGCAACACACTTGATCTGTCCAGGGAAATGATCTTGATTTCAATTTGTTTACCCTCGTTTAGCTCGTTCCGAAGCTCTCTCAACTTTGTGATGTGCCCAGAAGCGTACCATGTATGTTAATTTGTAAAGCTGGGGGATCAGTGTTTGAGTAGGAATGCACAATTCGGTCAACTGGGAAAGCGAACAACATACCCACTAGACCACGTCTGGGGTTGCTCGGTAAGCCTGGGAATCCAAACCTAAGGGTGCAGCCATAATTTTGGGGTGCTGTGCAGTTTGGTGCTAGCACTTACTGTCAGCACGTAGCCTGTTTTAAGGGACCCTGCAATTTTAGAAGATAGGCCATAAGAGGCATTTAGCAAGATGGATCTGCCCTCTAACTCTGTTAGCTGGGAAACAGTGATTTGCCAAAGAACACACAGTTTGGGTTGGACGCTCATCCAGTCTGGCAGAATCTGATCTGTGACCTGCAGCTTAAAAAGACATCTTTGCAGCGGCGTATTAGGATAGTTTGCTGCTATTGGCACCTGTAGCCTACTGTTGCCTGCAGTGTTCCCTAGCAGGGGGCTTTAATGACTGTGCTAGGCTGTGCCATATAAATCAAAATGTAATGGATAGACATTTTTAAATGAATCTTTATCTAAATAGATGTATTTTGAGGGTGCGTTGCACCCAATGCATATGGAAACGTAGACGAAGGCGCAGCCACCGCCCTGCACGCATCTGCCATCATACACTACTCGAAGACCCTTTGCACAACACCTCTGCCAAAAGGATGCAGCTTCTGGTCACGACAAACATTTGGTAGGCAGCTGCACGCATAAAGACTATCCCGCTCTCGCATACCATCTCTAGAGCACTCCTCACCACCACACATCCGCATGCCAGCTCAACATGGGTGGTTGGCAGAGACTTGGCCACCGCTTCATATCTTCGCATGGGCCAATATGCACACACGCATACTAGCACTCCTTGATCTTCCCATACCTGGACTCTGGTCTCTGGTCCCCCGAGGGTGTTCAACCTACAGCGCATCGTGACCATACTAATGGTGAAAGTCGCTATACAAATGACGCACTACTACTACAACAGACATTCCTCAGTCCAGCTTTCTATTTCAACTGTTAGCTTGTCTGCTCCATAACAGAAACAAACCAACCATATGCAAATCAGTGTTCATCCTTACCCCTAGGGAGTACCACAACCCAAACTTTCAGGCTATATCCCCCTGCATGGGAATTCAAGCAACCCTAGGCCAGGCCCATCAAGCAAGCAGTCCCAGACACATCTTGTTGGGGCATGCTCAGGTGTGGGTCCCTTAATATCTGTGCCAAGATGAAACTCACTGATGTGGCCCAATAAGTGCAAGATGTCTGCAGTTACCTTTGCCGCCATGTAGGAGGGGAAATGGTTGTCTATGTTTCCTGGCAGATCCGTCGAGTAGGTTGGATAGAGGGTGGAACCTGCCCTGGAAGGATCCTTTGAGCTTCACTCACTAGTCACCCAGAAGCACTGCTGCTGTTACCTCCCAAGGTACCCCCTCACCAGCTCGGCTTCAAGGCACTTCCATACTTCCAGTACCCACTCCTGCCCAAAGCTCGGACGAGAACAATTTACCTTTACTCCAGCTATTGCCCTTGGCCTGCCACACCACAGGCACTTGTCCACACAGTGCAATGCCTTCGCTCCAATCATGGAAGGATTCCAAGATATAATGGACCAATCAAAAGTACTTTATGATGTCAATCAGCCACCATTCTGCGTGTATGCATTAGGTCTGCAAGAGAGTAGCTCTGTAGCCAGACCTAAAGAATCTGCTGCTTTGCCTCCAGACAAGAGGTAGTAAATGACACTGGATACTGTGGCAGCACTAGCACAGTTTCCTTTTCAAGACATCCTATAGAATAAAACGTTTTGGTGGCAGACATGACCTTCCTTGGTCAGTAGTGGCCGTAGATGGGTAACATTTATTTTGAACACATCTCTCAAGGATAAACATAGGCTGTGCATTTATACTAAAGCTATGCATACAATTAGCAATTCAAAAGTTACACATGTTAACTATTACAGCCAGGAACCTGGATATAAAAACATGACCAATCTTTGTGTAGAGGAAAGGCGGCACCAGCAACCTGACTGTATGAGGAAAATGTGGGAGGGAAAGGGAACACCGTCTGAGGCCCTATCTACTATCAGTAAAGGAGCAGAGCAGAAGGTTCACTGTCCACCTACAACATAACTACATTAGCATCCGAAATAATTAGTAGGGGCTGGGAAGGGAAGTGTAATCCAATCCCCTTTTAGTGATTTATTTTCTCAGATTACAGTCAGACTTTCCTTGCCCAATGGACCACCAGTCAATCCATTTTTGCTTACTGAGTGCACCCACTGTGCACCAATGGTGCATGCAATCAATGCCCACATTCTTCCTAAAGCGACAAGCAGACGAGCAGGTGGATGGTCCATAGCCCACCTGCTGGACTCCCCCTCTGTGGCTTGGGCCCATGGCTTTGGTGGCACTCAGGTCACAGGCAGTGTTGAACAGCAGTGAAACGGATTAACAAGCCAGCCGGGGAGAAGAGGGGCACACTTCCCCTGAGGCTCTTTGCAGCATGGCTTACCCCCCAGGATACAGAAATGTGCGTACTCGGTATCCCTATGCCTGGTGTGTAACCTGCTTGCTACCACTGGCAAACCTCCTGCATCAATGCCAGAAGTAATTATGAGTCAATTTAGAAAGTCAATCGAGTCATGTAGTCACTTGGCCCCATTGCCCTGCACTGCACTTCACCCCAAAATCTCATTCCATCCAAATCCTAGCCCAATTACATTGCAGCACCTTGTTAATGCCCAGTCTAGACTAAAGTCTTCTGGCTAATAGACACCATGAACTGTACTCTATTTTCTGTGCACGGTCCAGGATTCCTGGCTCCAACTCTTGAACCTGGCCAGGTATGCGTCAGGGCCTTTCAACATTTTCAATTGAAATGGATCCGGTAGCCTGGGGTGAACCCAGAAGCTGCCCCTTGCTGGCAGTCATGTCAAACAACAAACTAGTTTAATTTGGGACATTAAACATGCACATTACGCACATTACAGGCTGTCTTTGCTGGCCCCTCGGGCGTCACCTCCCTCTTGCCACAATGTTCTTATCACTGTTTCCTGTTTACCACGGTTCCCCTGACATTAGCACCTTGCTGTCAAAGAGAGATAAACAGCATTTCAGCAGATGTTTAGTTTTTCAGCTCCCTGCTGGCTGCCTGTCCCTTGGTCACCCACAGCTATTAACCACTGTATGCATTCTTTTGACTGGATTATAATGTTTTGAGTATATTATAATGTTGTCTAGTGGTCCACACAGACGTGACACACCAATCTAATATCCCCATTTATACAATCACACCCCACAATCCAGGGCAGTGAACAGACATTGAGGTATTCAAAAATCGAAATGTATTTAAAGGAATAGTTATTTTCAGGACAACTGGGTCTCCAGCTTTACCCTGGAGCCTACTACATTATTGTATGTATATAAAACAATTATTTAAAACAAAATGAAACGTTCCCTGCCTATTTGAATCTCACTGTTATAAGTCCACTATGTCTTCCTCAAAATATTATGAGAATCTAAAAGACAATAGACATACACTGCCGCCTGCCACGAAACGCTGCCCGCACCCCAAGGTAAGGAGACGTTCACCCTGCTGCAGCCCCACTCACTCATATCCAGACACAAGCGTCTATGTGCACGTACTCATACATCTGCACTGATCGCAATACCACCACCCACGAGCACACGCAATGCTCGCCTGCAGACTAGAACTAAGAAAGCTTCTAATAGCTCAGACGCTCCCACCAATGCTGGCTCCAAATCCTATAAACTACTTATCACCACGAACATGAGTCTCCCTAGCGAGCACTGCACTGACCGTCATGTCAATGCATCAATGTCTATGACCCTAGAAAATGGGACCCCCATTACTGTAAATGCCAAAATTGTTACGCCCAATTCTTCTACCTCATCCATGCAATGTACTGATGTAAATGCTACCAAGCCTATGTCTATGACCCTAGAAAATGGGACCCCCACAATAGCAACCACTTCCACCCCTGAACCTCACCTCAAATGTGCCCTAATCAATGCCCGGTCCATCAACGCCCACGCCCTAGACATCCATGACCTCATTACCACCTATGACCTAGATCTACTCTTGGTCATTGAAACGTGGCTACATGAAGCCTCAGGCCCTGCATTATCCCTCACACTCCCACCCGGCTATGCCATCACCAGACAAGATCACCCGACCGTAGGTGGAGGAGTTGCACTAATAGCCAAAGACTGCATCACCATCTGAAAGATTGACAAATCTATCAACAACAACAGCGACTATCTCCAATTAAAACTCACTATCTCTCACCACTGCACCATTATCCTACACCTTATCTATTGCCCACCAGGCCCTCTAGGTGACTTCCAGGCCTCCCCCACCCACCTCCTGGCTGACAATCTAAAAAAGTCAACCAAAGCCATACTCCTTGGTGACACCAATCTAGACCTGAATGACACCAAAGATCCTGCCGCCAAATCACTTGACACAGCCCTGGCAACCCTAAGATTTGTGAACACCATCACAGACCCCACCCATTCCTCAGGCAGAACGCTAGACTGGCCACAACAACTGCCCTCTCACTGTCACAGGCAACACTCCTACCCCTTGGTCTGACCACCACGTCATCACTTTCAATATCCCTACCACCACAACTCCACCTCAACCCCTCAACCTCTACCACCTGCCCTCACAAGAAGTGCCCGCCAACTTAGCAAAGAGAGACTCCTACCCTTCCTACAGGGACCTGCCTTCAGATCCCCCTTCTCCAATGACCTTGAAACCCTTGCTAAGAATTACGACACTGCCATCACTGCAGCAATCAACTCTATCGCCCCACTCAAACCGTGCAAAACCAAACCCACTAGCCACACCAATGCCTGGTTTACCCAAGACTCCCTTAATCTGTGTACAGACAAACGCGCAGCACTAGCACAGTGGCAGACATCTCACGATGACAAAGACAAACTTAACTTCAAATCTCGCTCAAAAGAATATAAGAAAGCCATTATCCAAGCCAAAGCCAAATCATTTGAAGCCAGAATCACTGAGGCCAAATCAAACACTAAGGAAATGTTCGCCATATTTAGAGAACTTGAGACTCCGACACCCACCCCGCAAAACTTCACCAAAGATAAGGCATGGTGTGATGATATCCAAACAGCCATGCGCAACAAGATTAACTCACTCCAAGCCAAAATTATTAACACCAGACCTGCGCTCCCTACTCCTACTCCCCCTCAGAGGCTTCTCATTTAAAACCATCCAGGAGAAAGACATGGTCAACCTCATGAAAAATATCAAACCTTCCAATTGTAAAGGTGACCCCTACCCCATTATCAAAGACTGTGCAGACACCCTTGCTCCTTTCCTAAAAGCCTTTGTTAATGCCTCCTTCACCACAAGCAAAGTCCCCTCATGCCTCAAGGAAGCATGGGTCCGGGCCCTCATAAAAAAAACCTACACTGGACCCTACCTCCCCCAATAACTACCGGCCCATTACCACCGTCCCGTTCCTCCTCTGGATTCTAGACAAAGCAGTTTACCTGCAAGTTCAGCACTTCCTTGAAGAGAACCAACTCTTAGGACTGAGACAATCCAGCTTTCGCCCTAGACATGGGACACAGACCGCCCTACACAACCTAAAAAAACAGATGGACGACGCAAGAGACCAAGGTAAACCTGTCCTGCTCCTTCTCCTCGATCTCTCTGCTGCTTTCAACCTTGTAGATCACGACATCCTATGCCATCGCCTCACCTCCACAGCCAACTTCTCCCAAGATGCCACCTCATGGATCACCTCATTCCTTCAAGGCAGGACCATGCAGGTTTTATCTGATCTAGCCACTGCTTCACCCACCATCATGCTATTCGGTGTACCTCAATGTTCCTGCCTCTCCCCCACCATCTATAACATCTTTACTCGCCCCCTCTTCCTCATCCTTGACGCCATGGGCATCTCTTACACCAATTACGCCAATGACACACAGATCCTACTCACGCTAACAGGGGACTATGACATTGACTCCACGACTCTCAACAACATATATAACACCATCCAAATGTGGATGGCTGCCAACGGTCTCTGCCTCAATTCTGACAAAACTGAGCTCCTACTCGTAGGATCCCCTGACACCCTCAAGAAACTTGACACCTAGTTTTAGCCACTTCTCCTTGACCCCATCAGAATTCCAGTATCGGACACAGTAAAAACTCTAGGCGTCTACCTAGATAATCTATCTATGACTCGGCAAGTAAATGCAATTGCCTCCTCTGCTGCCTACCACGCAAAACTTCTCAATGCAGCTAGGCCCTTTCTCTCCAAAGACATCTGCACCAACATAGCTAGAGCCATCACTGGATCCCGGCTAGACTACTGTAATGTTCTCTTCCTAGGGACCCCCAACAAAAACCTGGAGAAACTGCAAGTAATTCAGAATAGCGCCTTGCGTGCGGCACAGGGCATTGCTAGAAGAGAGCACATCACTGCTGCCAGAAAAGCATCCTACTGGCTCCCCATAAAGGAGAGGATTATCTTCAAAGCACTAACTATCACCCACAAGTGCATTCACCTCTCTGCACCAGCTTACCTATCACAAAGAATCCACCCGGTCTCCCCCACAAGACCTACCAGGACACCCTATGGCAATATGCTCTCCATACCCAGAGTCAAAAGAGTGGCGCCAGCTTCCCCTACCTTGCCTACCTACACTGGAACACCCTTCTCACCTCCCAGCGAGCTGAACCATCACTCACTGCCTTCTGCAAAGCCATGAAAACTACCCTGTTCGCCTGATCAACCCTCCTTGCTGGAGTGACGTCCTCCCCCTCCTGCAGGGTTACTATGAATGATCACTACTGCAACTAGTACTCTGTACTAAAGACCCACTATGCATATTATGTATGATACTGTCTATTGTTTGACCCTGTACTCACTGTAGCAAGATTTGAACCCTGTACTCACTGTAACTAAGTTTTTCCTACAAGTAACAGCGCCACAATGCCCCTGGGCTCTCTGTGCGCTATACAAATGTAATAAATAAATAAATAAATACGAACACTCTACTTAACATGGCTTTTTATGAACATTTCAACATCTCTAACATTTCAATGGAACATTTCAAATAATGCAAGTATGGTTAGAGCATTTTTCTCCGGCATCAAGACAAGGTGCTGGAGAAATGTACCTCATTTACATTCAAAATATCTATGCACCAGCTCTCTTGTGTATATGGAAGTTAGCGAATGCATTAGATATTCAGAGGCCACTTGACATATAGGCAGGTTCCGATTAACATAGGGCTATGTGTTAAGCCATTAATACATAAAAGACAACTTGTTTGCGTTGGCTCATGCAAGCTTATATTCACAAATAATGTTCTTCTGAATCTATATGTTCTATTCTGAGCCCATATATATATTGCGTTCTCTAAAATACATGGGTATAGTTTTCACTGATAATGCCTGTGTGACTTTAGATAAACATGAGTGTGTGATGAACAACCTGTAAAAGTTAGTGTGTGTGTGCGTGTTTGTTTTCAAACCACTAGTGCATGCATCTTTCGATCTTTGTAGGCCTGCACAATATTAATGCACCGGTGTGTGTGTTTTTCATTAAACATGGATATATTCCTTTTAATCTAGATACACACACAGTTTTAAAAGGGCATGTGTGTAATGCTTTTAGTCTCTGTATATTCCTAGGCCTGAGATGCACTATTCTCCAGTAGCAAACATTTAGTTGGAGAATCTCTTCCCTGCCACAATGCACCCAACTCTGCCTAGGCACTAGAGAACAGGAGAATGCAGAGGATTTGCACTTTACACAGTTCTCCATGAATAGAATTAATTCTTTCAGCATACATTTTGTAGTGTACACATCCGATCTAAAACTCTGGTCTCCTTGGCAACATTAACTGCATGATTTTGCTCCAGGCAATAGCACTGTGCATTTATACTATTACCTGACAGGGCTCCATACTGGTTCAAACCACAATTTATTGTTCAAATAATACTTAACTTTACAAAGGCAATCCCATTTGAAAGTGGAAATCTGCTATCAGATTTGAATTTCGTTTTTCACTGCAAAGAGGACTGGGCCCTAAAGAAACCACATCTCACTTGGTATTGGCTATTTATAAGGGGGAACACAAGGAGTGCTTTTATCAATACCGTGCACCTAAATGTCAGTGACCTTATCTGTTAACATGTCATAGGCTAATGGATTCGGATTATTTGTTGATTTGAAATACACATGTGATAGATTCTTCGAAGGCAAAGCCTGGTTTCATGACTGAATACCTGAAGAACATTTATAGTGATTGTAAGCTTTGAAAGCCTGCATTGAATGCAATAAAGGAGCACCTCCGGGTGGTCCTAAAAGCTATCTGACCTGACCATGATCATAACATGTATTTATTTTCTATTGAGTTTGACTGAAGACCTTTCAGTGTGCCTACAAGTCGGAATAGAAACTTAAAATGCAATTTCGATTCTGTTCTTTCATTCCAGCTCCTTCATGTTTAATTTCTTAATTTATCAATCCAGACCTATCGTTTCAATGTACATGACATGGAAAAATGACATTCAGTAGCATTTCCATTCCTTCTCTTAAACAATATAGTGAAGAGGGGGTCGGGATCCTGCCACCACCCCATCCCAATAAATTCATGAAACAAGGCCAGGAAACACTACAATCCTCCATTCTATTTCGGACGAATTCCTAACGGACCAATGATTGACAAACGCATTGAGATGTATCCCCTCAGCCAGCCATACAGACCAGGTGTGGTACAAATCTATCGCTGTGTGGATGAAGAGCCATAGGCCATGGTCAGATAGACCTATATGGACAGTTTGGACTAGAGCACCAAGAAGCCATGCTGCTGATGTTGTTAGAGGCACCATGACATAGCAGCGTTAGACATGAAGCACACGTGCCATCTGCACTTCGGGACACAAACACACACTTGAATACATGACGAACACGAGCATACAGTTCTATAGTTAGAGGACAGATATATATATATATACATACAGTCATTGCTTTTATTATTTTTGCCATTAGCCAAATGAAGCAAGGCAGAAACCGCAAGGCGCAAGAGATCCTGAGCAAAGCTTGCAGATGCTTAAACGCAAATACCCTGTGGAACTGCAGGACCACCTATAGGACCTGACAGAGCGAAGTGTGACTAACCTATGGGGAATATAGTATAGCATGAATGAGGTAGAAACCACATTATAAGGTTTAGGAAAATTACAGCAGGCCTCAGGCCTCTGAGCAAGAGAGGAGGTGAGCTGATTCAGGCTGGACAGAGAGCACAACGGGTGAGACAGGACCCGCAGTCAAGATCAAGAGACACAGAGGACATTCCAGTCACCAGACAATAAAGGGACCAGCTACAGAAAATATGAATAAATCATCATAATTCAGAGCTGCAGAGCTCAAATTTGTGGTCGCTGAACATGTGACGCGGCAGAAGCAGACAATGAACAGCGATCAACGGTGGGAAAGGAGAGCCTATCCCAGGCAGCCAGACACAGACCGCAGCAAGTATGCAACAGTATGCAACAAGTATTGCGCCAGACAGGAGAGCATTCTCATAAGGCAAAGGTGCTGCACACAAGTCACAATACAGCCACATAATCGTTCTCATCACCTTGAAAAGGTACACAGTGAGCTGAGAACCACCTCGGATCCCAGGCTTGGGAACGTCAGCTCTAGCCAATCACAGTTTAGTACCCTAGGGGTGGGTAGCCACAGACAAGAACCAATGGTAAGTCCACAACACTGCAACAATGTTATAGTTGGTGAATTGGGGATGGAACAGGCCAGCAACCTTAAATGCGAGGGCCAGTAGAATAACACCTATAGTGTCCTGTATAGGTTATAGAATACTCAATACCCAATCACTTGGCCCGAGGAGAGGGGCCCAGGTTGTGATGAAGTGCTGATCCCATTCGAGAGTAAAACCGGCCTGCGAGCGGAGGAAGAGTGAGATGTGCATGAATATTCTCTGTTCCTGTGCTGATCCCTGTTGTTTTTTTTCTGTAATAAACTGCAGTTTGAACTTACCGTTGACTGATTCCTCCATGTATCCTGTGGGAGAGTGTTGGGCCCTCCAAGTCAGTGAACCTCCAGTATCCCTCTGGCATACCTGGGAGTTTCACCCAACAAGTTGGTAGCAGAGCGGATGGTTGTGTGCGCCAGCTCGGTACCAGGTCATCTCCTCCGCCGTGGAACCTGAGAGGATGCAGGACCACTGCATATTTCATAAAGACGGGAAAAGGCGTGCCTGTGGAAAGGCCGTCAGAAAGCCAGTTGGAAATCATCCTGCCCAAAGTCAGCAAGGAGTCCAGGCAGACCAGGACAGGGGAATGAGCATATTCTGGAGGAGCCGGCAGCCGAGCAGCACCAGCAGACCAAGGAGTGTAAGTATTGACCCAGTCAAACAGCAATTGTGGGTGTGAGGGAGGGTATTGTGTATTGTGGAGTATTGTTTAGCATCGTCGAGTATTGTCAAAGTATTGTTTAGCATTGTCAAGGTTAGTATGGACAGGAGCGGACGTAGAAGTCCTTTCTTTATGTTTAGGGCATATTTGGTTTTAGAGGTAAATTGTTCTGGTGAATAGGCTATTGACTTGAGGATACAGATGACAAAAGATTTGCAAATAAGTGGATTTCTTGTGGATTGGGCGTTTTAGCTCGGGTCATAGATGACGGTATCCCTGTCAGGGTTAGCAAGGGAGCTGGCCTAGGTTGCGGAAGGTGAGTCGACTGATTAAGTCTCCTTGCGTGAGATATTTTCCACGCTCAGTGACGCAGTGGGTACAGTTCGATCACAAGAGAACACTGATTTGCTCTGCCTGGAGGCGGGAGGACAGCTGTGGGGTTTTTGTGTGGTTTGGGAGTAACAGGCTTTACAGTGTTTAGTTTAGTTTCATTTATTTGTAGAGCGTGCCAAGCCCATGGGCATCCGGGCGCTATGCATACAGATTGCACAGAAAATACAGACTTATAATACAAGATGTTGCAAGGAAAATGCGACTTATAAAACGCAAGGATCAAATACGGCTATACAATTGACAATTGGACAATATATTACATATGTGCAAAGCACATGATAGGTTTACTAGGACTAATATAGCAAATATACAAAGTACAAATGGATGCAGGCAGTGATTCGGTCAAATTACAGGTAGACACAGGTAGAGCATAAAAAGCAGGGTAGATAGATGAGTGGTATAGCTATAATGGCTAGGCGGACTGGAAGTGCCTAAGGCATGGAGGCGTGGTTGTGCAATAGGGTTGGAATCTTGCTCTTAGAGAGATGTGGAGGGCATTCCAATTTTTTGCTGCCAGGTCCGGGAAGCTAATTCCTCTAGCTCTTTGTTGCTTGAACCATGGGATCTTGACGCAGTAGGTCTGGGCTGTTCTGGTTGGATGTGTGCCGAGTGATGCTGTCAGCCAGGTATTTTGGAGCCTGGTTAGATAGACACTTATGGGTGTGGGACAGTGTTTTCAGAGCAATTCTTTGCTTGATGTTCAGCCAGTTTAAGGCGAGTCTGATTTCCGAGATATGATGTTTCCTTGGGATATTCAAAGCTGCCCTAATAGCGTTATTTTGAATAATTTGCATTTTATTAAGATGTTGTTGTGTGGTGCCTAAATGAAGGGCATTGCAATACTCCAATTTGGAGAGGACTAGGGCTCTTGCTATTGTGATACAGTTGGATGGAGTCAGGAAGGGCCTACAAGCAGTGATAAGTTTGCATGTGAAGGCCGAAGAGGATGCCATGGTGCTTGTTTGTTTAGTTAAGTATAAGCCAGAATCGATGTAAATGCCTAAGGTTTTTACAACCTTAGAGACTTTAATTATGTTGCTGTCAATATTAAAGGAAGCAAATGATTAATCAATCTTTTTCAGGTTAGCCGGAGATGCTAAAAGGAGCAGTTCTATCTTCTCATCATTAAGACAGAACTCATGCTTAGCCATCCAAGCCTGTATGATGAGATATATCTCATTCAGGGTTTTACTGTCTATAATATAGTCACCAGTGATATGGATGAGTATCTGGGTGTCATCCGCATAATTAGTGTAGGTGACAGCCATGTAGTCAAGATCATTGAGTAAAGGCTTGGTGAATACATTGTAGAGAGTAGGGGACACACAGGACCCTTGGGGAACTCTGCAAGTGATCGGGGTGGGTTCTTCAGAGGCTGAAGGTGCAAAGACCCTCAAGGACCTATTGTTGAGCAATGACTGGATCCAGGCGTTAAGTGTTGGTATAGGATTTTGTGGTTCAATAAATTGAAGGCCGCTGATAAGTCCAATAGGAGAAACAATGCCAGTTTACCTTTGTCTTTGAGATTTTGGATTTGCGTCTTGAGATCGATCAGCGCCGTTTCATTGCCGTGTATCGGTCTAAATCCTGACTGTCCAAGACCAAGCACAGTGTTAGACTCAAGGTATTGCTGTATCTGCAGATAAGCTGCTCGGTCAAGGATTTTTAATAAAAAGGGCACTGTCGTGATGGGTCTATAGTTTGATGGATTATTTGGGTCCAAGAACGTTTTTCTTAGAAGCGGCAGTACCCATGCATCTTTAAGATTATTGGGTAATATGCTTGATTTGAATGAGGCATTAATAAAGGTGGTAATGAATGGGGCAGGTTCCTTCACAGCCTCCTTAATAATAGGGTCAGGGCAAGTATCTCCTTGGCAGTTTGAAGGTTTAGGTTTCATAATAATGGTTTCATGGTATTTGGGTTGTCTTAGCATTACCTTGTTCAGTAAACTGGTGATGTCACCCGGAGGTTTGCACATAGGACATGGAGAGCACGAGACGGTGAGGAGCTAGTTTTGGAAAATTGGGATTGACAGACGAGGTGAATGAGTGGCGGTGCACGGAAGGCGCATGCGCAAGATTGTGGGTGTGCCTGAGGAGGCAATGACTGTGAAGGAGGGGTGGTGTGCGGAGCATGCCCAAAATGTTGTGGAGCCAGAGAGGCTTGTAGAAACTGAAAAGTATTGCCATTATATTGTACCTTTTTCCCTAAACAGCGGATTGTCGAAACCCTCGACTGGAGGTCAGGTAAAGGTACAAAAGATGTACCAAGGGAAATGTGGGGGGACACGGCCCTTCAGCACCTGTGTAAGACACTCCCGCCCTATCAAGAGAAGATTTGTAAATATAGCATGGAATGGTCCCGAAGTACCGAGGGGACGTTAACTAAACCATGACCACCTTGTGGAAGTTTCTCAAAAGACATGCAGCAATCATTACTGACACACATACAGGGCGCTTATAAGGGGAAGAAGTTAACAAAACACATGGCCATATTTGAGCTGTGGCACATGTTTCAGGAGGGCAAGGAGGATGCAGCGAGGCATCAGTGGATTCATCCCTCCACTCCTCCCCATGTCCCCTCGAGCGTAGCATCCGAGGACATAGACGATGAGCAAGGGATGTACCCCATACGAGAATTAAGGGCAGCAGAGGGATACTCAAATCCGTAATAAAAGCCACCACCACATATGAAGGAGGAGGGGTCGAAAGTCACAGAGAAGCCAGCTATTGAAAGAGAGGTAAGCAGCGAAGCACAGAAGGGCGCGAGGGAGGGGCTCAGGTGCATAGCCACAAATGAGTGGATAGGAGGGCACATACTTGTGAAGCTGGAACAGAAAAGAGATAGAGAGGCAGAAGGGGCAACTAAGGCAATGGAGGGTCTGAAGAGAAGCAGCGAAGCATCAGACTGGGCGGAAATAATGGACGAGGAGGATAGGAGGGAGACGGAACGGAAGGAGAAATTAGAACAAGAGGACAGGCAGAGGAGGAGAGAAGAGAAGTTGGAGAGGGAGGATGGGGAACAAAGGAAGGAGGAAGAGAAGGAGTGCATGGAAAGGGAACGAGAGGATAGGATTGAAAGGGACCTCAAGGAAAGGAAGAGAGCAGAGCGGGAGCAGCGGGATAGAAAGAGAAGGGAAGTGGCAGAGATCGAGAGGCGAAGGGAAGTAGCAGAGGGGGAAAAAGGCAAGTTGGCTAAGAGGGAACCGAGGAAGTTACAGCTGGATAGACTGGCAAGAGAACGAGCATGAAGAGAGGAGGATGAGCAAGCAATAAGAGAGGTAAAGACACAAGTAGAAATAGGTAGGGGAAACAACAGACTTGAGGAGGACAGACAGACAGAACCAGATAGCACAAGCTCACGGAGCAGGAGCACAACAGGGAAAGACGGTGCAGGCCTAGAGGCCTGGGCGGGTGGATGTAGATAAGACTTGAGGGACACTGACCTCAACATAAAACCTAACACAGACTTGACATTGAGGAGACTGAGTTTCGGAGACGATTTTTGTAGCAACATGTACACAGGGTCCGTCAATGAAGACAGGACCAGTGGGGACGTGAGGGGGGAGTAGTTCTGATCCCAGTGAATGGGGACAGGGACAGACAAGTGGGTGTCATGGGAGTTTAGGATACACAAAGGGGGAGAAGGAGTGGGCAGCTCGAATGAGTAGGCATGACTGGCAACTGATTTACACAACCTACATGACACCACCACATATGTTGATAGACTTAGATACCTTCCAGGATGAAGGAAAGGGGAGACAGCAATGGCCTGTTCAAGGGGACATTAACAAGGAGATATGACAATAGTATCTGGGTAACCATACTAGAACCGGTGGACGTATTCACAGGAATTTACAGCAAGAGAGGAGACAGACAGGTTAGAATGACTAGAAGAACGGAGGAGGAGGGGTTCACACAAATGCCCTTTTAGAGAGAGGGGAGTACGACCCAGGTATATACCATGGAAGCACGCAGCTAAGGAGAATGTGAAGTGTAGGCTGCCCTGGTTGAATGCAGGGAATGGGAAATGGATTTATGAAATGGAGAAGATGACGGTGGTTAAAAAGGCTAGCTGTTTGGGGCGTAAAGGGAGTCCTAGTGCCGATCTTAGGGGATACAGCTGATGAGGTATGGAAAAGGGCAGGGTTCCCGGGAGTGATGACACAAAACACAGCACACAATGGTTCGCCATTTGCAAACAGGAGGGCAGCAGTATGGCAAGCACTAAGGACACAATACCCAGGCACTCCAAACATTGGGGCGATTATGTCCTGGAAAATGAGGGAAGACGAAGACCCTGTGCAGTACACTCAGGAGATTCGAAACTCGAGAGCCGTGGGACAAAACAGTAGCAATATTTTATCACATACTAGTACAGGGGCTACCAGAGCTTGTCAAGAAAAGTTTAAGGAAGTTGGTGGCAATAGCAGCAAAGGGATGGCCAGAAATACAACTCAAGTTAGTTCACCATTGTAGGTTGTGTCAGGAGAAGATTAAGAAAAAGGCAGGGGACAGGAAGATAGACAAAGCAAAACCAGTACAGAAAAAATTATCAAAGTACACGATGGAAGGGGCCATCTTAACCAGCCCCACCCCACAGGAAGAACAGCCACAGCAGCAGCAACAACCACACCAGTTCACACCGCCCATGGAGGGAGGGTTCATGGGGTGGGGTGGTCCACAGCAAGGGTTTGAAATGAATTATGAACATAGCAGAATAAAGGAATACATTCTATATTAATTCTCACATTGACTAGAATACATATTTTGCTGTAATGACATCATTTTACACCCCTAATCATGAAGCTCAGCCCTAATCCTAAAGACCCTGGCAATTTGAGACCGATTACAAAAATGTCCTTCCTACTAATCATTCTGGATAAGGTTGCATCTGGCTAATTACAGGCCCGTCTGGAGGCATCTGCCATCTTGCACCCAAATCCGTCAGGCTTTAGGAGTCACCATAGGGCAGAGAGTACCCTGATTAATTTGCAATCACAGATGTTGGACTAGAAAAAACAAAACCGGGCTGCTGATCCTCTTGGACCTGTCGGCCATGTTCGAATTACTGGACCTCTCCTATTTGCTCAAAACCTTGGCATCTGTGGTGAATTGCTCCAGTAATGTCATTTTGTGGATAAACCTGTTCCTCAGTTAAAGACATTCTAAAATATGAAGGGGTCCTGCCTGCTCCAAGACAGCACCCATTAAATACGAAGTGTCGCACGGGGCATGTATTTCGCCAGCCCTCTTTAACGTATACATAAAGCCTTTGTATGACCAACTTGCACCAAGGGGCTTACAATTCACAAACTATGCAGACGACTTTCAACTGCTAATGGACCTTAGTGGGGACTATGATACTGAGCTAGCTAATCTATCTTCTATTTACGCATCCATCCAGGAGTGAATGGTCAAAAACTGGATGTGTCTTAATGTTAGTTCAAAGACAGAATATATGGTTTTGGCTCCACCCAAACAAGAAACAAATTGGGGCATGCTTACTCTGAGTTTTTGATTAATGGCTCCTTTATCCCATTGGTTAAAAAAAGTCAAAACCCTGGGTACAGTACTAGAAGCATCTATGAGTTGCACATGTTAATAACATCATAAACATCATAAAAACACACAATACCATCTGAAAGTACTACGGCAAATAAATCCTCTGGTCTCTCGCAAACACTGCGAAAAGTTAGTTCGAGCTATCATCTTGCCTAGGCTGGATTACTGTAATGCCCTCCTGGGGGGGGGGGGCAGTTAGGAAAGCATGCACAAACTCAAGGGTGTGCAAAACAACGCAGTACGAGTAGTCCGAAACATTCCTAGGAGGGACCATGCATCCTGCCATAGGAAAGCACTCCACTGGCTGCCGGTGGCAGAGAGGGTTCGCTTTAAAATCATCACACTGACTCATAAATGCCTGTTCAGCAAGGACCCAGCATACCTAACCAAGATGATATCGAGGCATACACCGAACAGAACACTGCGCTCCAGCGCGGTGAATCTGTTATCAGTCCCACGAGTGAAGAGAGCAAGAGGGAAAGGCATTTCCTTCTCTGTGAAGGCCGCCATGGCTTGGAATGTTCTCCTAAAATGGCTTTGTCAGGAAGAAAACCTTGCTCCATTATAAGTTTGGCGGTCCAGGAACTACAGTACCGGTAAGCATGCCGGTACCGTAGTTCCCAGACCGGCAAACTATGAGTTGTGCTCGCGTGTGCCTTTCTGCCCGCTATGTTGGCCCTGCAAGCACAGCATGTCTGGTAATTGCCCATTTGCGGGTGCCGGAAAAAAGATGCTCCCCATTCCCATTCGGCCCCAAAGGGCTGAATGGGAATGGGGAGGTCGGATGCACCGGCATCGTTTTACCAGGTCCGGCAGGGCCATAATGACCCAGTAATTGACCCTTTGAGGGCGCCGGAAATTTTCGGAAGTTTGGCGGCAGCCTGCCGCTTTTACCAGCAAGGCTACCGCCAAACTTCTATTGAGGCCCAGTGCTTTTCTGTTAATGAGTTGTGGAATTGTTTGTCTTTGTTAACTGTTATGTGTGAACTGGGCCTTGATGCCTGCAGGCTGTGGCGCACTAGAAACTAGTAAATAAAATAAAAATAATAACATCTTTACATATGCTATTCGAACCGGAAGGACCTATGAAGAAATACAATTATACACTTTTTAAATGGCTTGTGTACTGCACAACACATAGTCAAGATGGGCAGTGATGGAAATACATTTCTGAAACACTTTCTGGGGGTTGCACAATAAAAATAAGTCACTCTACATTGGTATTATGAAGTCTGGCTTTGAAAATAAATGATTTCAACTGCAATTGACAATTGAGCATCTTATTCTGTGTCGCTGCTTGGAAGAAATTGGCATTGGTGTTCAGGCTCTTGGTTGGTTTCAATCATTCCTTACCAACTGGAGTCAGCTACTCTTTCTCCCCCTTTTTTCTTCTGCTCCCTCTACCCTCAACTGTGGGGTTCCTCAGGGCCCGGCTTTCTCCCCACTACTCTTCAATATATATATTTTCTGCCATTTGCTAGACTAATTCACTCTCAGAGGTGTCTCTTTTATGCCTATGCAGATTACACACAGTTGGTGCTGCGTATTGATCGCGAACATGACTCTGTGGCATCTCGTCTGAGGACCTGTTTATCTGATGTAAGTCATTGGATGAATACCAATTGACTGAAACTCAATGCAGAGAAGACTGAGGTCATGGTGGTGGGCCACTCTCCAGATGTACAATCTCTGTGGACTCCTGATTTTTGGCCCCCTTCTTTGGGCCCACTGGGGATGCTGGGTTATTGTAATGCCACGCTATTGGCTCAGCCTCCATTTTTGCTCCAGCATCTGCAAGTGATGCAGAACTCTGCTGCATGCTTAGCAAGGAGCCTTGGTAAATTTGCCCATGTCTCATCGGTACCACAGAGCCTCTACTGGCTCCCTGTAGAGGCACTGATTGTTTTAAAATCTATGTGTATTGTTCACAGGACCTACTGCGGAACGGGAGCTCGTTACTTGGGCAAGAAACTGATTAAATATGTTCCATCCAGACAGCTGCGCTCGGCTAATCAGATGATGCTAACTGTACCCTACTTTGCCCGGACCACTGAGGACAGAAGGGCCTTTTTTGTGGCTGTTCCCACCCGGTGGAAATCTTTACCATACTCCAGTAGGTGAGTGGTATTTTGCCCCCCTTTTTAGGGATTGTCCTTTTGTATTCCTCAACGTTGGCTATCCTAGCGCCAAGATGCCCCCTGGATCGAAGCTGCACTCTACAAGTTCCCAATTCATTCATTCAACTGCAATTTGACAGGTGTCCCTTTTTAACGTGACAGCAAACAGCAGGCAGAAATCCCTGATAAGCGCCAATATCAGCATACCTTTTTTCTATTTCTTTGGCCAGGAAGACCGTTCCCATTTTCTTGGTTCTAGGCCACATTTTCATTATAAAATCCCTGACAAATGGACACCATGGGTGCCTCGGGCTGCCTTTCCCTGCTGTAGAGCAGGGGCTGGGGGACTAAACATCATGTTGACATGACACATATGTTACAGTAATTCCTTGTATTTCTCTGTATTTTCTTGTATGTACGTAGTTACTCTGCAAGCAAGCTTTAAGTATACTTGTAATGCTGCGCCCAGCTACCTGAGGGTTTGGTGCGCTTTATCAAATAAACAAACAAACAAACAAACAGACAGACATGGGCTCCCACCAGCACTGACACATCTTCTGCGGGCCCTGACTCTGGCGTCATCACAGGTGGCGGGGCTGGACACAGAGTTACTCCTACATCTGGGAATGATAGGGTTGAGAGCTGGGGGTGGGAGGATAGTATGGTTAAGGGAAACGGATCTCCCAAATCCAACTTATAAATGCAACTAGCAGGTACTTACAACCTAAACTGGTAACAATAATTGCAAATATCTTCTTGCCAGCCTTAAAGTCAATCTGTATGCGCACTTAGGAACACAGACAGGATATTTTGCATACATGCAAACCTGCTGAAACAGTTATTAGCCCTCGACTGGCAGTGATCACAATTCATAGTACTTTGCCTGGTGCACAGAGCGCTGCACGGACGTGTACCAGGCCACCTCCATAGAGGCTTACACCGGTACCAGCCGACCAGGTAGATAGCGCCCCCTCACCCCCAAAAACTCCCTTTCACTCCAAAAAACTGAAAAAAGATGAAATGTCATGGCATCCTGCTAATCGCTATTGTGATGATTCTTTCACAAACAAACGCTCTTCCGCTCTACGATGTTTGCAAGAATGCATTTTTGCGCACTCTAGTGTTGCCACGTTTCTCTTTCATTCCCAGACTTGTTTTTGGTGGGTGGGTGGGGGGATGGGGATGAGGGGTGTGTGTGTGTGTGTGTGTGTGTGTGTGTGTGTGTGTGTGTGAGAGAGAGAGAGAGAGATGCAGGGACGGGCTGGCTGCAAGTTGCCCTGTAGGTCCGTGTACTCCAACCTGCCAGGCACAGGGTTTACATGTTGGCCCCACGCACACTCAAGGATCTACTCCAGGGGTGGACTGGGAACCAAAAGGGGCCCTGGAAATAATGTTCAAAGTGGCCCCATATTACACATTTTAAGCAAGCCTAACCCTTTTCCTATAAGAAAATGTGAAAATTAAATACAAAAGAGGCCCATGGTGCAGAGGCCCACCGGAAATCACCAGAGTACCCAGTAGGCCACTCCAGCCCTGGTCTACTCTCAGGAACACTTTTCCCATTACTGACCTCCTTGAACCTGACAACATGAGGCTTCTAAAAGGTCTGAAAATCCTTGAGGTCCTGCCTTCAACCTATGGACGCCCTTCAATCTGTTCCTCTCAGCGCTGCCAGGTGCCACAGTCTCCTACCTCCCTGGCGCTTTGAAGCAGACTCTTGTATGAGTGGGTTGCAAACACACTCAAATGGAAACATGCTAAGAGTGCTTCTCAATGCTGAGACCACTTTCTATTTATTGTTATTTGCTGTTTCCAGGAAACGAAAACTACAATGCCTTCCTTACTGTCCGTTTAAAAGAAGAAATGAAGTGTGCCACCTCAAGTTACACAGTGGCAAGTCTACCACTACTCTAGGGAGTGTGCCTGGGGGGCTCAAAGCAACGAAGGCTGTGCCTATAAACACAGCGGCCCTGGCGATGCTGGCTGACTTCGGTCACTGGCTGCGCCCCCTTAGACTGGGGAAAGGAGGCCTCATCTTCCCACCCCCTCTGCGTGATGATCGTCCCATGCTGCCCCTCATGCTTCCTGTTCCGGTTCATAACTTGGGAAAGCAGAGCGTGCGCAATCTGCGCAGCGTCCCTCTGGACTATACATAATAGTAGCCCTTCGGGGCACGCGGCCCCAGCAAAGGAAACCGCAGCTGTGGCCGTGCCAATGTTGCAGTGGTACAATATTTGTATGGCTGGTTATAACTTTACCACGGGTGGCCTTGGAACCAAAAGAGGCCCTGGAAATAATTTTCAAAGTGACCCCATATTACACATGTTCAGAAAGTCCAACGCAGATGAGAACATTTGAAAATAAAATCGGTCACTACACAAAAGAGGCCCCGGGTGCAGAGGGCTACAAGGAAATTTAGGCCAGTCCACCACTGACCTTTACCTACACTGCCCCTTTCTCTCAGCTCTGTCATGCGAGACGGTTTGGAAAAGTTGGGGGTCAACGTTACTGGATGGAATGTTGACCACTCTGCTGTGTATAGGCCCTATATAAATAAACGATCGTATTATATCATATTGACCTCTAAAGCCCTCTCCCTATTTTGTATTGAACCCCAGGGGTTGTCCATTGCAAGTGCCTGGCTTGGAAATCGGCCTCATTGGATGTCGGTAGCCAAGACTCGCTCGTTTTGTGAAATCGCACTTGAGTCGTTTCACTCCTTTCGCGTATGAATAATGTAACACATTGCAACGGTCGCACGTGACGTCTGTTAATCGTGACGTACAGGCCTAGGCGGCCCTGTCGTTTATTAGGCAAGTGGGTACAGTTTGGATTTTACAAGCATTTCAAGTCAGACAATGCCCAGTGGGAACGAGCTGGGGGTGACTGGGCCAGTATTGACCCCCAGGACCTCGGTTTGGAGACATCCAGGGGGACACGGGCCGTTCTCGCGCTGCCCCTGACCCCATTTCCGAAGCAGGCCATGCAGAGCGAGCTGACAGAGCAGGGAACGCACGCGCCGAGCCCAGAATCCCGTGCTCCGCTCAAACGAGGGGGAGTCTTCTGAGCGGCCAAAAATAGAAGAGCGCCAGGGAAAGCGCTTCAAATGTCATGACGAGCAGGGAGACATTTCCGGCCGAGCTGAGGAGGAGGTTGCCATGGGGATGAATGGGTGTGAGGGGGAGGCGGCTGGGGGATCCGAGGTTGCCATGGATCCCAGTGGAGGAGGATGCAGGCGGGGGAAGCATGACAAAGATGGGTTATTGGGTACCAATCTCTATGGATACCGCAGGGAAAGCACCGAAGAAACTGCGAAGGAGTTTACAGAATCGGTGTGACGTCACATTCCTACTTCCTCCCAAGACGTCCCACGGGCACACGGGGCCCCTGCATTGTGATAAGGGCGACTGCCCCCACCTCAATCGGGATCTGCAAATGGGATTCCCTTACAGGGGTTCTCGATACAGTGGGATCTGTAGATGTCACCCTTGCTACAGCCCACTGGCCCAGACTCTGCACATATGACCCCCCACCCTCTATCCCCCTAGTAGGAGCTTTCTGCTCCAGAGTTCGGAAAAGCGCACCCCTCCTGGGCACATCTCTCTGCGGAGGCATTCCTTGCTGCCAAACTCATTCCGCAGCATCCAGAGGCCCGATCCCTCAAGGGGGCTCCCTGCAGATCCAGGATATGTGCCTGCCGCATCTACCGCGTGACAGACCCTCTCTGCTCCAGGATTCGCAGAGTGATCCTGGGCCAGCCCTTGTGTCATCCAGCTTCTGTGACGGGGAAGGACCTCTGAGCTCCAGGATCAGCAGAGTTCCTTTTCCCGGAGCAGGCGCTGGCTCTGCAGATGCGATTACTCACAGCAGCCCCGCGACAGGACCTACACAAGGGAGGTTCGTAGCCTCTCTGAGTCTGCCCAATAGTCTGCAGAGGGAATGTATCCCTCCTGCAACTGCAGCGAAAATCCCTAATCCTGGCTCAGCTGCTCCAGAAGCGGCAGGCATGGATGGCCCCTCCTAACAGGCCCTCTCTGCTCTAGGATTCGCAGAGTGATCCCAGGCCAAGTTACGTGTGTGTCCCATTAAGCCACATGATGTGTTACACTCAATCGCACGCAGCACTAGAATGAGCGGTGAGCCCATGACTGTAACCCTATGGCTTCGTATCTTTCCTTGGGGGTCGTGGCAGTGTGCTCGCATCCACCGCCGCGCGCACAGGAGGGAAGTTGCTGGGTGCTCTGGCAACCTAACTTTGGCAACGAGTGTATGGAGTGCGCTGAGCCTTGCGAGATGCCGCACGCTCCCCCTAACTGACGCAGTGAGGCGGTCACCTGCTGGAGTGCCGGTGTGACGCGTGGCTGTCCCTGGGGCAGAGTTGTTGGATGCGGTGGATATCCACAGGGAGGGGAAGAATGCCATCCTGCAACAGACAGGGGGCCTCATTATGACCCAGGCGGTAACCATGGCCATGGATGCCGCCGGTATTTTACCGATTGCGCCATGGTGAATGGTGGAATTACCAGCCCATTCCAAGGTTGGCGGGGCGGTAATTCCCCATTCACCATTGGCCCTTCCCCATTCCCATTTTTGCCCCCATAGGGCTCAATGGAAATGGGGAAGGCGGTAGTTACGGTACCACAAATACCTCCAAGGTCCCTTTGCGGGTCCAATCCTTAACGGCTTGTAAAAACCAGCCGTTAAGGTCGGGACCCGCAAAGGGACCTCTTAATTAGGCGGTAAGGGGTTAACGGCGCCGCCACCTTTTGCAGCGCCGTTAAACCCTTACCGCCTGGGTCGTAATGAGGCCCAGGGTGTCTCCCCGTGCCCTAGTTAGGGTCAGTACTAAGGTTCCAGCTCCTCTGGAGTGCTTTTGTGCCTCATCCCACATCACATCCTGGTGTGACTGCAGGTGTCACATGCAATCCTGAATGGTCTCCGGTGGCGGTGCTATTGCACATACTGATGTTGCGCGTTAATGGCTATTAAGCGGTCTGCAGGGGAGTTACTCCTTGTGGAGTTTGACATTATGGGTGCACCGCCAAGTCAGAGCCCATGATGGGCATTGTGGGTTGAGCGCCTAGAGATGTATTCCAAGGCCAACGGGGAGATGAATGACAGCACAGAGAGGTCTATGCAAGTATACCCGGCAAGTTCTGCAGGGCATAGCATAGTTAAGACATTGCATCCAATAGACAACTCATATGTGGCAGCAGCACTGACGGAATACTTTAGCCCAATGGATAATGTGGACTATGAAAGATTCCTGCAGAGAGATGCTAAGCAAAAGGGAGATGAGACTTTGTAGGCATTTCATGCGAGACTGCAGCAGTTGGCTTTCACGTGTGTGCTGTTCAATGAAGAAGATGAGATATGCGCCCAAGTCATATAAGGGTGTTCCTCTGTGAAGTTGTGGAAACTGATACTGCGTGAGCCAGGGATTAGCCTTACCAGAATACCCGAGCTGGGCAGGTCACATGAACTGACCGAGGTGAGGGCGCCCAGAATGGAAAACATGTGCTGTCAACACGACTCCAGCTCGGTTCTTCTGAATGGGTGCAAACAAGCAAGAGAAGACAGCTGACACAACAAGTACATGCCAACAATGGGGTTATCTACTGCCACATAATGGTGAGTGCCCTGCCAAAGGACATGTGTCTGGATGATGCAGACATGTCAACCATTTCGCAAAGGCGTGCAGAGCTCAGATTCCACTGTTGGTAGCACAATGCAAGAACAGACAAGTTAGCAATTCCTGAAGAGACGCCAGAAGGTTGCTCAAGTTGAGCCATCATCTTCTGAGGCTGAATCTAAAGCGGGGGAGATGGTGAGGAAGGTGAAGCATTCTTCATTTCAAACGTGATTGGTGCAGGCAGGTCCAGAGACAACAAATGAAATGTGTTGTACGGATTGAAGACACTCAAACTCCTGTGTTGATTGATATAGGAGCGTCCGTTAATGGCATGGCTCTGTCATACAATGAGAAGCTCTGGGATAAGCCTCCCCTGTCGCACACTAAAGTACGCATTTTTACATTTGGAAGGGTTACACCCTTTTCTCTACAAGGGTGTTTGTCGTCAGGGTTGTCCATCGCTCAAAGAAACTACGTGCCAGATTCTTTGTCACTACAGTGAGCAAGGCATTTTGGTGGGCTGCGCGGCACCGGAAGAACTGCAAATTGTAAACTTTGCTTTTGGAGTGTATGTAGAGGAAATCATTAAAAGGATAAACAGGTTTGTGCAGGTGTGTGACAGTATTGGCTGCATGAAGGGGGACCCCATTGGTCTGCACATTGATGAGACATTCCAACCTGTTGCATTAAAACACAGGAGGGTACTGTTCCATGCGCAGTGCAAGGCAGAGGAGGAGTTTGACAAGATTGTAGCCCTTAATGTAATTGAGAGGGTGGAAGGACCTATCCTGTGGGTATCTACAATTGTGGTGGCCCGACAAACCAACGCAACCCAACTCTGTCAGAATGTGTGTGGGCATGAGGCTACCAAACAAGGCTATTCGGGGGGAGAGACATATTACGCTCACGATTGACGACACAGCATCTTACTTGCAAGGGGTGGCTTTCATTTCCAAGTTGGATTTGAGGGCTGGATACCACCAGTTAGTATTACATACATCCTCCCACTATATAACGTTGTTCACTACCTACAAAGCTTTGTTCAGGTATAAAAGACTACATTTTGGTGTTTGTGTCCTCTGCTGGAGATGTTTCCCAACATGCAATCAGGCGTGCTCTGTTAGGGTAGCAGGGTGTAGTCAACATAAGTGATGACATCCTGGTTTCCACAAAGCCTGAAACCGGACACCTGCAGTGTCTGGAGAAGGTTCTGGAGAGACTGCAATCATTGGGGCTGATGCTACATACAGGAAAATGCATATTCCTCCAGCAGATGAAGTTTTTTCAGATAAATGTTCCAGAAAGAAGCCATTTCGGCAGATCCGCTAAAGGCTCACAACATTTGAGATGCCAAAGCTCTGACAAATTCATCGGAAGTGAGGAGCTTCCTTGCCATGGTCACATACTGTGGCTGTTTCATAAAGAATGTGTCCACCCTGTCGGAGCCGTTGAGGAACCTGACCAAGAAGTTCAGGTTCATGGTAGTGGATGCCATCAGAGGAAACAGCATTTGAAGAGATCAAATTGGCTGTCACGTCAGACTTGACAATGGTGTTTTTTGATCCAAGTCGGATTTCTAAATTGGTAGTGGATGCAAGTCCGTTTGATCTGGGTGCGGAACTCACATTAGACCAGTGGTGTATGCTTGCAGGGCACTGTCCCCTACTGAACAGAGATATTCACAAATAGAAAGTGAGACCTTGGCAGTGGTATAGGGTTGTCACCACTACCATCTGTTAATCTATGGCAAGCCCATAAAGGTAATTATGGACCATAAGCTATTGGTTCCAAATATGTCAGGGTCTTCTTGGAGGCCCCCAGCGAGAATTGAGAATCGGCTGTTGGAGCTCCAAGACTATAGTTTAATTTTGTCCTATGGGCCAGGGGGAGACCATTCTGCACACTACTTGTCCAGGCACCTGAGTCCACCTAAGCTAGAAGTTAAGAGTATCGAACTGGAAAACGCACATTACTTGTGTATGGCCAAAGCTCTACACAGGAAAATCACACTGATGTGTACGAAAATCTATGTCTGAAGGTGAAATTGAATTAAGTGAAGGGATGACAAGTGTTTTGAGATACTTGGCTGGGCATTGGTGAGAGAAGATTGGACCACATGGAGAAGAGAACACTCTGGCAGGTTAAACATGAGCTGACATTCATGCCAGTGGATCTGTTGTTACGGTGGTTCCTTCTAAATTGATACAAAGAGTTGTGGAGATCGCACATCATGGCCACCCACGGGGTGCCAAAACTAAGGTGCATCTTCCTCAAAAGGTGTAGTTCCCAATGCTGGAAAGTAAGGTAGACAGCTATGTGACAGATTGTTTATAGCGGCAAGCAGCCTTCCCAGATATCAAGAGTCCCCAATCCAGTCGATGCCAAGAGGATGTTGCACGTGGGAGATCATAAACATTGACTTTGGCCCAACCAATGCTCAGACACATTTTTAGGCGACCATTGATCAGTGGTCAAGATATCCAGAAGAGTTTGTGCCCTTGATGGCGGCGACAGATGTCATACCAACATTGGGAAAGATGTTCGTAACGCATGGCTATCCTTGTGCAGTATGTTCTGACAATGGACTACTGTTTCAGGGTGAAGTCTTCCACACATTTGTGGATGATTGAGGAATTGTACACAGGAAAATCACACTGATGTGGCCATGGGCAAATGGGCATGCTGAACACATTATGCATGCTCTGAATAGAATAAGGTATTCACAATAGCTCACAGTCAAGGAACCAGCCAGACGAGAGCAATGTACCAATTCTTGTTGGAATACCAGACAACACCCCACTCATCCACGGTGGTGGCACTAGCAGAAGCTTTGTTTGGCAGATGTCCAAGGGGACTCCTAATGCAGCATGAGTCCTGTGTGCCTATCACAATTGACAATATGTGTGTCCAGGCGGAAAGGGAGAATGGAAATGAAAGGGAATCAAACCGGAGTCGGCTAGTTGATCAGGAATTAGACATGAGTGATGCAGTGTTGATTAGAAAGTGGAATACATGTGGAAAAACCCTCCCCCCTTCAGAGTAGTGGACAAGAAAGGCGCTGTGCTTACAGTGTCTGATGGATGTGACACGATCATTGGAAATTCCTGTCTCTTCAGGGATTTGCCTCCTCAGGGAGTAAGCGCTGATGAGACATTGCTTGATAGTGAGGATGGGTCCGACTGTTATGGAGATGGTCCGGAGCAAGAGAGTTAATCTGAGAATGATGGTCCTCACGGAGGGGTTATCACCAAACAGGGTGACAGACTCGCATGAGTTTTCGACAAGTGAAACTGCTGTGACACATCGGTACCCTGAGAAAGATGAGATGGCAACCAGCCTGCTGGGATGATTATGTTGTGGAATAAGTGAATTCACGGGCACCCGAAGTTGTGGCTTTGGGAGCACATCTGTGGAGTTTAGGGGAGTAGTTTAACCTGTTGATAGATGTGTTGAGGGTTTGAGTTTTCTGTTTTGTTGGTTAAGATAAAGAAGGGGTGTTATGTGTGTGTCCCTTTAAGGGCCTTGTGTATCCAGCTTCTGTGACGTGGAAGGACCTCTGTGCTTCAGGATCAGCAGATTTCATATCCCAGAGCAGGCGCGCGCAGCTCTCTCTGCATATGGGATTCCTCGCAGGAGTTCCACTACATGAGCTGCACAGGGACTCCTTCACTGAGCTATGAGGGCACACCTCAGTCTTCAATATTCTGTAGAGGGAATGCCTTGTTGCGGCTCTCCCTGCTCCTGGACTTGCATAGAGAATCTCTCATCTTAGCTCAGCTGGTCCAGAAGCTGCAGACATGATCTGTTCAGGGTTCTGCAGAGGAACCGCTAGATATATCTGCCCCTACTCCAGGATCTACAGACTTGGCCCCTCACTCGAGGGATCAGTGTTCCAGAATATCAGAGGGCATCCCTCAGTGCAGCCTCGGTACTCAATGACCTGTAGAGCTGATCCTTCCCTGTGGCTCGTTTTCTTCAAAATGGCATCTGCTGGGCCTTCTGCGCACAGGGCCTGTGATTCCAAAGAAAGCCTAGAGGACACCTGCTCACTGGTGCCTTTGCTACTCCCTGGAGTGAGTTCACGTTTAGTGAATGCGAGCATGGCCCTTCAGATGGCTTGCTCGCCCTGATACTCGCTGGATCTCTTTTACCAAGGAATGAGATGCTTGTTCCTAACGAAATTTGGGCATCTAGACACCACGTGCTTGCTGGGGTCGAAACTCCTTTTTGAAGGCTTACATTTAGTATTCAAACACGTGCACTATCATACAAGTAGGATAGTCAATTTGAGCCAAGCCACACATTCCACAACAAGCTGGAAGTTCACCTCCAGTTCTGAGCCACATCAGCAAGGCATTGTGGGTATGCAAATCAGCCCAAATGCAAGCCTTTTCCTCCAGGAATGTGCCTTTGTCTTGGAGGGCAGTGCTATTTTAAACATATCTCAATCTACCCAAGACAGACATTATGCAGAGACCTCAGGAGCAGCCACTTAACCTCTTGAGCTACCTTTCCAGCTTTGTGCCTCATGCTCACATTCAACTTTTAAAGGTTTGACCATTTGGATGATTGTCCCCCAATACCAGCCAATAGCACTGCATTACCAGTCCCACAGTTCATGATGATGACTTAAAAGCAAAATGGGATTTTTGTTTTTACTAAAATAGATGCAGCCTACAATCTCATTCAGGATGTGCAATTGGAAGTCTGTTGCTAAAGAGTGGTGGCGGCAGCCGCATCCTTTGCCCCATGTACAGAGTGCCTATGGGTGACCTTTTTGGGGCTAAGGGATGAGGCAGCAGCCCCTTACAAGGGATTTTAAGCAGCGCATCCCACTCAGTGCAGTTTGGGGAAGAGATGTTGGTGGGGGCACAGTTCCACTTTACCGCCCGGCTGCAGAGGGGTCAGGTGCTTAGGTAGTCCTGCAACAATTCCCATTAGGTGGGCTAGGTTGGGGCACTGTCACAGTAATCTGACAGGTGGTTTGGGCCAATTGGAATTCGGGTGAGGGGGGCTGGACTCGGGTGTGCCAGGCCACCATACGGGTCCTGTCAGTGTTCACACTTATGTGGGCGTATACGTTTGTTTTTATTGACTGATTGTGTTGTGTTAACAGGTTCGGGGTGCTCATAAACAGCCCCTATGTTGGGAACCTAGCTGCAGCTTCACACATAGGTTTTCATCTAAACATACAGGTTTATATATGAACAGTATTTTATTTATTTTATTTTATTGTTTAAAGCACGGACCTAGCTTGAGAGCAGCAGAGCGCTGTACAGAGTGTGGGTAGCCGGCATTTGGGCTGGTATCCTTTAACAGTAGTGCAGTACTTTCAGGTCTGTGCGCTGGTATGTGTGTCCATTGGAATTAGTCCTTGGTCAGGTGTTGTTGAAACAGCCATGTTTTGAAAGATTTGTGAAATTGGAGAATTATGGGGGCATTCCAAGCAGACACCGGGATTGCGTTCCAGAGGGTGGGTGCATGACAAGAGAAGGATTGTTTGTGGGTATTCTCTTTGCGGACGAGGTGCGATTTAAGCCGGCTGGTCGATTTGCTGTGCGAGGAGCGTTTATCACCAGATATGTGGAGCTTAGCCACCAGGTACGCTGGTGTGCTACTCGTGAATGCTCTGTAGATGATACATGCATTCTTGAACAGTATTCTGGCTCGGAGTGGAAGCTAATGTAGTTTGCGTAGGATGGGGGTAATTCAGTCAAGTTTCTCTGCTCCCTTAATAAGAGGTGCTGCAGCACGGTGGACTGCTTTTAGGGTAGCCAAGTGAGCAGCTGGGGGCCCTGTCAGGAGAGCATTTCCCCCATCGATGTGTGAGACCAGAAGGGCCTGCATTGCGGTCCGAAGTCCTGTGGCGGCATGGAGGCTTTGATTTTTACGGTTAGGGATTCTGAGCCAGACTATTTGGGCCTTCTTAGCTATGTGTTTCTGGAATGACACGCTGCTGTCAATGGTGAAGCCTAAGGATTTGGCAGAGTCTGACAGTGGGGAGACAGTAGAATGAGAGCTTTAGGAGTGGGTGCTGTACATTTGGCGGCAGACCACCGCCACAGTGTGGCGGAGCTACAGGCGATCCAAAGGCAAGAGTGGAGTCATGAAACAAAACTATCAGCATGCATAGTACACCACCTCAGGACTAGCTAGTCAAAGTGAACAGCCCCTTAATGAACAAAGCTATGGCACTCCTCTGCAGCACAACACCGGAGTGCCTCCAGTACCAGGCTTGCCAATCTGGCAACAGTCAACTCTAAACCGATTCAGAGCTACCAGGGTGGAGCAGTGTGAGAGATTGCTCCAGAGGTTGAGGGTGACGGGAAGAAACAAAGTCCAGAAGTGACATCTCTCACCCAGAAGTACTATATCAAAGGGTCAGGCAGTATAGTGATCCCTCAGATGTACTAATCATGTTGAACCAGAAATGCAATTCACTCACAGCCTGTTTTGTTCTGAAGGTGCAATGTTCACCTGGAAGTGTTTGTCTAGAGTCTGTGCAATTGCTCTTCAGTAAGGTGATACTGATTGGCATTCTGTAAGGGCAGTGTTCAACCAGAACTTAAAGGGTTTTGAATTTTGAGGTATAAGGCCCCATGGATTATATCGTTTAGAAGTTGGGCAATAGGTTTTAAGTAAGGCAATAAGAATTGCCAAAAATTGAATTGCCTGGAAGCTAACTCTGATAAATAATAAAATGGTTTCTCTGTTTCATCGAAAGAACTCTGTGCAGTCTCTGTTTTTGGGGAACTGTGATGGGGAGAGGCCTGGGTTGTTAGTGCTGGGCTGTTTGGCCCCATCACTTGAAGAGCGGCCTCAAAGGGGCTGAGCCCCTTTTCCAGACCATCTCCCTTATAGCAACAAAAAAGCACATTTGTCATTTTTAAATGTGCCGCAAAATGTGTGAAATGCTGATAAAAAAGGCACAAAACCTAGTATTTTACTTAAAACCCACTTATTATATATAATTAGTGGGATTGACACAGCAGTGCCAATTTCTGACATCCAGTGCCTACAGAATCAGTGGCGCAAAGCCTCACACATCACTTGCATGAAGGAACTCATGAGGGATTGCGTTCCATCAGGAGTCACAATAGGGGCATTAGGAATGGAGTTCTGTATGTTAAGTAGCTTCCTATAACTCTTTTAACTAAGCATCACTGGTGCAGAATTTAGATATTTGTGCCACTATAGCTCTTTTTTCTTGCCATATAATTTGGGAAGGTGTTAGGCAAGATGCACCAGTCTTGTCCTCTTGGTATTAGGTAACCCACCTATTGGTATAGGTCTGTACTACACAAGTTGGTAGAGCGACTGAGCAGCCAGACTTATCTCAAGAAAGGTAAATGTGACCTGAAGATCTGTTGCATCAAAATCCACACATACAAGTATCCAAATAATACTTATACTCAAGGATTTCTAGTAAAATTATAATTTATTTATTTAATGGGCAGTTTTAAATAAGCCTTCTTTAAAAAGGGCAATATGCAACAATCAAAATACACTTTATACCACTTTCTCAGATTTAGAATAAGCAAGTAGATACACGTTAGAGATGCTGTCAATACATTTCCTACACCCTGGGGTGACTCCAATTACTAGGCAGTATTGGCATTTATATATCACTTTTTGGTACTTAATACATTCTGAGGTTGTGAACAAGGAAAAGGTTAGGGAAGTAAAAAGGTTAATAGGTTCTCAGAGCATGTGAACACTTTTCAATCTCCCAATGAAGTTCAGATTAGACTGTTCCCAGCAATACAAGGTAAATGTATGCACCACCTATTAGGGACAGTTAGAATCAAAGTCAATGGACCAGAAGAGTCTGCAGGGAGCCAGGACAGCCAAAGTCAATTTGAACAATGTCTATGGAGCTGAGGCACTTCTTAGATAGCACAAAGGTCTGGTACAAAGTTAGAGAGTTTGTAAGGAATCACTGTTGGGCCACAAGCTGTTAGGATTGTGAGAGTCAGAGCTGAAACGAACTCTGTAAAAAGCAGCTACTGCAAGTCTCAAGTGAGATAATGCAAGCTGGAGACAGAAGAGGTAAGTACCCCTTAGTCAGCACAGTACCTTAGGTTTGAAAAAGAGGATCCAGCTGGCTTCTGTTCTGGTTGCAGTCTTGCAGATCCTGGGTTTCTGGGCCTCAGTCGTGAGGACAAGAGGGAGGGTGTCTGGAGGACTCCTGCTGTGCAGTTTGAAGGTCAGCAGCGGCTATGGGCTCTTTACAGATCAGCGGCACTTCACGGTTTCAGCTGCCGGCAAATAGCACCACCGCGGTTGTTGGACAGTTGATGGGCTTTCCTTGCTTCTGGAGTCCAGCACTATGGTGAGGTGTCCTGCTTCGGGATGGTCCTCAGGATCTTCCTGGAGCTCGGGTCGGGGCTTAAAGACGATGCACTCGACTACGGATTTCTCAATCCCTGGCATCGGTTCCAGCAGCAGCAAAGAAGTACAGCCAGTTGAGAAAGATCCTCCAGCAAATTTCGCCTTGGGGCTAGTTGGTCCCACCAAGGGTTGGATTGGCAGCTCGGCCTTTCGGTGAGTGGGGGCCGGTTTCTGGTGATGCCTGGGCCAGTATGAAAAAAAGAATTGAAGAGAAATATATATATTTTTTTCAATGTCTTTTTTTTTTTTTCAAAAAGCCTTTCTTCCTTAGGTCGATAAAGGAGTACCAGCACAGGTTGGGCGATATTGTATGCATATTTGTTCTATAAAAAAGAGCTTTAGCGTAAGTGCTATACAATAACATATTATCATTTGGCCTTGGACGACTGCTTGGATTCACAGTAATTTAGTGTACTTAGGAACAATGCTATTTGATGCCACTTCCTGTTTTGTCAAGGGTGAAAGGTCATGTTTCATCGCTTCCCGGGATGTCATCTTGGGTAGGGTCAAATGACATCACTTCCGGTGATGTCATCAGAGGTCAAGGGTTGCGGGCGAGGGGGCCACTTTTTTGAGGCGAGGGGTGGGACACTTTTTTTTGGGTGATCAGGCCTATTTCTTGTCCTAGTCTGACCCTGGTCCCATCAACCCAAGGGAAGAAGTCGACCGTTCCGGGGCTTCTCTAGTTGATTCGGAGGTGGAACTTCAGCACTGCAGCAGGGCTTCACCGGGAAGTTCAACGGTCCGGGAAGGTGCAGCAAGGTTCTCTTCCAGTTTCCTTTGTCGGATGTATCGTCCAGTGGTCGACTCTGCCTTCAGTTCAAGAAACCTTACCTTTTACTCATGTTTCTCTCATTCATGTACAACCGAGATGTCACTCACACAGCAAGGACAGCCAGCCAGTCAATCAGCACTGGGTGCATTCAGGTAACCAAGGAGACTAAGGACAGGGAGTTTTGGGCACCTCCCTCGCTTTCTAACCTGCCAGACACACTGGAGCCAGTAGCGGGTTTCAGTACTGAAGCCTGCTAAAGACAAAATGAACAAAAGGGTTAAACCTGGTTTGGCGTGCAGAGTAATACCCAAGAAAGACCTCATATGCAAGAAATGGCGAATAAAGAAGACCGGGCCATTTTGACAAAATGGGCACCCATCTGTGCACTACTGCAGCTGAGGATTCAGCCTGCGGTAGAAACACACAATAGTAGGGAAATTAAACCACTGCCACCAGCCATTTAAAGTCGTGAGGATAACATAAAAAATGTTACATGAGTAAGTGGGAAAAGGGGCTACTAAGTAACCCTCCCCCCAGCACTCCACATAAGATGGTGTGTGCTGGACCTAAATAGGAAAAAGGTAAGTAAAGTCAATTTACTTTACTACTCTTGGGAACAGTAGTTCACCCAGGAGAAGGTATTTAAACCTTATGAGAACTCCAAAGGACTTCTCTGTGACACTGCAGTGCGGGTGCTATGTGTCACCATACAAAAGTAGATGTCTATGGAGTTTGTCATACTCCAAAAACAAAGAAACACAGAGTCCAAATCAGATCGAAAATACACGAGGGAGTGGGAAAAAGGTCTCACTCATTCCAGGATAAAAATGTAAAGTCCTAACGTCCAGCAAAAGAGCTGGGGGTCTTCCAAGGTTGAAGGGAATTAGCACAGAAACTAGAATTCTTCCTAACAGATGGAATGACACAATATTTGTTTTTTGGGGGGGAGGGGTGGTAGCAGAGACCCCCAGCAGGAGCCTACTCTGTGGTCTTCCAGAATTGGGTGGGACGGGCCATATGTAAAAGTGATATGGACAGGTAGGGGGCAGGGGTCAAGCACTTGGGGGCTAATAAAAGGGCCAGCACCAACCACCTAAGTCTCTTTTTCCAAATACAGACTAACCCTCACTGATCCTCACCACTAGTAACGCATTTATGTTTAGCTGTAATTAAGCACCACGTTGGTAGGTTTGTTTACCTTGTAGATCGTAGTTAAGCAGCAGTGGACTGGCCTATAGGGAACTCTGGAGATTTCACAATAGGCCTTTGCACCTGGAGCCTCTTTTGTGTGATAACCTATTTTATTTCCAAATGTTCTCATAGGAAAAGGGTTGAGCTTGCCGAAAATGTGTAATATGGGGCCAATTTGAACATTATTTTCAGGGCTTTTTTTGGGTTCCTAGTCCACCCGTGCATTTAAGGGCTTATCAGATTGGGTCCAAAGGATGCACAGATGAAGCAACATGAAAGCAACAACGCCCAACATCCATCCAGCACCTGCGGGCCACTTATGGTCGTGATGACTGAAGATTTAGGCAGCAGGTATTTAGCAGCTCAGACAGCCCACATACAGTTGCAATGATTGGCCCTTACAGTGGATGAAGCTGGTGGAAGCTACTGTTTGGTACCGCAGGCTCAATTACAGTCAAGAATATTAAGCTCCCATTGTACAAATTGATGGACTCCTGTGCAATTCAACATGAGCTGGTTCAGGTACGGGGCTTGCTAATGTGTCAGCAGTGACCTTTAACCTGATGCAGACTCACAGACGCATATGAATGAAATCCGAAGGAATTACTAAAGAAACTAAAGGTGACTGGAAGTAGGTTGCTGAACACTGGAAACAATGTATGTCACCAGGAAGTGATCAATGCTATGTGTGATCGAGGGGTGGGCGGGGAACAGTGCCTTGAGTGGTTGCCAGGGAACACCTGGTCTTGGATGGGGCAGGGCGTGCCTTACCCGCACATGCAGACCCTGGCCAGCATGTTGGCAAGAGGGCCCCACGGCAACATGGCCTGCAGGCCTGTGCTTACACAGTGTGGGCCTGCAGGCCAGAAATGAGACACAAACTCAGGCCATTCCATCTTGGAGTCTGCATGTGTTCTGCCGCACGTGCCTGCAGGGCTCCCTTTTATTACACAGTCATGGCCCATCTTAAAAGGGCAATACACGTGGGAGGAACAGCTCCCCTTAAAGGGGCAACACATGTGGGAGGGTCACTACACAACAGTAGGTTTCTGCAAGTGCAACGGCCACTCGTAAGTATTAAGTCGAACTGGAATTGATGTCTTACCCAGTGTTTGTTCCACGACTGCAATGTTATTTCCAAGTGCTTGCCTACAATCTTTGCAACTGCTCTCCTGAACATCAGTGAAGACCTGCTCTCCAACCTTGACTCTAACACCCCTTGCATCCTCATCTTGCTTGACCTCTCTTCTGCTTTTGACACTGTCAACCATGCCATCCTGCTTAACCGTCTCCGTGAAAACCTGGGTATCACTGGTCAGGCTCTGGCGTAGCTGACTTCTTTCCTCTCCGACCGACCCTCCCAGGTCCAACTGGGGTCCTTCCTCTCTGCTATCTTTTTCTCTACCAGTGGTGTCCCCCAGGGATCTAACCTGTCTCCCTGGTGTTCAACCAATACCTGGCACTCCTTGCCCACCGCATCGCCTCTCTCTGCCCCAATTTTCAGTGCTATGCGGATGATACCCAGGTCATTTTCAGGCTACCCTCGGCCTCCTCCTCTCCTTCCCTCATCTCTGACTGTCTGTCTGCTACCCAGGAGTGGTGTGCCGCCAATGACCTCTGCCTTAATGCCAGTGAGACTGAGATTCTACTCATTGACACACCCACTCCCTCCTTCCCTGTAGCTCTTTGGCCGGCCTCTCTTGGCCCTCTTCCTGCTCCCACCTGCAAGGCTAAAAACCTCGGGGTCATCTTCGACTCCACACTCTCCTTCTCTCCTCACATCTCTGACGTCTCAAAGAAGTCACACTACCAGCTGCACCTCCTTAGAGGTAGTCTTCCTTTCCTCTCCTTCCCCCAGAAGCTGACTGTCTCCCGAGCCCTTGTTCTCTCTAAGCTGGACTACTGTAACAGCCTCTATTTAAATCTGCCTGCCTCTACTCTCCGCCCTCTGCAACTCATCCAGAACAGGACTGCGAGACTTGTCCTTGGCCTCAAGCCCAGAGACCGTATCTCTCCAGGACTGAAATCTCTGCACTGGCTCCCAATGGCTGCGAGGATTAAGTTCAAAACCATCTGCATCGTTCACAAGGCCTTCTGGGGCCTCAATACTTTCAACTCTCTCTTCCTACTCGAGCTCTTCGCTCATCCACCTCCAACTCCCTCAGGGTCAGTCGCTTCTCCAAGCAACGAGTTGGTGGTAGATCTCTTTCTTCGGCTGGTGCCTCTCTCTGGAACAGCCTCCCTGCCTCCCTTAAACTTGAGAAGAACCATCTCCGGTTCCGGAATTTCTCAAAATCTTTCTCTTTGCTTCTGCTTTTTCTCCTCCCATCCTCTGCTGACCTCCTGGCTGTAACCGGAACTGCACTGGCTACCTGGACATCCTCTGATTCTCGGGCCCAAGTCCTTCCCCCACCAGCGTCACACACCTGCACTGCCCACCTGGCAACCCCTGCACTTTGCGACTGTTTCTGTATCCCTACAGTCCCCCTACTAGCCCTTGACTCCTGATGCCCACACTTACCCATGCACTTGCCACATGCTGGCCGTTTACTTATTTATTGCTATCATCTTTTCCCATCTACTGCACTGTCCCTACCCCCTTCCCACGCACTTGCGTGATCTGAATGACACCTGGCCTAGTAGGATCGTTGTCCGTCCTCCCTGTTGTTCCCCCTTCCCTTGACTCGTCGCGCCTTGAAGCACTTGTGTATAGGCGCGTTATAAATGCCATATCATATCATACCGACTGCCATTCTCAAAGCGCAATGTTTACTCTGAACTGAATAACGTGTTGAATCGGGAAAGGCCCCCAGGATATACTTGTTTAGAAGGCGGGAACCCATTTTAAAGTATTAAGGAAATATTTGGCAATAAGGATCGCTTGTATTCTAACTCGGATGAATAACAAAAAAGGGAAAGGCCCCATTCCCTGCTAAGAGGGCGTGTGCTCTCTTTCTTTTTGGGAATCCATGAGGGCGCTGTCACTGGAAAAGCTCAGCTTCTTACAAACCTCTATTTGAACTGCAGGGAAAGAATACTCTGAAGGCCAAGGTTTGGGCACCAGACATATCCAGGGCAGAGTGAACCGAAGAGGCCAGGCTGCCAAGACAGCAAGCACCGTGGTGCGATCCAAGATTTAACCAATGGGGACCCCTGCTGGTGAGGCTGGGGAGTGAGCCTCTCTATAAGTGCTCTAAGGCTGAAAAGAGAGAGGCCCGTAATAACAAGCTTATAGCTTCCAGGGCCATGTCCTGCGCGACACCTTGAGCGTGTCTTGCAATTTCGAGGCGCGCGGCGTGTGCATATACAAACTTATAGTTACAAAAAACGAACCTACAAATAACGAAATGCAGATTGCAACGCTTCGACTGGACCAGGGTATAGCACGGGGTCTGTAGTTTTCTTCACCCGTAATATTTTCTTCGAATGTAATGGTTTTCCTCTCTTGGAACTTTCCAATTTCTCACCAAAAAGCACAGCTCCCATGTCTCTCCAAATCCAGCTGTTTCATGTCTGCTACCCTCTGCGGATGTCATTTCTCCTACCCACTATGCCCCCCATTTCGCCATGTGCTTTACCTCCCCTATACTCTAACTTCCCTGGTCTGTATCGCCCGCCCCCAGCTGCCAGTTCCTGCACCTGCATAGGCAGGTCTCTGGGAGCAGGCCTGACTTCTCATCATGGCCGTAATGTTAGATGGGGAGGGAGCAAGGGCGTTTGTCCTCCCAACTTTCCAGGCACACCATTTTGTCCCCCTCATTTGGGAGGGACCCCTTTCCTTTAGATGTCATGTCCCCCCCCCCCTCCCAACATTTTCAGCAAAGTTACTCCACTGCCTCTCAGGAGTAGAGAGCTCTCATTCCCTCGGGGATTGTAAGGTAGCGGCCAGATCGCAGACTAAGAAGCAAATAGTAGGGGGCGTAGCCAGGATTGTTTAACAAGTGGGGCCGGAAGGTAATGTAGTCGGGCCCACTGCAGTGACATTAACATCTGTAAAGGCCCACACAGTGAGTGCTGCTGAGTGGGCATTTACAGATTTTGGGTGGGCCGTGCCCACTCAGGCCCTACCCTGTCTCCACCTCTGGCACCCAGGCAAAACAAGAACTAGCAAATGAAGACATTGCGATAGCCAGCCCTAGCACAGAGAGCCTCGGATATATAGAGGGTTTAGATGGACTCATTAGATGTGAAAGTGGGATTCCTGGTACTCACTGTGGAAAACCCGATATTAAAAAGGCTGCGTGTGCGGACGATATACACATTTTTATGTGTAGGCGAGTCAGAAATGTTGCCTCTGTGTGTTAAACATGAATTGGGCGTGTATGGGCTGACATGGTGCCAGAATTCTATTAAGTATTCAGGGGTTCGTATCTTGTCACTTAACACAACAGGTAAACGTGACAGTAATACTCTACTCACTAGACTCAAAGACTTGGTTGGTACACGCTCCCCATTACCTTCAACCTGGTGGGGAAGGTTAGAAGGCATTAAAATGATGCTCTCGCCTAGTATATTGTTTTACCTACAGATGCTGCCTGTTCCATTACCAGTATCTTTTTTTTTAGACCAATTAATACAATTCTACTAGATTTTTTTATGGGTTAACAAAAAGAGCAAATTGAAGAATGATTATACGGGTGGCGTTAGATTTCCAGATTATCGGTGCTAGCATAAGGCGCTTGTTTTAAAGCAAGCTCAAAATTGCGTTCTGCCTGATGGTCCTATGGACCTCCCTGTCTGGCTATCTGTTGAAAAAGAGCTTGTATACCCTGTCGCTCCGACGGATATGAGTTATATCTTTTATCAAAAATCCTATAAATATTCAAAATGTATACATCTAATACCAGAGAGTTCCTATTCACGTCTGAAATGATTGTTTTCCCCATACTTATGGTACAATAAAAATATCCTAGTCAATGGTAGATCCTTTTTCTCGAAATCGTGGTTGTATGAAGGAGTCACATTCATTGATCATCTTTTTTTCTGGCACTGAGATCATTACATTTAATGAGTTCAAGCTGAAATTCTCTATGTCAACATCTGACTACATTCAGTATAACCCCTTCATAAGTGCTTGTATTGATAACATGAATTCCCATACAGAAAACATGCTCATCGCAGATGAGTGTAGATTGCGTCATTTTACATCTCATGCGAATTGCCGCGCCCTTTAACTTTTAGAGATTAGTACTCCATAATCATTTGCCAGGATTCAAATGGTCTTGGACACTCACCGGGAAAGGTACTGTGGCGCACAGTTTGATACTGACATGTGGCCCTCTAAATGGAAAAAGGTTAAGTGTCTGCTAACATGTCCCAAACAATGTTTTTCTTTACGCCCCCCTGCAATGCTATCCAAGTCAAGAGCAACAGAGGATGGGAAATGTTGGTCATGTCATGCACAAATTGGCTCAATCGAGCACATGTTTTCTGAATGTGCATACATCAATGCATTTTTGTTACAGGTATGGAAGTATCTCCATGTAAAACGTGATCTGAATGACACACGGCCTAGTAAGATCGTTGTTTTGTCCTCCCCATGTTCCCCCTCCTTGCCTTGTCGCACCTAGAAACACTTGTGTACAGGCGCGTTATAAATGCCATATCATATCATAACGTGATCATTCCTCTATCTCTATCCAATATTTCACTGGGTAGCCTTGCTTTACATGTCAATGATAGCAATGAATCCTCCTTTACATATGGTCTGCTGATTATATTAGCCATTAGGTTAATAACCGCTAACTGGAAACTATTTAGTAAAATGACTATTAATGGCTGGCGGAGTAACATCTGGAGCATCCATGGACCAGGAAGGTGTGCTGCTAACACACCTGTTTTCTTAGCAAAATATATTAAATGAAAAGGCATTTATTTACTAATTATTTATCAATTTATTATACATCTGCGAATGCAAGCTAATCTTATCACATGGTTAAGATGGTATTAATTCATATGTCCAGATACATTTAATATTAATGTATATTGCTTTTTACCCACTTTCATGAATTTCTCCCTCCTATTTGTGTAGCTCCCATTATATCCGCGTTGTTTGTATTTGTATTTTGTATTAAATGATATTATCTATTCACTTATCATTATGCCCCCTATTGATGTGCTTGTCGCATCCAAGCTGGGGTAATTTTGGCAACCTTAACGCGATTTTGTTACTGTGATAGTGCTATATTTGTTGAATTTAGTTCTCGACATTACAGATGTTTCTTGTTTACTATATTGGTTATGTTTAACCTAAAGTTGACTATTAAATCAGTTTATGTTTGGTTCTATCAATAATTTATTTATTTATTTAATTTTTTGAGTAGGGCGCTACATTCCCAAAGGCCTCAAGGCGCACCAAGAAAGAAGAGCACCAGAGCAACGAGGTTGCTGGATAGTTAAACTAATGAAAGAGGCCGTTAATCAACTAAATTAAAGAGCAAAGTAACTCTGCTCAATATCAATGTTTACTTGTCACGTCAAAAATTTAATAAAAATCAATTAAACTAAAAAAAAGGACCATCAAGCACTGCTAGTGAGCTTTAGTGTCTAGCGATGACAAAACAGTGATGCGTACAGCACTCTGCATCCCCCACACATCCTTTTACCTCTCCAATACTATGCTCCTGAGAAGGAAACTAAACTAAAATCGCATCATGTGGGTCTTCCCCTTTCCACTGCCCACAGATGGCGAGTCCAAGCCCCATCCACCAGCTTCAAAAGTCGTCGAACACGACGTCCCAGATTACTGTGCAGCCTTCTCGACTGAGGAACAAACTTTCAATGCATTTACGAACTAGAACACGATTTTCTGAAATTCTAAGCTTTAACATGGTGGATCTATTGAGGACAAAGCCAGACTGGTCTAGATGCCTCCACATCCAAAACCAGAACGTTTTTACATCGCGAGAGTGGAATATAGGGGTTTATAGCAAGGGTTTGAATACACTAGCAACCGGTATTGCCCGGTCGGAGCTTGACCCATGTATTGGCCTAGCTACGTGATTGTAGTACGTGGCATATGAAGCGCTGCCTGAGACTGATTGCCGTAGCTGTACATGAGGCCTCATATCAGTATATTACAGCAGTATATGCTTCTAAGGGGCCATTTGTGTGTCTGCAATGGCTGTAGTTGTGACTGATGCCGCGTCTGAGTAAATGAGAGCAGAGCGTGGCCACATGAGGATGTTTGCGGGTCCTTTTTTTTTTTTTTAATTATTTATTTTCAAGAATACCACAACATAGAAATAATATGTACACAAAATTACATCATAAAGTAATGACAACAAAGCAAACAAAACTATATACCGCTGAAAAACCCCCTCCCCCCCAGGAGTCACAAAACAATCAATGAACTGGTCTAATATAATAGCAGAAATTTACCCCAAATCTTGTTAAATAATGTAGTTTTCTTCTCTCTCTGATATAACACTCTCTCCATATCCGCTAGAGAATGCATTTCTGAAATCCATTCCTCAATAGTAATAGGGTTAGACGTTTTCCAATGTCTCAAAATTAGTTTCTTCCCCACCATTGCCCCACGAAAGATCCATTTCTTCTGGGAAGTAGTCAGGTCGTCCAATAAATCCCCACAGCCTAGTACAATTGTCTTAAAATCCATATGAACCGTCTCCTCCAAAATCTTTTCACAGATCTGATCAAACTCGAACCACAAACCTCTCACCCTCGAACATCCCCACAACATATGCTCCAAGGTGCCCTCCTCATGTGAACACGCCCAACATTCCGAGCTGTCACTCATCCCTCTTTTCATCATTCTCTCAGGTGTCCAGTATGTTCTATTCAAAATCTGTATTTGACGCGACCTATCAGCAAGATTCAAAGAACACAATTTCACATTCTCACAAATACTTGTCCAATCCTCCTCAGTAATATCCTCACCAATTCTCCGATTCCAATCCAATCTCAAAGCATCATTAGCCCGATAGTTCGACACAACCAGTCTAATTGTACTTGTACTGCCAACCGGGTCCTTGTTGGCAGTACAAGAACATATGAGGCCCCATCTGGAACCATTATAGCAGTGAGGCGACGCCTTGGCCCATTAGGACATCAGAGGGCCATACATGGCGCCAGCAAGATCTATGATGCCCGTAGCTGTGCAATCGGCCACACATCTGCAGTACATAAACACATGAGCCCGCACCTCACGCTAGAAATCTACACACGAGTCTATGGCAGCTGTTGCAGAACATGATGCCTCCACCGTGCTCCTTCTCAACTTACCCATGAGTCCCTTCTCTATGTGCCCCTCTCCTACGTATGAAAGGTTACTCCTGGGTTCCTTATATCCTTCCGGGTGGTCTATCCTGTGCACCTCCCCCACCCCATGCTGCTTCTCAATGTACCATCCTGCATTGAGAATGGGAAAGTGCTCTCTGTGGCCCTCACTCCTTGATACCTTCCATGTACCCTTTCCTATTGTGTCCCTTTGCCTGGGATACTTCTCGCTGTGGCCCTTGTGCTGCCCCCTTCTCTTGCCTGCCCCTTCTCTCATTTGCCCATTCTGCTCTGCTCCTTTTCACCTGTGTATGTTTACTTCTGTGCAGTAAACACACCTTCCTTCCCCAAGTCCCTCTGCCTTGAACCCCTCCGCTTGTGGCTTTCTAAGCGCTCCTTCCCACTCGTGCTGCTCCCTACCCCCTGGCTCCCTCTCTATGTTCCTTCCCTCTAGAACCCTTTTCACCTGAGCCTTTCACATAGAAAGTCTTAACACAGAAAGTATTTCACTATGTAAAATCTAAAACTATTGGGTTTGTCAAGGTGTGTTCATGGAACATTTTGTATTTTTGAGTTAGTAACTCATCTACTCAGCATTAGGGGATGGGTAGATGGACTGTCTAAACGTACAATGCGTGTATAGTTCTATGTGTCTATCAAAGCATCTACAAAAACTCTAACATCCTCTCTTATGCTCAGCAAACTTCTTGCTGGCCTTCCTCTGTACTCTTTCCTCCATCTAGACAAAGTTATTAATTTTGCTACACACACGCTAAAACCAACCCAGATCCTCCACCACTCCTACCTATCAACAACATGCTGGTTGGCTCTCCATGCACCACCGCTCTCTTTCAAGCTCCTTCTCCTTGTCTACAAAGCTATCAATGGCCTTGCACCTCAGTACCTGTCTGATTGTATCTCAGTTGACTCCCCATTTCGTTCCCTCCAATCCTCTGCACTCAACCTCAGCATCCCATACTCACCCTGTGCCTCTGCTCGCTTCTGCTCTTTCTGCCTACTTACCCCGTTCCTCTGGCACCCACTGCGCAAAACAATCAAAGCCAGCTCAACTGTGGATCTCTTCAAAGCTTGCCTTAAACATCACTTAGTTGCTAAAGAGGGAGCTGCCCCTTCCCTCCCCACCCTCCCGTTCTGACCCCATCACTGTCTCCAAGGATGCTTACTAATATTCTATATATTAAAATAGTTGGCTTTAGTTTATTGCACTTGCCCCTGGGTTAATGTTGCCTTTGAAAGTCACTGGTTATCTTATATATATATATGTTCTGTTTGTCCCACTGTATTACACCCACATTAACTGTCTCACTTGTTCTTCTCTTTGTGCAATTATACAGGCACCCTTTGTGAGAATGCCTCCACCATCTGTAAATGTGGTAGTTTGAGACATTTCTATTTGAAATAAACATCCCTGTTCTTCAAGTAAATGTAAATACAATTACAATGACATAAAATGGGGCACCTCTACAGCAACCTCTCTTTAATCCATCCCATCAAATGATATGATATGATAGGTTATTTATAACGCGCTTAATACCCACAGGTTTCTAAGCGCGGACCCGGGGATCGAACCTGTGTTGCTCCGTGTTGTCTTGCTTCCAAGGCGAGCACATTGCCCCAGAGCTATCCTCCCGAGACCAAATGTTCACAGCCTCCATGAATATGTGTAACCCCCACTTCAGTGTTACTAGTGTGTGTGTTTGGACTGTGGTACACGATACATGTTTTTCAGTTTTCTTGCCTGAAATGTCAATAGAAACAAGGTACACAAGAAACAAGAATACAATGGTACCAGCAAGCTTACTGGTACCGTTGTATCCGGACCAGCAAGCTCGTAATGAGGCGCAATGTTTCAAAACCACATTACCCAAGCCAAAGAAGTGTGCAGGAGAGAAAGAGTTATCAGCATCTGGTTAATAATACAAAGGTGGAATTGGATTGGTAGGAGACCTGCCCTTCTGATACAACAGTTTAACTGGGTAGGCTAGACATGCTGCCTGTGTTCTGCTGTGCTACCTGTGTTCAGCTCAGAAATGATACATTTTCCCCAGAAACAACAAAGGCAGAGTTGCTGGGCCTGGAGTGTTCCAATGACCGAGGGCATGATGTGAACACTGCGGGTCCCTAGAATGGGAGAGGGTAATAGCTGGCTGAATAGAGAGAGGGGCAGACAGAATCCACTTGGCAACAGATCGGACTAGGACGGGGTCTGTGACAGAGGGGCACTGCCTTATGGAGCACCCCGGCTCCCCTTCTGACACAGGTGTCACCTGTGCTCATGCTATCCCATCCCAAGAGCGAAGCACGGTCTGAGCCTCAATGGCGAGCCAGCCAACAGAGAGAGGGAAACAGACGAAGTCTGGGCCCAGTTGAGTCTCTGAAGAAACTGGGGTGGCGTTGGGGTTTAGCAACAGATGATTGGACAAAAGATGTAAGGAAGAGAAATGTAATCCCCCCTGTGTTTACTCCCCGGGTTAGTATGCCACCTTTTCCCCATTAGGACTCCAGCGGAGGCTGTCACATTCCCCTACACTAGGGCCCTTTCATTTACACCTGAAATAGAGAACTGGACCCAGTTGCAACCCTGTATCTTAAGCTATTCTCAAGGCCATGCTGGCCCTCCCCTCAAAACTGTACCCGTGTTCAGCTGCGACTTTACTTTACTTAATTCATTTGTATAGCGCACCATAAAACCCGAGGACGTGAGGGCGCAACAAACAACCGGCGATCTTACGTGGAGTAACAGAGAGTTAGCAGTGTGCAACTTTATTTAAAAAAACGACGTATGCTGGTTTAGCATAACTCCTCAGAGGTTTGCAAAGAAACTGTTAGTTTCTTCCTAGCAATTAGGCCTACCTCAAAGTGAGATAGTAAGTGGTCCTGATAGCTGAATAATGTATCCATTGTGTATGTCCAGGGTAGAATAAGTCTCCCACAGCGAATGCGAAGTATCGACATAACTGTGTTCCATCTGTTTAAGCAAAACGTGGAATGGAACTCCTACGAGGGCCAATAGCTTTGCAACGTGCATAGTAACTTTTGGCTAAACTGGGTAGTTTGAAAGGTTAACTACTGAAATTGAACTAACAAGTCCAGTGATCTGTTTATATGGAAATGTATTGTCTTAATACCTATGACTTTATAAAAATAAACACAGACAGAAATTAAAGCCTTGCAGTTTGAGTCGGGAGTCCTTTATTCAGCTAAGAAGGGTGTAAAAAGAAAAGAGTGAAAGAGTTATTTGTGCATGTGTAGCAAGGTGCTGGGCACCATTCAGTTACAATATATTGGTTCTTATCAGCCCCAATGGGGCCGGTGAAGGGACTGTGGCTAACAATAAAGATCACTTAAAATCAATGAGTAGGGAGCTAAGAAGTTCAGAGGTTGGCGAGCATTAACAGTCACATACAGGGCAGTTAACCGTGCAGCCGCACTCCTGTTAAAATTATACAGTTAGCCACAAGAAACACCAAAAACATGGCTGCAAATGTCTTTCTAGCCATGCTAGCTACGAACAGTCCTGCCGATGCTCAACATGCCACACACAGGTCCCTTGGCCACAACAGTGTTAATTTGCAGGCTTGATTACAAATGGCCAGTTGCTTAAAAATAAAAAAGTGGACGAATCTGAGATGCGCCATGAATGTGCCATACATAGATGCGCCACGTTCACAGAAGTGCGCATCCCAGAGATTTGCAATTTTATAAAATGAGTGCAGAACGTGGGAAAAAAGATGCATGTACAACGGGGGAGGAAAGAGTGCAAATACCCCAAATTAAGCATGAAAAGGGGGAGTGACCACAGAAAATGAACAAAGATGAACCTAAATCCTGAACCACAAAACCAGAACACAGAATTTGCACCAAAAATGCCCTTCAACATTTGCTCCATTTAAAAGTGGAGCAAGTGACCCAGAAAAGAGTGCAAGTGACCCATCTAACCAACAAACCACATCGTGCAGCCCGATCACAACCAACAACACAGCCTAAAAGCACAGCATAGCGAGACAGGTACACATTCCCAAAACAGCCAATTGATCAGGCTGATGCACCGAGTGATGAGGAGGGAATTGATATAGGGGAGGATCACCATATTTCAAGTGGCTGATGAAGACGTCACCCAGAGTTGTTTTCGCTTCCCACCCCATACCACGCTGGAGATGCAGAGTCAGTGAGAGGGGGCCCTTGCCACACCCATGATAGCACATGCCATGCCACCACTAGTAAATGCACTGTTCCCCCTGTATTTCTTTTCAAAAGGTTCCATTCAGATTGGATGTATACGAATTGACCTTTTCACAATTGACCTCGGGAGAATTGACCTCGGGAGAATTGACTTAATTTAAAAGGTCAATTAGGACATATATGCGAGGGGAAACCCCCTGCAATCCCCCACCCAATCCAAAACCCCCCAGCCAATCCCCTTACATTATTTATAATCCAAAACCAACACAATACATATATAAAATAACTAAAATAATATAACGGTCAATTGTGCAGGAGGTCGATTAGGACCACTATGATTAGGTAAGTTAGGACAAAAGGTCAATTGTAAACGGTCAATTTGGGTGATACCTTCAGATTACCACTGGCGCCATGGTGACAATATCATAATCCTCTCATTTACAGGCCCTACGCAAGGTCTTCAGCATGACCCCCCATATACATGTACCAGGACAGGATTAGTGAGGGCATTCTGCGGCATAGCTGGGAACTGTGCGTTTGTGCTGCCACTGATTGGACCCATGTGGCCCTCATAGCCCTGAGGCCATAGAACACTTGTACAGGAGTGAGAGGACACTGGGAACTATAACACTTCCCATGTGGCTGTCTAGCAATCACGCTGCCAGTTTATGTTCAAGGCTCATGCCGCTCTATAGAGCCTTGCCTGACCACGTGAACCTTGAAGGATGCTTCTAAAATGTTTCTCAGGGAGCACACGACTCATCTCTTCTGATCAGCTTTGAGGTAGACGAGGCACACTGACTAAGACAGGATGTGCCACCTGCCAGCTGGCGTACGATTGCCATCTAGTCATGACATTGAGGGTTCAGTAACCGCTCCTTCCCCGTGGCCAGACAGAAGGCCAACATTGGGAGTCCTAATCATTACCATCGCAATTCCCATGCACACATCCCCCAGCAAAGCACTCTCACATGGGTAGTTTGCGGCATGTGACACTGTATGACAAAATGGACATGGAAAAGGTAAAAAAAACAGTGACTGGGATTCAATAGCCTTCTTAGCTATCGCCCTGGCATTAAAATATGTGTCTGTGAGTTGTAATGAGAATGCAACCAGGTCAGGCAAGAGGAAAATCCCATTTTCTAAAAGGTATCACATTGTTTAGGACTGAGTGATGTTGCCTTACCCTCCAATGCTTGCAGTTGAAGGCTGTTGAAGTATGAAGCAAAGAGGACCCTTCCGTTTTAACACCACGGTAGCCTAGGATCCAGTCAAAGGGTGGAGGACTGCATCAAGAAAAGCCACCGGAAGTGTATGTTTGATTTCAAAGAACCTCAAGTCACGCCCAGGATAGGTGAGGTTTAAGCCCACAGTGAATTGGGATGTCATGTTACGTTAATAGGCATTCGTATCGCGCCTGTCACCACTGGTGTAATCTCAACGCGCTTTAGGTTGAACGCCCTCGGGGACTGGAGTGCAGGAAAGTGGAGATCGTCAGAGAAGTCAATAGTGCGTGTGCTCTCTGTATGCGTGCAGCTAGACTGAATCTTTTGTCGGGGATTGCTGCATTCTAGTGGAGGCGGTGCTGTGCACACTGAACGTCCCAAACTATAGTAAAACCAAGTGTTCATTATTTCAATTTCGGAAACAATATCCTGGTTTTTAATATGTGGAAAGCGTTAAAACGTCCAGTGATGAAGGACTAAATACAGCACAGGAATTAAGAAATTACTTACTTTAAACAATAAGTTCCCCATCGCACAGGGCGGGCCCTGTCTGTCCTCATCTACACGCGGTACAAGGTGAACCTTGACTAGGGACTCCCATCTGATAGCACAAAGAACACTCTGGTCTGGAACTATTTCCAAATAAGGGCCAAAGGGAGGACCTTGAACTGGTACTCGTTCCCCATTGGAAGACACATAGCAGACCAGGACATGTGACTCATTATGCATGGGTGGGCACACATGATCTCTGAACTGGCTTTCATTTCCAGTTCAGAGGGACCTTGCCATGCCATGCCAGGTGCTGTATTGTACTGATCAGATCCTAGTATGCCCTAGGACTCATTCCTCATTGATGGGCATGGAATGGATCCTCTGGCACGTGACTTGTTTACCAACAGAGGTAACAAGGCTGACCCTGAATTTGACTTCAAAAGCAGAGAACAGGGTAGGCACGTGCTTGGGACTCTGGCCCAAACGAGGCCCTAAAGTTTGTATAGCAGAGGCCAGCTTCTGATCTGGAAAACACCTTGAAAACGACTTTGGACACCGAGGTCTTACTCAACGACTCTCCCTCACAGGAGTGGCGAAGAAGCGTTATATACACACCAACTGCTCAATACAGCAACTCCACTGCTACAACCCAGGGACACAGGGCAGCCATAGCAACACAACCCTCGCTGGCATAATACAGCACCATCCCTACTACAATCCAGCAAAAGAAAGCACATTTTCGGCAGACTCACTAATACAACACCCCATCCGGTACACCAGAGCATGTCCATAGCTGCAATGCATATGTATTTATATTTACTGTGTAAGGTTTGATTTATTTTAACCATAAACACACATTTATTTATTTATTTATTGGGAATTTGTAAGGCTGCTATACCACAAATGGTGTTTCAAGACGCCAGATAAAAGAATAACATTTATTTTTTATATTTTTAATTTAAAAAGGTTTCAACAAGAAGCAGAATGCAAAGGCCTATGGATAGCTAAGGCTGTTCCTTTTATTACAAACCTATACAAAGGCACGATATGTTAGTTACTAAATTAATCCGGCTGGTGGTGGGGAAGTAGTTGGAAAGAGTTACGTAGCGACCACACAAGAAAGAGTTGCAGTAAATACAGATAGGCAAAGCAGTGGTTAGGTGGTTGGAGATTTTTGGGGTCAGCGGGATAATATGGATCTCAGTCTTTGTGGTCCCTTCTGGGAGAGAGTTTGATTGTTCAGGGTGATCTTGAATCCAGTTAGGCAATCACTGTTGGAGTGGCCTTAATTTCAGGGGTAGGAGGTACCAGGGATGGAGAGCCAGGAGGGTGAAAGAGCCAAACCAAAAGATTCCATGGGGTAGATGATGGACAGTTGGACTGAGAGCTTGACAGCGTACCATGTTGAAACCTATGGAGTCCTCAGTACAACCCTACCTAAAGCCTCCTCTCAGGTGGCCAGAGAAAGGCAGACGCTTCCTGATCCTCACCCCGGGGGCAGTGTTAGCCTGGAGCATCACCTGGGCGGAGAAGGGATCCAGGGAAACAGGAGGACTTAATGTCATGGGACGTGACGCGGTACTTGTCTAACTAAAGGAAGGGGATATCATTAAGGCCAGCACACATAATGGTATGTTGTCAAAGAGAACGGTTATTCCCTTAAATTAATTGTCAGCATGTGAGTGAAGACAATCCTAACCGGTCATGTAGTAAGAGTGAGAAAAACTATTGCAAAACGTATTACACTCCCTGAAATAGGAAACCCTACGAGTCCCAGGAAAAGCATGCAGAGGTATTTTTAAAAGTTACCTATTTAAATCTGGAAAAACCTCAATGCTCTGTAAAATCAAAAATACCCTTTAATCATGTTAATGTTTCCTTAAGAAATATGATTAAAGAGGGAGAAGAACTTGAAAAGGAAAATATTGTTGAGGAAACTAACATTTGTGTTGTGGACTTCGGGTCCCAGAATTTCCAGCGTACTGGGTTAAGGAAGAGGGCTGCAAAGTCATGAGGTTGTGCAGTGCAGCTCATTAGGGTTTATGACCCACCCTAGGGTGGCTGAGAGGCATAAAAGGCCCCCTGAGGTGCAGGCCATCAGACCAAGATAGAAAGATGGAAGAAGGTGAGGCAGCCGAAGCAGCAGCAGGAGGGCAGTGGTAGAAGTGTTTGGAGGTGTGTTGAGGCCTCCAAGAAGCAGCAGTGGAAAACATTATGGAAGACCCAAGACACTGGGACCAAAGTGGTGAGAGAGGTTGATGCCTACCCTGAGAAGGTCGTATGGGCACGAGATTTCAGCTGCAGAGGTCGAGCAACAGAAAACGTGCCTTTATGTAACTTTCCCGACTGTAAAACGCTCAGCGGTAGCAGGAGAGCACCAGAGCGCCGGGAAAGCCGGAAGGGCTGTTGCAGAGGTTGCACGAGGGAAAGTGTACCTTGTAGTGACTCTCCCACTATGAAGCAGTTAGCGGTGGCAGTTAAGTACCGGATCGTTGAGGAAGCTACAAGGGACCTGAAAGCAGCCGACGCGGGACACGGGCGGCCACGCAGGAGAGGTTGCCGGACGGCGCAGGAGAATTGAAGCAGACGAGCTGCACCAAACAAGTGAGTTCACTATTCTATTGTGGCCCACAGCGCTCTGTGACTGCCCGTTGCTTGTATCCAGTTTTCCTTTTGAATACTGAACTGATATAAAACACTTTAATGATTGTGACGCATACCAAGCTGATAGAAACCAAATCAGTTTGCCTCAAGAGACTGAAAAGATTCCATCTGAAGGAGGTGTCTGTTGCATAGTGGGTTATACTAAAATCCAACCACACAAAGGGGCAATATTTTCAGATGTGAACCTGAACTATCATTGCCAAAACCAAAAGGGGCTCACATGCAGGCAATTGATACACAATCAGGGTTGCCTAAATCAAAAGGAAATAACTGAGCCTAATAGTGTGTGTGAAGAATATTGCTCAAGTGTAGAGAATGGGCCTCATTACAAGGTTGGAGGTAGCCTTACCAGTAAAAGAAAACGGCAAGGCTACCTCCAAACTTGCAAGAAAGCCCGGCACCCGTGAATGGGCAATTATTGGGGTGTAATGGCCCCGCCGGACCCGGTAATTTCCCTTCGTGGGTTCGGAATCGGGTGATCCCCATTCCCATTTGAGCCCCATGGGACTCAATGGAAATGGGGATGCCTGTAGCACCGGCAAAGTTCATAACGGTGCCTGTGCTACAGGCATGCTGTGCTCGCGGGTGCCTTTCATTCCGCCAGGTCACTCCTGGCGGAATGAAAGGCACCCGCGAGCTCAACTCAGAGTTTGCTGGTCTGGATACAATGGTACCGACAAGCTTACCGGTACCATTGTATCCGGACCAGCAAGCTCGTAATTAGGCCCAATGTTTCAAGCCCACATTGCCCAAGCCAAAGGAGTATGCAGGAGAGAAAGAGTTGTTATCAGCATTTCGTTAATAATACAAAGGTGGAATTGGATTGGTAGGAGACCTGCCCTTCGGATACAAGAGAATCAAGAGGAAGGGAGCATTGCCTGTCTTGCATGTGGCAACCACTTAGGTGTAGTAAATAGCACCAGTATGATTCTTGTTTTACTTTAAGACATTCTCAAATCTAATTGTATGAAGTAGAAGACATTGTTAAAACCTTTGAAGTTGACCCTTACCACAGAAGTACTTAGAGCTGATAGTTTGGCCTGGCAAGCAAGTAAACCAGGTGACAGAACTTTGCGACAGTTGTTTCTCTTTGGGCAGCAGAGTATACACATAGAGAGAACTGCAAGAGTTTGTCTTGACTGGCAGGAGAGTATACCAGACCAGGAGCTTTGCAGCTGTTGGTTCTGTTCTGGTAAGAGTACACCGGAGCAGAGAGTTGTAGTAGTAGTAAGCCTGGCATGGGAGTAAACCAGGTGGAAGTTTATGAAGCACTGTGGTGGGGTAAAGCTTACGAAGAAGCAGTTGAAGCAGCACTGAAGTGTTTTGATGAAGCAGTATTAAAACAAAAGTGGTTTCAAAAGATCTTGACAAAGGCAATTGTTTTGAAATTAGTTGAAGAATCACTGAAGTGTTTTGGTGAAGTAATACTGAAACTAAAGTGGTGCCAACATATCCTGACAAAGACATTTGTTATGAAACTAATGAAGTTCTGAAATATACTTTGTTGATGATAAGAAACAGTTTCAAGATCATTATTGAAGTACACATTGCTGATGACAAAAAGCTGCCTCAAGACCATGGCTACAAGTGGAAAGAGAAAGGCTTTGTTGAAAATGTGTGAATCATCTTTTGGAATCCAAGTTGGATCTTTGTGTTGTCAAGTTGTATTATATAAAGAAGTGATGTAAACCTTTTTTGTGATACAGGATTTCCTCGTCCTCTTTGAACAGGTAAAGAAAAGCCTGCTTGAATCTGGGTAAAGGGAATTCTCCCCGGTTATCAGCAGAAACAACTATTGTTGTGTGGCTTATAATGTCATTTTGTTGTTGTTAAACTGCCATATATTTGCTTGTTGATTTGTTGTGAATATAAGTGTGAGGGACAGAAACCTTTTTGTTAGAGTGTTTCCTTTAGTTATTTTAGGAAGGGAAATCCTTCTTAGTATAGGGACAGTGAGACGTTTATCCAACCTAATCAAATGGCATCTTTTGAAAAACGTTCACAAAGTTGCCTGCCTCATATTTCTGACCCCTCACAGTACAGTGCAAGGGCGGAAGTATCTGGGGATAGGTTCCACCAGGTGGAGGCTGTGGTGCTAGTGCAATATTTGAAAGTAGCGTTGTTACAGGAACCATGCTGCAGTGAGCTAATTTCAAACAGGAAGTACTTGTACTCTCTTCTTCAGGTAACTTACAGGTAAGCAAGATGATAGGAGACGCCCACTAGCTCATCCATCTACCAGGTAAGCACATGTCTAGCTGCCACCGCCTGAAAACTCCTGCACTCACCTACAGATCATCACACTGCCTTCCATACTAGGCTAGAAACGACTAACCTTTCTTTTTATAACAGTAAATAAAAAGCCTATTGGATATAATCTCAGCAACTCTCCTACTCATACAAGTCCACAGGGAATAGAAAAGCAACTGGCAAGGCAGAAGAACACATTCAACATGGGCATGGCTTGTAAGGAAGGTAGCACTCACACTAATCCTCATGCAGACCCAAGCAAGGATGACCAGTTCCATTTGACATGTGAAGTTAAAAAACTGAAAAATAGTGTACACCATGTGTAGCCAATTCCACAGCTTTAACCAGGTGCTGCTAATCAATAACAAATAAAAAGGACATGTGCATCACACACTGCTCCTGAATTAACAACACATTATTCCTATTTCTATTTGGATAATAGAGGCAGGCACTACTGCCCTAGGATCTCTCAGCACTTGACTGAACAAATCTGGATGAGGATGGGCATCCTAAAAAAAGATATCAGTGTGAGGAATTCAACCATCCACATCGGGAGTGTGCACTTGCCTGGGCTGTTTTCATATTATTTTTAAAGAAATGGAATGTTGGTAGTTAAACCTCTGGGAAATGTGTGGGGCTAACCTGCACACATTTCCCAATGCTCACCGCACAATAAGCACATAGTCAAGTGTACTCTGGGGGACACACCCTACCGGTGCAGTCCTCCTGTCATGATCACCTGGAATGTGACAGCCACAGGTATATCAAAGCATCTCAAGAAGGGGTAAGGCAGCACCTTCCCTGACCAGCCCAATTAAAATATCAAAGGATCCATGGATCCATCCTGCCTATTGTTAAATTCTGTGTGGTGGCACCGCACACTGATGAGTTAATTGAAGCAGGACTGCCAAGAGGCCTGTTCACAGAACTAATAGAGGGCAGGAAACCCCAATACCTTTTTGATATGCAATCTGTCAGCTTGGAGCTAGCTCTCACCCCTCTGTATGAATGGCGGTGAATGCCATGTCTAGGACAACTGTTTACAGTGGGAAACCCCTGCAGGGAACCCCCTTTCAGAGGGAAGAAGTATGTGATTTGATGGGGACAGAAAGCATGTTCTCGCCACAAACATCAAGGGAGACCTGCACTTTGATCAAGAGTCACAGAGAGCTCAATTAACCAAAGAGACACTTTCATCCACAACAGACAGGATGATGGGTGGGACCTAGTACTACATGTTGTCACCCCTTATCTTTTGTGTTGCAAAGCACTCTGGTTATGACCTCACACTTAACAGAAGATTGTTGGTGGGGACCCAGGATTTGTTCATTAAGGTACGCTTAGACTCCACCAATCACTGAGGTCCATTTGGCTTTAAAAGAGGGCTGAGTCCCTCACTAAGCTCATCATCCGATGACTTCAAAAGGAGTAGGAAGAAGGACTCAGTTGGACCCTGGTTGAAGGTACAGTCTGTCTTACAGTATCTGCCAATGAAGGAAGGCCAGGATTGCCAAGAGGGAAGCAAGATCGCAACCCTAAACATCTCCCTGGGAACAAAGGGAAATACCGGACTCAGAGGACCCGTCCAGCAGTGTCAAACATAAGCGGTAAGGCGGAAGTCAAAATGGTTGATAAGAAAGAATGTCGTGTTACAGATAGATAGTATTCCAGCACCCCAGAGCAAGTTGAGTGGGGTAGCAGGAGGAGGTGGGGAAGAAGGGGTGCTCCTTGAAAGAGATGAGAGGGATAGATAAGTTTGGAGTGGGTGTAGGTTGAGCAACCTGAGTGTTGCTACGGAGAGGCGAGTAGGATTGGGTGGGAAGAGGGAGAGGAATGGAGTAGTGTGGGGGTGGGGAGGGCCATGTGGGGAAATGCATAGAGTCCCAGGTGAAGGATAAAGGTAGAGAGTGAGGGTGAGGATATTCAGGAGCATGGTGGTTGGACAATAAGAGCGAACATGAAATGTGCGATGGCTGGTATGCTCGGGCAGATGGAGAGAGTGCTGCTTGCTAGTGCCAAAGAGAAGTCGAGCAGCAGGGTGAAGTGAGCGTTGCCCTTCTCTTCATCCTCCCTATGGAGAACACCACAGGAGTCCAACATCCTGTGTTGGGCTGAGGGTCAGGACCTAGGCCCTTTGTGGCCCAAAAAGGCCAAAACAGGAAGTCACCTTTGGAGCTTTTATCCCTCAATACCGAACACGAGGCCTAAAATGTTGCAGGACTGCAAGACGCGACCGATGTTTCTTGCAGTCCTGGGATGGACAGACACATCCCAGGTCTTCTCCCTACTTGGAGGATGAGTTTGGGGCTGAATCTGTTCAGGAATCAGAATGAAGATGGGGGAGTGGTGTCACATGACCCCCCTGTGCACCAAGCAGAGTGCCCAAGAGGCATTCCAGCAGTTCAGGAAGTGTTGCACGCCCTTTGATCTATCAGGGAGAAGGGAGCATTGTTTTTCCTGAAGGATTCTGTGGTGACCTTCAAGCCAACTGCTTCATACAAGACAACTGCTTCAGTACAGCACACCTACTTCCTCAGCACAGCACACATATATTTCTAGGCTTTACCACAAAAGGTTGAAAAAAAGCTGAATGCGCGTTTATTGTGCATTCGGCATTGACCAAAAAATTGAAGCCCATAATACCGAACAGAGGGAGCAGGGGCTGCGGTTGTCCCCTGCTTTCCTTTTTCAGCAGGGGTGTCCCGCGCTTCCATGACATTGGAAGAGGGGGACAAGAAAAAAAAAGAAAAGAAAAGCACCCTGCATGGCCAGCTCCGGCCCACGTTAGTTGGAGGGAACTGGCGCTGCAGGGGTACAGGAGAGTCGTTGGCACACTTCTGTGTGTGCCGCCGAAAAAGGTAAGTGGGGGTAGAGGTAGGGGAATGGCGGATAGTGATCTACGTGATCACTGCGGGACGGGATTTTGCGATCCGATCTTTTCGGATTCGCAATTTCCCGATGCGCGATAATCACACAGATTCATATTTCTAAAGTAAGTCCACTTACTGAAACAATGTAGTCCACCTACTTGTTCAGTACAGCAATGCCCACTTCTACAACCCAACACAATCACTGGTACAACACATAGATACCTGCTGCTACAATACAGCTCACCCATTCCTACATTGCACTGCAACACTGCAGCAGCACGCCTACTGTTGTAACTGAGCACAACCATTGATACTCAAACATCCTTGTCCCCACTATGAGGGCATCCTTACTTCCTTTAAGAAAACATTGAAAGCACTTATGTAGATATAGGTCTTGCCATGTATGCTATGTTAGTTTTGGGCCTACCCCAAACTAATCCTCCAAGTATGTAGAAGACCTGGGATATGTCTGTCATATCCCTGGACTGCCGAAAGCAATGGCCGCTTTTTGCAGTCCTCCAACAATGTGATGGACATAACATTTAAGGAGACTCTATGTATTCTTCCACAAACTGAGCACTGTAAAGTGGTTGTGAAACAAGATGTTGGCACTTTACTAGATATCGAAATCAGGACTGGCCTTAGGCAAGGGCAACCTAGGTGACCGCCCGGGGCACACTCTCACCGTCTCATGATGGGGCGCCCCAGCCCTGAGTACTCTGTATAGTGGTGCACTGCGGGTTGCTTTTTTTTGGTTACGTTTTCTTTTTTTTGCGGCAGCCATCGCCATTCCCGTCAACCAAGGCGCACCTGGGATCTCGAGGAGCACCTTGATGATGTGTCGGGTTTTCGCCTCCCACGGGGGCAGCATTGTGCAGTTAGGTGGGCGCTGATTGACCTCCTGCTGTCGGTCGGCCGTGCGTGGCCACAGGGCAGGCATCCCTTTGCTGGAGGTCTCACCCTGTGCAGGGCAGGGAACTGCATTTACTTTCAGGGTGAACAATGAAAACCTCTGCTTGTTCACTTTGCGACTGGCCCTGGCCCCTGCTCCGCTTCAGGTCACCTTCATTAGCACGAAAAGGAACGGTAGTTAACTTCCTCCTGCAGGCCCTCCAATCAGAATGTAGTGCACAAAGCCGCTAATGATGGGTCATTAGTGACAATGGTTTCGTGCCTACATTCTGATGGGAGGGGCGGTGCAGTGGGGTGAGGTAGTTAACGTGCACTACAGGTACCTTTTCTGTAGCAGTGATAGTGATGTCTTAGTAGGGTGACCAGATTTCCAAAACGAAAAACCGGGACGACCAACAACATAAAAGAGGGACTACCCCATGGCAGCCCACCAATTACCACCCCTCCCCCAACACGCCCCCACAACCACCACCCAATCATATTTCTAACACTTCTCCTTTTTATAACTGTATATGATCATATTTGTGCAGTTTTGTCTTTGAATCTTGGCATGTTAATTCAAAACAGGGGTTTGCTCTAATTGATATAACATGGCTTGCTGTACACTTACTTCCAAGCCAGTCTGGCACAGTCAGTGAGTGTTGTGACTTGTGCCTGAAAGGTTGGGGGTTCGAGCCAATCCTCCAACTACAAAGTTCTGGAAGTGTTGTAAGAAAAAATTATAATTTTCATTACCTTAGCCACCCAACCATGCAAACCCCAGACGGGGTTTCTAAAATGAAAAAACTCCGGGGACCCCGGGACGGAGGGTGATTTCCCCAGACTGTCCCAGGAAAACCGGGACGTCTGGTCACCCTACGTCTTAGCCCTAAGACGTCACAAGTTGCTGGAGGCACATTCTGGCTGATTGGCAGCTAACAATAAAGATGCCAATTTGACACATAAATAGCGCTTTGAAATTCCCAAAAGTCAGCACCAGATGCCACCTGCCTTTCGCCAGCCAGCCTTTTCACTAGCCTGCCTGCTTGCCTTTCGCCAGCAAACCCAGCCTGCCTTTCGTTCGAGTCACCAGAGGTTCCTGCCTGACCCTCGCCCCGTTGATTTCGGCATTAAGGTAAGTCATAATAGGAAGAAAGGACTTTCTTTTCTGCTATCTGGTGCGTGCCCCTGTTGTGGGATGTAGCAGGTTTGCAGCAGTGCCTTTGCTTGGGGGCATGCTTCCTCAAATGTCATTTTATAACGTGAGGCCGGGGGAGATGTTTTGAAGGGGAGGGGAAGCGGGGCAGTTGCATTGGATAACCGTTCCTCACTCAGCATCGAGAGCCCTCAATATGCTCTGAGCAGGCATGTAGTCTTTAAACGGCAATTTTTTTAATGCATGCAGCACCGGAAACGGAGCTCTCTGGTTCGATTTTATGCGCTGATACATTAGGAAGCTGCCCTTTTAGTTCATGCTGCACATAAGCACAGAGTTGTTGGGAAAGATTTCCACTTATGTGTAATTTTCCCTCCAGTTGTGAACCCGCCAACTTTTTGCTTTTATCTGAGCATCCTAGCCTGACTTTTTCCAGTTGAGCCCAGCCTTCTGCTGTACTCCGCTGAGCTTTTCTCATTTCGTTAAGGGGAACCTGACATGCCCTTCAGACTGTCAGTACTGGGAGACTTTGTTTCCCTTAGTCTTTCACTTTGTTAACATTTCTTGGTAACTTTTTATCAGTGCACAATGTAACTTCCTGTATAGTGCTCTGGGGTCTCTCTTTCATTTGTATGGCCCTAAACACCCTCAAATGACTTTTGGTGAATGTACAATTGTGCCCAGGACAGAGCTGGTGGCAGCTGTTACTTTTAAAGCATTTTTGACTCTTTTCAATGGTCCAAATCATGTTTACTGCGTTTGGCCCAGGACAGTGGCCAGTGACTAAAATGAACATGCCACAAAGTCCTTTGTTCTGTTCTTTGGCCATGCTGCCCCTTTGCCTTCCCCAGGTTCGAGCAGACCCAGGAAATTCCTTATTTGGTCATGCAGGGTCCAGCGTAAACTGAAGCTTTCGCAGGCTTCTGTATGCCTTGTGTGTGTGCATCCAGGATGTGGGCTGGACTGTCTAGTTCCAATACACATCCTGGGTGTCAGGATGTCTGGTGTGCTGGGTGATTGGTCCACGTCTGGGATGGTAGAATGTGAGCAGATCTCCCAATGGGTGCCCTTCGTTTTGGTGTGAAGCAAACTTTGGATAAGAGTAGGCACCCTACACCCATTTCAGGTCGAACCTCTGAGTTCACACCAAACCTAGTAAAGGAGCCAAATATCCTGAACCGAAGAAACAGATCTGTGGAACCGCTGGTGATTCGCTAGAAGGTTTGGCACCCTGACCCCGCTTTTGTCCTGTCAGAGCCCCAGTTTCTAATCGATCATAGAAGGCCAGCAAGGGTGCTTTGACCCATTGGATTAGTGGGACCAAATACTCTCGGCACCTCCTGCTCAACCTGCAAACAAGCCACTTCGGAAGTGTTCTTGGACCGCCCAGTGAACTGACCACCTCGTACGGGACTTTCGCTTTAGAACCACCACTGTCTCGAGTTTTGACTTGAGACTTTGGGAACTGTAAGCTCTTGGTAGAAGGCACTCTCCTGCTGACTTTCGTACACCTAGCATTCCTAGATCTGGAAATAGGAGAGTCCGCCCAAACCCGAGTCTATATGGTGTACCCGTGTCGCACCGGCTGTGGTGACGAGCTTCGTGGGTGCCTTGCTGCTGTGCCCCCCTGTGTCGTAAGATGACCTGCAGTGGAACTGGCCTGATACCTTCTCCAGAAGCAGAGAAAAGGCCACTGAAAATCAGAGGGACGCCCAACTGCTGGACTCGAACCTGCGAGCGAACTGGACTTGACTGGCAAAGTCAACTGCGTCTAGGGTTGTTCAGTACTTGCAACACTTACTGGTGGCCCCTGGCGCATCCATAGACTTTTACGCACAAGTGTCCCCAAAGGGCCACTCACATTTGTTAGGGTAGCCTGTGCTACCATCCTATTCCTGATTCCTGGAAATCGCTCTGCCCTCTTGTGGAGACCCTCCTTGAATAATGGAGGGTCACCCACCTCCCTGAGACACTACAGCCCATTGAAGAGACCCGTTTTGTACTTTAACGCACGATCGAGCACTGTCGCACTAAACATACTTTTGAGCACAAGGCTCCACACATTGTAGGGATTGGACTGCCTATTAGTTATGTTAAGTTATTTGGCATTTATATAGCGCTCTATATATCATTGGCATGACCTCAAAGCGCTGGTAGGTTGTACTCCATCGGGGACCATGGTTTGGGTTGCTGAAGAATTGCCTAAAGTATATTTGCACTGTCTGACCCTCTTCTGTTACAGGTTGCAGATCTATAGTAGCTGAATATTGCGTTAGGATAATAGTTACTGCATATATGGTCCCTAGTATTGGGTTGTGTCAGAATTGTTAATAATTACTGTGGTTTCATCTTGTGTTTGACTTAAAAGGCCTTTAATACATTTATATGTATTTTTGATATATGCCCCAGACTGAGAGTAATTTGTGGTGTCGTTTACTGTGTGTGCTAATTGTGGACCTTCGATCACCCTCACCCCTCCTAAGGCCTAGTCTTGACCGCCTCCAATGCTACCCTGATTGGTCTGGCTTGTCCAGAAGGTTACCCTGTTCCAAGAAACTAGGCTGGCCTTCTGAACCTCTGCCCACCAGGTCAGAGTTCAGAAATCCATCTTAACAAGCGTGAACTATAAGGACAGCTCCCAGTGGCCCAGCTGCAGGCCACTTAATGACTGCTTATCACTTTCTTTCTTCCAGCAGATCAGTCTATCCTCTCCTCCAGGGCAATTACAACATATCACACAACTTTCTTTTAACTTAGATGCATCATTTTCAGATGTTCACATTTTGCGCACCAAAAACTGTTTATTATTGGTAGAATGTGATATTTACATCACTTCATATATGAACTCTGCATTTGTCTAACACAGAAACACAAACAGGTAACCTTTTCACATATTAAATGTTGTTATGTGCCTTGAAAACTAATTTTCAAAGCCCAAAGGCCATTTTTTGCCTTTTGCTAAATTGCATTTTGGTTTTTGTAGTCTGCTAATTAAGATGGGGGAATAATGCCAGAACTCTACACTTTTTGCTTAATATATTTCTGTAGGCATTTATATATTTCAGTGTGTACCTTAATGTGGTATGTGTATTTTTCAAGTCATCTTTATAAAGCAGGGTATTGTTGAAAGCCAGACATGGGGTTGAGGAGGTGAAATGATGAAAGGGTGTAGCAAGAGAGGTTGTAATCCTGGAGACTGATGCAGGTTTTTTTCCCTGATTGTGGCCATGTGCTGTGTTTTAGGGCACAAGTAAAGGATACACATGGGTGGGCAGCGCAACTTTTTCAGAGGACGGATGCAACCCCCTTGGGTGTTTTTGAGTTGGCAAGCTTGCTTAAGTATTCGGCTACCAGGATTACACCCAGGTTGTCATGTTTCCAGTGCAGACACTTACCCACAAGATACATAGATACATACAATTATCGTGAAAGCACATGCTCTCGATTTCGCTTTTTGAAAGGTCAATGCTCTTTGTCTGGTGCACCTTCTGAGAGGAAAGGACAATTTTACTACATTTGTATCTTTCACCTTAAGCTATGTTCACTTGTATATTATTGTGTGCCAGCTTTTGGATTTCCCTCTGGGGGCTAATGTTCCTACACATAGTGAAGCGCGGGAGCCGTACTCGCCCCCAAGTCAAAACACCCCATTTTACAGCACATGTTGCTGCAAGAATAGGAAAGAAGACATATGATTTACAGGAAGGACTAAAAGTATAACCTCTCAGCAACAGTCTCCTAACCTGCTCAGTCACCTTTGTAAGATTCTGCTATAGGATCCCCTACTATTCTACACCCGGCGAACAGTTTTGCTATATCTTGCTACATATTTGTATAGATCTGTTAAGTGATTTAGGCAGCGCTTAATTCACACATGTCTCAGTAAACCAAGCGGAGTAAACTAAGCAAATAATTTTATAATGAATTACCAAGTTACAAATTTATTTTATTTACCTTGATGTATCTAATGTTTAAAAGACTGCCCTGCATGCTAAAATCTCTTTGTACCTAGAAAGCTTGTGGTGCTTTTACAGCTCTGACACTGAGGTAGAGACAAGCAGAGAACCCATTCCATTATTGTTTTGACTAGTCCTTGAAGGAGCTTCTTTTCCTGAAATCAATATTATTTGTATGCCCACTGTAACCTGCTTATTGTTGTTCCACTGCAAAATATATAACGCTGTGTCCGGTGGTATTTGTGTCCTCACCTAAACCCACTAACAACTCTCCCTCAACCACCCGACTGACCTCACGCTTACCCGCCACAGCATCACCTACCAGTTAACAATGACCTAACAAATATTGTCCTTTCACTACTCAGGAAATAGTTCTTGCGAATCCCGTAAGACAAAAGCTGGACAGTGAATGACTCAGCTGCTGGAGTGATAGAGAGAAAATCCCCAGAAGGCGAGTGCCAGAATTGGGTGAAGACATTAAACAGACAGTGACGTCTCAGCTGCAAGTAAGGAAAAGAGGTGAAGTTCCCTACAGTGGACAAGTTAAGAAAGAGAAATGTGTACAGATGCCACAAACACGTCTTTGAAATCCAAGTCCTCTGGTATCCATAATTGGAAACACAAAGCACTGGATAATCAGGAGTGGGATAAATTAAAGGAAAGAATAGAGCAATATGTAAAAAGGGCATGCACAGTGGGCGACAAAACCACTCCTGCTCCCATTTGCTCTGCTCCTTTGGAAACGGACCATGAAACTGGAGTTCAACCTCCCACAAGCCCAACTCCCCAACTTGAGGTAGCCCCCCTTATAGGTGACGTTGTGCAAGCAGATGGCAAAATCCCTGTGCAGATTTCACAAGTTCATCACAATGACCTTTCAGACCCAGCACTATGGTCTACAGTCATGATTATCACTGCGCGAGACCACCTTGTGCTCTGCTAAACGTGCAAATCATAATTTTTCAAATGTCCATTACAAAAGGAGAATAGAAAATAATCCTGAAGTTTTCAAACGCCACTGGTTAGTGTACTCGGTTAGCAGAGACGGTGTATTTTGTTTTTGTTGCAAACTGTTGAGGCATACCAATCTGAAGGGCAATCTAAAAGAGGGAGGAAGCAGGGATTGGAAGCATATTCTACAGACTCTCTGTCAGCACGAGAACTCTCCCACGCCCTTAGTGGCCTATCGGGATTGGGCTGAATCAGAAATGAGACTGCTCTCAAACAAAACGATAGATGATGAGCATCAACGTATTTTACTCCAACGAGCAAAGCAGTGGTGTGATGTGTTGGAGCGTCTTCTCTCGGTAGTGCAGTTCCTTGCTGGCAATAATTTGGCCTTCTTTGGATGAAATGAATGCTTATACCTAAAAGATAATGGCAACCTTTTAGGCATTGTGCTGTTATTAGCAAGGTTTGCTGTGGTGATGGGGGGACATTTGGAGAAACTACTTGCAAAGGAACTGGCAGACCATTATTGTGGAAAAACCATCCAAAATGAACCAATAAACTTGATGGCTGAGAATGGGAAAGCACATATCCTAAAACGTGCACAGGGAGCAAAGTTATTTCTGTAATAATTGATTGCACTCCTGATATCAGACACCAAGAACAGCTTTCCTTTACCATCCAATTTGTGGGCAGAAATGCAGCCACCTTTTGGTTTCAAGAGCACTTTCTTAGGTTTGAGGCAGTAGATGACAGTTCTGGAGAAGGCCTCACAAATGTTTTGCTCCAAGAACTAAAAGGCTGTGATCTTGATGTGAATAACTGCAGAGGACAAGTATATGACAATGGTGCCAATATAAGGGGGAAAATTAAAGGAGTCCAAAAGCGTGTCCTTGATATAAATGTAAGGGCCTTCTTTATGCCATGTGGCTGCCATTCCCTTAATCTTGTTCTAGGGTACGCTGCAAAATGCACAACAAAATCACTTACTCTCTTTGGCATGTTACAGAGAATATATGCCATTTTTTCTTCCTGGGTTTTATGTTGGAGCATTCTGATTTAGAAAAAGAAAGTTTGACCCTGAAGTCCCTTTGTGAAACACGATGGGAGTGTAAGGACAATGGTGTAAAAGCTGTCAGGTGTCAAATAACTGGTGTCCATGATGCTCTTCTTGAACTTGACGAAGAGGGGAAAACTGATGCCTCGATGAGCAATGGTTTGTTCAATGGGGACTTACCGGTCCCGCCAGGGTCGGACTGCACCGGTAAGTCCCCATTGAACAAGACCGGTGCCGGACCGGTATTGGAGGCAGCCATGGCGCAAATAGCGCCGTGGCTACCTCCAATCTCGGAATGAGGCCCCAAGTCTTTGGACATTTCTACAGCTGTTACCCTTTTTGAATTCCGTATCCAATTTCTAGAGAATTACAGAGAAAATGGATTCACTGATGCTCTGATTACAGCTAAAGACTTGGCCACCGAGCTGGTGGTTGAAGTTTCTTTCAAAGACAATACGAGGAGACGACGCAAGAAAGCACGATTTACTTATGAATGTAAAGATGACACTCCTCAAGATCCAAAGGAGAAGTTTAGGGTTGAATTTTGGAATATGTTGCTGCACACTGCATTAAATTCCATCCAAGACAGGTTCAAACAAATGAAGGAGCACCATTGAACATGGGGTTTTCTGTATATTATGAAAGGGTTTTCTGATGGACCAATCCTTTATGAAAATTGCAGGAGGTTGGAGGTGGCGCTAACCTCATCAGGCGACGCTGACAATGATGCAAAGGGGCTAAAAGATGAACTTCTAGATCTTGAAGATATGCTGCCAGAAAATGTACAGAAACCGTCTGATGTGCTGCCGTTGATTCACAGCGGAAAACTGCAGGATTGCTTTCCAAATGTATCTGTCGCATTGTGCATTTTATTAGCAATACCAGTCTCGGTAGCAAGTGGAGGAAGGAGCTTCTCCAAACTGAAAATAATGAAAACATGGCTTGAAACATAATGAAAAAGAGAGGCTTGTCTCATTGGGAATGCACTCAACCAAAAATGACATTGCTCAGAGATACATTTTTCCGATGTCATAATTCAGTTTGCCAATAGAAAGGCTAGACAAGTCAACTTTTCAATTAGTTGGCCTGTGATACCATGAAGAAAAACATTTGAAGTCCAGATTTTTGTTGTTGCAAATTTCGTATGTTTTCCATCAAATGACAGTTTTCCGCAGCTGCATCCAATCCATGGCTGAACAGTATCAGAATTGTTTTTTTTTGTGGTTTTATAATTACATTTTATCCTGCATTCTTACAGAAAGCCATGTTGCGTGTGCTTTATTATGTAGAACATGCAGTACAGAGGCAAAGACACATTGCAAAGGATCTGTTTGCCTTACATTGTTTGTGTTGCCTGGTGTTTGAAGATTGGAGTGTGTATTTTTATTTTTTGGAAGGGGGCGCCACATTTTGTTTTGCGCAGGGCGCTGCTGGTGCTGAGGCCGGCCTTGATCGAAATAATGAAATACGTTGCAACATACCCGTTGCTATAATACTGCACACTTGACGCCACAATGCTACACACCAAAGGCTACCATATAACTCGCCCACTTCAATCATTCAACACTCTCACTGCCACGGTGCAGCTCAACCTATGCTGCAAAATTGCCCCCCACTTCCACAACACTACTGTACTGCCCCAAAAGAACACACACCCGCTGCTATCATAAAGCACACCCATAGTGATAATACAGTAATGCTTGCCGCTGCTATAGTGCACACTCACTGCCATTACGAAGCACACACCCTGACATAATGCCAGTATATACTATTGAAATGTAACACACACGCTGCGACAATAAAGGACATCAAGTTGTCTCGCACACAGACACCCCTGCAGTACAGCAGACCCAGTACAGAATATAGCATGCACACTGCTCTGGCAGAACACACACACTTCTCCAATGCAGAGCACTCACTATAACTGCCCACTCATTGCTACATAACAAACCTGATGCTACAATGCTGCACATCCACTGCTACAAACAATAGAACAAAACCACTCCTACAATACAGTGACACGCGCTGCTACGTCAGAGCACAACCAAGGCACAGATCCTAAAAAAGTGAGGGGACTAATCATCATGGCGTGACTTCAGGGGACATGAATGCCTTTGGGCTGTTTGCGCGCTATATAAATCTAAATAAATAAAGTAAGGCATCTCCAGTCTCTTTTAGTAAAATGGGGTTCCCGGGTCCCTTCGGGGTAAATTCGCTTGATTGGCAGCTGAACGGGTAGCCTTTTCTGCCACGCACAGGACTCTGTACAGAAAGTGACAACTGAGGAGGAAGTACTAAATTCTATTAAATCTAGTAATGTTCACAAACTACTCTTCACTTTTCTCAACTAATGCCACTGCTTGAGCCGAGCATTCACTTTATTAAAAAAAAATGTGCAGAGCCCACAGGTGTTGTTTTGCATGTCACACATATGAGCTCGACTCATGTTCCATTTCTTTATTGTATTTGTAGTGCTATGTTCCCTCTCAAAAATTGGGAAAACAAATACAGGAATTGCAAAGAGAGTTTAGCTAAAATACGGAGACTGTCTGGGCAGCTTACACCGGCCATGGGGTGAGGGAGGGGAACTTGCAATCACTGTACACTCTTCTCTGCTATTTTAAAGACTAAAATAGTCAGTCTTTGGCACAGACGCGAAACTTGCTGTTAGCATGGTTTTCTTGTTTGAAAGCAAATATTGAGCAGTGTGTGATGTTTTGGCTTTGCGATGTCAATTATGTTGTAAGGTCAAACGCGCCTCAAAACAGTGACCTCGATCGCTAGGAAGGGGGCGTGCAACCGCTAAAAACAGCAGGAGGGGCTCTACTCGCGTGTGCCCTCGACTTTTGCCTGGAGCACACCCAAAGCTACAACACACTGCGCCAACTTTTAGTTTATCACACCTGCTAATACAGCCTCACGATTCTGTGCGCATGCTTCTGCTATATAATGCAACAGACCCACTGCCATGATGCAGCAATACACATCGCAACAATGCACAGCGCATTCACTGTCCCAGTAGAGCTCAGTCACTGTTCTAATAAAGTCACCGCTCTCTAGACAGCACAGGTAGCTCGGCGAGATAGTGCACCCACTGCACAGGAACAGCACCCACGCTGCTAGAATGCGCCACCCCACCGCCACAGTATACATTAGGGGAAGCGTGAGCAATTACCGCACGGCCAGCCTGCGCAGCAGGATCCAGAGCAAGTCACAGCTGCACTGCAGGTCCGTAAACAAGGAGCCGAACCCCACCATGCTGCCTCCATGTGGGGGGCTGTCGCGCCCGCTACGTGCAGGCTTGCCTCTAGCCGCGGTGCGCCAGGCAGGCTCTGCCGCATGCCACCTTCACCCGCGTCTCCCCCCTCGGAGCACGGCATGCAAATGAGGGCACACGAGGGTTGGGATTTGTGTTCCGACTTCCTGAAATCTCACACCACCCCTCTTGCGCTGTCAATATTTACAGTCAGCAAGGAGGAACTCTCGGCGCCGGCCTGGCAGGGCGCCCCCCTCTGCTACTGGGCTCACAGTGCTTCCCCCCTGGAGTACTGGGCTCCTCAGGCGCTCGCCCTTGAACTGGGGGCAGGCAACCTGCGCAACAGGTGTCCATCTTGCTCAGGGCTCAATGGCGCACCACGCGCCTTTCCTGTCCCGGGTTCACACCCTGTACGTGTGCCCCCGCCACCCCATGTACCCGCATTACTTGCTCAACAGGTGCTCTCTTGTCAGGGGCGGAGACAGCCTCAGCATTTTAGGGGAGGTGGGAGGCTGGACGGCAGTTGTGAAAGTTGGTAGTGTGTGTGGCCATGAAAACGATTGCGCTGTTGATTCCCCACCCGGAGGCCAGGAGGCTGACTGGATATTACGCCTTCCTTTGGCCCATCAGATGCAGCTTTCACCCCAACTCACCAGGGGCGTAGCCAGGATTGTGTAACACGTGAGTCCTCCAGCTAATGTAGAAGGGTGAGTGGGAGCCCGGAGAGAGAACTGGGCATGTTCTGCCCCCGGCTGGATCCGCCGGAGCTACCGAGTAGGGAGGGAGAGCAAACCACCCGTGGTGGGATTGTAGGCATTTTCCCCCGCCCAGCCGCCAAGAACAATATCTAAATAAAAGTTTAAAATGGTGCATTTTACAGTACACTTGCTGTGATACATCAGGTAAAAAGACACACAGTTTACAATCGGTTTTGTAAGGTAAGACATGACAAAAGTCTTTTAGAAGCCTAGTCACCAACAATGCATAGGAGTATTTTCCTGCACACTCTGAGCATGCTGAGCCCACTGTATGCCAGTACTCTGCAAGTGTAAAAAACATGCTCATACTGATTGTGCCCTAACATGTCCATTCTGGTGCTCATATGTATGCTCCGATTAGTATTCACAATTAAGAAAATACTCATTTTTGTGTTGCCCATAATGCCAGTAATGATGCTATAACAAAACATGCCCATGCTGTCTCTGCCAATATAGGCCATATCCCCAAGTAAGAACATGCCCCTGTTGGCGTTGCCTTAACGCCAGTAAAAAAAAAGCCATGTAACAGTAAGAAAACATGTGCTTGCTGGCTAGCTGTTAAGATAGCTCAGCAGGTTGAACGCTTGCTACTGCAGTCGGAGAGTGATCTGCAGGTTACAGATCAAATTCCAGCAAGGCCAGCTCAGCCTTTCCTCCTTCCTAGGTAGATACATGAGTACCAACTTCAGTTTGGTGATACTTTTAGATAAATATGTGCCCTGTACAGTGCTTTGGAGAAAGCTCTATAAAACATCATTATCACTACACAAATTCCCCATATAAGAACACGCATCATGTTGTCTTCGCCCCCTAATGTCCAGTAAAAAAAATGTCATGCCACAGTAAGAAAACATTGCCTTGCAAACGGCACAAATCCCCACCCCGTCCTATGTAAGAACACGTATCATATTGCCTTTGACCGTAACACCGAAAACAATGCCATGCCACAGTAAGGAAACATGGCCTACACTCCCCCATGTAAGAACTCTCATCGTGTTGGCCTTGCCCTTAATACAAAATGCCATGCCACAGTGGGACCCAGCCAGCCCCATTGCGGTATCCTCCACCCACTCCAACCCCTCATTCACACAATAACACTCAGGTTGGCTTTGCTTTACGCAAAAATATCAGTAAAACATGTCATGATATTTGCAATAAAATGCCATGCTCCAATGCCCCCCCCACACACACACACCAGCTTGTCATTCACACGTGCACCCTGAACATCCAAGCTCACTCTATTCCCATTCACACATGCGCTCACACCCATGTACACCATTCACACTGCATTAATTCATATGCATTCGCTTACAGACAACCCCTTGCATGCAAATATACATACACGCAATTACACACTCCCTGACATGCATGCATGCATACATTCATACATGCATGCAATCCATACACACATGCATACACACAAAGACACATTTTTCTTACCTGTTTCCATCTGTACCAGCTCAGGCCCTACCCTGTCTACGCCTATGCATTTCACAGGCAATTTAGTTAAACAAAGCCAAGCTAATCATTGGGGGCATGGACCAACTAATAGTTGAGCTCAGCATTTAGGCTTTTAACTTCCACATAAGGGGTCTATTGATATTATCCCATGGCCAGGCATTTGATCTCTGCACGTGTGCTGATGCCGCAGTCACGATAACAAATGCTTTCTCAGGAGAGTGGTGTATTAACTTACTTTTGTAGTTTAAAAGTTAGTTTAAAATTAAAGTAAATGCACCTGTGAAAAACCTGAGGGTATTCCCCTAGGTAGAGACCAGCAATCCCTTATTCAGGTGGCCCGGACACGGCCATCGCTGTTGGATCCAGTTCCTGGGGGTGGACCAGTGGGGGAGCATCACTGGGGTGAGGGAGACCAGGGTTATGCTTGGGAGGATATCCAAGGTGAGGCGCGGTACTGTACCGAGGAGGAAGAAGAGGCCGAAATCCCTGAGGCCTTCGTAGGTTACAATACATCTGCCTCTGCTCCCCTCTTAAATCTCTCCTACCCAGATCCAATTAACCCTCTGTACAAAACCCAGCCTCTAAGATCTCTAACCCGCTTGCATCTCATCCAAACACCCCTGGACATTCCTTTCCACATTCTTCTAGTTCTAGACATATTATTTAAGAACACTTCTTTCTTTTCTTAAGAATTATCCCACACCCCTTTTTGTAATAGTTGTAAGGTCTGGCAATAGGCTTCTTAATATAGGCCTTTTTATTTTGACGCAAAGCCACTAGGACGGCCTTATTTTTCATTTGATAGTTGATGCTTGCTCCCATCTTAGAATTAGGTTTAGATTAAGCCTTTTTTCCAACCTGCAGAGAGCGTTCATTGTTAAATTAACACCCTTCAGCTTGTGTCTGTCTTAATTGTTGCCACCATGAGTTCCTTACACACCACTGTCTGAGGTGAGAAACGTGACAGCTTCTTGCCGTCTGAGCATGGGCTGGACGTCACAGCAGAGTGACCATGGGTGGCTCAAAGTGGGAGGGCTTTATCCCTTGCAAGCCCATGGCTGGTGCTGCGCATGTCTCTTGTACTGGGCCCAGCTCTCTTACCCCATGTGAAGCAGGGCTCTCCTTCTCAGCTGCCTGCAGGGCTGTCTGAAGATGTGTGGGGGTCTATTTCAACATGATGGACTTGATGGCCGGGGCCCCCTACGTAGAGTGAAAATAGTCTGAGGCTCCCCTGGGGTGCATACATTACAATGGCGTCAAAGATAAGTTTAATAGCCACCGATTATCGCAAGGAGGCCAGCTAGCAGGAATCTTAAACACTTTCTCCAGGTATCCAGTAATGGAGTTCATTCCCTAAGCATTGGCAGAATGCATCATCCCTATCCTTGAAAAAGTGTTTCCTGCTCACGGAAAACCCCAGTCAGATCCGACAACTGGCCTCCACCTAAAGTACGAAATCTCTGTCATTTTCTAACTTCTATGGGGTGATGCACTAGCTAATCACTCTCTGCTGGCTACGCACTAACCGGTATGCGGAGAGGTTCATACAGACATTCTATAAGGCTGTTTGGATTGCATATGAAAAAGGCAACCCTCTACAGAAGCTCTCACATCCGTACTCCTGGCCTATGGAACATCTCCTCACTCCTTGACAGATGTGGCCCCCGCCAAAACACCCCTCAACCAGAAGGTTCAATCTCTAACGCTCAACCACATGTCTAGACCAATACCTGTTTTGGGGACTGAGCTGGTGGCCGAACAACAGAGAGATGCAAACCGGAAAGAGAGCAGAAGAAGGAACTTGCAAAACAGTCCCTTGGCAGTGGGTGACAAAGTGCGAATCCGTAATCGACACCCTGGAAACATATTGAGCCTCCCGTTTGAAACCATGCCAAGGACCAATAGCAACATGAAAGGCTCTATGATCACTGAAAACCAAGGAAACAAGAGGGTAACGAGACAGAGGAGCTGGGTTAGTAAGCTGAGAACGTATCTCCCAGACTTAGGCCAGATCTTCCTGGATTCGCAGTCAGGCAAAAAATGGCTTCGTGGACTCTGAATATAGGAACTGAAGCAGCCCATGCCCTTGCTGAGACACTTTAATTCGCTGCTCCAGCTATGATGAGCTGTTCTCAGCGGCCTGAGACATTCCGGCCTCAAAAGGGCTGCGCTATGGCTTGTTTAAACAAAATATATATATTGTTTTGAATTTAAGCACAGGGCAGCGCAGTTAAAGTAAGATGGCTGCAGGCTCAGCAGCAGTGAATGACTAGGACTGGCTTTTGTGTCTAAATTAGGAGCAAAACGTGGATAATAAGACATGGGAGGCATGCAGGAAGTTGCACGCTGTGCGACACCACAACGCCAAACAGTTGCTTTTTCATGCACAGTGCTTCGTTGTAGATTCAGAGGCCATTGTTTGCAGAGTGCATTAATCTGCATGCTGGTAATTGTAGGCTTCCATTCATGATGCGGAAAATAAAGCAAGAACCATACTGTTTTTTCTCAATTGTATTGTCAGTTTGATTTATGTTATTTCTGCACATTTCAAGTCACCTTTGATATTTCAGTCCTGTTTTTATACTTGTTAACAAGCCTGCCATTTGTTTGCGGTGACTCCATCTCTAGCTGCGAAACCATCACATGTCCCCTCTTCCCCTGGGATCCCAGAGTAATTTTTTCCATTCCAGCAGTGGACACACCTGAGGCTGAACCAAACCACCCAACCGTGACCTACCATCCTATAATTGAAGAACAAGATACAACAACAGCTGAGGCCGATGTTCCATCAGAGCCAGAGGTCAGACAAGAAACTAGCGTACTGTCTTGGGAGGATAGCTCAGCGGCAACGTGCTAGCCTTGGAAGCAAGACGACACGGAGCACACAGGTTCGATCCCCAGGTCCGCGCTTAGAAACCTCTGCGTATTAAGCACGTTATAAATAACCTATCATATCATACTGGTACCACTCGACCGACCACACAATGGCACCACAGTCAAGAATATTGGAGACCGCCACTGAGCAGGCGAGATTATATGATGACTTTATCGTATGTAAACATGCTTATTATGTGAAAAGGGATATTATGATGCTAAGAGTCTGCTCGAAGATGTATGATACTTTATAGCCGTCTGTATTATTACAGGGACCAGCCCCCTGCGTCGCGGTTAGTTGATAGCAAGTCTATCATCCTGTGTGGTTTATACCTCCCGAGTCGCTCCCTTTTGTGCACAGTGGTGTAGCTGCTTCCTACATCTCACGGTCCTACGAGAAATCTAACACCATCTTCCTACAGTTGGGTTACAAGTCGTTCACTGGTTGGAGGGCGAGAGAAGGTGTGGGTTTACGTCCACCTCATTCTTGTGCATCTGTTAGACAGGACCCTGATTGTCTGACAGGCCCTTCTAAGTACTGGCATGAGGGTCAGATGAATATGTTAGCTGAGATGGCCAAAGTCATTCAAGATATTCAGACAGAATTGAGGGCTGCTCGGCAGAACGCGTCATGCTACTAAGTAGACTCAATCAACTCAAGACCAGGCCAGCACCCTCCACAGCTTTCACCAGAGTCTCTCTCAGTAAACAAGTCTCTCCTTCTCCATCACCCTTCAAACTGTAGTTTTGGCATCCAACCCCATGGCCCCCCAATAGGTTTACAGGATATGCCATGGGGTGTAGGTATTTTTTAGCACAATTTGATCCACATTTTTGTAACTAGGCCATAGCAGTTCCAGGAAGAATCCAACGGGGTAGCCTTTATTTTATCCTACTCGACCAAGCCTTATTGTTGGCGAATCCATTTATCTTAAATAAAGAATTTATGTTATAGGAGTTTTCAACACATATAGATCAGTTCAAGGGTATGTTTGAAAATAATCAATCAAAACATTCAGATCATTTGAAGTATTAACACTTACAAGGTTCACAAGATTCAGTGTCATATACCACATGGGTCCAAAGGGAGAGGCACAGTGGCAGGATGAATTGGTGGTGGCTGCCTTCTACCGGGTGTTAAAGGATGATTTAATAAAGACTCGAGCAGTGGTGGTTAATCAGCAAACTAACACAAAGGACTTGATTGCGCTAACCATTCAAATCGATCAGCAACAGCAAACATATAATACAGAAAGATGACGGGACGTTAGAAGAGTTTCATTTTTCCAGAGAGCATCTGGAGCTCCACCAACAATTGACACTTCTGCGGCGGGAGAGTTCATTCAGACTGGAAGTGTAAAGAAGCATTAACCCAGGCAGAAAGAGGGTGAAGACATAGAGAAAATGTATGTTCGAATTGTGGTCAAGCCGGTCACTACGTACACCAATGCCCTCAATTGATGTGAAATCCTGCGCTCCTTCCTAAAGGTCAGCAGCAGTCCGAGCGATTATATCCACTCTGCTAAATTGAAAAGCTCAATTTCTGTTACAAGTAATCTTTGCCTTGGTATTTGGGTTATTAACCATCAATGCGTTAGTAGTCTCGGGACCATCTGAAGATTTCTAGATTGTCATTTTGTACTCCAGAATGTGATATTCTCAGTAGATGTCTCACCGTTATCGTCTGCGGGGATCTGTTTAGAAAATGAATCGTAGTAAGAACCGAGTCAGCAGGTCGTTTGGAAGTGCCAACATTTGACATGATCAATTCACCCAATTTCCTGGTAATTATCGGGCCCGCCTGCTTAAGAATCCATAACCGAACGATTGATTGGGCCCAAACCACAATTCAATTTAGAGCCCCTTTTGTAGAAAATAATGTTGGCTGTAGGGTTGTTAATCGAGAAAGGAACACTTATTATGTTTAGTTTCTCAACACATTAGTTAGGAAGGGGATCTTCCTTCCGTGATGTCTTCTCGAAAAAACAAGAAGAGGAATTACCCTCACAGAAGGCTTTTGATTGCCCCGCTGATTTAATACCAGGGGCAGAAGTCTCCCATGGCAGCATATTTGCCCCAGCTGTCCAAAAGAAGATTTAGAGTGACACATTGAAAGATAATTCATGTAACATGCTAATCAGAGTCTCTACCTCCCCAGCAGAGGTGTCCAGCTTTTTCATACTCAAGGTAGTCAGAACGCTCCAGCCTTATGTCGACTGTCAGGAGCAAAAAAAAATTGCCAATCAGGTATAGATATCCCTTTTCCCCTCATCCCTCTATTATTAGGTCAACATAAAACAGCCCAATATTTTCAAAGTTAGATTTAAGGAGGGAGTAGAATTTAGTAGGTATCCGCAAGGCGCATTCATTGCCCAATACTGGCATTGGGAGTATCTTGTAATGTTCCTTGGACTCGGCAATGCCATGACCATTTTTCAAAATATTATCAAAGAACTGTTCCATGATATCTTGGCTACCTACGCTATTATCTATTTTGGAAATATATTAGAATTTTCAGTACCTGTAGAGGAACGTCGTAACCACATGAAAAGAGTCCTTACAATATTTCGAAAAAATACTTAAAAAGTGTGAATTTGAACAGAGTAAGATCACCTTTTGGGATTTTGTAATTTGTTGAGGAGGGATTAGTATGTATCCCCAGAAGGTTATAGCTGCATGGGGATGGCCTTCCCCACAAAAGGTAAAATACAATGAATTGGTTTCTGGGTCTCACTAACTTTTATAGGCAACATAATACGTGATTTTCTAAGATTGTGGCTGCCATTGTGGTATTAAGTCCCCCACCCTGTACTTTATTCACTCTTAGACCTACCATTACCCTGCGCTGCACTCACTATTAGACAAACCTCCACACTGAACTGCGTTTAATGTGAAACCTTCCTCCTCCCTCTACTGAACTGACTGTCTGACCACCTCCACCCTGTACTGCTCTCACTGTCAGACGCATACATGCATTGTACTGAACTAAGACTCAGAACCACCTCCACCCTGTACTGCACTCCATCTGAGATCAACTCCCTTTCTGAACTGAACTCCGGGTCATGGCAAGCTTTACCCACATTGTGCTTACTCTAACACCCAGCTGCCCTGAATTAAATGTCAGGTCCATCACCACCATTCAATGTACTCAAGGTCAGATCCGCCTCTACCCAGTACTGCCCTCACTGTAAAACTCAATCCACATTGCACTGCACTCAATGTAGGACCCGCCCTACACTATACTGCATTGCACTTGCTCTTAATCCCACCTCTTTTCTGCAAGGCACTATTTATCACGCTCATCTGAACTCTCCCTCTACTCTATTGTATTGTATTGTGTTGTAGTAGTCATTTATATAGCGCCTTTTCCCATTTGTATGGCTTCAATGCGCTTTGTCGTAGGATTGCCCTGGTTGTCTAGCCCACACATATATCACAAGCAGTGCCAAGCCCATCTCTTTCCCGTACTGCACTCACTGTAAGAACGGTCTGCTCAGACAAACCTCTCTTTACTTTACTCATGGCCGCCGACTATTGTGTATTATAGCCACACGTCCACCTTTATTACACTTACTGCAGGGCTTTAAATGGGCTGGTCCTAGCAGGCCCTCAGTACCTGCACTTTTCCTTTTTGCCAATATTGAGTACCAGCACTGAAGTATGTGTCAAGAAGAATACATGTTGCTAAACCTTACAACGATGAAAGATTCAGCTTGCTTTGGAAAACTGTTCGTGCCCGCCCACTGTCCCATCATGTCACCTTACCACCCCCTCGCTTCACCAGAAAAGGAGAGTGGAACATGCAGCCCAACAGTCACTAGTGTCTGCTGCCTCAGACAGCCTCTGTCCTAAACCTTACCTTCAGCGCCCACATACAACTTGGGAAACAGTGTTTGGGAGCTATAAAATGGGACCCCGGTGCGTATAGTGCCAAATCCAGTCTTCTGGGCGTTTGCTTTTGTTGCTTTGGCCGTGTATAATGTATTCAGTGTACCGAAGTGATGAGAACACAGACTAAGGGATGCCGAATACATTCGCAGCTCTGCACAGGCTTCTGAGGTGATGTACAATCCCTCTCAAGGGGGACGATGGCAGGGAACTGGGTTGTAGGTCATAGGATCGACGGGCCAAAGGATCGACACAAAAGGATCGACGGGTCAAATTATGTTTTCGTGATAAAAAAGAACTTTTTTTCCCTAAATGAAAACCCCAAAAAATTATATAATTTAAAAAAAAATTCGATCCTTTGGCCCGTCGATCCTTTTGTGTCGATCCTTTGACCCGTCGATCCTTTGAATTCGATCCTTTGACCGGACACCAGGGAACTGAAGTCTGTTATGTATTTATGGCCTGCTGGAATTGCATGTTCATGAACGACTGCAGTGTAGATAATTGAAAGAAAGTGTATATCAGCACCAGATACAGATGTCAAGTGACTATTTCCTTCATACAGCTGTTTGTATACAGCTCTCAAGTGTCCCTAGGCCTTGCACGAGAAAGTCATCCCTGTTTTTTCTTTGAATTCTATGACTTAGAATGTCACATTTTAAATGTTAAAGACACAATTACAGCTCCCAACACTCCAAGGGAAAAAAAAAACAGTACTTGATGACTCTGTCACGCCTGGAATGGGGAAACCTGAGAGCTCTGCTAATACCTGTGTGCTGTGTTTCCATTGGAGCTGAAGAAGTTATTGAGGATTGGCAGCAGGGCTCTAGCTAAGCCCTCCCTAGACGTGTTTAAGTGCAGAAAATGCCACAAAACGTCAAGGAATAGGAGCCAGCAAGTGGAAGACCTCCTTGGGTTGCACAGATGTCACCCTTTGTGACCTGGCTGAAATGTTTACCAGTTAATTCCCACTTGATGTCAGACTTGAGAAACAGAAGGGGATCTGCCTGTCACCTTTACTTCACAAATGACTCGCATTTATTTTCTTATAAAAGTCTTTTACTCCCAAAATTGTAAGCAGAAGTATTTTGATTTACAAACGGAATGCCTTCCACAGTTTTAGGCTAAGGTTTTTCTGACTTCCTCTCCTAAAAAGTTAGCTGGAGCACTGATTGGCAATGTCGTCAAGTTAATTCAATTGATATTTTACTTTCAGTTAAATTTGTGTTTGTCAAGTGTGTCTCGTGCCATTTGTTCTTTCCTTGCTCCAAGAACTTTCTCGTGGTCAAAGTTGCTTGGAACTGCACTGGGTACAGAGCGACAACTTCCTGCAATCTGCTTTGCGCTGACTTAGGCCTGTCGCCTACCCTCTCCAACGTGTACACTAAGCTCCTATTTGCAGCATTGGATGCCATGGATATCATCTATACCAACTTCGCGGATGACACCCAGATCCTCATGCCGATCACAGGGAACTATGACCAGGACCCTCTGCTTATCAACAAAATGTACGCAATACTACAAAATTGGATGGCTCTTAATAGCCTTTGCCTCAACGCAGAGAAAACTGAGATTCTCATTGTGGGCCCCCCAACTAAAATGAATGCCCTCCACTCGGATTATACAACTATCAAAATCAATGGTACCCCTATTCCAGTACTTAAACAGGTAAACACCTTAGGTGTTTATTCAGACGCCAATCTAACCATGACAAACCATGTAAATGCACTATCCTCAGCTACCTCCTACACTTCTAAATTAATTGGCTTCAGTCGCCAGTTCCTTACGCCCAATAACTGTACTACCTTAGCCAGGGCACTGATATTATTCAAGTTGGACTACTGCAATGTACTCCTATTAGGTACCTTTAATGCCAACTTGACATAATTACAACTAATGCAAAACAAAGAATTACGAGCAGCCCCAGGACTAAAAAAGTCAGATCACATTTCTAACATCAGGAGAGAGACCCATTGGCTACCCATCAAGGCCAGAAATAATCTTCAAAGCACTGTGTGTTACCCATAAATGTCTCGCTAAGAAAGCACCCATATATATCAATAATTCAGTAGCTAAAAAAGAATCTAACAGAACGTTCAGATCTAACAAAAACCCGTCCCTCGTGGTCCCGCGCTACAAAAGTTCTAGAGCAGGGGGAAGCAGTTTCCCATTCATGGCCCCTAAACACTGGAATACACTCCCCTTAAACATCATAAATGAAGACTCCTTCCAGTGCTAAAAAATATTTAAAACATGGTTATTTAACTACTCTGTGATACCTCAGGGTTTGGGCGTAAAACAAATGCAATAAACAAAAAGAAATAAATAAAAGAAATAAAATTAGGAAAACATGTTTGAATGTCCCCACATACCTAGCAAAGGTATGTTGCCCTTCGTAAAATCTCCAGAGCAACTTGTTGGGGTGAGCAGGCTGGATGCCAAGCTAGTAGCCCCATATCTTCTCATTGCTTCATGCACCCCTCTGCAATGCTTCAGCATGCCATGGTCAGTAGTAGAAGTGCACCAAATAGTAGTGGAACTGTGACTCTGGTGGCGGACAGAGAAGGAAGGAAGGGAGCAACATGCACCACATTTTGCAAGGGTTGCAGCCATGCTGCTGGCAGGCCATTGATTTGAAATAGATTTCAATTTAGCTGCAACTGATATCCGGTGGCAAAGTGGAGAAGTGTGCTTTAACTTCATAAAGAACAGTTCTGGAATGGTGGAAATGGTTGCAAAAAGTAGTGGAGCTGTTCACAATAAAAATTAAAAAGTACTGGAACACCACTCCCGACCGTTGCCGCTCACTTTGACCACTGACCATGGGCCCCTCTCCTCTCCCCCGCACCTGGCTCAGAAAAAGAGGAACTTCCACTGGAAGTGAAGAAGAGGGTGACACCGTGACTTGAGGGTGGGATTGGGCCGGATAGAGCGAGAGAAAGAGAAACACATCGATCAGTACACACGAGAACATGAGTAATGATAAAGATGTGTTATTTATATAGCGCCTTAATCCAAAGCGTCTCACAGAGCACATATTTACATACAATATCACCCAACCGAAAATGGTACTTATTTATCGACCTCGGAAAGATGAAAGGCTGAGTTGGCCTTGCCGGGATTCGAACCTGCAACCTGTAGATCACGCTCAGATCACAGCAGCACGCGCTCAACCCGCTGAGCTATCTTACCAGTGCTCAGATCGCAGCAGCACACGCTGAAAGGGAGATCAATAGGGCACAAAGCAAATAGAGAAAGAAACACAGAGTGGGATTAGTAGAACTGAGTCAGTGAGACCTGGCAGGGTCCAGAGGCAAGAGGAATTGTTTTGAATCTTTCGGGTCTGTGCCCTGGCCCAATTAAAAACCTATACTGGGTACTACCTGCACTTTTCTTCTCCATTAAAAGCACTGACGCAATGTCCATTCTGTTCTCCATCCTGTAGATTCAGACTTCCCTCTTTCCTGTGCCGCAATCGCTGTTACACCAACCTCCCCAAAGTCCTGAGTTCATCACGAGAACCGCCTCCATCTTGTACTGCACCCACTGTTAGACTCACCTTCATGGTGTACATCTCTCACTGTCAGAGTCAGGCTCCGTGCATCAGGGCGACCACCGCCCTTGCGCCGACTGCCAGAATAACCTCCATACTGGCGTGAGCTCACTGTGAAAGCCAACCCCATCCTGCACTTCATTCACTGCCGGAGCCACTGCACACTGTACTACACTCACTGTGAACCCCTTTCCTTCTCCTCTGTGCTGAACGCACCTCACTATTATCCCACCCTATCACCAGTCCTGCTCCTGCAGCACTATCAGACCTATCGCCCTGCACTCACTTCCAGACCCAGCTCTCTTTTGCAAGGCATTCACTGCCAATCGCACATGTGCCCTGTACTGCGCCCAGTGTTAGAGGGAGGCGCCATGCTGGGTGACACTCCGCGTAAAATACTCCTTGACTATGCATGGCCTGCACTGTCTTCCAAACCCACCTCCCTGCTGTACTGAAATCTGGGTAAAACCCAGCTCCATCCAGCATTTCACTAACCGTCTGAGCATCTCCACCCTCTTTGAGGCCCAGTCTGCCCTGCACTTCTCTCACTCTCAGATTCGCCTTAATCCAGCATGTCACTCACCGCCAGAGCTTCTCCACCCTCTTTGAGGCCCAGTCTGCCCTGCACTTCACTCACTCTGACTCACCTTAATCCAGCACTTCACTCACCGCCAGAGCATCTCCAAACTCTTTGAGGCTCAGTTTGCCTTGCACTTCACTCACTCTCAGACTCACATTAATCCAGCACTTCACTCACTGCTAGAGCATCTCCACCCTCTTCGAGCCCCGGTATACCCTGCACTTCACTCACTCTCAGACGCACCTTAATCAAGCACTTCACTCACCGCCAGAGCATCTCCACCCTCTTTGAGGCCCAGTCTGCCCTGCACTTCACTCATTCTCAGACTTACCTTAATCCCCACCTTCTTTGAGGTCCAGTCTGCCCTGCACTTCACTCACTCTGACTCACCTTAATCCAGCACTTCACTCACCGCCAGGGCATCTCCAAACTCTTTGAGGCTCAGTTTGCCTTGCACTTCACTCACTCTCAGACTCACATTAATCCAGCACTTCACTCACTGCTAGAGCATCTCCACCCTCTTTGAGCCCCAGTATACCCTGCACTTCACTCACTCTCAGACTCACCTTAATCAAGCACTTCACTCACCGCCAGAGCATCTCCACCCTCTTTGAGGCCCAGTCTGCCCTGCACTTCACTCATTCTCAGACTCACCTTAATCTCCACCTTCTTTGAGGTCCAGTCTGCCCTGCACTTCACTCACTCTGACTCACCTTAATCCAGCACTTCACTCATCGCCAGGGCATCTCCAAACTCTTTGAGGCTCAGTTTGCCTTGCACTTCACTCACTCTCAGACTCACATTAATCCAGCACTTCACTCACCGCCAGGGCATCTCCAAACTCTTTGAGGCTCAGTTTGCCTTGCACTTCACTCACTCTCAGACTCACATTAATCCAGCACTTCACTCACTGCTAGAGCATCTCCACCCTCTTTGAGCCCCAGTATACCCTGCACTTCACTCACTCTCACACTCACCTTAATCCAGCACTTCACTCACTGCCAGAGCAGCTCCACCCTCTAAACTAACATTTGATGGTACATTTCATTTTTCAGAAGAAATTGTACCAACAACATATGATTTGCAGCAGTTCTGCACCGGAGATATTGCAATATTTCAGCTACAGGTTGTGGAAGTGATGTTTCTCAGCAGAGTAAAGAAAAATTAAAGCACTCCTGGCATGACCTCCAGGCTCGGACTGGCCTATAGGGCAACAGGGCAATAGGGCAATACCAAAAATGCAAAATGCTAGTGTGGGCCAGTTTCTTTTGTCAAAGTGGGCCACATGTTTGGCCAATGTGGGCCAGTTTGATGACTTTATCCACTATTTATGTAATTTAATATGCTCACAGCAATAATTCTTTGTATATACGACATAAAACATCATAATTTAAAACAGTGATATACATTGAGTTAAACATACACATGTTATGCACAAAACAGATAACATTAGCATATCCTTACATCTGGGATTAGAGGGAAGATTACAAGATATAATTAGAAAAAACATTCACATCAATTCATAAATTCATAAAATTGCCAGTATCTGTTCAAAATTCCAATATAATTTAAGCATAAAATAGGTAACATTTCTGTTATTCCTCTTCATAAGTAGTGGCCACAACGCATCCTGCATGTTAAAGTCAATCTCATTATTATACATCTTTAAATATTTCTGTCTTAACGTGCTCAGTCCATCACAACAGGACATGACATGTTCAAGGCTTTCAACCACATCACAGCCACATAATCTGCACAGTCGCTCCGCGTGAGGCATCCCCATGTATCCCCTTTTATTTTCTAGGACATTACTCATGTTGAATTTTAACAGCAAATATTGCCTGATCACAATACAATTGGGGAATGCTTTAATGTAATTTGGTCTCAATTCCCACTCTTGGAGGTGTTGCAGCACGGAGCAACGCAGGTTCGATCCACAGGTTCACGCTTAGAAACCTCTGGGTATTTAGTGCATTATAAATAACCAATCATATCATATCATATGGAAGGAAGAGACCACTATTTCACTTAGTTGATAACTTTACAAGATGATTTCGTAGCTAAACCGATATAGTTTCTCTTTCAGCCTCGCCCTAACAGTTGAAATTGAGATCCCTGATGAAGAGCTGTTCATTCCAGACTGCCATTTGCTATACAAAGTGGCAATTTTGCCAATCGTGCCTAAAGACATATCATTTTCCAAGCATTGGTATGCCTTGATATATTTTACCATCATCGTATTGTTGTCCAGGGCTCGCAATTTCATCCAGCACATATTAACTCTTTGGGTGAACAGCGCATTTATTCCAGGTTGTTCAAATTCAAGGTGCAGAAATTCAATGGAAGGGGACGATGGCATACGAAATAATTTTTGCATCAATATTTCCTCAAATTTCACCAGCTCAGGCCCGTAAGCATGTCCCCAGATTTCGATACCATACATCTGGACGGGAATCATTTTTTAATTGTATAGCAGTAAGACAGTCTGCACTGACAACCCATCATTCCGCCCAATAAACACACTAATTGTGTTAGCGATAAGCAAGCATTTGGCTTTCTGTTCAGTCCAATGGGTTTTCCACTTAAGATCGCTATAAATAAAGACACCTAAATATTTATAGCATGTAACTACCTCAAATCTTTCACCATTCGGTGTCCACGCTAGACGACCTCTTTTGTTTTTGTTAACTGGAAATATAATTGCTTTACTTTTAGAAATGGTTACAGTCAGCCCATTTTTTGCAGCATACATTCCAAGAGCCTCAATCAGTGCCTGTAGACCTCCAGGAGTATAGTCTAATAGAACCATGTCGTCAGCATATGCTAACCAATTTATGAATGCTGAACCGACCTTCACTGGGTATAACTTATCGACCTTACATTCATCAGCTAAGTCCGCAACATACAGGTTAAATAATGTCAGAGCTAGCAAACAACCTTGTTTAACTCCTCGATTAGTAGGGATTTTACAGGAAAGTTTCCCTTTCCCGTCTAATCTCACCTTTACAGTAGTGTTTGTGTGTAGGAGCATAATCATCTTTAGTAGCCCCTCTGGGATATTCCAGGCCACCAACTTCTTCCACAATCTATTTCTTAAAATAGTATCAAATGCAGCGCTGAAGTCAATGAAATTGTAGTAAACTGTGGTCTCCCTTCTCACCTTCGCATACTCAACAGCAGATACAAGTGTCAATTTATTATGTCTTGTAGATGATTTAGCACGAAAGCCAGACTGAAAAATACTCAGTATCTTGTTCTCATCAATCCATGTTGTTAATTCAGCCATAAGTACCCTTGCTAGTATCTTTCCCGGGATATCAAGCATGGCCAACATGCAGTAATTAGTTGGTCGATCCCGTGGGCCTTTTTTGTGGATTGGGAGAATATGGCTTTCCTGCCACGTAGTGGCACCAAATATCAGAAAATACTAAGTACAGGGCATTTCCCCATAGATCGGGGGACATTATCAAAAGGCCATTACGTAAACTGTCTGGTCCAGCGGCCCGGGACTTGTTCAATTTTTCAATTATCATAATTATGTCAAGTACTGATGCTGAGCATATTCATATCACTTCTGGGATGCTTACATTATCGTCATCATCTGGTGCAGAGCCTAAAGTTGCCGCAATATGTTCAACCCAATCGCCCTCAGCCACTCCTTGAATTGGAAGTGCATGTTTTGATCCCTGTCTCAGTACTTCCCAGATCGTTGTGTTATCATTGGACCCAGCGAGATCAGCCAACAACAGCCATCTTGTTCTTTCAACCGTCACTTTATGACTTTTTAGCCACCGGTAATATTCTTGTTTTAACTTTTTTTAAACCAAATTTGATTTGCTCAGTACTAGAACGTCCCACTGTCATATATAGATATGTCTTAATATTTGTTCTCAGCTGCTTTTTTGCTGCCGATATCACTGAGTCAAAATCAATCCGTTTGGTCACAGACTTACTGCATCATTCAAAAACACTTCTATTCTGTCTTTGTTTGCTTATATGTTCCATAATGATTTCAGCCATATTCGTGAAGGATTCAGCAATAGGTTTATGTAGGCTGTTTACATTCTCCCCATTTGCTTCAATAAATTGAAGCAATTTATCGAGCGTAACTTCCTGCCCTTTTCTCAAATTATGCGGTTTCCAGTCTATACGGTTTCCTGCTTGGTTGACAAATATATCTCCATTTAAATCGTGTTTAGGAACCATTCTATCCCCCCATGTCGTGGCTTGTAGTTTTGACCATTGTTGCTGAATAAATATTCTTTACATTTTAAAATGTGCATTACATTTTATCAAAAAACTCCCCCTTTGGGCACTACTCAGTCTGCCACAAAAGGAATGAATTGTAATTTGCAACAGTGGGACACTTTTTCATTGGTGCCCGAGAAAATTTCAGCCCCAGTCCGACCCTGGGGGCCGACCCTGTGGGGTGAACTGTCCTATAGGGAACAATAGAGATATGCCAGTAGGCCTCTGCAACCTGGGCCTCTTTTGTGTGGTGTGGTATTTCATTATTTTCCCACAGGAAAAGGGTTGGGCTTGCTGAAAATGTGTAATATGGGGCCACTATGAACATTATTTCCAGGGCCTCTTTTGGTTCCCTGTCCACCCCTGGGCCCCCCACCCCCTCGGGGGTGACTGTGGAACACATTGATAGGTGGGTCACTGCGTCCCAGCAGTTGAGCATTTACATGCATGTGTTTGTATCTATTAAGATACAGAGAAGAAATTCAACATGAAACTCTGCACATAACACATATGGCTGACAGGGCAAGCCCAAGATTAGGAGCCTATTGACCAATGTAGAATGCATACACTATAAACTGTTGCAATATATCATAATAATAATAATAATAATAATAATAATAATAATAATAATAATAATAATAATAATAATAATAATAATAATAATTTGGCATTTATATAGCGCTACGATGTAGCTCATGTATCTCACTTTTCTGTGAGCGAACTAGGATTCCTGTGTGGCTGCCAGGAGTGAGCAAAGAGACAGTTCAGCTTAAAGGGTGCACCATTTTTTTTTAATTGCTGATATAATTATATATAAAGCCACATTAGACAATATGACAGCGTGCACGAGAAAGGTTTAGGTAGACACGGTGGTGTGGCTTGCAAGAAACTACACACCAAACTACGGCGCCCGAGATACTCCTCCTCACATGTATACCTACCAAGTGATGACAGAAGACAATTACTGTGCGAACGGACATTAATCAGAAACTTGGGGGCGTTGAGGTAGGGTGACCGGACGTCCAGGTTTTGCCGGGACTCGCCCGGAATTGGGTGCTATGTCCCCCTTTCGCAAGATAATTTTTCCATTGGAAAATGCAGTGGTCCCGGTTTTTGTTAGTAGGTCTTCATAGCTGGCAGGCAGGAATGCACAATCTCACACAGATGAAATGCTGCATTTTATGAAATAAGATAGTGGTAGTTTGTGATAAATTAATTATAATATGGGTTTATTCCACCAGTAAGACTTTAACCTCCTTCTCCTCCAACCACTACTGAAGTGTAGTGCCCTGACAGCAACTTTAAATATCTAGTCCTACTTTCATGTTAGTTGCCTTGTGCCAGTTGTTTACTTTTTAAATCTGGTCACCCTACGATGAGTCTTATATGTAACTGTAACTAGCGCCTAGATGTCCCAGGGCTTTGTTTGCTGCTATTAATACCACCCCAAAAAGTGCCTTCATAACATATTCCCTTTGGGAGGGTTCATCACGCATGCCACTGCCAGGTGCAAGAGACAGAAGGCAACACTGCCCGGCTGCTGTCACTGTGGTTTTTGAAACTGTGAGGGTGTTCCTTCCAGGTTTACCCAATTCGCAGCAGGAAGTCAAATACTCCATGACAAAACTCTGGGGAATGCGCAAGGCCCCTGTCACCTCCTTATCAGGAGGCAACATCATTGAAAACCCGTATGACAAGAGCAAGACGTTGCTGGGAGGAGAACAGCTGATATGCACAATTAACACACATACCAGATTACAGAAGCTTTGCACCAGTCGAAGTGATTTTTTCCCCGGTATTAGCGTTAGGGAAACGTTTTCTTTAGGGCAAATCCCTATTCTTTCAATGCATTTTTGCACTGGGGCTAAATAATGCATTGAAAGTATACGGGCCTGATTAAAATGCTTTGTGTTTGGGGCGTGGCTTGACACAGAAGATGATGGCCGCCTGACTGCGCCGCTCTGACCCACTAATGCATTAATAGCAGCATTTCTATACTTACCTCTTCCTTTCCGTTCCGTTTTCCCTTACCTGAACTGATGTTCTGTGGAGGCTGGTCGGGTGCCCACTGCTCCAGCGTGCTCTTAGGGTGGGTTTCGCAGACTGCAGACAACAAGCGCTCGCTGCTCCTTACAACGGCCGCCCTTCATGAGGAAACATCTGGCGTCGTCGTGAGGCGACGGGCTGGCTCGGGCATTGTCTGCTCTGTTCGGCACTGTGGCAGCACTGCATGCTTCAACAAGGGTATTTCACCTGATTTAAATCAACTTGAAGTATGAAGGCTGGTAATTTGTGGAACTTTACACAGCAGATCCCTGACAATTTTAAAATGCAAGTGCTGTCCTGTGCAGTTCTTTGCCCATCTTTCTTTGCTCTGACTACGTTACTCATTCTAACTGTTACTATAGCCACTGGTAAAGGCATTAAAAAAATGCAGACTGCCATCAAAGAATTAAACTCTCCCTCTGACAATCTCAAAAGACCAAAAAGTGATTCGCATCGACTGCTCTCCCCTGCTGAGCCTGCCACTGAGGTTATGTTACAGGAAATAAGAGCATTAAAACCCTTCATTGAAACTACTAATCAGAAGTTATAGCAACTTGACGACAGGTGGAAGGGGTTTGAAAGCAGAATGGATGAAATGGAGAGAAGGGTTAGCTTTGTTGAGGATGTTTCTCCAAGGGTGGTGCTGCCAGAAAAAACGGTTAAAGATCTACAGAGACATAATGAGGAGTCGGAGAATAGAAGTAGGCACAATAATCTGCATGTCTCTGGCTTGCCAGAGGGGTGCAAAGGGACTGACCCTATACCATTCCTACAGAAGATACTGCCAGCCCTGCTTCACCTCCCATTGGATGTATCACTTAACATCCAGCGCGCCCCTCGCATTGGCACTGTAAGAAGTTCCTCATCTTCTAACCAGCCTCCTCGTACGCTGATATTCTATCTCCTTGAATATACACTGCTCCAGCTCATTCTCTCTAAGGTCAAAGAGAAAAATCCCCTCAGTTGGCTTGGAAGCAGAATTCATATTTCGCAAGATGTGGCGAAGAACACTGCTCAGCACAGAAAGGAATTCTTGTCTTTTCAACCTGCTTTGAAACAGCTTAATGTGAGATATGGGCTGTGTCATCCCTGTTCCTTCAAAGTTAGTCATGAAGGGCGAACTGCTATTTTTGATGATTAATAGAGAAAGACTCCAGGACTCTGGGCCAGTTATTCAGAAATGTTTGCCCTTTATTCCAAAATGTGCACTTAGTAATAACACGGGTTTTGGCTCAGCAGAGCCTTTCCCAAATCTGGGCTAGTATTCAAGACTAAATTAACAATTTGCATTAGAACTGTGCTATTCGCAACATACAGGGTATATGTCACACAAACCATGTTGAAAATGTGTTTGCCCATTGTAACACATTGTTTGTAACAAATTCAAAATCATATTTCTCCCTCCCCATTTGACGATTTGAATATGTTTTCTCCTTTCCCATACAATCCTCCTCAATGTCAACCCTTATTTTCTGTCACTACATTTGTAATTGCATGTTATGCTGATTAATAACAACTATATGATTTTGAATATGTTACAAACAATGTGTTACAATGGGCAAAACATTTTTCAACATGGTTAATTAAGCAATATGACTTGAGCGGCGGGGGCATTACCATCTGAGGTAATGCCCTGGGGCCCATAGGTATAGGCCCCGAGCAAAGCTTATGCGAGTTACGCGAGGGTCATATTGCTATTAGTACCCCGGCCTGCATTATGTGCGTGACCGGGGCACTAAAAGCATTTTTTTCTGTCCCGAAATGCTGCAGCGTTTCGGGACAAAAAAAAAAAGAAACGACCAATAAAATGGCCGCCATGGAAAGGGAAAACGGAGTCCGTGTTCCCAGCGCGTCTGCTCCCGAAAAAGGATCAAAAAGAAGGTAAGTGGAGTTGGGAGGGCGGGAGTGGGACGGGGGAAGAGGGAAAAAAAAACGTACCTGCGTCCCCGGTGGGGGATGGCCCCACTCCGAGTCTCCTCACGGCTGGAGGCTTCCCTCGTCCCCCGCCGGGGTCGCAGGAACAAGAAAGTAAGTTGGGGGGGCGATTGGGAGGAAGGGAAGGGAAGGGAATAAAAAAAAAAGACTTACCCGAGTCCCCGACGGGGGGCAAAGGCAGCTTCTCAGCCGCGGAGAGGCTCGGAGCGGGGATGGCCCCGCTTCGAGCCTCCTCATTGGCTGAGGGCTGCCACGCCCCCCGCCGTGGACAAAGGCTGTGGAATCCCGACGGAGGGATTCCCGGCCTGGTAATAACTCGGCGAGGGCCAATCAGAATGGCTCTTTCATTCTGATTGCGCCCTCGCCGGGTACTAATGTGATATATACCCTATATGTTGTGAATAGCACAGTTCTAATACAAGTTGTTAATTTAGTCTTGAGCCCAGATTTGAGAAAGGCTCTGCTGAGTCGAAACACGTGTTATCACTAAGGGCACCTTTTGGAATAAAGGACAAACATTTGTGATTAACTGGCGCAGAGTCCTGGAGTCTTTCTCTATTAATTATTAATTAACGGGTTAGGGTTTATACTGTTGTACTCCAGAGAATTGCGACTACCTTTCATATTTTGATTTACTCCACCAAATTTTTTGGGGATTTTATAACTTGAACACTGTGGTTATCAAGATAATTTGGTTGATAAACGAGTCGCCCACCAGACCAGCTGTGCAAAAAGCCAAACTTTCCTATCCTGCTATTTTTGATGATCCTGCTGACCTTAAGGCCTTTATTCACTCCATAAAAACTGAAGGCATGGACAAGTTGCTTTCCTTGTATTCTTCTTCTGCCTCGGGCTCTTGATACTCTATTGCCTTTTGCGGTTTATTTTTACGCATTCTATGCATTGCTGTCATAAATGTTTGCCCTGTATTAATGGTGGGTCGGGAACAGTTTTGACGTCCTT